>NC_083326.1:81625850-82225850 GCF_963455315.2 Globicephala melas
CCTGTAATGTTCTCAGTGGCCTAAGCCATGTGACAATCTATGAACCTATCACTGCAGTCAAGGGATTAGATTACACTGTTTAACCAGCTCTGGATCACTTGCCCGCCCTGGGAGCTGTAGGGATGGGCAGGAGATGAGAGTGGGCTGAGAGTGGAAGAGACCTGGCTTCCCCAAAGGGAGAAAATTGAGGTGCTACTGCCAAAGGGGGAATTGTTGCTGGACAGGCAAAAATTACAGTGTTCTCTATAGTTATATCTCCAATAGAGCCAAAGTTGGGCTCTGGAAGTCCTGGAATAAAAAGCAGATCATTCTTTTTTTTTTGGCTGCATTGGGTCTTCGTTGCTGCACGTGGGCTTTCTCTGGTTGCGGTGAACGGGGGCCACTCTTCATTGTGGTGTGCAGGCTTCTCATTGTGGTGGCTTTTCTTGTTGCGGAGCACGGGCTCTAGGCGCATGGGCTTCAGCAGTTGTGGCTTGCGGGCTCTAGAGCGCAGGCTCAGTAGTTGTGGCGCACGGGCTTAGTTGCTCCGCGGCATGTGGGTTCTTCCCAGACCAGGGATCAAACTCATGTCCCCTGCATTGGCAGGCAGATTCTTAACCACTGTGCCACCAGGGAAGTCCTTTTCTTTGTCTTTTTAATATTTATTTATTTAGGTTGCTCTGGGTCTTAGTTGCAGCGAGCGGGGTCCTTAGTTGTGGCATGCATGTGGGATCTAGTTCCCTGACCAGGGATCGAACCAGGGTCCCCTGCATTGGGAGCGTGGAGTCTTAACCACTATGCCACTAGGGAAGTCCCCCAAAGCAGATCATTCTTGATGTCCCCTTCCAAATACCCTCCACCTTTAGCCTGTGCTTCTCCCAATAAACATCTGCCGCCTACTCAGGCATGTCAGGCAACAGTGGTATCTTTTTATGGAGCCAGTTCTCTCCATCTTTAACAGATTGTCAACCCCACAAGGACAAAAACCTCGACTGTCTTTTTCATCACTACATCACTAGTGCTCAGCCCCATGCCCAGTACAATAAATATTTGTTGAATGAATGAATGCATGGATGGTGGGTGGACCTTCCAGCAGTCGAGAATTTGGGCTCCTCTCACTCATGGAGAATTTTACACTACTCAGAGCCTCTAGAGTGTGAATGATAGAGTCAATTATATATGTGTGGCCCTGTGCTAAAGGCTGAGGATGCCAAGATGAGAAAGTTGTCTCAGCCCTGCAGGATCACAAAGCCTATTGTGAAAGATACAAACAGGAGTGTGCTGGAGCTGGCTTGTACGAGCTCTGAGCCGTTTCTGCTCATCCCTTCCCAACTCCAAGTTCACTGATGTTCTATTGGTAGCTTGAAATCAGCTAGGGTGGGAGTATTTATACCACAATAATCAGTAACTCCTACAATATCAGGGCTTTTTGTTTTCCTGGAGAGCTGGTTATTAAATGTTTACCAACATACCACTATGCATAACTAAACATATAATTATATCAGAGTGAGAAGTATTACAGTAAATGCCACGGGGTCTCTTTTGTTTTTTGTGGTTTTTTTGGCCATGCCACGTGGCTTGCGGGATCTTAGTTCCCTGACCAGGGATCGAACCCGTGCCCCCTACAATGGAAGTGCAGAGTCCTAACCACTGGACCACCAGGGAATTCCTTCCACAGGGGTCTTAAGAAGGGAGAAATTCTTCCTGGAGAAGCTGGAGAATTTTGGAAGGTTTTTCCCAGTGGATTGCATTTCTCTTCATCCATCATATCGACCCAAGCAAGAAACCAGAGCCTCTGGTCCATTGGCCCACTGACTCCTTTGGTCTCTGTAGTCACTGATCCCCATTTTTCATTCCTCTCTTTCAGGCCTGCGCTCTTGGGCACTGCTGAAAACTTCACTGTGCTCATCAAGAATAATATTGACTTCCCCAGACACAACTACACCACGTAAGCACCCAGAATGTCTGGCTATATTAGTTATCTACTGCTGTGTAACAAATCATCCCAACACTTAGAAACTAAAAGCAACAAACTTTAATTTTCTCACATAGTTTCTGTGCATCCCAGAATGACATCTGGGTATGACTTCACTGGGCGGTTCTGGTTCAGGGTCTCTCAGGTTGCAGTCAAGCTCTCATCTCCAGACTGGACTGGGGCTGGAGAATACTCTTCCAAGCTCGCTCACACAACAATCAGCAGGAGGGCTCAGTACTTCATCATGTGGACCTCTCCTTCAGACTGCTTGGGTGTCCTTAGGACATGGTGGCCAGCTTTCCCAGAGCAAGAGATCCAAGCCAAAGAGCAAGAAAGTGAGACAGTAACCAAGATGAAAGCCACTGTATTTTATAATCTAATCTCAGAAGAGACACACTATCACTTCTGTCGTATACTATTGGTCACAGAGACCAACACTGTACGATATGAGAGGAGAATACACAAGGGTGTAAATCCCAGGAGGCAGAATCATTGGAGGCCCTCATGATGCCCGGGTACCATATTGGTTCACTCTTATGAAAGAGATGGATCCCAGTTTTCAATAGAGATGTTTGTTTGTTTGCTTTCCATTATGTGCAGGAGAAACATCTTGCCGGATATAAACGTCACTTGCACCTTTCACAAGACTCAGAATCCACAGTGTCCCATTTTCCGACTAGGAGATATCTTCCAAGAAACAGGAGATAATTTTTCAGATGTGGCAATTCAGGTTGGTGACGTCTTTGTACAGTGGGATGTGGGGGGGTGGGTCAAGGGATGGAGGATGACAAATGGCCAAGAGGCTGGACCACTGGGTCTTAATAATATGCTCATATTTATTGAGCATTTTGTAAATCCATGCACGGTGACAAGGACTTTTCCTGTATCACCTTATCTAATCCCACAACAACTCTATGAGAGACACTCAGTGTATTCGTTTCCTGTGCCTGCTATAACAAATTACCACAAATTTTGTGGCTTAAAACAACACATTTTTTTTTTTATACTACTGGAGGTCAGAAGTCCAAAATGAGTTTCACTGGGCCAAAATCAAGATATCAGCAGAGACATGCTCCCTCCGGAGGCTCTAAGGGAGAATCCATCTCCTTGCCTTTTCCACCTTTTAGAACTGCGTTCCTTCCATTTCTTGGCTCACAGCCCCTTTTTCCCGCTTTGAAGCCAGCAGTACAGCAGCTTGCTTCAGTGGTCACATTGATTTCTTATTCTGTGTCAAATCTTGCTCTGCCTCCCTCTTATAAAGACCAGTGTGTCTTCACAGGGTCCACCCAGATAATCCAGGATAATTTCCTCATCTCAAGATCCTTACTTAATCACATCTGCAGTCTCTTTTGCCATTTCAGGTAACATATTCAGAGGTCCAGGGATTAGGACCTAGGATTAGGAATATTTGGGGGACCATTACTCAGACTACCACACTTGGATTAGTCAGGATTCTTCTGGTTGCAAGTTATAGAAATCCAACTCAAATGATGTAAGCAAAAACTAAATCAAAAAGTAATTTGGGGGCAAATAATAGAAACCAAACTCAAGTGGATTAAGCAAAAAAGGAACCATATTAACTTGCGTAAAAAGACCAAGAAAAATGAACATTCTAGTATACCCAAGGCATCCTCCTACCTTGGGAGTTTTCTCTTGCTGTTCCCCTCTGCCTGGAACAGTCTGTCCCAGACATAGCATTAGCTGCCTCCTGCACCTACTTCCAATATTTACTCAAATATAAGCTCAGTGAAGCTTTCCCTTACCGCTACATTTAAAGCGACAATTCCCACCTCTATCCCAGCATGCCCTATGGCCCTTTCCATGTTTATTTTTATCCCTGGCACCTAGCATTATCTGACATACTATATATTTTACATACCCATTTGTCTGTTGTCTATTTTCCCTGACTAGAATGTAAGTTCCATGATGGCAGGGACATTTAGCTTTTTTTTTTTTTTGGGGGGGGGTGGTTCATTCTTGTGTAATGTTCAGCCCATAATGGACACTCAATAAATATTTGTTGATTGAATGAAGAGTATGATAGATAGGCATAGCTGCCTCCAGGAACTCAAATGATGTCTTCAGGAATCTGACTCCTTTCATCTCTTGATTGTTTCCTTAATGATGATGTCATTCTCAGGCATATTCTCCACATGTCAAAGCAAAGCCACCAAAGCTCTAGCACTGTGCTATCCAATACGGTAGCCACAAGTCACATGAAGTGACTTAAACTTAATTAAAATTAAATAAAATTAAAATTTTATTTCCTTGGTCATACCAGCCTCATTTCCAGCATTCAATAACCACTGGCTATTGTACTATACAGCATGAATATAGAATATATCCATCATCGCAGAAAATCCTATTAGACAATGCTGCTTTAGACTTTCACACTCTATAGCTAGTGGTCCCAGGCAGTAGAGGACTTCTTTTCCTATGGTTCTGGCAAAATGTCTCAGGAAGAGCTCTGATTGGTCTACCTTGGGCCACATATCTATCCTGAATCAATCACCAGGTCCAGAAGGGAGCACTGTCCTGATTGGCCAGGCTTGAGTCATGTGCCCACTCCCGGGGCTTGGAGAGGACATAGCCCCATTCAAACCACTGAGAGTTGGGAAAGGTGTTTCCCCAAGGAAATTCCAGGTAGTTTTCCCAGAAGGCGGCAAATTGGATGCCAAGTGACAAAGGCATTAGATATTCACTGTAATATGTAGCGTGCTTGGCTTAGTGCCAGACAAAAAAATGGCAGTTGTGATTATTCTGTATTATTTCCCCTTTCTCCAAGTCAGAGCCTCCTTGCTACTCATTTCTGTATCCTCAGTATCTAGCATACTGTCTTGAAATGCCTAAGTTCATTTATTCAAAGACATACCTTTTTTTCACTTTTAATAGTTTCCAAATCAGGAAGTGCTTTCAGTTGATGGAGTCTCACAGTTTAATTGACAGCATTTTTTTCTTAGAGGAACATTAAGAAAAAAAAAAAAACCCTATGTGTCTTACAAGCAATGGTGTCTAAGATTCAGTGAAATATGATAGTCAGTACTCAAAAACATGTTAGTAGAAAAAAAGAAGTACCAAGTATAGGTAAGAGATTAACAGATTCTTTAGAAGTTTAGAGGAGAAAGGTCACCATGAATTGAGGGGCACAGGGGTGGCTGAGTGGGTGGGGAAGGATGTTTGCTGGGTCTTGAAGGATGAGGAGGATTTAGCTAGAGAGGTGAGTGGAAGAAACATTTCATTGGGAGAAAAGGTCAAGGGCCAAGATTTAAAAATTCAAAGCAGACCGAGCAACTCCACTCCTAAGTATGTACCCACGAAAAATGACAACATATGTTCACACAAAAACTTGTACATAAATGTTCACAGCAGCATTATTCATAATAACGAAAAGGTGGAAGCAACCCAAGCGTCCATCAAAGGATGAATGGATAAACAAAATGTGGTATGCTCAATCAATGGAATATTCTTCCACCACAGTAAGGAATGAAGTACTGACACATGCTACAACATGGATGAACTTTAAAAGCATCATGCTAAGTGAAAGAAGCCAGACATAAAGATCATATATTATATGATTTCATTCATATGAAAGTTCAGAATAAGGAACTCTATAGAGACAAAAAGTAGATTAGTGGTTGCTTAGTGCTTGAGAGAGGGGTGGTAAATAAAGTTTACATGTTTTCTTTTGGAGGTAATGAAAATGTTGTAAAATTGATTGTGGTGGCAGTTGCACATATACGTGAATATACTAAAAACTGTTAAATGCACAAGTTATGTGGGCGAACTGTATGTGAACTGTATCTCAATAAAGCTGTTTTTTAAAAAAAGAAATGAAAATGCAAAGTGTGTTTAGGGAAAAGCATAGAGATTTCAGAATAAGAGCTTTCTCCAGGGGTGTATTGGGAGATAAGCAGAGAAGATGTGATGGAGCACGATGAATTCCAGTCTAACAAGTTTCAGCTTAAACTTTACTGGGGGGTGGACATTACACGTGTCTGATTACAGGAGTGGTTTGTTGAAAGTTATATTTTAGGAAAATAAATTTAACGGTGGCGTGTTCCAGGTGGGAGGAGGAGCAGGGAGATGCGCTTGTAGCTGCCACAGTACTAGTTGTATGAGTTAGATAGGGCTGCACCTATGGCTCTGAAATTTTTAATCAGCATTTTTTTTTTTTCCCTCAAAAGCCAACTTTTCCTTCAGTGGTCATCACTATGTAGGGAGATGTCTGATGGCTGCATAACCCATGTCCAGCGGGACTTAGAGATTGTCTCTCGTTGTCTTCCCCAGGGAGGAATCATGGGCATTGAGATCTACTGGGACTGCAACCTGGACAGGTGGTTCCATCACTGCCGTCCAAAATACAGTTTCCGTCGCCTTGACGACAAGACTGCCAAGGAGTCCTTGTACCCTGGCTACAACTTCAGGTAACAGTGCTCCAGGTCAGACTTGCCCAGTGACTGGCCACCCTTGGATCCCCAGGGACCTTCCAGGCCTGACTGAATTGTATCCCCAGCAGCCAGCAAGACTAGTTTTGGTTGCCAAGGCAACAAGAGGAATGTAAAAGACTTCCTCTAAGAGCTAGGCAGTGACTGAATTTTTGTATGAATTATTAAAGAATTGCACACTCTTTGTAAGATAAAAACAAAACTTGGGAAACAGAGAAAAGCATAGAGAAGAGGATAAAAATCACCCATAATTCCTCTATCCTGAGATAATTGAAGATAACCCTCTGGTGAATGTTCCTTCGTCTAACCAATTGTTTTGTGAGGCTTATATGAGATCATATCACATTTACAGTTTGGTATTCTGGGGGGGGGGTTCATATGCCAGGTCACTCAAAATTCTTTGTGACCATCACGTTAATTATCATCGTGTTCCATTGTGAGTGTAATGATAACGTTAGCTACAACTTAGGGAGGGTATTCTACATACCAGGCATTTATATCACCATCACTAAACCTCACAACCACCCTGGAAGGTAGATATTGGTGTCCCGGGGAAAGCTGAGAAAGGTGAAATGATCTCCCCTAGACCCACAGCTAATAGTAGAAGCTCCATAATCCTAACCTAGATCACCAAGACCTTAAAACACACCCTTTCCCTTCCATCTCATAATTTTCTCACCATTCCGCCATTATTGGATATTTGGGGTATTTCTGATTTTTCTTTATAAATAACTCTGTAGTGTATATCTCTGTACATATATCTTTGTTTGAATCCCAGATTATTTCCTTAGGATAAGTTTCTAGAAGCAGAATTATTGGATCAAAGGTTATGAGCATTTTACCATATGCTTTCAGGTTTTAAAAATACTATATGGCTATATTTTTCATTTCTCGGATTTATATTCAGTTCTTTTTCAAAGCCACCTATTACTGTTTCAGTGAGATCCATTCTTAGCTTATGGATCCTACTCCTTTTGTCCAATCTACTGTATAACCCCTTTCACACTGAACTGTAGCAACTTGGATGGGATTTCTCTTTGTGGGGCTTTGGAATATTTGTTGGTGGACTTCGGCAGAAATGATCTTGTGCAAAGTTTTGCGTGTGCCATGGGATATGGAGACATTCCTCTGGGGTGACAATTTAATTTTGTAGTTGTTCCTGCCAGGACTGTATGGCATCTATCAATTACAAACCAGTTTTTAGTTTAATTTATTGGTGCTGGATGTCTTCACTCCACTAGAAGTATCCCATCCCTGCTTCCTTGCTAAGTTGGGCATCTGCAGCCTCAGCTCCTTTCCCAAGAAGTATGTTAAGACTCTAGCTGCTCAGATACAAATCTGATCTGGTACTCCTAGGGTTCACGTGGCTTTAGTCCCCACTTACCACTCATCTCTAGCACCTGCCCTTCCTTGTTTTGAGCTCAATAATATATTGATATGACTTTAAAAAATACTTTATCTTGCACTTCTTTGTGTAAGTGCAGTGGGGTGGGAGGTGGTGGTGGAGGTGGTGAGGCAGCCTGCCATCTTGATTGGAAATCCTTTTGGTGAGAACATTTTTTTAAAATAAATTTATTTATTTTTGGCTGCATTGGGTCTTCGTCGTGGTGCGCGGACTTTTCATTGTTGTGGCTTCTCTTGTTGCGGAGCACGGGCTCTAGGCACGTGGGCTTCAGGAGTTGTGGCTCGCGGGCTCTAGAGTGCAGGCTCGGTAGCTGTGGCGCACGGGTTTAGTTGCTCCGCGGCACGTGGGATCTTCCCGGACCAGGGCTCGAACCATGTCCCCTGCATTGGCAGGCGGATTCTTAACCACCGTGCCACCAGGGAAGCCCAGTAAGAACATCTTAAAGACTCCTGATACCTTGGGTAACATTGCTTCCTCACTGCAGTTTTGTCTAATTTTTAAGGTTCTTTGTAGTACATCGCTTATGCTTCTAGCTTCTGGACTTCAACCCTATGAATTCACTAGAATTCTGGTTCATTTTCACTCTTGAGCTGGCTAGTGCTGGTTTTGTGCTGATCTATTCTTGTTTTGATGCTCTGCACAGTTCAGTCCTCTGCTCCTGACTTTTTCCCATTGGTGATCTTGTGCCCCTAACTTAGTTTCCATGTTACCTCCTATGTCTGGATAATTTTTTCAGCCTGTTCCTACAACACTGGGCCAGCAGTAATTTGGCCTCTCAGTTTGAGGCTTATAACACAGTCTCCATGACCTTTCATTTCCTGTGGGAATCAGGCAGGGTTCTGTGACTGTGGTTATGGCTGGTCATTTTGTGCTCTGATTCCAAACACAAAGCAGGCTTTTGCTGTTTCCTTTTCAGAGAGAGTTGCTGAGTATATCCCTCGGTTACACAATTTGCTTAAGAAGCTGGTAGGATGTTGATACTGGCATTCTTCATTCATTAAATATATATTGAAGAAAAAAATATTTCTTGCCCCAATGGGTATACATTGGTAAACAAAATAGACAAATTACTGCTTAGCATATATCCTAATAGGACATGACTATACATATAAGACAAAAATATAATAAAAAACTCCAAGTCAACATCATTAGCCACCAGGGAAATGCAGATTTAAACCACAATGAAATATAATGACATGCCCACCAGAATGACTAAAATTAAAAACACTGGAAATTCCAAAGGTTGGCAAGGAGGAGGAACAACTGGAATTCTCCTACTTTCCTGGTGGGAGTGTAAAATGGTACAACCACATTAGAGAATTGTTGGGAAGTTTCTTATAAAGGTAAACATACATCTATCCTCTAAACCAGAAATCCCACTCTTAGGTATTTACCCAAGAGAAAGGAAACATATCTCCACAAAAAGATTTGCACATGAATGTTCACAGCATCCTTACTCATAATAGGCAAAACCCAGAAAGAACCCAAATGTGCAATAACAGGTGAATGGAGAAATAAATTGTGATATATTTATATAATAAAACACTACTTAACATAAATAAAAATGGAAGAAATTACTGATACACACATCAACATAGATGAATCCCACAGACGTTACATTGAGTGAAAGAAGCCAGACCTGAACGAGTACATTCTATGATGCCATTTATTTGAAGTACAAGAACAGGCAAACTTATCTGTGATGATAAAAGATGGAACAATGGCTGCTGGGCTGGGGTTTGGGGGTAGGAAGGAGGAGTAGGAACCAATTGGAAGGGAGCACAAGAGTTTTCTGGGGTAATGGAATGTTCTAGATGTTGGTAGGGATCTAGGTTACATAGAGTATTCATTTGTCAAAACTCATTGAATTGAACCCTTAGGACTTGTGCATTTTATTATTATATGTTAGTTATACCTCAATAGAACAAACAAATCCAACAAAACCATTTCAGATGATGATAAATACTTCAAAGAAAATCAAACAATATAGTGTGATGGGGGTGTGGGGAAATGCAACCGGACAAGGCCTCTCCAAGCACAGGATAGGACCCCCATAGGCATCATGCACTTTCCTGAGGACTGAGCTTTCCTAGTTAAGAAGAGAAACTGTACACATAGGAGTCCACGTTAGGGAATCAACTTGCAAACATATTAGCTTCTGTGAATACTTTTAGTACTAATGGTCTGGACCAGTGGTTCTCAAAGTGCGGGTCCCCATATCAGCATCATGTGGTATCCTTCTAGAAATGCAAATTCTCAGGCTCTACGACAGACCTACTGAATCAGACACTCTGGGGATTGTCTTCATAAGCCTTCCAGGTTATTCTTATGCAAACTTAAGTTTGAGAATCACTAATCTAGACCCTCGATACTCAAATGTGATCCTGGAACCAGCAACATGGGCCTCACCTGGGAGCTTGTTATGATGTACAATCTCAGCCCCGACTCTCAATTTACTGAGTCAGAATCTGCATCTTAAGATTCCCAGGAGATTCATGTGCACATTAAAATCTGAGAAGCACTGGTCTAGACTATATTTTCTAGCATCCCAAACATACTTCCTTCTTAGATGATTCATCTGACTATATTTTCTTTCTACAACCAGGTTGCTAGCTGCCTGGGAGAATGAATAAAATAAAGTGTCTACTTAATCTGAGCATGCAAGTACAGGCCAAAGTACACGTGCACGTGCAAACACACACACACATTCATTGCTTCCTAACCCTTCTGCTAGCACTCTTATTGAGTTCTGGAGGGGTCCACTTAAGCAAATGGCTTTATTTATATTTTATTTAAAGCAGCATCATTAACTGGCAAGCAGGCTTCAAATTTTGTTTTTGTTTTTGGCCTGCACAATGTTCTGAAAGTTGAGACATTCTACGTAAAAATATGGACTTCCTACTTTTTTTGAAAATTAAGCTATTTGAAAAAAATCAACCCATTTGACAACACTGGCTTCATATTCCACAGGGAGCACTCAGCTAGAGCTGAGTATCAGTGGTTCCCTTTAGAAAGGCCATGTGGCTCTTGGTTTGCCATGCTCCTCACCACTCCTTATTGCCTCTTACCTGGCTGCATCACTCATTTCTGTTATCTGGCCCCTATAGGCATTTGTGTTTAAGACCCTTGGCTAAAGACTGGCTGAGATCAAGATGTAACAGGATTTTGCCTTCTCCGGGTCAGTGGAATTTCATCCAGGGCCCTGAAACCAGCTCCTAGTTTAGGTAATGTTTTGATCATTCCCAGCTGCTCTACTGAATAGGTTTGTGGCCATTAGCAAAAAGAGAGGCCTGGATCAGTGGTCCCCGACTGCCCTCACAGGCTGTTTTTACAGCAATCAGCAGACGCATGCAGGGCAATGTACCAATCAGATGTTAGCAAATGTTCTTCAAGTCGCTGAGCTAAGCCTAAGAACATTATCTCCTGAAGAGATCTGAGCTTTCTGAAGAACTGGTTGTGATGTTAATATTCTTTTAGAACAAAGTTTTAGAGCATTGGTTCTCTGGAATAAGCACCAGAAGAAATCTTTAGCCAAAAATAAAATGTCAAGATCTGATGGGTAACTGGACAAGTTATTGTCAAATAGCCACACAAAAGGGAAGGAAGTTAGAGGTTATATGAGGTTAATGAGAAAATATAACTTTCTAAAACAGGAAGTTGAAGGAATTGATCACGTTGCAGAATTTTGTCCTTTACCAAAAGATCCATGGCAAAAGATCCTTTTTCAATTATTCAGTTTATTTACAAGATGTGTAAAGCAGGGAAGTCCCACACTTCCCACACATCAGAATAGAATGCCTGATGTGCTTCTCTGCTTCTCAGAATGTGTGTGTGTGTATTCATTTCCTATGGCCGCTATAACAAATTACCACAAACTTGATGGCTTTAAACAACAGAAATTTATCTCTCACAGTTCTGGAGGCCAGAAGTCCAAAATCAAGGTGTCAGCAGGGACATACTCCCTCTAAAGTCTCTAAGGGAGGATCTTTCCTTGCCTCTTCTAGCTTCTGCTGGCTCTAGGTGGTCCTTAACTTGTGGCTGCATCCCTCCAGTATCTGCCTCCGTCTTTACATGGCATTCTCCTCTGTGTTTCCGTTTCAACTCTCCCTTTCCTTTTTCTTATAAGGATACAGCCATTGGATTTAAGACCCACCCTAAATCCAGGATGATCTCATCTTGAGATCCTTAACTCATTTACATCTGCAAAGACCCTATTTCCAAATAAGGTCACATTCACAGGTGCAGGGGTTAGGCACTTGGACTTATCTTTTGGGGGGGGGCATTATTCAACCCACTACAGAGTGTAAAAACATCCTTGCCCAGGGCCTGGTGTTCTGAGTGTGGCCCATTGATCACCTGCATCAGAACCACCTGGTACCTTTCCTGGAAATACAGATTCCTAGAAACACCTCACACCTTTTGAAACCACCCTTTGGGGGTGAGGCCCAGGAATCTGCCTTTTGAACACACTTCCCAAGTGATTCTTGCCCTCAGTTTGAGACCCACTGTACAAAGACCCTGAAAGTAGAAATTCAAGTATTTACTATACAATGTTAACCTTCCAGCAAAACAGCTTGCATAGAGAGATAATGCAACCCTGGGGCATGGAGTGGTGATGCATGCTTGCTTTGTATTTTAAAAAACAAATCAATTAATAGAGCAGAAGAAAGTACTGTCATGGAGTGAGAACAATCAGATGCAAAGAAACTGAAACCCCTTTGGCCAGAAACAGGCACTGAAGTGCCTGAGAATATCTAACTGATCTCAATGTCAGATCGTGAGTTTACAAAGAATAAGAATTTCAGATGTTCCAAACTATACTTTGGCAGAGCATCTGTTTTCTTCTCTCCCCACACCTGTAAATAGATTATGAATTAATAACTCAAAGAAAATATATGTCCTTACCTAAAAACAACCACCAAAAGTGGTAAGAGGGAGGGTCAGATTTAAAAGTTTTGTGAGACATGTGGCTTAAGCCTTCCTAATTATTCATGAAAAACAAAACATGACACTTTCCCTGACTGTAGCACTGATGAGGGCTGCATATTTTGGGTGACTGTGATTTGTGCTCAGGTCTTAATTTATAAAGGTGGCTGAGTAGTAACACAGAGAAGTCAATGCCCTTGAAAGAAGAATTTCCCGAGAGGTGGGGCACACCAGGTCACACAGGGCCACAGGGAGAAGCACCAGGTTTGGTCAGGGGATAGCAGGAGAAAGGGGAAAGCACAGCCCAGAGCCTTTACTGTGTTTTCTGTGGGAAATGAAAGGCAGGGCAGGGGAAACAGCTTAGGATTGGCTAGTTTGAGTAATGGTGGTGGGCTCTGGGCTACAGGGGTGGTCTCTGGTTGTCTGGTACCTGGCCCTGGGCAAGTTAGGGCAGGGGAAATGTTGGCTGGGTGTGTGAAAGTTAGATACAGAAGGTGGCTGAGATATGGACTCAGGATTGGTCAAGAGGGTTTGTAACATGATTTTCACATACTTGCAAAAGCTGGATGGCAGGGGGCATGTAAACAACATTGTCCGCTAGTTTGGCCCTGGTGATAATGGATGCCAAACAGACAAATACAGAATCTTAAGAAAACACAGTTAGAGCAGATTGCTGAGGGGCACCTGTTCCCAATCCATTCATTAGTATCTAAGATTCACCCTCCCCCTCTTTGTTCTAGAAGCTAAACTTTTCCCTCTTAGAGAATGATCAGAGTGCTTGAAGTTATTTTTTTTAATTTCTCTTGTTGTCAACCCTGTATTGGTTAAAAATTTTTCATTTTAATCTTAAACTAAAACACAGACTTTCCATCATCCTGTGATGCTGGAAGTAGAGAAGGTGACATGGGGAAGTGGTGCCTTGGTTCAAGGTGAAGAGACAGAGAATTTCATGGGTTTGGATTGTGTTCTTTCCTCTGCCAACCAGAGCAGAGCTAGAAGACGGACAAAGAAGACTAGAACGGCTACTGGTTCGGTTTTTCTTTTCATAAAATACCAGCACTTCCAGAGAGATCGTTATAAATATGTATCCTTTTCCTCCTACAGATATGCCAAGTACTATAAGGAAAATAATACCGAAAAGCGGACCCTGATAAAAGCCTTTGGGATCCGTTTTGACATCCTGGTTTTTGGCACCGTAAGTCTCTTCTCGCATTCAGCCACTGGCATCTCCGTTCCTATGACTGTGTCTTAATTATCGCTGTAGTGTCTCAAAGGGTGAATGTTTTGGTCATAGTCGTTAGCTGGCACTGTGCATCTTGCATGTGGGATCAGAGAGGGGGAAGAAATGTTCTTGTTCATGGACAAGTCATCTAATGAGTACAAGAGTGGGCTTGGGGAGAAAACCTAATACTCAATTTTCAATATACTCTGTTGCTTAAAAAAGAGAGAGAAAGAAATCCCTCTGCAAAATACTTTGTAAGGAATCCAATTCAAATGGGTTTAGGAAAAAAGACGACTTTTTTTTTTTTTAGTTCACATAACTGAAAAATCCAGAGGCAATTTTCAGGCTTCGGGCATCATGAATCCAGATGTCTTAACAACATCATCAGGAACCTGCCTCCCTCCATCTCTTACATTTGTTCTCCTCTGTTTTGGTGTCATTCACAGCGGGTCATCTCTATGCAGTGCTGTCAGCAGCTACTTATACCTTAGCAATTTAGCAACCTCAGTGAAAAGAGAACATCTCAGCAAAAGCCTCAGCAGATGCCACTGGCTTTGACTGGCCCAATATGGGCCAGATGCTCACTGCCGAACTGTGACCAGGGTCACTCGCAATGGCTGGTCTTACATCAGCCCTGAACCAGCCCCTTCCCCGCAAACTACATGGACTGAGTATGGACACAGACAGTTCTCCAAAGGAAAATGGGCATGCTGTCTCCAGAAGAAGGGGATGCTGGGTATGCAAAAATCAACAGATGCCCACATACCTTGTCTGACAGCGTATTATTTATGTAACATGGTGATAAGCAGCACAAGAATCGATGAGATATAATGAGAGGATACAAAGACACTGAGAATAAAAACCACAGGGACATCTATGGGAAGAGTTTGTGCAGACATTCCTTCCCTCTGTTTCCAGAGTAATCTCAAATCACTTTTAGGGAAAGCTCTTTTGAAACCCTCACCTTGAATGGAATAAAAAACTTTCAATGGTTCTCCTCTCAGTGTGTGAGTTCCACTGCTTATTTGTTTAAAACATCCATGTTTTCAAGCACATCCTGAAAGGCAGAAGCAGGAGGAATGGGATTCATATTTTCAGTCTCCTTAATCTTTGTTGCCGTGAACACTTTGGATGCATCTGTCAAATTCACGGCACTAGACTCCCTCCTCTGCTGGAACTTACAATTACATGTTAGAGCAAAAGAGCATTGCTCTGAATTTCAACCGGGTAACCTTTTGTACTCTGTTTCCAGGGAGGAAAATTTGACATTATCCAGCTGATCGTGTACATCGGTTCAAACCTCTCTTACTTTGGTTTGGTAAGGGATTCTCTTTCTCACATTTTATGAAAATGATTTGGCAAAAGGAAGTTTCACTGACATGGTGCTTGTCTGGGTTTTTCCCAGGCCACTGTGTTCATTGACTTTCTCATCAACACTTACTCAAATAAATGCTGTCGATCCCGTATTTATCCCTGTTGCAAGTGCTGTGAACCCTGTGCAGTCAATGAATACTACTACAGAAAGAAGTGTGAATCCATTGTGGAGCCAAAGCAGGTAAGGCTTGCTGTGTCTATGGGATGTTAAAACACGTGTATGGCCCATTGGACCACGGAGAAGTTTGCAAAAATAAGGCCAAGGGCTTCCCTGGTGGCGCAGTGGTTGAGAGTCCGCCTGCCGATGCAGGGGACACGGGTTCATGCCCCGGTCCGGGAAGATCCCACGTGCCGCGGAGCGGCTGGGCCCGTGAGCCATGGCCGCTGAGTCTGTGCGTCCGGGGCCTGTGCTCTGCAGCGGGAGAGGCCACAACAGTGAGAGGCCCGCGTACCGCAAAATAAATAAATAAAAAATAAGGCCAAAATCATAGGTGTAATCAATCCCATGGTGGATAATTCTCTGGAATCTACCCCAATCCACCATCTCTCAGATGAATCCTTTAGTTTTAGTGAAGAATAGACACAAAAATGGAGAAGCAAGATATAGGGAAAACAAATTTTTATGTTCCAGGATTTGTCAGTTTTGTCAGATTTATTAAATTGGTTGTGCAAAAAAAGTATAATGACTTTGGAGAACAATTTGTAAATCTAGTAACATTTAAATGGGACATACTTTACAGCCTGGCATTTCCACTTCTCCATACCTGCCTTAGAGAAACACTCACATGGGTACCCACGTAGTACACATGTACCAGATGTCCATCACAGTGCTGTCTGTGACAGTGAAGGGGAGCATCTGCCCAAATGTCCAATAGGTGAATGGTGATATAAACTATGATAAATCCATAGTAAGGAAGGCCTGGTACCAGTTTTTAAAAATGAGGTAGATTATAATAAAAGCAAACGTTTACATAGCATTTCCAGTGCTACGTATGCATTAACTCACTGAATCTTCACACAACCCTACAGGTAGGTTTATGGGATTATGATTATTAGCAGAACTCTAGATAGGTGCTATTATTATCTCTTTCTATAGATGAGGAAATTGAGGCACAGGAAGGTTAAATAATTTGCCCAAAGTCATACAGTTAGTAAGTGGCAGAGCTGAAATTCCAACTCAGGCAGGCTGGTTTCAGAATCCATGTTTATAACCACTATGTTATAGGTAATGGCATGAGCAAATATCCAAGACATTTGTTGACAGGAAAAAAACAAACTATGGAACAATATATATGGTGTGATATATAGGTTAAAAAGCAACAATACACATAAACTAATTCTATGTTTTTTCTACATGTATATATGTCCATTTATATACACACACATATAGATTCTGTATATTTTCTGCATGTATTATACACACACACATGTAAATGTGTGTGGGGAGGTAATATACGTATAAAAAAAGGTACTGGACACTCATAAAAGTGATAACAGTGGGGGCTTCCCTGGTGGTGCAGTGGTTGAGAGTCCGCCTGCCGATGCAGGGGACATGGGTTCATGTCCCGGTCCAGGAAGATCCCACATGCCCCAGAGTGGCTGGGCCCGTGAGCCATGGCCGCTGAGCCTGCGCATCCGGAGCCCGTACTCCACAACGGGAGAGGCCACAACAGTGAGAGGCCCGCGTACCGCAAAAAAAAAATAAAAGTGATAACAGTGATTGCTTCTGGAAAGGAGCCTAGGATGGGGGAGTGGTCAGAGTGGTCAAATTTTAGTTCACCTGTATGGTTTTGATTTGATTAATTTGGAATTTACTACATTGACTCCATGATTTCCTCCAATCAAAGAGAAGTCTCTGGTATTTAAAAACAACAGAGGGTTTCTTTCTTTCATCCAAGAACATTGCTGTCCTTTTTTAGCAGCTGAATGCACAATTCATTGTTCGTTGTACATGTATTTGCAATTAAAGTAAAAGTTCATCTTTGCAACTAGAATTAATCACCATTTCATGGCCCAAGATGGGATGAAATTTAATGAAAATATAAATAATTTAAGATTCAATCGTATAACTTTCTGGAGATATTCAACCTAGAGTAACTGAAATTGAGGGAACACCACAAAGGAATTTTACATAGCACTTGGGGGACCTACAGATATTAGGCAGGAAGCTGTGGATACTCTAAATCTACAAATTAAGGTGCTTGGGGATCAATTTCTGATTTACCTTTAGACTCGGAATCATTCTTTCTTTGTTAGCAAGAGTTTTTGGTTAGCTTGTGTAACAGGTTGTCATCTGGAAATAGGAATAACAGTTGCCTTTAGATATGTTCAGATATGCAATTCGTGATAATTCTGAACTAAAGTTGGTAACCTTTTAATCTTTATTTCCTAGACATTAAAATATGTGTCCTTTGTGGATGAACCCCACATTAGGATGGTAAATCAAAGGCTACTTGGGAGAAGTCTGCAAGATGTTGAAGGTGAAGAAGTGCCAGTAAGTTATTTCGCCTTTTTTTTTTTTCTCGGTCACACCACGCAGCTTGCAGGATCTTAGTTCCCCAATCAGGGATTGAACCCGTGTCCCCTGCAGTGGAAGCGCAGAGTCCTAACCACTGGACAGCCAGCAAATTCCTGTAGTCTTTTTTTCTTTTTTAAGAGAAAACTTAATATTTTATTTATTTATTTATTTATTTTTGGCTGCATTGGGTCTTCCTTGCTGCGTGCTGGCTTTCTCTAGTTGCGGCGAGCGGGGGCTGCTCTTCGTTGCGGTGCATGGCCTTCTCATTGTGGTGGCTTCTCCTGCTGCAGAGCACGGGCTCTAGGCGCACGGGCCTCAGTAGTTGCGGCACATGGGCTTAGTTGCTCCGTGGCATGTGGGATCCTCCCCGACCAGGGCTCGAACCCGTGTCCCCTGCACTGGCAGGCGGATTCCTAACCATTGCACCACAAGGGAAGCCCAAAACTTACTATTAAATATAAATATATCTAGAAATGTGTATAAATCACAATTGATGACAAAGTAAACCACATGTGACAAGCACCCAGATTTAAAAAGTGACTATTACTAGCAGAAGTCCCTTTTATACCTCCAAATTACTACCTTCCCTTAAAAGTAGTCATTATCCTGTATTCAAGGTTAGTTTTACCTCTTCTAGAATTTTTTTATTTAAAAATTATTTTTATAATTCTTTTAAAATTTTAATCCTATAGTATGTATTCATTACATACTCTGTTGAGTGTCTGGCTTCCTTCCCTCAATATTATTTTTGTGAGAGTCATCCATGATGTTGTGTACAGCAATGGTTCATTCTCGTTGTATAATTTCCATTTTATAAACATTCAATTTATTTATCCATTCTATTGTTGAATGAACTACCTATTTGGGTAGTTTCCACTTTGGGGTTCATGCCAATGATGCTGCTACTCTTAGTAAACCTAAGAGTGGAACTGCTAAGTCATAAGGCAGGTGTGTGTTCAGCTTTAGTAGATACCACCTAACAGTTCTCTGAAGTGGGTGTTCATTTTTTTTTTTTTTGCTGTACGCAGGCCTCTCACTGTTGTGGCCTCTCCCGTTGCGGAGCACAGGCTCCGGACATGCAGGCTCAGCGGCCATGGCTCACGGGCCCAGCTGCTCCGCGGCATGTGGGATCTTCCCCGACCGGGGCACGAACCCGCGTCCCCTGCATCGGCAGGCAGACTCTCAACCACTGCGCCACCAGGGAAGCCCTGAAGTGGTGTTCTAATTCACATTCCCCCCATCAGTTTTGGCTGCTGGACATCGTCACTAACTGCGTTAGTTTTCTACAGCTGCCATAATAAATGACCACAAACTAGGTAACTTGGAACAACAGAAATTTATTCTCTCACAGTTCTAGAGGCCAGAATTCTGAAATCAAAGTCTGAAATCAAGGTGTCAGCAGGGCTGTGCTCCCTTTGAAGGCTCTAGGGGAGGTTCCTTTCTTGCTTCTTCCAGCTCCAGGAGCTTATTACACCTGTTAGGATGTCCAGTACAATACTGAATAGAAGTGATAAGACCAAGCATCTTTGTCTCATTCCCTATGTCTGAAAGAAAGTTTTTTACTTCACTATAGTACTTGCTGTAGGTCTTTTTATTTTTTCCGGCCTCGCCCCACGTCTTGCGGGATCCTAGTTCCCAGACTAGGGATTGAACCCGGCCCACCACAGTGAGAGTGCCACGTCCTAACCACTGGACCACCAGGGAAGTCCCTGCTGTAGGTTTTTAAAGAATGCTCTATCAGATTAAGAAAATTCCCCTCTGCTCCTAGTTTACTAAGAATTTTTATCATGAATGGATACTGAATTTTAAAATAACGTGTTTTTTCTGCTTCTTTCCAAATAATCAATGAGTTTTCTTTTCTTCTGTCATGTGGTGCATTACACTGATTGGTTTTCAAATATTAAGCCAACCTTGCAGGAATCTGCAATAACATCAGTTTGAGTGCGATGTATGATTCTTTGTATTTACTGCTGGATTCAATTCCCTAATATTTAAGAATTTTACATCTCTTCTTGAGAGAGTCTGGCCAAAATTTTTCCACTCTTGTAATGTTTTTATCAGACCTGGGTATAAAGTGAACTCCTGTGTGTTGGGGTGGGTGTGGTAATATACACATAACCTAAAATTTACCATTTTAATCATTTTAAAGTGTGAAGTTCAGAGACTTCCCTGGTGGTCCAGTGGTTGGGACTCCGTGTTCCCAATGTGGGGGTCCCGGGTTTGATCCCTGATCGGGGAGATGTATCCCACATGCTGCAACTGGAAGAGCCCACATGCCGCAACTAAAGATCCTGCATGCTGCAGCGAGGATCCTGTGCACAGCGGCGAGGATCCCGTGTGCTGCAGCTGGGAGCTGGCATAGCCAAATAAATAAATAAATACATAATTTTTTTAAAGAGGAAAAAAAATAAAGTGTACAGTTCAGTGACATTTAGTATATCCACAATGCTGTGCAACCATCACCACTATCTAGCTCCAGAGCCTTTTCACACCCCGAAAGGAAACCTTATATCCATTCAGCAGCCACTACTCACTCACTTCTCCCCAGCCCCTGGCAACCATTAATCTGCTTTCTGTAGATTTCTGTATACATGGATGTACCTATTCTGGACATTTCATGTAAATTGAGTCATACAATATTTGTTCTCTTATGTCTGGCTTCTTTCATTTAGCATAATGTCAAGGTTCCATCCATGTTTAGCTAAACATCCATGTTTAGCATTTGTCAGCACTTCATTCCTTTTTATAGCTGAATAATAGTCCATTGTATGAACATAACATTTTTTTAATCCATTCATCCATTGACAGACACTTAGGTTATTTTCACCCTTTGGTTATTATAATAGTGCTGCTGTGAACATTCATGTACAAGAACCATTCAGTTTTAATGTACTTAACTCAGACTTTCTTTGTCTGGTGAATGAAGGTATATGTCACAAAGAATAGACAAAAATGATGGCAATTATGGCAACTTCCACTGGAGGATAACAAATGGATTTTTTCAGAAAAGAGAGCATGGTGAGAAAGGAGAAAGCAGAGCTAAGTCAACAAATATTTACTGTCTACTATGTGTGGGCACTGTCCTAGGCATTGGGAATGCAGGCAGTAAACAAAGCAAACAGGGCCCCTGCTTTCATGTGGAAGAAGAATCATTAAGTAAACATATCAATTCATAAGATCATTTCCTCATAACAAACATAGAACATCACTATGTGATAAGAGAATGACCTGGGAGAAGGGGAACTACCTAGATCAGGTGGTCAAGGCAAGAAGGGCTCTCTGAAGAGATATATGTATTGAGGCCTGGCTTTTCTGAATTTCACTTTCCAAATCTGTAATATGGAGATCAGAGCACATATCTCACGAGGTTCTCCAAAAGCTTAAACGAGGCAGTGCTTGCAAAACACAGTCCTGATATATACATTTAATAAATGATAGCTACTAGTATTAATGTAATATTAAATGTAATTTTACAAGTTAATAATAAAGTTAAAGAACCTAGAACCCTAGGGGTTGTCAGTGCTGATGGGTTTGGAAACTTGCCTTTTTCAGAGACCCCCGATGGACTTCACAGACTTGTCCAGGCTGCCTCTGTCTCTTCAGGAGCCACCCCCCATTCCTGGACAACCAGAGACTATCCAACTGCTCAGTGAAGGGGCAAGCCCTAGATCCAGTGACTGCCCGAATTGGTGCCAGTGCGGAAAGTGCCTCCCATCCCAACTCCCTGAGAGACAAAGATGCTTGGAGGAGCTGTGCTGTCGGAAAAAGCTGGGTGCCTGTATCACCACCTCAGAGCCATTCAAGAAGCTTATCCTGTCCAGACATGTCCTGCAGTTCCTCCTGCACTACCAGGAGCCCTTGCTGGTGCTGGATGCAGATTCTACCAACAGCCAGCTGCGGCACTGCGCCTACAGGTGCTATACTACGTGGCGCTTTGGCTCCCAGGACCTGGCTGACTTTGCCATCCTGCCCAGCTGCTGCCGCTGGAGGATCCGGAGAGAGTTTCCCAAGAGGGAAGGCCAGTACAGTGGCTTCAAGAGTCCTTACTGATGTGCTGAGCAGTCATATAATATTGCCTTTGCTTGCACCTTGAGCTTCACCTGCAAAGATGTGTGTCCAGATTTTCAGCCACAGGGAAATGTGCTTTCCTCCTCCCCCAGCTCTGTTTGTGTCAGAGAGCAAAGTGACCGGAGTAAACAAACAGCAACTAAACTAGAATCCCTCAGCATGGACTGAGAGTCAAGAGATTCAGATTTATATCTCCATTCTATCCCTAGGAAGTTGTGTGATCCTAGGCCTTTAACCTCTGTACCTCATTTGCCTTATTATCCAATCTATTGTTTCACAGGGATATTAGGAGAGCAAATTGAGACAGTGTACACAAACTCTCTTTTTAACGCATAAAGAGCTACATGAATATGAAGCAGCTCATTTTGAGGTGAGACTAGGATAATGTCCAACTATCAACAAACCCTTGGGTCCTGGTTAAAGAATGGGGAGGATTAAAAGTTTTGGCACAAATTTTTTGGCATTTGTCCTATAGACCTGAGGGGTTATATCTCCTCCCCTTGTGTCTTGGCAGCTCTGATCACTTTATCCAATGATAAAGTGATGCTGTGTCAGCTTCAGGGTCTTGGTCTTAAGATGCTGTCAGCTTCCACTTCCTGTCCCTTGAAACTCTTGCTGTGAAGGAAGCAAGCTCCCATGTAAAAATCTGCCTATCCTGAGTCCATCCTGCTGTGAAGAAGCCCAAGCAGCCATGTGAAGAGGAGAGATGCCCCCAGCATTCAAGCCATCCAAGCCCATGGGAGAGAAGAAGCCTTCAGATGATTCCAGATCCTGCTAACATGTGACTGCAACTGCATCAGACAACCCAAGTGAGAGCTACCCAGTGAACCCACAGAACAAAAATTGTTATTTTAGGGCTTCCTTGGTGGCGCAGTGGTTGAGAGTCCGCCTGCCGATGCAGGGGACACGGGTTCGTGCCCCGGTCCGGGAAGATCCCACATGCCGCGGAGCGGCTGGGCCCGTGAGCCATGGCCGCTGAGCCTGCGCGTCCGGAGCCTGTGCTCCGCAACGGGAGAGGCCACAGCAGTGAGAGGCCCGCGTACCGCAAAAAAAAAAAAAAAAAAAGTGAATAGCAGGTTTTAGGATCCTCCTGCAGGATTTCCGTTTCAAGGTTTTGGCACTAGAACGGACTATTTCTTTTTTTTTTTTTCCGGACTATTTCTTAACGACAACTATTTTAAAGAATAAATAGAGAACATTATTCAAAATTGTGACTAATGAAGGATCTGTGAGTTTTTTTTTTTTTGCGGTACGTGAGCCTCTCACTGTTGTGGCCTCTCCCGTTGCGGAGCACAGGCTCCGGACGCGCAGGCTCAGCGGCCATGGCTCACGGGCCCAGCTGCTCCGCGGCATGTGGGATCTTCCCGGACCGGGGCACGAACCTGTGTCCCCTGCATCGGCAGGCGGACTCTCAACCACTGCGCCACCAGGGAGGGAAGCCTCGGATCTGTGAGTTTTTAATACATATTCTAAGATTTACCATTTTGACACTTTTTAAAAGTCATCAGCTTTCTACTGTTTTAATGTAAGATAATATGAACAAAAACCTTCTTTTCTGGTCCCAGGATTTCACCTGGCTTTAAACTCAGGAATCAAGTTAAGGGGCCAGATTTAACTCTCATTTTTACTACCTTTCAGAGATATTTTTGAAAAGTGAATTATATATGACTTCTTCAGAAGTGAAATTTTTTACTCCAAGAATTCTATGTAACTGCTACAGATTTCCATTCTGATAGCCTCTGAGCCTTCATATGTTATTTTTTGATGCCTTCCCCCCTAGTGTGTTTCTATCACCTTGTGGAGACCCCAGATGGAGTCACCATTTGGAATGACAAATAATCACTGGATCCACCTGTTTTCACCTTTCCCAGATGCTCTGGGTGAGAAGGTGAAAGGGTGATGTGTTACATTAACTATGTGCAAAATGTCTGACACTTCCTACAACAGCATGCATCACATTTATATTCTTATTTTTGGTCTACAGTAGAAAATAGTGTCATCGCCAAAGGCATCCCAAGGAAAGTCACATTTTGTAAGATCTGTTTTTTGTACTTAAATCCATTCTCCTGTTATAGTAATTGCACAGTATTCACTGCTTCATCTCTGTATTGGAGATCTGCTTTCTTGTAACACTGCCTGATTTCATGTAGCATTGGTTATGGACTTGCATTCCTCTCTTTAGAGGGAACCATTTTTAAAACCCTTCCTAATTCTAGCTTGGCAATGTAGATGTCTTAACAGTTTTGATAATAAAAAAAAATAACGTGTAATTCGCGTTTACCGAAGTATTCCTTTTACTTTTTCTCAGAAGATCCCCAAATCAGTTAGCTCATTCACTGACACATTCATTCAACATATACGCACTGAGGCACTTTGACATACAAAGATATGTTTTTAGTCTCTGCCCCCAGTTCCTAACACAGAGCTCTTAAATCCCCTGGAATTTAGAATTGTCTTGTGTTCTAATGAGGCCACTCTTGGTGGGCTCCTGGATAACTTCAGGAAGGGAGCTGGTCACCAGAAAGACCAAGCCATGATTAGAAGCTTAGAACTTTCAGTCCTACCACCTTATCCTCTAGAGTGGGGAGGGGTTGGAAATTGAGTTAATAATCGATTTTGACTATGTGATAAAGCCTCCATAAAAATCCCTACACTGTGGGGTTAAGAAAGCTTCCATATTGATGAATACATCCACATTTCAGGAGGGTGGTACACCCCCAACTCCACAAGGACAAAAGCGTCTGCACTCAGAACCCTTCTGGCCCTCACTCTGTGTAACTCTTCATCTGGCTGTTCATCTGTATCTTTTAACATATCCTTTATAATAAATGGGTAAATGTAAGTGTTTCCCTGAGTTCTATGAGCCACTACAGCAAATTACTGAACCTGAAGAGGGGGTTATAGGAACTCCCAATTTATAACCAGTTGGTCAGAAGTACAGGTGACAACCCTGGACATGACTGGTGTCTGAAGTGGGGGGCAATCTTGCAGGACTGAACCCTTAACCTGTGGGGTCTATGCTAACTCCAGGTAATTAATGTCATAATTGAATTGCAAGACACCCAGTTGGTGTCTGGAAAGTTGGAGAATTGGTTGGTATGGGAAAACCCCATGCACATTTGGTGTCAGAAGTGTTACGAGTAGATTATAGGTAAACAGGAGTTTTCTTTTAGGCACTTACTAGAGATCAATGATAAATAAGGTTGCCAATCTCATGGAGATGTAAGGAGATGGACATTAATCAAATAATTCAAGCAAATATAGACTTGTAACTGATGATGAGTATCATGATGAAGAAGGTAAAAGATGCTCTGAGAGCCTATAATAGGGGAACTTGACCTATTTGGGGAAATCAGAGAAATCTTCCCTGAGGAAGGAGCTCTTCAGCTGAAATTTGAAGGATAAGTTCTAGATAACTATGTGAGTTGGGGAGGAAAGAGCATTCTAGGCCAAGACAATAGCACGTGCAAAGGTCCTGGGGCTGACAAAAAGCATAGAAGGTTTGCAGAATTTAAAGGAGACCTGTATGCCTGCTCCATAAATAGTATGGGGAAGTAAGGAATGAGATAAGACTGGACAGGCAGGGGTTGGACTGCATAGAGCCTTGAAGGTCATGGCAAGGAGTTTTGTCTTTATCTTAAGAAAGACCAATGGAGACCCATTGAAGGGTTTTAAGTAGGAGCCTGGTAAGATTATATTTCATTTTTAAAAGATCATTCTGATCGCCAAGAGTGGTGGTAGATATAGTTTTAATTTTCATTTCAGTCCTTCCCTACTCTGTGAAACACATGTCCCAGATTTGCAGCAAAATGGACTGATTCTTTTTCCTCTCCTGCTCCTCCTCTCCCGGCAGTGAGAGCACCGAGTCCTAACCACTGGAACACCAGGGAATTCCCATTATGCCTTGATTTTTAGAATATCTCCTGTCCCAAGTTGATGGAGATGAGAACACTCGTTGAGCTTTGGGTCAGGGTCAAGAATGTGCCAAATCTAGAGACAAGGGGCAGTCAACAGAGCCCACAGATGCATTCCATCCTGTGGAGTAAGGCCTAAAATCAAGGTCTAATATTACGTGCTGCCTTAACATCTGGTGAAATCAGGAAGGCCTAGTTTGGCTTAACTGCAAGTTTTTCTTCTTGGTCTGATTGAAAATGTCACCTAGTTAAACAACCTTCCTCATCAGATGGACCAGATGCAGTTTCTGCTGATCCCTGCATAGTGGATTTGCGTTCCCCACCAGGCCATGGAATTATCCAAAAGAGCCAAAGACATTCTCCTGTGGGAACCACAGGACACCTCACCCTCCGGATACTACAAAGCAAGCTTGCCTCCCACTGGCTCTGGTTGTTCATTCTGTTCCTAAATGCTACCCCCATGTGACCCTGCAGGGCGTGTGGTGTCCTTCTTCCCTGTGCTGTGAGTATATGTGACCAATGAACTGCTGTCAATTTCAGCTGTCCAGTGCTGGGTGTCATATGTTCAGCCATACCCATACCCCTAGGGTGGGAATCCCTCCCTTACCAATGCGGTGAAGAGGAGGTGATTAAGATACCCTTAGGGGCTTCCCTGGTGGCGCAGTGGTTGAGAGTCCACCTGCCGATGCAGGGGACACGGGTTCGTGCCCCGGTCCGGGAAGATCCCACATGCCGCGAAGCGGCTGGGCCCGTGAGCCATGGCCGATGAACCTGCGCGTCCGGAGCCTGTGCTCCGCAACGGGAGAGGCCACAACAGTGAGAGGCCCGCGTACCACCAAAAACAAAAAACAAAAATCAACAACAACAACAACAAAAAAAGATACCCTTAAAGCCAGTTGCCCTAAAAAATTAGAGGCTTGGCTTCTGCACAGTCACTGTCTGCACAAAGCCCTGTTTCTTAGAGCCCATGGGGAACTGGGACCACTACTCCCATTTATTCAAAGTAACCATTTGAGTGCACTGAGTGTGGTTACACTTTCTGCTACTTGTATGTTTCTCAACCCATACTCTAATCCAATGCAGTCATCATTCCAGGAATCCCTGAGGGTCCGCTGATTGAAATCCTTCTGCTTTCTCTCTTTTAAAAAAAATATTTATTTATTTGGCTGCATCAGGTCTTAGTTGCGGCACACGGGATCTTCGTTGTGGCACGTGGGATCTTTAGTTGCAGCATGCGGGATCTTTATTTGCGGCATGTGGGATCTAGTTCCCTGACCAAGGATCAAACCCGGGCCCCCTGCATTGGGAGTGTGGTTTCTTAGCCGCTGGACCACCAGGGGAGTCCCCCGCTTCTGCTCTCTTTTGAATAGATGTAGACATCACTATCTTCTTTCACTTTTACTGTGATCTTTCAGTTTCCTCTTTTCCAGTCCCAAGAGGGTTATGAATCATGTTTCCAAAACAGATGATGATCTGTGGAAAGGATTTTGCATTTCTAACTTCCTTAGTTCTTCTGAATGAATTAGGAGGGTCATATGTATGTGAGTCTTCAGGAATCAGAGGTGGAGGCCAACACTAGTCATTTTAATCAAATAATTACCATACTTGACAGGCTTGGATAAGAGCCTTAGGCAAGCCTTAGGCAAGGCTGTTGAGTATAGTAGGTTATGAGTTATTTTATTTCCCCAAGGAAACAAGAAGCTCCTCAAAGGCAATGGGCTTGGTTCTGTGTGCCTGCATGCCTATTCCAGCACACTAGTGCAGTGGGGAAGAGCTGGGACACTGGAAACTGACCACCTGGCTTCAAATCCTAGCCCGCCCACTAATTAGCAGAGAGGCCTCAGTTTACCCAATTCTTAGAAAACTTAGTTGTATCTTTGTATCCAAGGGTTGTATTAAATATGAAATGTTCTAAGAGTAAATGTATGTGAAGCACTTAGCACACTGCCTGGCACAGAGTAAGCGGTCAATAAATGTTAGGTATTATTGGACTTCCTTGGTGGTACAGTGGTTAAGGACCCACCTGCCAATGCAGGGGACACGAGTTTGAGCCCTGGTCCGGGAAGATCCCACATGCCGTGGAGCAACTAAGTCTGTGCGCCACAACTACTGAGCCCGTGTGCTGCAACTACTGAAGCCCATGAACCTAGAGCCCATGCTCCGCGACAAGAGAAGCCACTGCAGTGAGAAGTCCGCACACTGCAACAAAAAGTAGCCCCTGCTTGGCACAACTAGAGAAAGCCTGTGCGCAGCAATGAAGCCCAACGCAGCCAAAAATAAATTTAAAAAAAAAAGTTAGGTATTATTGTTATTTAAAGTGTTAACCATGTCTAACGATGCTGGCTATTATTGTTATTTGGACAGTGCCCAAGCATCACTCCTAAGCTCTAGGCCCATATATTTAACCATGTGTGGATGAATATTCTACTTAAATAGTTTAGAGGCAACTCAAATAAGTACAGGGGAGAAATAACCATCTCTGCTTCCTCCACCCCCACCCACATGGGCTCTTCTGGAATTCCCAAGCTCGGTTAGTAGCACCACCTGCCATCAGCTCAGTTTCCCAAGTCAGAAATCCAAGGGACAGCCTCACAATCTCCCTTCTCTTTCTCCATTCCATCCAATCTCACCAATTCATTCAGCAAACATTTATTGAGCACCCTGACTGGGTAGGTGCCAGGATAAACAAATGAACCAGAGAGGTTGTCCTGGAGGTTAGGTGAAGTGCAGAAGATGGGCAAGCAATGTGTAAAGGGATGAGTTGAGCACAGCCTGGGATAAAGGGTCTGAAAGAAATAAGCAGTGCGCTGTGCTAAAAACAATGGAGTTATTTCTGACAGGGGTCAGGGATGGCCTCTCCAAGGAAGTGACATTTAAACTAGATCTGAATGTCAAGAAGGAACTGACCATGACGAGTTGGAGGCAGGACATTTCAGGCAGAGGGACGGCAAGCACAAAGCACTGAAGTGGGAAAGAAATGAGTGTGTTCAAAGAACTGTCAGATGGCCAGTGTGACTGGGACATTTACAACAAGGTCTCTGGACCTTCTAGTCTAGCCAGGAGGGACATAAGCTTACTTCTTACTGCTTCATAAACGATGTGGTCCCATCTCAGTGAGACAGAAGCTCAAAGAAAGGCAAAATAAAATCCATACAGACAAGAGTAGTCACAGGGGGCTTTATGAAGCTTGTGACACATGAGCTGGCCCTCCTAGATGAAGAGACTGGAAACATTCAGTGGGATGAGAAAAGGTATTCCCAACAGGACTAGTGGCCCCAGCCAGGTCCAGAGAAATGAGTATGGTATGTGCTAAGACTACAAGTAGACTTGACTGGCTCCCCAGATTGGGAAGAAAGTGGATGAAAGTTAAATAGAGGCTGATTTGGGAAAATCTTTTTTTTTTTTTTTTAAGGGCTGAGATGTTTGGACCAATTGCAAAGTTAAGGTGGAGCCATTCTTGGGTTGACAGGAGATGTGAGGAAAGCAGTGACTTAAGAACATCCTTCAGACATCCATGAGGATGTTGGGTGAAGGGGGAAACCCTGGGAAGGGAGATTACTTTTAGAAGTCTGCTGGAATCATATAAGAGTGACTCAAAAAGCAACCTAGACTACGAATTGGGTGGTGGTAATAGAAAGAACAGAATCTGAGTAAGAATTTGAAAAATTCCTTTAAATCCAACACTAGAGTGTCGGTTAAATAAATTATGGTAGATAGCTAGTGGGAAGCAGCCGCATGGCACAGGGATATCGGCTCAGTGCTTTGTGACCGACCGCCTGGATGGGTGGGATAGGGACGGTGGGAGGGAGGGAGACGCAAGAGGGAAGAGATATGGGAACATATGTATATGTATAACTGATTCACTTTGTTATAAAGCAGAAACTAACACATCATTGTAAAGCAATTATACCCCAATAAAGATGTTAAAAAAATAAAAATAAATTATGGTACACTCATGTAATAGCACTATATGCAGCTATTTAAAATGATGCCATAGAAGGATAGCAAATGACACTGAAAGGTGTTCAAGGCAGAACACAATCTGCAGGACATTTCTTACTTAAGGGAGATGTGAGTCTTCAATTAGGGTTCACTTTTTTCTTGCAAAGGTATTTATTAAAAGCCTTTAACCCTGAATGCAAGTTTAAGGAGATAAGACTCACCTCAATCCTCACTGAAATATGTCACAGATAATAACAAATTCAGAGATATCAGAAAAGGTCAAATGATGTTTTCCTGAAATCCAGAAATCAAGCTTAAAAACCATCTTTTGTGTTCCCCTCTACCATGATTTGTTTTGGGTCAGTCAGTCAAGAGTTGGCATATATGGACTTCCCTGGTGGTGCAATGGTTAGGAATCTGCCTGCCAATGCAGGGGACATGGGTTTAAGCCCTGGTCTGGGAAGATCCCACATGTCGTGGAGCAACTAAGCCCATGTGCCACAACTACTGAGCCTGCGCTCTAGAGCCCATGTACCACAACTACTGAGCCTGTGCTCTAGAGCCCACAAGCCACAACTACTGAGCCCATGAGCCACAACTACTGAAGCCTGTGCACCTAGAACCTGTGCTCTGCAACAAGAAAAGCCACCTCAATGAGAAGCCCGTGCACTGCAACGAAGAGTAGCCCCTGCTCGCCGCAACTAGAGAAAGCCCGCGCACAGCAACGAAGACCCAACACAGCCAAAAATAAATTAATTAATAAATAAATAAATTTATTTTTTTTAAAAAAAGAGTTGGCATATGGCTGGCTCTACCCCTCCTGTAGGTTCAGTCTTGCTCCCGCCACCACCAAATGCTTATGTTGAAGTTCTAACCCCCATTATCCCAGAAAATGACTGTATTTGGAGATGTAGCCTTTAATGAGGTAATTAAGGTAAAATGAGATCATATGGGTAGCTCCTAATCCAATCTGATTGGTGTCCTGATAAGAAGAGGTGATTAGGACACAGGCACAGAGGGAAGATCATGTGAAGATACAGGGAGAAGATGGCTGTCTGTAAGACAAAGAGAGAAGCCTTAGAAGAAACCAACTCTGCTGACACCTTGATCTTGTACGTCAAATTTCTGCTCTTTAAGCCACCCAGTCTCTGGTGCTTTATTATGGCAGCTATAACAAATACTTCGATTCTCTCTTTTTAATTGTGACAAATATATTTTAAATACAAAATCTAATGCTTGGGTTCCTCATGTATTTAATTTTCTCAAATACTTAAATGCAAAATTACTATATGATCCAGCTATTCCACTCCTAGGTATATACCCAAAAGAATTAAAGGCAAGGACTCAGATACATACTGGTACACAAATGATCATAGCAGTATTATTGACAATAGCCAAAAGGTGGAAACAACCCAAGTGCCCATGAAGAGATGAATGAATAAACAAAATGGGTTATATACATACAATGGAATATTATTTGGCCATAAAAAGGAATGAAGTACTGACACATGCTACAACACGGATGAACCTTGAAAACATTATGCTAAGTGAAGTAAGCCAGACACAAAAGGCCACATACTATATGACTCCGTTGATATGAAATATCCAGAACAGGCAAATCCATAGAAATAGAAAGTAGAATAAAGGTCACCAGGGGCTGGGGGGGAGAAGAAAATGAAGAGTTAGTGTTTAACGAGCACAAAGCTGCTGCTGATGAAAAAATTCTGGAAATGGGTAACCGCCATGGTTGTACAACACTGTGAATGTGCTTAATGCCACTAAATTGTACACTTAAAAATAGTTAAATTTATGTTATGTATATTTACCACAATTTTTTAAATTAACAAAAGCAAAAACCAATGCTTAGGCAACTGTGGGATTTTTATATTTTGTGGAAATTTCCTTATATCATTAAAATATATATACTTTTTTGCAGTCTAGACTCTCTTAGTCTGAGTCTCAATTGGAGGCTTGGTGATGGCTTGCTGTTCATACTTTTTTGTTTCTTCCAACCACATATAAATGTGTCTTGTAAGAAAATATTCCAGTGGAGATCCCCAGCTTGGCCAGCAAGCCAGGAGAACAATATTTGTGAGGATATGCAAAGAAGAAGGGATAAACCAGTGGTTGGTGGATATAAATCTTACCTTTGGCTTTCTTCGGATGGAATTGGAGGCACTGATCTTGCCTGAGGCATTGACTTTGCCATCCACCATCAGGGAAGAAATTTCTGCCTTTCTGATGGGAATAAATCTGCCTTCAGCAGATAAAGCACTAAAAGACTACGTTCCCAAAGGCACTTGCTGATGCGTGTGTGGAGCCAGGCTCACAGGCAGGGAGGCATCACGTGTACACTGTGCCCACTCACGGTTTGAGGACTGCCTGGCGCAGTATCTGGATTCAGCTTTGCTTGCTCAGGGTACAGCCACATTAGCTCCCGTGCTGCTGGGAGAGCAGAGTGGCTTCGCCTCCCAGGTGGGTGAGGTGAGAAAACCCACATGCAGCCAGGCAGTACCGATGGGTAATTACTGTGAGTATCTTTGTGATGCGGAGGTTTTCTGAATGTGCCACAGAGGCCTTATCAAAAAAGTGCTGGGACAGGTCACCCTGGAAATGGGACAGTAGTGCCCAGGAGAATATAAGGCGGGCTGAAGTGGCTGCCTCATAGAAACAGGTCCAAATGTTGAAGTGAAGCAGAGAGGGGTAAAATGAGAGCAGAATATTTGAGGAAAGGAAGAAGTCCCTGTGGGAAACTCATTTTGAATAAACTCTATCTGCAAAACTCTAGATTTACAAAATAAGTAAATAGGATGGGTGAGCATGATATTTGTTTATAAGATTCCTTTCAGTAACAATTCAATGAAATTAAATGAAAGTGGAGTCCTCCCTTTTAAGAGCTTATCTGTCAGAGAGGCGGCGGCGGGGGGGGGATGTCCAAAGCCTGGGTTCTGACTAACGGTGAGACCCTTTTAAACCTCATCTTAGTTTTCTTATTTGCAAAAGGAAAGGACTGGGATAAATATGATCTCTAAGGTACTTTTAATCTCAAAGTGTTTCCCCCATCGTATAAAATGCAATCAGTTTGTACTTGACATCAGGCTTACATAAAGTTCATAGCACATCACCTGGTAAGTGTGGTCAATGAATTTACTGTGTTGGTTAAAATCAAAAGTCCATATGATTGCCTCTGAGGCCCTACTTGATCTGGCCCCTGACTACCTCTCAGGATCTTACCTCACCTCACTCTCCTCCTTGCCCACTATGTTCCAGGTCTTCTTTCTATTCCTGGAACACACCAAGCTCATTCCTACATCAGGGCCTTTGCACTTGCTGTCCACTGTGCCTGGGATCCTTTCCCCCCAGATTTTCAGAGAGTTGGCTCTTTCCTGACATTCATATCTCAGTTCAAAAGTACTTCCTTCGAGAGGGCCTCCCTCAAGCTAATAGATATACAGAGAATTCAACACCCACTAAGAATGCATGCTCTTTTAGGGTGCACATGGAACATTTGCAAAACAGACATGCATGTATCTCCTTCAATATATTCCCAATGAACAATATGATATAGATCAGGTTCTCCAACTGCATTTTAATGAAATTTGAAATTAATTTTGAAAAGATAAATTTTTAGGGAATTCCCTGGCAGTCCAGTGGTTAGGACTCTGCCCTTCCACTGCTGAGGGCCCCGGTTCAATCCCTGGTGGAGGAACTAAGATCCCACAAGCTGCGTGGCATGGCCAAAATAAAAATAAATAAATAAAACTCTTCTAAAAAATAAGGTTTATTTTTAAAAAAAGATAAATTTTTAAATATTTGGAAACCAAATAAAATATTGCTAAATGACTCTTGGAAATATTTAAAACTGGATGATAGTGAAAACACCACACGTCAAAATTGGTGGGACACAGTGAAAGCACTATTTTAAAAGGAAATTTATAGCTTTATATACATTTATCAGGAAACAAGAAAGGTTAAGAAAGACATGAGGCTAAGCATTCAACTCAAATACTAGAAAAGAAGCAAATGAAAGAAACAAGAAAGAAATAACTATTAGGACAGAAATCAACAAAATATAAACAACTGAGATGACTAACAAAACTAAAAGCTGATTCTATGCAAAGATTAATATGATAAAAGTCTTGGACTTCCCTGGCGGTCCAGTGGTTAAGACTCTGCACTTCCACTGCAGGGGGCACAGGTTCGATCCCTGGTGGGGGCACTAAGAAACTAAGCTCTCTGCATGCTGCTCGGCACCTCCAAAAAAGAAAAAAAATTTCCCTCCACGTTTGGACTTCCCTGCTGGCACAGTGGTTAAGAATCCGCCTGCCAATGCAGGGGACACAGGTTCGATCCTTGGTCCAGGAAGATCCCACATGCCGTGGAGCAACTAAGCCCGTGCGCCACAACTACAGAGCCTGTGATCTAGAGCTCGCAAGCCACAACTACTGAAGCCCGCGCGCCTAGAGCCCGTGCTCCGCAATAAGAGAAGCCACCGCAATGAGAAGCCCGCACACCACAATGAAGAGTAGCCCCTGCTCGCCGCAACTAGAGAAAGCCCACCCGCAGCAATGAAGACCAAACACAGCCAGGGGAAAAAAAAAAAAAAAAAAAAAAACCCTGGAGGGTACTGGGTTATCGGGTAAACTTCTAACTACAGTTCAAATGTTTCTAGGAAACTGAACTAATTGTTCCAATGGATGATGGAAAACATAGCAAGATATCAAGAAATCCAAAGCAATATGGGTGAAGTCTTATTTAGCATCCTGCAGTACACTGCCAAACATGATTTTAAATCTCAAGCATGGTATTCAAGTGGAGAATAAATGAGTGTTTCCTTGCTGTAAATAAATAAATAAATAAATAAATAAAAAGAATCTTATGCTTATAGTGTTTCTATGGAGTTAGTAATTATATTCGTTTCCTATTGATGCTGTAACAAACTATGACAAATTCAGTGGCTTAAGAAAACACAAATATGTTATTTTACAGTTCTGGAGATCAGAAATCCAAAATGGGTCTAATGGGCCCAAATCAAGGTGTTGGCAGGCTGCGTTCCTTCAGGAGGCGCTGGGGGGAATCTATTTCTTGCCTTTTCAAAACCTATTAAAAATTGGCTCAAGAAATGAATCACAGACTTAAATATAAAATGTAAAACTATAAACTTTTTAGAAGAAAATGGAGAATATCTTCAGGATCTAGGACTATGCAAAGAATTAATAGACTTGACACTAAAAGTACAATCCATAAAAGAAAAAGAAAAAATAGGGCTTCCCTGGTGGCGCAGTGGTTGAGAGTCCACCTGCCGATGCAGGGGACATGGGTTCGTGCCCCGGTCCGGGAAGATCCCACATGCCGCGAAGCGGCTGGGCCCGTGAGCCATGGCCGCTGAGCCTGCGCGTCCGGAGCCTGTGCTCCGCAACGGGAGAGGCCACAACAGTGAGAGGCCCGCGTACCGCAAAAAAAAAAAAAAAAAAAAAAAATCAGTCCTCTTCAAAATTAAAAATGTTTGCTCTGCAAAAGACCACATTAAGAAGATGAAAAGTCAAGATATGGACTGGAAGAAAATATTTACAAACCACATATTTGATGAAAAATAGGATCTAGAATATATTAAAACCTGTCAAAACTAAATAGTAAAAATCAAATAACCCAATTAGAAAATGAGAATTCACTGCAGAGGATACATAGATGACAAATATGCACGCACAAAAATACGCAACATCATTAATCTTTATGGAAATGCAAGTTAAAATCACAAGGAGATACAACTACACATTTATCAAAATGGCTAAAATAAAAAATAGTGACAACACCAAATGCTGATGAGGATGCAAAGAAACTGGATCACACACTTTGTTGGTGGGAATGTAAAATGTTACAGCTACTCTGGAAAATAGTTTGGCAGTTTCTTAAAACACTAAATGTGCAACTACCATATAACCTGGCAACTGCAATCTTGGGGATTTAACTCTGAGAGATGAAAACTTATGTTCACACTAAAAACCTGTGTACAAATATTCATAATAGTTTTATTTTATAATAATAGTTTTATAATAGTTTTATTTGTAATAGCCCCAAACTGGAAACAACCCAGATGTCTTTCAGTTGGTGAGTGGTTAAACAAACTGGTACATACATTGCATGTAGTTAATAGTGTGTGGTATTAGTGGAGGGGTAGATTAATAGGACAGGATAGCATGTGATACTATGCAGTAAAAAAAAGGGGGAACAAATTATTGATATAGGCAACAATGTAGATGAACCTTTAGGTAGTTATTCTGGATGAAAAGAAGCCAATCCCAATAGGTTCCATACTGTATAATTCCATTTATATAACATTCTTGAGATGACAAAATTTTGGAAATGGAGAACAGGTGAGTGATTGCTGGGAATCGGGCCAAGGGAGATGGAGAGGGTTGGGTGTGGCTATAAAAGGGCAAGAAGAGGGATCCTTGTGGTGATGGAGCTGTACTCTATCCTGGCTGTACCAATGTTGATATCCTGGTTGTGACAATGTATCATAGTTTTGTAAGATATTACTGTTGGAGGAAACTGGTAATAGAGAATTACTGGTATAGAAAATCTGGTATAGAGAATTTCTCTGTATTATTTCTTACAACTGTGAGTCTACAATTATCTCATATTAAAATATCTAATTTAAAATAATCAAATAAAAAAAAGAAAACACAAATCTATTATTTTACAGTTCTGGAGATCAGAAATCCAAAATGGGTCTAATGGGCCAAAATCAAGGTGTTGGCAGGCTGTGTTCCTTCAGGAGGCACTGGGGGGAATCCATTTCTTGCCTTTTCCAGAAAGCTTCATTGTTTGGCTCATGGCCTCCAACTAGCAATCTCATCACTCTCACCTGTGCTTCTGTTGTCACAGACCTTTTCTGACTCTGATCTTCAGCCCCTCTTCCATTTTTTAAGAACCCTTGTGATTAAACTCACCTGGATAATTCAGGATACTCTTCCCGTCTTAAAATCCTTAACTTAATCACATCTGCAAAGTCCCTTTTGCCATATAACGTTAATACAGTCACAGGTTGCAGGGATTAGAACACTGATATCCTCAGGGGGATCATTATCCTGCCCCCCCACCCACAGTAATTAAGACACCATCTGGGAAAGTTATCAGATTTGACACTAATGGGACTGTATCTTCATGTCCTATTTTCCTGAGTCTGTTGGGTAATCCTTCCAAATAATTAGGTATCTAATAGTTTCCAAGTAAATTTGAGAAGATATTACATCATATGCTAATGTCGGGGAACATGATGAAATGTATGGGGGTTCCAATAACTAGCATCTCCACAAGCATGACTTCTCCCATTTCAAGGTGACCCCCACAATCCTCATTATCCCTTAAACTTACATAACATACCAAGCAATGGAACCATAAAAACAGTCCCACATAATATTACACAATGATTTAGTGGACAAAATGATTTCACAGCATTTTAAAGCTACATAATGAAATATTTAAGAGCAAAGATTCTGGAATCAGACAGACATGGACTCAAATCCTGACTGAACCCATTGCATGATCGAAGTCTCAGTTTTACTCCTCAGTGCCCACCTAGGTTCACATGAGACCAAGTGAAAGGAAGCCTATAAAGCTTTTAGCAGCATATTATTAGCTGTTGTTATTAATATCATAAAGGCGATATCATATTTGACACAATAACATCGATCCCCATTTTACATATAAAGAAACATACTCCCGGGCTTCCCTGGTGGCACAGTGGTTAAGAATCCGCCTGCCAATGCAGGGGACACGGGTGCGAGCCCTGGTCCGGGAAGATCCCACATGCCGCGGAGCAACTAAGCCCATGCACCACAACTACTGAAGCCCGCGTGCCTAGAGCCTGTGCTCTGCATCAAGAGAAGCCATCGCAATGAGAAGCCCGTGCACCACAACGAAGAGTAGGCCCCACTCACCACAACTAGAGAAAGCCTGTGCGCAGCAACAAAAGACCCAACGCAGCCTAAATAAATAACTAAATAATAAAATAAATTTGTATAAAAAAAAGAAACATACTCCCCAAAAGTAAATAGCTCATCTAAGGATGCATAACTAGTAAATAATCATATATATCCCAGTGTCTGGCACATACTGTATCCACTCCTGAATACCTTTGTTTTCAGTAATATCAGATACAACCCCCGCAAGTCGACCTCACAACTGCTCCATCACCTCTTGTATTCACAGCTTTTTTCCTATCCATCTTCTATTCTCTGTTGCCTACCAAAGGATGTGGTCTCTGAGGACTTTATACTACCCTGAAACCAAATGTCAAATGTGCTGAGATTTTAAGACACAGTTTCAGAAACAGGACCAGCTCATCTGCAAGAATATCAAACTTCCCATTTTCTCCATTTTGATAAGCTATAATTCCCCCCACCCACTGAATAGGAGGAAACATTTGCAGATCATATATCTGATAAGGAATTTCAGCTGCAATATATAAAGAACACTTACAACTTAAAATAGACAAATAACCCAATTAAGAAATGGGCACTTCCCTGGTGGTGCAGTGGTTGAGAGTCCTCCTGCCAATGCAGGGGACACGGGTTCGTGCCCCGGTCCGGGAAGATCCCACATGCCACGGAGCGGCTGGGCCTGTGAGCCATGGCCACTGAGCCTGTGCGTCCGGAGCCTGTGCTCCGCAACGGGAGAGGCCACAACAGTGAGAGGCCCGCGTACTGCAAAAGAAAAAAAAAAGAAATGGGCAAAGGATCTGAACAGACATTTCTCCAAAGATGTACAAATGGCCTATAAGCACCTGTAAAGCTCAAGATTAATCATTATGAAAATGCAAACTAAACATTTATATATATACACATTTACATATACATATACATATTTGAGTGCAGGCCAATTATATTTCATATTAATTTCTTTCAGGGCTCCTAACGGGATATTAGAAAATATTTCTTTTTAAAGGGACTTTGAGTCTGATAGGTTGAGACCCGCTGATCTAGCAGATATGGTCAACATACGGCCTATTAGATATGGAACATACGGCTATGTTCCACACCAACTTTAGCCTCAAGAACTCCATGGGGAAAGCAACAGTAAAATTATAAAGTGATTTATTCCTCACTTCTGCTACCAGCTTGTTCTTTATTTAGGGAATGTGCTGTTTCTGGAGATATATAATTACACATTTGGAGCACATGCATCTGTCATTATGTTATACAATGACAGATTTTACAATGTCTACGTGCCAGATAAGTGAATCTTACATCTATAAATGCCTGAAAGTTAATTTAAACGTCTTTTTCATTGAAGCATACAGCTTCATCTGACTGGCCTTTTGCATCTCGAGGCCATTGTAATGACCATGCTATAACCAAACCACGCTCTAATATGCACTGAGGTCAACCACTGCTGGCCTCGCAACTAAATGGTAACAGACTGATGAGCTTTTTGCAGTTCTTTTGGAGCTTTTTATAGGAACTTATTTCTTTTTATGGACTATTAATCTATTTATTGCTGCTCTTAGCATTGATGGCCTCAAGCAGTGCCTCCCATCTCTAATTTGCTGCATTCATACAAACATTTGTTTTAACGCCCACATTACCAGTGACAGTACATTTTTCATCTCTTGGAACCTAGCGCTATAGCCAAAGCCTTTTCAATCCCAACTTTCAAAAGCCTTCTAGCTTAAGAAAAAAAAACGAACATTTATTATAAGCTTATGGGGGTACCTTAAGGGCAAAAGTGAACCAAGGAGGCAGAACCAGGAAGTAGAAACTCAGCAGAAACCAAAGAGGCCATTTTCTTAGTATTGCTCACCTCTGCTCCCTTTGCCTGTCCAGTTCTTTTCTTTTGCTTCTGTAAACTCCCCTTCTTGGCTTCTCCATAAACATGAGTCTGCCACAAACCCTAAGGTTACATCAACTCAGTTCTGGTCACTTGCAGAGAACAGAGAGCTGCCTCTCTCCCAGTGCCAATCCCAGAGGAGAGAATCAGATTGGCCCTTTTGGGTTAGGTTTCCCTGTAGTCCGATTGATAAGGTCATCGGACCTTAGGATAAAAATGGCTGCTGGGGCCACCTCTGTGAGGAAGGGCAGTTTTTAGAGGAAGAATGTTGTGATAAACTGGCTTACCATGCATCAAAGGAAACGGACAATCCAGACTGTTGGAACTTTGTCTAAAATAAAAATAATTTCTGTGTGAGGGTCTGAGGTGCTCCCCTATGAAGAAAGAACATGAGGTTTGGCCCCATTATTATGTGGTAGGTACTTTTTATCTGAGGCCCTTGATTGTCTACTCCCTGTTTCTTTTTCTTTCTTCCTTTCTTTCTTTTCTTTCTTTCTTTTCTTCCTTCTTTCCTTCCTTCTTTCCTTCCTTATTTCCTTCCTTCTTTCCTTCCTTCCTTCCTTTCTTTCTTTTTTTAATTTGATATAATTCACATACCATAAAAGCCACCTGGGGCTTCCCTGGTGGCGCAGTGGTTGAGAGTCCGCCTGCCGATGCAGGGGACGCGGGTTCGTGCCCCGGTCCGGGAGGATCCCACATGCCGTGGAGCGGCTGGGCCCGTGAGCCATGGCCGCTGGGCCCGCGCGTCCGGAGCCTGTGCTCCACAACGGGAGTGGCCACAACAGTGAGAGGCCCGCGTACCGCAAAAAAAAAAAAAAAAAAAGCCACCTTTTTATTTTTTTAATTTTGTGTTTTTAAAATAATTTTATTTATTTTGGCTTGCCGGGTCTTAGTTGTGGCACACGGGATCTTCGTTGCGGCATGCAGCCTTCTTAGTTGGGCATGAGAACTCTTAGTTGCTGCATGCATACGGGATCTAGTTCCCCGACCAGGGATCAAACCTAGGCCCCCTGAATTGGGAGTGCAGAGTCTTACCCACTGGACCACCAGGGAAGTCCTACAACCTTTTTAAAATGTACAAATCAGTGACTTTTAGTAGATTCACAAGCGTTCTGCAACTATCACCATTATCTGTTTTCCAGTCCATTTTCATGATCCCAGATGGGAACCTCATACTCGGTAGCGATCACTCCCCATTATTTCTTTCCCCCAGTCCTAAGCAACCATGGATCAACTCTCTGTCTCTGTGGATTTGCCTATTCTGGGCATTTCATAAAAATAGAATCATACAATATGTAGCCTTTTGTACTTGGCTTCTTTCACTTAGCATAGTTTTCAAGGTTCATACACGTTGGCATGTGTCAGTGTTTCATTCCTTTTTATGGCTAAATATTCCATTGTATGGATAGACCACATTTTATTTATCCATTCATCAGTAGATGGACATTTAAATTACTTCCACTTTTGGGGTATAACGCTACTTATGAATAATGCTACTATGAACATTCATGTACAAGTTTTTACGTGAACGTATCTTTTAAAAATTTTTATTTATTTATTTATTTATGGCTGCGTTGGGTCTTTGTTGCTGCGGGCGGGCTTCCTCTAGTTGCGTTGAGCGGGGGCTACCCTTCGCTGTGGTGCACAGGCTTCTTATTGCAGTGGCTTCTCTTGTTGTGGAGCACGGGCTCTAGGAGCGAGGGCTTCAGTAGTTGTGGCACGTGGGCTCAGTAGTTGTGGCTTGCGGGCTCTACAGCACAGACTTAGTAGTTGTGGCACACGGGCTTAGTTGCTACGCAGCATGTGGGATCTTCCTGGACCAGGGCTTGAACCTGTGTCCCCTGCATTGGCAGGCGAATTCTTAACCACTGTGCCACCAGGGATGCCCCAAAATGTTTTGTTAAAGCAGCTGCACCATTTTACTTTCCCACCAGCAGTATATGAATACTCCAATTTCTCCAGCTTTGCCATCTTTTTGATGGTCGATTGTTTTGATTATACCCATGGTAGTGGGATGCAGTGGTATCTCACTGTGATTTTGATTTGCATTTCCCTAGTGACCAATGATATTCAACATCTTTTCATATCCTTATTCACCTTTTGTGTATCTGCTTTGTAGAAATGTCTGTTCAAACCTTTTGCCCATTTATCGTTGGGTTGTCATTTTACTGATGAGTTATAAGAGTTAAAGAACGTTTAACATTCTAGACCCTTCTCAGATATATGATTTTTCCCATTCTGTGGGTTGTCTTCTTTTTCTCAGTAGTGGCCTTTGATGCACAAAAGTTTTAAATTTTGATAAAGTCCAATTTATCTACTTTTTTTCTTTCGTCACCTGAACTTCAGGTGTCATATCTAAAAAACCACTGCCTAATTCAAGGTCACAAAGATTTACACTTATGTCTTCATATGACTCATAGTTTTAACTCTTGCATTTAGGTCTTTGATCCATTTTGAGTTAATTCTCATATATGGTAAGAGGTAGGGGTCCAACTTCATCATTTGCATGTGGATATCCAGTTGTTCCAGCACCATTTGTTGAAAAGACTATTCTTTCCTTGTTGAGCTGTCTTAACGTCTTTACTAAAAGCCTTGGTGTTTTTTTTTAAGCTAAATTCCCAGAGTTGCTCAATAGCTGACTACACTCAGCCAAGCATACAATACGCAACTGAATGTGATTAAGATTATGTGAAGGGCGACTGCGCAGCGTCGGCAGGGAGCGCGGGCTGCGAAGAGGCGGGCCGGGCCGAGCCGGGCGAGGGGGAACGCGGACCGGAAAGGCGGCGGCGGCAACCTGGGCCTCGCGGCTCAGCCGCGCATCGGAGCAGGCCTCCGCGGCGCGCGCCCCTCGCCGAGCCCGCCCCGGGCCGGCGAGCGCTGGTCACCGAGGCCCAGGCCGCCGCCGCGGCGCGTTCTTGAAATCATGAATCCTGTTTATAGCCCGGGTTCTTCTGCGGTTCCCTATGCAAATGCCAAAGAAATTGGATATCCAGCTGGTTTCCCCATGGGTTACGCAGCAGCTCCTGCCTATTCCCCCAACACGTACTCTGGAGCGAATCCTACCTTCCAAACAGGTTACACTCCTGGCACACCTTACAAAGTGTCCTGTTCCCCCACCAGCGGGGCGGTGCCACCGTACTCCTCCTCCCCAACCCCTACCAGACCGCTGGACACCCCTAGCGAAGTGCCTACCCCCAGCAGAGCGCGCACGCACAGCAAGGCACGTACTACCCCCAGCCCCTGTATGCAGCCCCGTCACGTCATCCACCACACCACAGTGGTGCAGCCCAACAGCATGCCAGCGACGGTGTCCCCTGCTCCCATCCCTCTGCCTAGAGGCAACGGGGTCACCATGGGCACGGTGGCGGGGACCACTATAGCCATGTCAGCGGCTACCTTGCTGACTGCCCGCCCACTCCCCAACTCCTGTCGCCCCCCACCCCATCACTGTGCCCACTTATCGGGCCCCAGGAACACCCACCTACAGCTATGTGGCCCCTCAGTGGTGATCACCCTGCAAACGTTTTCGGATGGAGCTGTGCAGTCACATCGTGGAGGTTCCACAGCTGGTGCTGCAGGCCTTGGGCCTCCAACCAGGACTTTGTTCTTAATGCTCTCGATACTTAGCTAAACACTACTAAGGCCGGCCCAGCAGGTCCCAGCGCCCTCAGTCTCCAACTGACTCTGTGGGTTGGTCTTAAAGCAAATCCTGTTTGGTGGGCTGCCAGGCAATTTTTTAGCTAACTGTAATGAAAAAAAGGGAGTATTAATCTATTCTGAATCATATCTAGCTGAATGCATGTTTAAAAAAAAACAACACAAAAACAAAGCTTGTTCCATCTACCTGCAGTGACTGATGCAGAACCATCATATGCAAAATCCAAAGGAATGGAAAAGTATTTTACAACTTGTATCATCAATGCACTCTTGTAATGTATGCAAAGTTTTAAAGTTATAAGTGTTAAAGTGAATTTCTTCATAGAGCATCTGAAATCTCTTTGATGATTCTTCAGCCTTTTGGTGTTGACGTGGGTTGCCAATTGGAAACATGGACTTCTACTTTCCACCCATCTGTTCCTTTTGCACGGACTGCACTGGGAGAGAGTTGCAGGGACAGGGAGAGTGTGGGGAGGCCACCGCTGCTTGGGGTGCAGCCAGGTTAATGGCTTTCTCTCCATTTAGGCTTGTGGGGTCAGTGTGATGTGGACGTCCTTAGGGATTACCATAAATCCAGTTAGGGACAAAAGGTGGTTTATGTATCAGCAAAGCAATGTTCTCTATCTAAATTTTCATTACAAATCTCTTACAGATAGAGATGATGCTTTCTATATGTTTAATGGAAAAGTCCTATGTAGAGCGAAATTATTTTCCTGGGATGGAAGATATGTGAAAGAGAACCAGCCACACTTGGAGGAGGTATTGGCCTCCCCTTTATTTAGCTTAGAAAAATCATTCCTTTCCCCCGCCCCCTCGGGGGAAATGTTTGAGTCACCTGAAAACATATGTAGGCATTGTTGTTCTCCCTCCCACAAGGAAGGGCAAAGACTTCATTCAGCTGTGTGTTATGAAGAAAGTTGTATATTTAAGAACTTTTAAAAGGGAACAAAACTTTATTGGATATTGATTGTTCCTTGTCGAGAGGCAGGGCTGTGGCTGTGTTTCGGCCCATGCACTCGATGGGGACTTGTCCTCTGAGACCACCTGGAGGGCGCTCGTGGAGATGGCTGTGGGGAGGTGTGAGGGAAGGGCTGGCGCCTGTTGTCTGTGAGCCCCTTTGGCCATCTCTTCTTGCGGCTGGGGACACTCAGCACAAAGCACGTGTGGACAGCAAAGGGCCAGGCAGCATCAGAACGTGTGTGCCTGCCAGAACTTATTACAGAAAGGATTTTGTGTTTAAAATCTGAATATTGTACATAAGAAACCAAGAGGATTTTTTGACTAAATGTGCCCAACTTGTATCGATGGGTGTGTGTGTGTGGGTCTGTCCTCAGATGAAGTCAGAGGGGGTGGGGGGTGAGGGTTGTTCCCTTTCAGCGGTCTGTCAGCGGTCTGTCACCCCAACGTCATTTCAAGCGCTGTGGGCCTCAGGTGGGGAGGGCACCTTACTTTCCTTACGGCTCCGGCAGCTGGTCAGGGCTCCGGCACTGGGGTGGCATTCAGCCCCGGATGGTGAGTGGGATACCTGACCCCTGAGCCTTTGGTAACCTTATTTTTTATAGTGAGTGCTCTTCATAATTTTATTTTTCACATCTTATTTTATAAGGAATAAGATGTTTGCATGGATCATTGTAAACAGAAGATTTATTTCTAATGTCTATAACATAGTGTGTTTACTAATAAGTACTTTAAATTGCTTCAAGAGCACTTAACCTACCTTTGTGTGTATTCGTGTGTGTGTGTGTGTGGCAGCCATTTACCCCAGGCACAGTGTCCACTTCTTCAACTCTTTGTTGGTAATTCCACCTGTGTAGTGGGCGGTTTGTAATATCGATATGTTCTCCAGGGCCTGAACTGATCCAGTAACAGAGAAGCTGGTTTCCCCAGTTTAGTATAATAAGTTAGGAGAAAATATGATTTTAGTATATGTTTTTTAAAAGTCCCAAACAGACTGCACATAAACAGATACACACATGCGACTACCTGCAAGGGCTGGAGTCATTTGAATTCAGGAGGAAGTTATGAGAAATTATATAGGCTGTTTCTTCCAGCTTGCCTGAGACTTGGCACACACAGGGTGAATGTTTTCACGAGCACTGAATTAAATGGTGTTTTCAAGAGAAAGAAAAGAGTGGGTTGCGTTTTCTCCCCATTTATATCAGCTTTATAAACACTTTCCCCCCTGTAATTTCTAAAAAAATCTTGTTTCCCTTTTGTGAAGTTGAGTTGGGAGACTTCATCAAATACTTTTGCATTATGGAATACATCTGTGTGGAGATCTTTTCAATTTTGAAACTATCGGGGCATCAGTTATCAAATGTGAAAGGTAGATCTTGTCTAGCAGGTAAGAATCTGGATATAATGAATAGTAACAAAACTATCATATGTTGTAATTTTAGCAGCATTTAGTTCCAGTAAAATTAAGGAATACAGCTTCTGTTATAAAGTTGCATAATTTGATATCCTAAGCACAATAGTAGAACATTCAGAGGAATTTTGCATTTTTTATGACATTCCTAACTTGAGAGTCTTTCAGCTAAATTACAGTTATTTTAGAAGTTGAGACAGGCAAATAAAGGAACTAATTCCTATAAACATAGATATCATCATAGACATTTTTTAAAAATTTTGTTCTACAGCCTTCCCCTAAGGTTTAGAAGGTATGTTTCTCTGCTTAGGGAAACTCTGTTTGGATCTGGGCCAGGTGACTGAACGTTTCACGATGAGTGATGGTCCCATCAGCTTGCTGCCTCTGAGAACTGAGGCCAGCATCAGGGCCAGGGCCATCGTGGTGATAAGCACAGAAGCGCTTCCAGAATCTTTTGTCTCTTGTGTTTGATCTTTTCTCAACATTCTTGTTGGTTTAGTTATTAGGCCTACCAGTTGTATTATATGACTCTGTTTCTTGAGTGCTATGCAAACGTAGTGTTTACAGGAGCTGAGGGTGGTCCTGGGCCATGGGCTGGACACCTGGTTGGTACTTGGTACTCGCCCTGCCCTTCCCAAGCTGGGCATGCAGTGCCTCACTCCATCTGCTGGTATCGGCACTTCAAACAAGAGGAAATAGATTCTTGGGGCTTGGGATATACTAATCTCTGGTAGTGCTGTCCTGCCAGCAGGTGGAGAAAGGATGGCAGGCACCAGACGCATCAGTATTGGGGCCTGCTTTTTAAGAAGGAAACTCAGAATTCTTCACCTGTCCTTTGTAAACATTTGGAAAGAGTATTACTCCGACCAGTTGGGTCACCTTCTCCCTATCTGGCAGCTAACAGCTGGACGCCCCAGTTCTTGCCAGCCTGGGCATTGCCCAGATGGGACAGGACGCCTGTCTGACATCTTCTGGCCGTGCAAGGGCAGGCTTAAGGGTGTGGGGCTTGAGGTGGGGTACAGCTTCTGGTTCTTCTCTTGGTGCTTTCTAAGGACGGGGTGTGTCTCTAGAAAGGAGTGGTTGGCATAGGGGAAGGGTGGACTGTGTGACTCTCCTCTCTAGTACGCTTCAAATGATGGTGTGTTTTTTTCTCCTGAGCTGTTTATTGCTCAACCTGAGCTTTCTGAAAGGAGCCTGCAGAGGACACGCTGCAGAGGAGGGTCTGATCTTTTCAGATAGAAAGTTGCAGAGTTGATCTTACATGTTTCAGAGGATTTGCCTCTTTTCCCACCCTATTCACTTGAAGAACAGAAAACCTCTGGAGTAATCTTATTTGAATCCCCAGGACCAATGTCAAGTCACTTGGGACAGGGAGACCAAGGAGAGGCTGGCATCTCCGTGCAGGGAGCCTGCAGTGAGCTTCAGGGGATGCTGTGCTCCCAGGATTGGTGTGCTGGAGATGACAAGTGTCTTATCTTGGTCTCCTGAGCCCTATTGGAGTCTCCTATAGCTCCTCGTGGAGACCAGTAGTCAGCAGAATAATTGGGCTGGACCTGAGGCCAGCTCTCATGTGTTCCTGGTGGGGTTACTGTGATGGCCACTCAAGAGAGACCCCAGGGAGCCACTGTTACTGACTAGGAAATGGTTCTTTTTTTTTTTTTTAAATGAATTTTGAATACCGCTTTTTTTTTTTTTTAGACCATTCTCATAGTACTTTTTTAAAACTTAAGCCAGCATTGTCTTCCAGTGTTAAAGGCACCCCTCACCTCTGCACTGAACTCCAGGTGTCAATCAATACAAAGGAACATCCATCCTGAGCCAATTACATTATGTGTAAATTCATGCTATTTTTTAATGCAATCTGATGAGTAGATAAGCTCAGACTTAAAATGCTTAAAAGCACGTTTATTTTAACAAGAATTGTTATGTATTAATACTGCAATTTTCAATAAAGATTGACTTGTGTTGCAAAAAAAAAAAAAAGATTATGTGAAAAATCCCAACTGTAATCAGCAGTCACTTTTACTTTATAACTAAGATTACTCTAGCTAGTGCACTGGATATATTCACTATCTTAATTGTGCTGATGGTTTCATGGGTGTGTACATATGTCAAACTTATAAAATTGTATAATTTAAATATGTGCAGCTTACTGTATGTCAATTATGCCTCAAGAGAGCTGTTTTTAAAGAGAGAAACTCAGGGCAAGAGTGTAAATGAAACAATTTTTTTTTTCCTAATCATTTTTCAGGATCAGCTTCTCTGGTTGGGCCTAAGGTTACACTACCAACTAGGCACTAACAAAAACTTTTATTTGTACATTTCTCTTAACTGACTTTGTTCGAAGACACAAACAAACCATTTAAATTCAAGATCTGTAAGGCCAGGACCATCTCATTACTATGGGGTAAGTATTCACGAGAGCTGTAAATGTGTTTTGACTCTTAAGGAAATGTATTTTTAAGTTTCTTTCCAATGAGAATTTAGTGACTGGGTTTTTCTTTTCTACATAGAATTTAAGTCCCCCCAATTACACAAAGCTCCATTTTGGCAGAGACTTTATCTGTCTGTTCACCCTCATATGCCTAGCATCTAGAACACTGTTAAGCACACAACAGGCACTCAGTAAATACCTGTCAAAGAATGAATAAAATCCCACTTAAACTGTCACCACCTTTTCCTGGGACCATTTTGAACTGAGGAAGGTGGCAGCTCTATTCCTCCTGTTAACATGACAAGTCCATCTCCAGAGGCAGATACTGTCTTCCTCAAATTTTATTATTATTCACCTTCTTATATTTGTAAAAACAAGGTGGTGTGGCTTAGGAATCTCACTTCCGGGAGAAGACCTAAAATGGTGTGTTAAAGATTATGCATAGGATCCACAAACTAGAAGCAATCAGATGACAGCGGTTAAGGAAATCATCCCTAACTGAAGAAACAATCCATCGATTAAAAATCATCATTATGACAAGTCTGCAGTAACATGGAAAACATGTAGTGTGGATCAGGAATTGAAAAGTACCATCACTGACTATGCTTACAAATTAAAAACGTATACACGATTATCTGCTAGAATTTATACTCCATGAAGGCAGAATGTTTGGGTTTGTTCTGTTCACTAGACAGTGCCTGGTACGGAAGGTGTTTATTAACACTTGTTGAATGAATGAATGAAACTAAATATAAAACATACCTATGATAACATACCTGAAGGGAATGAACACACGTGGAAAATTATGTTCAGGTGGTGCAACTGTGGGTGTTTCCTCCACTTTCCCTCTATTTTCCAATTCTCCCTAAAGTTGTGATAAAACTTCCTCAGTTCAAAGGATGGTCACAGAAATCCCTCACCAGGCTCAGGCTGCTTCCTCTCGTCCTACAACTAAGGAAGCATCGGAATGGGAGTAGGTATGTGACCTAGCTTCAATTCTAAGAGGGCTATTTTGCAGCGTGTGTGGCTCCAGCCAAGGGTCCCTAGGGTACCGGATATTTAGGCTTTCCCTCCTGCAGCGAGAAGGCAGCGCTGCCCCCCATTGGAGCCTGCAGGAGAGAGGCTGCTCTTTCCCCTAAGCTGCCCCCAGCGCCTCGCTTCGCCCCACCCCGCCCCCAGCTCACTCCTAGACACCCACGGGGGTCGCTCATTACCCCTCCCGCCCCTGGGAGGGGTATCTCCTTCCCAAGGGGGAGGTCACTCTCTCCTTGAGGGCTCTATCTCCCCTGAGCGTCACCGGTCCTCCCTGGTCCTCCTCATGGGGTCATTCGTTCCTGAAGGAGAGGTCATCCCATCCCCGTAGAGCCCACCCCCCTTGAGGGGGGAGTCGCTCGTTCCACCAGTCCCTCTGGGGGGGAGGGTCATTATTCCCCCGTCCCTCTCCAGAGGGGGTCATTCGTTCCCAATGAGGTCACCCCCTCCCCCAGGCCCCATTCCCTCCGAGGGGGTCGCTCTCCCCCAGCCCTCCTGAGGCGGCGCGGCACTCGTACCCGAGGGGGAGGTCACGCCTTTCGCCCGGCCCAGTCCCCCGAGGGTCAGCACCGCCTCCTTCCGGGCCCTCCCCCACGAACGGCCACGCCGGGCGGGGCTCCAGTGCGGGGAAGCGGCGGCGGGTCAGGCTACCGGGTCCAGAGCGCGGAACCGGGCGGCGCGGCGGCGGCGGAGCGCTAGCCATGGCGGGCTGCTGCGCGGTGCTGGCGGCCTTCCTGTTCGAGTACGACACGCCGCGCATCGTGCTCATCCGCAGCCGTAAAGTGGGGCTCATGAACAGGGCGGTGCAGCTGCTCATCCTGGCCTACGTCATCGGGTGAGCGCGGCCGCGGGCGAAGACCCTGAGGGGTCCCGGGGACAGGGTGTGATCCGACGGCCGGGAACTCCCCCTTCTGGGTCCCGGCCACGCACCTGCTCATTCTGGCCTAGGTCCTCGGCCGAGCCCCGCGAGCGCCCTCCAGGTGGGGTCCAGGGGACAGCGGCCCGAAGCCAGGGATACATCCCTACTCCCCCAACCCTCCACCCCCGACCCTAGCCACCAGAGGGACGGGCTCTGTGCCAGCTCTGGGTCCAGAGGCTGCTTTGATGTTGTGTCTTGAAGGCAAAGCCTAGCTAGATCTTCATCCTCGCCATTCATGCTTCCTGTCCCTTCTGACTTGCTCCATGATGTCCTTTGGCTGGGGGTGGGAGGGCTTTGCCCTAAATGACTCACTCTTTGCTCTTCACTTCCCATTCTGATGATCTGCTGACAGAAACCAAGGTTTGGGATTTCCACTTGGTTCCTTTTGGGTCTGTGGCTTCCTGTCCTTTCCTTTGAGCATCATATGGTAACCCAAGATAATAGAGAGGTCACACTTTCAAAAATCACTTAAGTTCAGTTCCTTCCTTTTATGGGATTGTTGGAGTTTTTGGTATAGGCACCTGCTTTAGACTTATCGTTCCGCATGCTGCCCTCTTTGCTTATGTGTCCCTCCACCATAAGTCCTCACCTAGTGCTTAATTTTAATTGATGCACCCTTACAATGTAATAAAACTCGAGAGGAGGTGGAAATTGATTTACCAACTGGGCCCGCTTTCAAGGTTCACCTGGGGTGTTATGGTGTCTACAGCTGCTGAGCTGACAGATGTTACCTGCTGCATCGTGGGGGGGGGGTTGTTTGTTTGTTTTTGTTTTTCTTAAAAGGCCTAATACAGTGTTCCCCAAACTGCACATAGAGCTATTTGAGAATCTTTAAAAAATACTGACTGCTGACTCTCAGACCCAGACTTTCTGATTCAAGTGCTGTAGAGTATGACCAACTCCCCAGGTGATTCTAATGTGCAGCAAATTTTGGGAACCAGTGTCCTAGTGTTTCCCAAACCTACCTGAACATGAAGGACTCATCTGAGGAATTGTTTAAAGGTAACAGGACACCATCCCCCCCTCCCCCCCCCCACCCTGGGGTGGGACTTGGAATCTGTTAACACTGCCTAAGGGAATCCCCATGATCTGGCAGGTTTGGCTTCTACCATCTATCAGCGCAGCAGCAGTAGGTACTGACAGTAGTCAGTAAAAGGGCTTTCCAGGTATGAACTCTGCATCAGAACCACCTGGCCTACCCCCAGGTTTGGACTCTAAGTCACATTAAGTACCATCACAACCAACTCCTTGCCCCCCAGTGATTGTGATGCACCCTTAAACTTCGAGACCCACTACAAGCTGGTTAACTAAACTCATATTGCTGGGTTGGACCTGAAGCATTTGGAATCAGGAGCTGTCAGGCAGCTTTTTCCTTTTGGCTTTTGCTGCTCGTAGGAGAATCAGTTTACATCTACTTCTAGGTATCTAGGGTATCTGTAAAGTTCTAGACTGCATACAGTATATCTGCAGTATGGTAGCCAGGAGTCACATGAAACTGTTGAGCATTTGAAACACCCCTACTCCAAATTGAGATGTGCAATCACTGTACAATGCACGCCAGATTTCGAGGACATAGTACAAAAAACAATTAAATATCATATTAATACATCTTATATTGAAAGCATTAACATATATTGGATATGTTGAGTTACATAAAACATATCATTGAAATTAATTTTACCTGTTACTTTTTAATTTTTAACATGGCTACGAGAAATGTTGAAATTACACGATTCGCGTTGTATTTCTGTTGGGCAGTGCAGCTTTATAGGATTCCTATGGAGTGTTGTCTGCCTTGATCATGAGGATTTTTTAAGCAGTAAATGCTTTGCTTTTATACATCTTGCTGTGATCAGATCTGACTCAGGATCTGAATTTAGGGCTTTTAAGAAAAATTTTAAAAAACCTCATCTCTTAACTTTCTGATTCAATTCATCTTGGTGAAATTGTGGTCTCTTTTCCAGTACTGATCAAAGGTAATCCTTCCTCAAAAAGAGACTGAACAGGACTTTCCTGGTGGTCCAGTGGTTAAGACTCTGCACTTCCAATGCAGGGGGCATGGGTTCAATCCCTGGTCGGGCAACTAAGATCCTGTGTGCTGCATGGCCAAAAAAAAAAAAAAAAAAAAAAAAGAGAGACTGAACACTTCTCAGTTATCTAATTGTATTATCAGTCACAGGATGAGGTAATAGTTATTTACATAGTGATTGAGATGAAACCATGTGTCTCTGACTTAGCAACTCACTATCCAGTCAGCCCTCTGTATCCTCAGGTTCTGCAGCCACAGATTCAACCAACCATAGATAAAAGATATTAAAAAAAAAATTCCAGAAAGTTCCAGAAAGCAAAACTTGAATTTGTCACTTGCCAGCAACTATTTTTACATAGCATTTACATCGTATTTACAACTATTTACATGGCATTTACTTTGTATTAGATATTATAGGTAACCTAGAGATGATTTAAAGTATAGGGGAGGATGTGCATAGGTTACATGCAAATACCATGCCATTTTATATAAGGGTCTTGTGCATCCGTGGTTTTTGGTATCCCCAGGGGTCCTGGAACCAATCCCCTATGGATACCAAGGGATGACTATACTTGGTGGTAAAGTAATAGTGACCCTGCTCTAAGCTTCTCTGTGTCTGACTAGAATTAAATGGAAGCTTATACTGCAGCTGAATTCCTAGAAACCCTGAAGAAGAGGACTTCTTAGGGAAAAAGCCCATCTCTAAGATGGGTAGTGAACTTGGAGACTACTCAGACAATAAGTAACCAAATAAGCAAATTTCTGAAGTCTCAGCACCTAGAGCTTATAAGGAGGGGAGAGGGATGCTAGTAGTATTTCTTGACTCTAGAAATTACAACAATAGTAGTCACTATTGACGTTTAACAACAGCTCTGATGGGGAGGAGTTCTGATTTGTAGTACTGGCCAATTTCCACGGTGTAAATGTTCCCATTGTGGCCAATTTCAGTCTGCTGATAATGGCTCACAAACATTGTTCCAAGCATTTGACATGCATTAACTCACGTAACCTCACAACAATCCTGTGAAGTCTTGTTATCATTCCCGTTGTATAGATGGGAAAAACAGGCACAGAGAGGTTAAGCAGCTTGGCCAAATTTATGCCTAGTGAGTGATGAACTGAGATAGGCTGGCTTCAGTCTGTTCCAGTGTCCTAACCACTATGCACCAATGCCTTCAGATTTTTAATTATTCAGGCTGGTAGTGAAGTCTCCACTTCAGAGGAGAGAAACATACATGTGACCTGAATTCTTAGAGAAAAAGTAAGAAACTATTATACATTTACTTAAAAGATATGATTCTCCTTTCTAGAGGGCATATATAGCATAGAGGGCAAGAAAGGAGACTTCGAAAGCAAAAAGCTTGAGTTCAAATGCTGACTCTGCCATTCACTACCTGTGTGACCTTGGGCAAGTGACTTAACCTCTCTGAATTACAGTTTTCTCCTCTGTAAAATGGAGAAGAATAATGACACCTGCCTTATAAAGTGGTCAGTATTAAATTAGTTAATACACATAAAGAGCTTAGATCAGTACCTGGCACCTAAAGACATTCAAATGGTAACTATCATTATCATAATTTCTATTATCTCATGGTAATTCTGCGGGTCATAGTGCATTGAAAGTGTTCAAATACCTAGTAATAAAGACAGCATTCACTGAGCATTTTCTTTGTGCTGATCACTGCACTAAGTTACAAAGTTAAGCAGCTTTTGCAAAGTCACAACTAGTAAACATCATACTTTCAGCCTCTGGCTACCAGAGGCTCCCTAGCATTAACTCAAATTCATGCAATCCTAATGGCAATTTAAGAGACCCGTTTTATTTTGTAGCTGGGTGTTTGTGTGGGAAAAGGGCTACCAGGAAATGGACTCTGTGGTCAGCTCTGTTACTGCCAAAGCCAAGGGTGTAACCACGACCAATACTTCTAAACTTGGATTCCGGATCTGGGATGTGGCCGATTATGTGATTCCAGCTCAGGTAAGCCTCCCACTGTGTCTCTGTCTAAAGCTCAAGCCTCTAGTTAGCTGCTTTCCCTTCACCTTTGCACTCTTGATTAGTGATTGGCATGCCCAGAGTTCTAACATCACCAATGCCCAGACTGATGGTTTTAGTCCAAGAGAGCAGTGCAGACAGACCTCTTTTTGGCTTAGGGTCTAACAGGTAATATTCAATCAGCTACGTTTCTTCAGCCCTAAAACATGGCTGGCTTAAACAGAGGAAGCTTTCCATATGGACATCTGAGTCTGTCACCGGACTTGAAAAGTAGAAAAGCACATGTTTTAAATCCTGGGAAAAATGCAGGTGGAACTATCACCTTTCCACATTTTGTGGTTTGCTTTACTGTTGTAAACCCACAAGGTAAATCTTTTCAGACAGCGTACAAACTTTAACAGCCCGTAGAGACCCAAAGCCAAAGAAGAAGGAAACAGCCATACCCATATAGGATTCCATCAGGAACACAGGGGAGGGAAGAAACTGTTTGATGCAGCATCCTAGTCTCCCGTCTGTTAATCCACAAAGCTCCAAGTTAAATATTGACTCTCTTTAACCATGATAATGGCTCTGATCCACAGTCAAACCCCACATATCCCTCCAGATGGCCCACGTGCTAGGGTGACTGGGGTGGCCACATGCAGATAAGCTGCCAGCTCTTGGCTCAGAGCAAGGACTTCAGAAACTCTCTCTTCAAGTGTGTTCATTTTCCCTCTGCCTTCTCAAGAGAAGGCTCTCGTGGGGTGCCCAGAGAGAAATCAGAGCTAATAAGCCATAAAGGTCAAATGGAACAGGGGACTCATAGTTTGCTGGAGGAAGCTGGTGCTGTTGGCATGCACGTGTCTCTACAGAGAGACTTCTGCTTCCTACGAAGCCACGGCCTCGTCCTGGCAGGCTCGGAATATCACACTCCATCTGTTTACTGGACCCACAGAAGGGTACGGCCCCCTGCTTCTGCCCCTCAGTGGAAAGGAGCATACAGCAGCTCTGCCTTCCATCTCGGATCGGAGCCGGGGGCCGTGTGAGTCCCACACGGCTCTCTTCATGAGCTTTCACGATATCCTCCTCCTCCAAAGATGGAACACAAACATGTATTTGCACCGCATCTACTCAGCTCATCTCCAGACTGAAATTTCCCTAAACTTAAAATAGATAAGAAATAGGAAACAAAAAGTAAACCACACTGACTTGTTCAGGTCTAACTCCGGAGAGACGCAGGAACAGCCTTCTGTAAACACCAAGCAAGCAGTGTGTCTACATATGGAACACGGGAGCCTGCTGGGGCGCCTGACCCGGGCCTCCTGCCACATTCTCACGCCCCCTCCTGTGGCCATTTCCTCATTTCCCAACATGCTTTGTTCCAGGTCTGTCTTTGAAAGATGCCAGCTATTCCCAGAGCGTCTACCACCTTATCAGACCTGGGAGTGGAGATGTCTACAGACCCTTTGGTCCCTGAGTTTCCCTGATGGCTCCCAGCACTGACTGCTCTTCTCAGGAGTATGAAATGTTCAGAGCATTTCATTTTAGAGCACCAGCGCCCAATAAGGAGGAGGTCCAACTAGAATTTGCAGGGTCTTTGTCTTTTTTTCCTTGTACTGGGAGGTCACTGTTAGCAATTCTTCAGTCTTATCCCCAAGTGAATTGCTCTCCAGAAACTTTAAATCAACCATTTGGCACCTGCACACTTAGGAGGAGAACACAGAACCTTCTCAAAAGGAGAAGTGTCAGGCTTCCCTGGTAGTGCAGTGGTTAAGAATCCGTCTGCCAATGCACCAGGGTTCAAGCCCTGGTCCGGGAAGATCCCACATGCCGCAGAGCAACTAAGCCCGTGCGCCACAACTACTGAGCCTGCGCTCTAGAGCCTGCGAGCCACAACTACTGAAGCCCGCGCGCCTAGAGCCCATGCTCCACAACAAGAGAAGCCACTGCAGTGAGAAGCCCGTGCACCGTAGCCAAGAGTAGCCCCTGCTCGCCGCAACTAGAGAAAGCCCACGCGCAGCAACGAAGACCCAACACAAACAAAAATAAAATAAAGAAAAAAAAGGAGAAGTGTCAATGGCGAGCCCTGATTGGGCCTTCTGTATAGAATGTTTTATGTATTTATTTTAGTTCCTGTTAGGAAAGAGAACCAGCCTAACTTGAGACCTTTGAGGTCTTGTGTTTCTGCGCCTGTGAGGTAATCCGGTTGGCAGAGGATATACTGAGCACTTATTGACTCTTTTCCCTCAAGTCAAGCTTTATTAAGGAACCATTTCAGGGTATAGACATGTTTTTTTAACCTGAGGTGAAATTCATGTATCACAGTATTAACCAGTTCAGAATCAAAACTCCAGTGGCATTTAGCACATTCACGATGTTGTGTACCATCACGTCAGTCTAGTTCCAGAACATTTTCGTCAGTCTAAAAGGAAAGCCCCCACTCATTAAGCTATCATCCCCTTGTCCACCTTCTCCCTCACCCCCTCACAACCACTAATCTACTTTCTGTTCCTGGATTTGCCTATCCTGTACATTTCACATCAATGGGATCATACGCTACGTGGCCTTTTGTGTCTGGCTTCTTGGACTCAGCATCATGTTTTTGAGGTTCATCTACATTGTAGCCAGGTCTGTGCTTCATTCCTTTTTATGGCTGAGTCATATTCCCTTACGGGTATGGACCACAATTTGTTTATCCATCCATCCGTTGATAGACACTGAGTTGTTTCCTCCTTTAGGCTATTGTGAATGGTGCTGCTGTGAACATGTGTGCAAGTATTGGAGCCCCTGTTTTCAGTTAGGTTATAACTCTCATCGGTGAGAATGGGAGACCCTAAGATCAGTGTTTTTAACTGTTTTCTGCATGGCACGGGGGGGAAGTGAAGGCACTGTCCTAGTAAAGGGTCTTCCCTGTGGCTCTGCCTGGCTCCTCTGCAGGTAGTATGCAGCACTCTCTCCCCTCTGCCTGCTTTACAGGAGGAAAACTCCCTCTTCATCATGACCAACATGATCGTCACCATGAACCAGACCCAGGGCCTCTGTCCTGAGGTAGGCAGCTTCTTGGGGAAGAGCCTCGGGTCTCATACCCACCTCTCTGTGCCTGTCCCACTGTGGGTGGGACCAGGCCATGTGCAACCTGTTTTCACTGGTTCTTCTTTTTCCAGATTCCAGATGAGACCACCGTGTGTGAATCCGATGCCAACTGTACTGCTGGCTCTGCAAGCACCCACAGCAATGGTACAAACCTGTGGCTGTGACTCCACAGTAGATGCTTAGCCTGGGGAGGGTAGCCCCCGACCAAACTGCCTCCCCCGTGGGCCCCCTCTCAGAGGGAAATCTCCAGGATGGAGAAATCCCCCACATGAGCCTGGGAGAGCCTGGTGTCCAGACTGGGGTCCTGGGGCCCCCTCGACATTTATCTCTGTCATCTGCACCCCAGAAGCCATCCCAGATCTTGCCCTGTCCTGTGGCTCTGCACCACCCCAGCCCTGCAGTTGGCAAAGCAGTGATGTGGCTAGGACTTAGACAACTCTTTTCCTCCAATTTGAATTTCTGGATGCTGTCTAAATCCCAGAATTAGACTAGCTCAAGATTGACTGCATAGGATACATGGTGGAGTTTCTACTCTGCCTCACAAAGTAGAAAGTAGGAGACCCCCATAGACCTGGGTGCCCCTCGCCCCTGTAGGAGTTGCGACAGGAAGGTGCGTGCCGTTCAATGAGACCGTGAACACATGCGAGGTGGCAGCCTGGTGCCCGGTGGAGGATAACGCACAAGTGCCAACGTGAGTCCTGCCAAAGGGACAGAAGTGTCCTAAATGCTGGGTCTCGGGCCTGAGAGAGGTGGCAGGGGAGTTGTGGCTTTGTGCTCTTGGTGTCAGCCTGTAGCGTGAGGCTTCCCTGGGCTGGTGGTTCTCAACCACAAGGCAGCAGCCCTCAGTAGCTAGTGGGCCACGGTGTTTTTCACTCAGGATAAGAGTGCAGATGACTTATTGCTAGTTAGGCCTCTGTCAGTTGCAAGTAACTGACAGGAAACAGTTCTCAGGGCCTTAAACGGGTGTGTACACACACACACACACACACACACACACATGCACAGTGGGGGCGGTTTGTTGTTCAACTAACCACAGAGATCCCAGCATGGCTAGACCTGGGGCTCGAAGGACAGCATCCGAGTCGCCACCTCTTGGCTCTGCTTCCCTCCGTGGTGGCTTCGTTTGCAGGACCCATGGCATAGTCCCTGGTCCCCCTGCCCAGCTGTCCGTAAAGATTCTAGACCTGTCCATCTTCACAGCTTCAGCCACATCTGTCAACCCATCCAACCCATCACTGTGGCTGGGGGATGGACTTTGCTTCTGGCTCAGGCCTGGGTCATGTGCCTTCCTAGCTCAGCGGGGAGTCAAACCCACCCGAATGACACAGGTTGAGAGTGGGGGAGGCGTGGCTTTTAAAGGAAGTGTGGGGTTCTGTTACCAGAAAAAAGGTACAGATGCTGGGCAGGAAAATTATTAATGTCCGTTAAAGTGTGTTTTATAAACTAGAGCAGGTTCAAGTTTGCCTAGAATAACATTCTTTCGAACTGCGATCAGCTGTGCTGTGAGTGGGTGGAGTCAGAAGTAAGCTCTCGGAACTGCTGGCAACCTGGGGCCTTTCTCAGCGTTCAGACTGAGGCCTAGATAAGCCTAGGGGAGCAGGTAACCATGTGATCCTCACCCTGGGTGTGTCGCAACACAAGAGAATGGTGAGGACTGCGGATTGCTGAGGGCAACAGCTCCGGCAAGGGAGGGAAATACTAGAAGACGAGGAATCCTAGCATTCTGGAGCTGGAAGGGACTTTATGGAGCCGGTGGCCATGTGTGGCTACTGAGCACTTGAAATGCAGCTGGGTCCAAAATGAGCTCTCAGCGCAAAATACACTCCAGGTTCTGAAGGCTTATTGTTAAAAAAAAAAAAAAATGTAGTATCTCATTAATAACATTCTATGTTGTTTACATGTTGGAGTAACATTATAGATATATTGGCTTATTACAGAAAAGCTCATTTCACTTGTTTCTTTTTACTTTATTTTTGGCCGCGAAGCATGTGGGATCTTAGTTCCCTGACCAGGGATGGAACCAGCGCCCCCTGCAGTGGAAGTGCAGAGTCCTAACCACAGGACCGCCAGGGAATTCCCTCTTTTTACTTTTTAATGTAGCTACTAGGAAATTTTAAATTACAGTGTGGTTTGTGCCTCACAGTATATTTTCACCGGACAGTGCTGTTATGTATTTTTTTTTTAATGGAGTGTAATTGCTTTACAATGTTGTGTTAGTTTCTCCTGTACAATGAAGTGAATCAGCTATATGTATGCCTATATCAGCGCTGTTATAGATCTAATCCAGTGTAGGATGATTTTTAAGTGTACACTGATACAAAAAATTTCAGCACTGAGTCACATGGAGAGAAAGGTCTTCCCAACTCCACTCTTATTCAGCCCCTAGCTGATATCAAGGAGGAGATTCTGGTCTGGAGTGTGTTCAATACCTCTCTGTCCCTCGCTGATTTCCATTTCTCACAGAGAACAAGCCCCAGGCTCAACACCTTGGGCTGACAAAAATATGTCAGCTCGTAATGACATTGTTCTTAGTTATATTTATTTGAACGATGACCTCTAACTTGTGGCAAACGATATTTTTTATGGTCATGATGGAAAGTTTTACTTCAAAATGAATGTCAGTTAAAAAAAAAAAAAAAAAAAAAAGTGAGTTGATCCTAAAGGTGGAAACAACCCAAATGTCCATCAACAGATTGTGGTGAACACATACAATGGAATGTTATTGAGCCATAAAAAGGAATGAATAAAAAGCTCTGACACAGGCTACCACAGGGATGAACCTCGAAAACATGCTAAGTGCAAGAAGCCAGACACAAAAAAGTCACATACTGTCTGATCCCATTCATATGAAATGTCCAGAATAGACAAATCCATAGAGAAAGAAAGTAGGTTGGTGGTTCCCGAAGGCTGAGGGGAGGGGAGAATGGCTAGTAGCTGCTTGACGAACAAGCAGTTTCCTTTCGGGGTGATAAAGATGTTCTTGAACTAGACAGAGGTGATGGTTGTATAACACTGGAATGTGCTTCATGCCACTGAATTGTATACTTTATGAATCTTTTTTTTCTTTTTTCTTTTTTTTTTTTGCAGTACGCGGGCCTCTCACTGTTGTGGCCTCTCCCGCCGCAGAGCACAGGCTCCGGACTCGCAGGCCCAGCGGCCATGGCTCACGGGCCCAGCCGCTCCGCGGCACGCGGGACCCTCCCGGACCGGGACACGAACCGGCATCCCCTGCGTCAGCAGGCGGACCCCCAACCACTGCGCCACCAGGGAAGCCCTGAATTGTATACTTTAAAATGGTTAATTTTATGTTCTCTGAATTTCACCTCAATTTTTTTTTAAAGGAGGGTTAATCTTAAAGACAAGTATTGCACATGAGGCACACAGCGGTATAGGGAGTGACAGAAGTTTGAGAAACGTTGATACAGTCCATCCCCTTGATACAGGGACGAGGGAATTCAAAGCCCCAAAAGAAGTGCCTCGGTCAAGGTCTTTATCAGCGGTAGCGGCAGGCTCAGCTCCCCACGTTGTGTGGCCTCATCACTGGCCCTGCTCCTTTCTCAGGGTGGGGAAGACTGCTGAGGCTTTTTATAGCTTCAAAGATTCCACCTGGGGGGCTTCCCTGGAGGTCCAGTGGTCAAGACTCCACGCTTCCACTGCAGGGGGCACGGGTTTGATCCCTGGTGGGGGAACTAAGATCCTGCCTGCCATGTGGTGCAGCCAAACAAACAAACAAAAAGCTTCCACCTGGGTCAGGGCCCCCCCCACCACTGAGGAGTCAGTCTACAGTGCCAGATCCTCCTGAAGAAACCCTCCAAAGCAGTGGGGTCCCCTTGGGAAATTCAACTCCTACAGTCAGCAGCAGCTGACGTGGCACTTCCAAGGTGTGGTGCAACAGCAGACATGCACTTTTTGTGTCAAGCCTGTAGGTGAATTCACCTTTGCTTTTGCTTCTTAAACCAGATCTGTTGAGCATTCCCAAGAATACCTGAGGGAGGTAAGCCCTGAAACCCAGCACCTGCCGGATGAGTGATTTCTAGTGAGGCCACGAGGCACCACCCCTCCCGCCCTTCGTTAGCTATTCCTCAGGTTCTTAAATTCCCACTGCCTTGAGGAAGAGGCCCTGCCCTTCCATGACTGGAAGAAATCAGAAGCCTTGGTTTGCAGTCTCCTCTCTTGACCTGGTGTTTATGCAGAGGAAAGTAGAAAAGACGAGATATGTTTTACTTTCTTCTTGGCAAAGTGACATCGTAAGACACATGGGTATGCGACTTAAAAATATTACCTAGGGGGCTTCCCTGGTGGCGCAGTGGTTGAGAGTCCGCCTGCCAATGCAGGGGACACGGGTTCGTGCCCCGGTCCGGGAAGATCCCACATGCCGCGGAGCGGCTGGGCCCGTGAGCCATGGCCGCTGAGCCTGCGCGTCCGGAGCCTGTGCTCCGCAACGGGAGAGGCCACGACAGTGAGAGGCCCGTGTACCGCAAAAAAAAAAATATTACCTAGGTGTATTAGGAGTGTACATATGTTTGTACTTTTGTTAACAATACGTTGTAATTTTTTTCAGGCCTGCTTTTTTAAAGGCTGCAGAAAACTTCACTCTTTTGATTAAGAACAACATCTGGTATCCCAAATTTAATTTCAGCAAGTAAGTGGCGGCCAGCTGTGTGAATTCGCCAGTGTCTTGGGGAAACTTGTGGCTCTTTTTTGAGGTTGTCCTTGCTCCTATTTTCTGCTTCCTCCCAACTTTAGGAGGAATATCCTTCCCAACATCACCACTACCTACCTCAAGACGTGCATTTATGACGCTAAAACAGATCCCTTCTGCCCCATATTCCGACTTGGCAAAATAGTGGAGAACGCAGGGCACAACTTCCAGGACATGGCTGTCGAGGTAGGTGTAGGTCCTGGCTTTTCTAACACAGTCTTTGACACATCTCCTTCTAGAATGGGCTCTGAGGAAAGCTCGCTCTGTCTGTTCGCAACCCACAGGGAGGCATCATGGGCATCCAGATCAAATGGGACTGCAACCTGGACAGAGCCGCCTCCCTCTGCTTGCCCAGGTATTCCTTCCGCCGCCTGGACACCCGGGACGTGGACCACAACGTGTCCCCAGGCTACAATTTCAGGTGGGTGTGAGCTTGGGCCCCATTCCTCATGTGCTGGGGGTGATGGTAGTTGCATCACTCCCCAGTGGGGGCCTCCACGCCCACCCAAGACCAGCACTCAGGCGGCACCCCAAGGGCAGGTGGGGAGGCGTGTGCCAGGGAGAGTGGTCCAAGCAGGGCCTTGCCCCTGTGGCATCCCGACCTGTGAGCGCCCTCCTCGCCTTTTCTTGCCTCAAGAACGACTGTCTGCTTTAGCTTTCCTGGGCCGGCCAGCCTCAGCCAGGACCCTGCTGGGGTCTTTTTCATTTTTTTTTTTTTGGCTGTGCACTTGTGGGATCTTAATTCCCCGACCAGGGATTGAACCCAGGCCTCCTGCAGCGGAAGCATGGAGTCCTTACCACTGGACCGCCAGGGAAGTCCCTCTGCTCACTAATTTTGAGGAGTGGATGAGCCTGTGGTCCTCCAGTCCAAAGGCCTCTGGGGCCTGATCCATGAATTGGTTTCTCGGTTGATCTGGCCCCCAGAATCTCCCAAGGTGCAGGGGATACAAGTTTTAGCCTCAGGAAAGGCCTCTGCTGGTATTTCCCCGCTAGAAGTGCTGTGTATTGGTTTCCTGGGGCTGCCGTAACAAATGACCACAAACTGGGTGGCTTGAAACAGCAGGAATCTGTTCTCTCACAGTTCTGGAGGCTGGAAGCCCAGAATCAGTGTGTCAGCAGGTCAGGCTCCTTCCTTGCCTCTTCCAGCTTCTGGTGGCTCCTGACAATCCTTGGTGGTCCTTGGTTCATAGGTACATTACTCAGTCTCTGCCTCTGTCGTCACATGGCCTTCTCCCATCTGTGCCTGTGTCTCTTTGTCCTTTGTCTCTCTTCGTTTACGGGCACCAGTCATATTGGATTTGAGGTCCACCCTAATCCAGTATGACTGCATCTTAACTAATTACATCTGTAAAGACCCTATTTCCAAGTAGGGTCAGTGGTGCTCTTTTGCTGCTCTTGTCTCCCTCTAGTGGTGATGTGTGGAATCAAATGCACAGAGCATCTGCTGTCCTCGTGAACCATCTGGCTCACTGATAGAAGGGCAGATCCTTGCATTTTTCCCTAGTAAGGGAGTCAGATTTGCATTGCTCTATCTCTACGGTTACACAGTTTCTTGTAGAAACCACTGTGGAAAACTTCAATCTTGGGTTGGAACCCCAGAACAGAGAAGCCGATGGGACCCTCACAAGGACACCCATCCCCCTGACCTCCACCAGCATCAGGCCCCACCTGAGTTCCCCGGGCCTGGACCAGGGCATGAAGTTGTGGGCCAGACAGATCTCAGGCCACAGCTTAGGCTCCTGGTGGATCCCCTGTATAACACGGGCAGCAAATGGTATCAGTCTCAGTGGTTCTCCCCCCAGCATGCCCCTTCGTGTTCTATTTTTGCATGTGGGATCTTAGTTCCCCGACCAGGGGTTGAACCTGTGCCCCCTGCAGTGGAAGCACAGAGTCCTAACCACTGGACTGCCAGGGAATTCCCCCTCCTGGTGGTCCTTTATAAATGGTTTTATTGAGATATAGTTCACATACTACACAGTTCACCCATTTAAAGTGTAGAATTCAGTTGTTTTTAGTATATTCACAGAGTTGTGCAACTGTTACCACAGTCAATTTCAGAACATTTTCATCACCTCAGAAAGAAACCCCAGACCCTTTAGCTGTATCCCTCTATCCCTTCAGCTACGTCAACCCCTGGCAACCACTAATCTACCTAATTTGCCGATTCTTGACTTTCATAGGAATGGACTCATACGATATGTGGCCTTCTGCGACTGGCTTCTTTCACCTAGCATCATGGTTTTTTTCCAGGTTCATCCATGTTGTGGCATTTATCAGTACTTCTCTTTATGGCTAAATAATATTCCATGGTGTGGGTATAACACATTTTGTTTATCCACTCATCCAATTGATGGATCAATGGTTCTTTAATACAAAAAATGTCCAGTGCTGAGATGCTCGGTCCCCCCACCCACAAAGCAGACTTGGCCATCACTGCTGGCTGGCCACCTTCTGTTAGTGGCCAGGGTCTCCTTGAGAGAGGTGGGGCTCAGCTGTAACAGGAAGGACTTTCAGAGGAGGAAGTTCCGTTTTAAGTCGTAGGAAGTGAGGCTGATGACAGAGGAGGGATCTCTCCGTGCACCCTTGTGCCAGCATTCCAGACGCTCTGCCCTGCGGGCCCCAGCGCCCTCCTCCTCAACAGGCCAGCCTTCCTTCTGCGTGGCTCACATGAGCCTGGAGAAGCCCCGAGGTGCTCGAGTGTGGTTCGTTCGGTAGGCAGAGCGAGCCCTAAGCCATTGCCAACTCCGCCAGGGCCTTGGGAGTTCACTCTGACGTCCCTCAGCAGGACCCAGAGGCTGTCTCAGGCCTCCCTGTGCCTTTTCCCTCTAACCTGGCCTTCTTTACCAGGTTTGCCAAGTACTACAACGACCTGACCGGCACCGAGCGCCGCACGCTCATCAAAGCCTATGGCATCCGATTCGACATCATCGTGTTTGGAAAGGTAGCCTGGCCGCCGGCTCCCCTCGTTCAGAGCCCACTGGTCCTCTTCTGGGCTGGCCAGGGGCAAGGGGCCCTCTCCCCACCCCTATCACAACTTCTTTTTCTCCCATCATCTGCAGGCTGGGAAATTTAACATCATCCCCACCATGATCAACATTGGCTCTGGCTTGGCGCTCTTAGGGGTGGTGAGTGGCTCACTTAGACCTCTCTGGCCACCCGCCTGGGACTGTGACCCCCCCCAGCACTGCAAGTTGAGACCCTCTGCTGGCATCCTGGTTCTTCCCCTCGACCCCAGACTCGTTTCTAGGCTCGACCCTCCAGGCTTATTTCCCTTCCCCATCCCCACCTGCTTCCTCCTGCCCTTCTCCAAGACAGCGCTCCTCGGGCCCTAACCTTTTCCCCCCGGAGAGATGGAGGAGCCCTTCATTTCCTTGGAAGATCCCAGGCTTTGTGGGAAGGGGCGCACACAGAATAATAGGGCCACAGCATCCTGCCTCATTCTTTCTTGCCCTGTGCTGCATTCAGGCAACAGTGCTGTGTGATGTCATTGTCCTCTACTGCATGAAGAAAAGATACTACTATCGGGAGAAGAAATATAAATATGTGGAAGACTATGAGCGGGTAGGTCGCCTCCTGAGCTCCCAGCCGGCAGGAAGGCCCAAGCGGCCTACCTCACCTGCCTCTTGTCCCAGCGGTGAGAACCCCTAGGTCATCGAGGTGTGTTGTCCACTCGCGCAGTCACATGCGACTCTTGTCATCTGCTCCATTTCTAGACCACCTATACTAGCCTTTACTTCATACTTTTCTTCAAATGGACTCACTCTTTAAAATCTAGGCTTCATTTTAATCAGTGATGTCTCAGGTTAGTTATGATAATGGATATCACGCCAAAACCTCTGTCCACACTCTACTTCAATTCGCCTTGAAGAGAAAGAGGGGTTGGGGACCCCTAGGACCTACCAGAATACGCTCAGTTGTGAAGGGCTGTCCAGACGTCCTCAGGGAAAGTCCCCGATTCCCACCTGCCCGAAAGGGTCCAGGCTCGCCTGCGGGCAGCACAGGGCGGTGCACACGTATCCATAAGCATATCAACTGACGATAAGCATATTGTCCTTTGCAGGGTCTTGGCAGTGAGACGGACCAGTGATGCCCACCCCACACCTGGGCTCTCCTTGGCCCTCATCAGAGCACAGCAAGGAGGGAGAAAAGGCTGCCTGCCATGTCACCCCAGAGGAAGTTCCAGATTCTGAGTCAGTCTCCACAAGTACTGCAGGGTTGCCCAGCTGCTCCCATGTCTGGTGTGTAGGGTTTGCGTAGTAAACCACTACGCACGTTGGTCACCTCCTGTCTGTGGCTGGGTCACCTCTGCCGTTCCTTCTCTTTGGGGTCACTGGGGCAAGCTCTGGCCCGAGGGCAGTGAAGTGGCTGTGGCTACAGGGCCGAGGACTTCTCCAGGGCCGGGTCTCCTCAGAAGCTTCCATCTCCAGCCCCCTTCGAGACAGGCCCAGTCCTCCAAGGCCCGGCAGCTCCACTCAAGCACTGTATAAGGAAGGCGGGACACCTGGCTGTGCTTGTAGCTCTTCGGCACTTCCAGGCTGCTGTTCCCCTCCCCCCACCCGAGGCTTCAACCACGAGGTCATGAGGCGGAGCTAGTGTTTTTCCTTTGAGAAGAGCTACATTGAGATGACTGAGGACCAAACATTAAAACAAATGATTTTCTTAATCTCTGTGTGGTTTCACAGCGTGAGCTAGAACTTTCCTTCCTTCCCCTTTACTTGGACCAGTAAATCCATTTGTTATCCCAGCTCACTGTGCTCCTGAAACAGTCTATTGCTGGAGCTTAGGTTTTTTTTTTTTTTCAACTTTAACCTTCTCTTAAAACCTAAGAAGTATGATCTTTGTTAGCTTGTGTTCCTATAGAGTTTACGAGATTCTTTTTCTGTGGTGTACCGTTTGTCTTACCGGTGCTTACATTTTACATAAAAGTGTGGGTCTGCACCACAGGGAACAGTTTTAGGTGACATGAAGGTGGCTTATCCTCCCTCCTCCTCATTTGCCTTCCAGAAACCTCCAACCAAAAGCAGCACCCCCTACACCTACCTTGCCACCGATGTGAAATGTTAACGAAGCTATTTCTAGCTTGCCTGCACACCGACTCTATTCCGCATCAGGTGTTCAGGATCTCCCTAAAGAAAGCAGCCTGCCCCGCCTCCTCGTTAGGAATTCATTTCCAACTGCTGAGGGAACGTTTATTTTAGAAGTGCTCTGCTTCTGCAGGATAAATGGCCAACCTGGGCTTTTCTTGCTCTGGGGAAAAAAGAAAAAAGTTTACAGACCCCTTTGAAGAAGTTCTGGTTCAAGCTACCTTTCTGAAAAATGCCTGCTTGAACACACCAGTCACATGGAGCTGGAATTTTTAGGAAAGGCTTATTATCTTGCAGGCTAAGGAGTGATGGTTACTGGAGTGAGGAAGACTTCTTTCAGCCTCCCTTTTCTAAAATGGAAGGCTACAGCCAGGTGGGATGAGGGTTGGGGGTGGCATTGTCCTTTAACTCACCAGAATCATCTTGCTTTCTGCTACAGCCCCACTTGTTGGCACTCCTTGGCACTGCCTCTTAAGTAGGGTTCCTTCAGCCTTGCATCCATGGATGACCTTCTAGGAGATTCTGAAACCCCTAAAGCTGCGCAAAGTGATGCACCTGTGTGCATTTCTGCTCGCTTTCATCAGATTCTCAGTGGGGTCTTTGAACAGGAACACCTGCTCTTGTCTCTGGAGGGCCCGTATTTCAATGTTGTATTTCTGCAGTCATGGAACAGGAATCTTTCAGATTTCATCTACTGTCGCTTGATAACAGAAAACTGAAGTCCAAAGCTAGTAAAGCAATCCTGTGGGCTAGGTTCACATTTAGAATACAGGGAGCCCTCAGCCTGCAGTCTGGAGAAAGCGACCGTTCTAAAATAGTCTCCAGAGGCCATGAAAACCGGCAACCGTCAAGGCTCTGCAGAACACTGAATCTGCTGACAAATTCAGCCTACTTTCTGAGCCTCGGTTTACAGATGATGATCCATAAATGGGGTTAATACCTACCTCACGGGTGAAGTGTCACGTTGCATGCCTACCCACGGGACGTATTCAGTGTGTGATTCAAACTGCTACCGTAGCTGCTCGCCTGTTTGGTCTCTGTCAGAAGAACCTATCTGCCAGTGACCTGCCTGGCAGAGCAGTGCTTTGCAAGCTTCAGCATACAGGTGAGTCACCTGGGGATCTTGTTTAAACGGGGCCTGGGAATATGAATTTCTAACCCAGTCCCAGATGATGCTGACACTGCTGATCCCGGGACCACACTCTGAGTAGCGAGGTACTAGGACATGCTTAAATTAGGGATTTGCTGAGTACATCAGCCCTGATGGGCATCTGATCTTGCTGTCAGCTTAAGGAAAGAAAACAGACATAAGGACAGATGACCTCGAGAGCACTGACTTAATTAAACGACCAACAAAAACATCCCGAAGAGGCCCAGGCTTTGCACCATTTTGCTGTCTGTTTATTTCAAGTTTACAGAGAAGCTTAAACATTTGTGGAAAAACACCGAAGGCTTATTTTTCTCTTAAGTTCATGTACTTTTTAGTGATAAATACACAGTATTTAACTTTGTACACCTGATAAAAGGAAAATGCATAGTAGAAAGGATCAGGAATAAAACAGAAGCATCGGGCATGAAATCAATCAGGATAGAAAAGTCAGCAGTCCCACGAAACTCGGCCCGTAAAGCTGGAGAGAAGATGGGAATCAACGACCTTGAAACCTTCCCTAGCACCTTGGAAGTGAGTGGAGGTCTTGGTTCTTTTCCCCTGGCAACGTGAAGCTCCCCTTGGAAGATGGGTGAGAGCGACAGGTGGAACCTGTCTAAATGCACAGCTGTCCCCCCCTTGTCCTGAAAGGCTTTGAGGAGGGGAGCCCTAACTCACGGAAAAGCCCAGACCAGAGGGGAGATGGCCTCTCAGGCCCCAAGTGCCAACAAGGGGCTAGATAAGGCTTTATGGGAGCCACCGGCCAGGCTGCGGAATAGATGGAGAAGCGGAACAGGACAGAAGGAAGACGGGTAGAGGACATGTGCTGCTCCAAAGCCACAGGTGCAGGCCACCGCTTGCTTACACCAAACTGGTCCCACAGATGAGCCAGTAATGGAAGAGACGGATAGGCATCCTTTTTGCTTACCTGGAAAAGCTTCTGCCCTTTCCTGACAGAGCCGGCTTTTGAAAAAAATCAACGTTTGTGCTTTAGGAGTGGAGACAAACCCCAAGAGTTTGCGCTCCAAGTAGCTCTAATGCTTTACGTTACAGCCCTCTCTGCTTATACTTTTCTCAGTGGGGCGGTTCCTTTCCACAGCTTTCTTTGGTGTTTCTTAGTTTAAAAAAAAAAAAAAAGTAATGAACGTGGGCCTCCCCCAACCCACTCACCTACATAGCTCAGTGCTGCCTGATCGCTGGCATTCCACATGTGAACCCTTAGACGGAGAGTTTCGTGGTGGGAGAAATGGCATCGCCTGATGCAGTTGTGTAAACACAGGAGGAGTTCTGCAGAGGCTCTGCGTGCTGCCCGCCCTCCCTGGGTGAGCCACTCGGCCAGGCCAGAGTCCAAACAGACAGGCTAGGACTAAGACTAAGGACTGGTTGACCTGAACCGCTGCAAGGTGCTTACTGCAAACTAACCAGACCCTGTTTGCTCCCGGGAAGGCTGGAGCCTGTAAATTTAAACAAGCACAGGAGGTGAGAGGAAGTACCAGATTACAGAAAGCAAGCAAGCAGGCCAGAGGACCCTCCAGCAGATGGGTGTCCTTTGCTCTTGGAAACCAGCATTCTCTAACTCGGTACTGCTTTTAAGGTAGCAAGAAAAGTCTGGCTAAACTACAGTCAAGAGCTTATGAAGACTGATGGACGCCAAGAACACCCGGGCTCTGTGAACGCGCTGGATGGGGGGAACAAGGCCTGCTTCTCTGTCTCTCTGCAAAAAGTCCTCGTACCAGCACTGATCAGCCAGAAACCAAAGGAAAGCACGTCCTTCTGAGCCCAGTTACTGACACTGTTTCCCCCAAGCCAGATTCCACAGAGCACTGGGATTTCCAAAGAAGGAAGGAAGACGAAGCCCTTCCAATTTTCCTCCCTCTTGAACTTCACGCTCACCTATGTGTGGCTCTGGAAGAAGTCCACTTGAACTGCAGCCAAACTTCCCAAGGTTAGTTGGAAGTCAAAAAGGTAAACTTTTTCTTTCTGGACTTGTGGCTACAAAAAGAAACTCCCTGTACCAAGCCCTGGTTCCCGTGGACCTGAGGACTGCTCTAGGTTTCAATCATCTTCTCTTAAAGGGTGCCCTAAAGTTATTGTATAGATCCAAACAGAGCTTTGCCGGTAAGGATGATCATTTGTGTCTCAGCTGAATGAAAGCATTTCTTAACTGGCCCTCCAGAAACTGGATAAGTGTTTCATTGACTACAACAATCAGCTAGTATTTAAGAAGAAAACAGAACCTTAGCAGCCTCTAGAATACACACGTTATAAACAAGGTGAGCTGCTAATATACAGGCATAGATTTCATTGGCTCTAACTCCGATCACATCCCTGAAGCCATGGGAGAGATCCTGGAAGCTCGAAATGATTTCTGAACTGCTCTAGAGTTCAGACTGGTTAGAAAATTGAAAGTATTTTTTGTTGTTGTTTACTCTTAAGCCATGTAATGTACATGGAAGTGTAGGATTTCACCCTGAAGTTTTTGTAATTTAACAAGAGATTTACCAGAGCTCCCTCAACTACTGAAGAAAAGTTTCAGCTTTGAGCGGCTGTCATAAAGAAACACACTCGTTCAGTCCTTTAGGGGAGATGTTCCACCACAACCACTGAATGCGCCTCTGAGGCTGGAAAATCCCCCCTGTGAAGCTGTTAGGTGTCAAGCCCTTTCCGTTTTCCTGACTACAGCTCTACTTATAAAAAAATTTTTTAAGTCCTTCTTAAGAATAAGTTGCATCGAAGCTCCCTGCAGCTACTGAGGGCCAGCCCTGTCCTGACTCCTTGAGTCCACAGTTCTAGAAGGTGCCACGGTTGGGGTCTTGGGGTTTTGTGCAAAATCACACCGGCTCTTCCCCTCCCTTTCAAATGCAGCGAGTGTGGTCTCAGACCACACCACCAGAGTTTCCTGCCAGTTTTCCCCAATTTTCAAACTCCACACACATTCACTTGGAATATCTGACATGATTCTCAGTTCACAAGGAAGGATTTTTGGCATAAAAACATTTTAAAAAGCAAGTGTCCCCAAATGTACGTGGCTTTGGGTCTGCAACTCCTCACACCCTCCCATTCAGCCAGCCAGCGGCCAAGGTCGATGTCATGGAGTCGTCTTTTTTTTTTTTTTTTTTTGTCTCCTTTAAAACAATAAAGAAATCAAACAAACAAATGGGAAAAACAACAACAACAATAACCAGAGATGATGGTCAAGGCTCTACACACGTGCTCGGTTTCCGTAGGACATGCTGCTATGGAAACGCAGGGCGCGGCCCGCGGAGGTGAGACGTGCATGCGAGGTCGAGGTCCGGCAGCTACTCCATCACCTCGTCCGGCCACGGAGGATGCGTCCGCTTGCCGGAGCCGGGGGCCAGGGCCCCCCGACTCTCCACCCCTGGGCCGCCTTTCACAAGAGCGCTTCCTCCTCCCCCACGGGAGGCGGGTCGGGGCCCCGGAGGCTGTCTTCGCTGCCTTGCTTCCTGCTCACCAAACAGAAAACCCGTGTTAAGACCCAGCGCAATGCTGGCACGGCCCTGAACCAAGGTTTCCCGCGGCCCCGCACCACCTGGGACGGACATTATTTACTTAACTTCTTTTAGATTCTCCCCCCCGTTTTTCTTGCTCACATGAAAGTTTCAAAGGAGACTTTGTATCCCCTCTGTAAATGGAAAACCAGCATCATGTGCAAAAAATAGCAAGGAACTATAAAAATAGCTGTTAATCTAGGGACCTAACACCTAAAATCATGGCACATGTCACAAGTCACGTGTGGGCTCCACACTGGGGCCTGTTCACCAAGGGCTTTAGGCTCTAAGCTCTTGCAGGGCAGGAACCGTGACGCTCGTCTTCAGCCCCCAGGTGCGTTTCCTGGGGGCAACGAGCAGCACGCCTGACTTGGCCTGGCACATAGCCAGCCTTCAGGAAACGGTCGTCAACAGAACTGCCCTCCGCACACAGGCCCAGGGGACACCTCCGACGAAGAGAAGGGCCCTCAACTCGGCAATGTGTGATCAGAGCAGGAGACCAAGTTGGTGGGAAGAAGTGTCCTGGTGTCCCCAGCTAGAGCTGCCTGGGGTGACAGACATGGGCAGTGCGATGGGAAACGTGAGGGAAAGTCCCTAAGGAGAGGCCCAAACCCTTTGCCATCATCAAGCAAACAATGCCCCTCCTAAGGGGAGCCGTTGGGCTTGCTATGCAGGACTAATGTCTATTGTGAGCCCTAGGCCCAAAGGGCAACTGCCCTTGCACGAGGGAAGGGCACGCGTGATGTCTGTACATTCCTAGGAAGAAACTCCTCTTTGTTTAAAACTCACACTCACTGGCTTTTACGTTTCTGCCAAAGAATAGGGTGTCAAGTCTCCTGGGAGGAGAGTTGTAACTGGATAACCAATGAGGCCCTACAGCTGCCTGCTCACACCAGCTGGTCTCCCTGCAGACAGCTAGTGGGCCATGGGCCCAAGGCCTCTAACGACTGACTGAGCCCTAAGAGCTCCAGAGTGCTGGACCATTGGGACAACCAAAACATCCCATCGGTGGGCTGAGGGCAAGGGCAGGTAATCCCCAGGTGCTGCTGGGACTGAGGTGAGGGAATAAAGAGGCAGTAAAGTCCTCTGGGCCAATATCAGTCTTTGGTGTCTTGCAACTTTGATCTCATTAAAAATAAAAGGTGAAATAAACAACAGACTTGCAGGAAAAGGGAGGCAAACTCTAAAACTGAGGTTGAGAAGAGAAGGGCCCAGCAAAGGCCAGCCCATTAGGCTTCACCCTGTCACCCTGTGAGGCTCAAAGCATAGGCGGGGTCACCCCATCATCTGCTGCAGAGATGGCTGGGAAGAATTTGGCAGGGACAGAGGCGGCCTTCGCAGGCTGTTGATGACTGGCTCTGATGGCTACCTGCCGCTTTCCCTGCTCCTTTTTTAAGCATAAATGATCCCCAAATGGTCTTCCTATATTATCATATAAGCACCTGACTCCTACGGTGGCCAATAAATTTCATCTCAGAAGACAACTCCTCACAAACGGAAACAGCTGCTGCTTCTACAAGAATGTTCACAGCAGCATTATTCATGTGTGATAGCCTCCAAAATGGAAACAATGTCCATCACCGGATGAATGGAGAAATAAAATGTGGGTATATCCATACAATGGAATATGATTCAGCCATAAAAAGGAATGAAGTTGGGAGAGGAACCAAGATGGAGGAGTAGAAGGACGTGCTCTCACTCCCTCTTTCGAGAACACCAGAATCACAACAAGCTGCTGGACAATCATCGACAGGAGGACACTGGAACTCACCAAAAAAGATACCCCACACCCAAAGACAAAGGAGAAGCCACAAGGAGACGGCAGGAGGGGCGCAATCACATAAAATAAAATCCTTTAACTGCTGGGTGGGTGACTCACAGACTGGAGAACATTTATACCACAGAAGTCCACCCACTGGAGTGAAGGTTCTGAGCCCCACGTCAGGCTTCCCAACCTGGGGGTCCGGCAACGGGAGGAGGAATTCCTAGAGAATCAGACTTTGAAGCCTAGTGGGAATTGATTGCAGGACTTCGACAGGACTGGGGGAAACAGAGACTCCACTCTTGGAGGGCACACACAAAGTAGTGTGCGCATCGGGACCCAGGGGAGACTCAACCAGACCTACCTGCTAGCGTTGGAGGGTCTCCTGCAGAGGCGGGGGGTGGGGGTGGCTGTGGCTCACCGTGGGGACAAGGACACTGGCAGCAGAAGTTCTGAGAAGTAATCCTTGGCGTGAGCCCTCCCAGAGTCTGTCATTAGCCCCACCAAAGAGCCCAGGTAGGCTCCAGTGTTGGGTCGCCTCAGGCAAAACAACCAACAGGGAGGGAACCCAGCCCCACCCATCAACAGTCAATTAGATTAAAGTTTTACTGAGCTCTGCCCACCAGAGCAACTGTCAGCTCTACCCACCACCAGTCCCTCCCACTAGGAAACTTACATAAGCCTCTTAGATAGCCTCATCCACCAGAGGGCAGACAGCAGAAGCAAGAAGAACTACAATCCTGCAGCCTGTAGAACAAAAACCACATTCACAGAAAGACAGAAAAAATGAAAAGGCAGAGAGCTATGTACCAGATGAAGGAACAAGATACAACCCCAGAAAAACAACTAAATGAAGTGGAGATAGGCAACCTTCCAGAAAAAGAATTCAGAATAATGATAGTGAAGATGATCCAGGACCTCGGAAAAAGAATGGAGGCAAAGATCGAGAAGATGCAAGAAATGTTTAACAAAGACCTAGAAGAATTAAAGAACAAACAAACAGAGATGAACAATACAATAACCGAAATGAAAACTACACTAGAAGGAATCAATAGCAGAATAACTGAGGCAAAAGAACAGATAAGTGACCTGGAAGACAGAATGCTGGAATTCACTGCTGCGGAACAGAATAAAGAAAAAAGAATGAAAAGAAATGAAGACAGCCTAAGAGACCTCTGGGACAGCATTAAATGCAACAACATTCGCATTATAGGGGTCCCAGAAGGAGAAAAAAGAGAGAAAGGACTCGAGAAAATATTTGAAGAGATTATAGTCGAAAACTTCCCTAACATGGGAAAGGAAATAGCCACCCAAGTCCAGGAAGCACAGAGAGTCCCATACAGGATAAACCCAAGGAGAAACACGCCAGGACACTTAGTAATCAAATTGGCAAAAATTAAAGACAAAGAAAAATTATTGATAGCAGCAAGGGAAAAAAGACAAATAACATACAAGGGAACTCCCATAAGGTTAACAGCTGATTTCTCAGCAGAAACTCTAAAAGCCAGAAGGGAGTGGGATGATATACTTAAAGTGATGAAAGGGAAGAACCTACAACCAAGATTACTCTGCCCAGCAAGGATCTCATTCACATTTGATGGAGACATCAAAAGCTTTACAGACAAGCAAAAGCTAAGAGAATTCAGCACCACCAAACCAGCTCTACAACAAATGCTAAAGGAACTTCTCTAAGTGGGAAACACAAGACAAGAAAAGGACCTACAAAAACAAACCCAAAACAATTAAGAAAATGGTAATAAGAACATACATATTGGGGTTTCCCTGGTGATGCAGTGGTTAAGAGTGTGCCTGCCAATGCAGGGGACACGGGTTCGATCCCTGGCCCGGGAGGATCCCACATGCCGCGGAGCAACTCAGCCCATGCACCACAACTGCTGAGCCTGAGCTCTGGCGCCCGCAAGCCACAACTACTGAGCCCACGTGCCACAACTAGAGAAGGCCTGCGCTCAGCAGTGAAGACCCAACACAGCCATAAATAAATAAATTTATATTAAAAAAAAAGGAACATACATATCAATAACTACCTTAAACGTGAATGGATTAAATGCTCCAACCAAAAGACACAGGCCTCCTGAATGGATACAAAAACAAGACCCATATATATGCTGTCTACAAGAGGTCCACTTCAGACCTAGGGACACATACAGACTGAAAGTGAGGGGATGGAAAAAGATATTCCATGCAAATGGAAATCAAAAGAAAGCTGGAGTAGCAATCCTCATATCAGATAAAATAGACTTTAAAATAAAGAGTGTTACAAGAGACAAGGAAGGACACTACATAATGATCAAAGGATCAATCCAAGAAGAAGATATAACAATTATATATGCACCCAACATAGGAGCACCTCAATACATAAGGCAACTGCTAACAGCTATAAAAGAGGAAATCGACAGTAACACAGTTATAGTGGGGGACATTAACACCTCACTTACACCAATGTACAGATCATCCAAACAGAAAATAAATAAGGAAGGACAAGCATTAAATGACACAACAGACCAGATAGACTTAATTGATATTTATAGGACATTCCATCAAAAAACAGCAGATTACACTTTCTTCTCAAGTGCACACGGAACATTCTCCAGGATAGATCACATCTTGGGTCACAAATCAAGCCTCAGTAAATTTAAGAAAACTGAAATCATATCAAGCATCTTTTCTGACCACAACGCTATGAGATTAGAAATGAATTACAGGGAAAAAAACGTAAAAAACACAAACACATGGAGGCTAAACAATACGTTACTAAATAACCAAGAGATCACTGAAGAAATCAAAGAGGAAATCAAAAAATACCTAGAGACAAATGACAATGAAAACACGACAATCCAAAACCTATGGGATGCAGCAAAAGCAGTTCTAAGAGGGAAGTTTATAGCTATACAAGCCTACCTCAAGAAACAAGAAATATCTCAAATAAAAAAATCTAACCTTACACCTAAAGGAACTAGAGAAAGGAAAACAAACAAAATCCAAAGTTAGCAGAAGGAAAGAAATCATAAAGATCAGAGCAGAAATAAATGAAATAGAAACAAAGAAAACAATAGCAAAGATCAATAAAACTAAAAGCTGGTTCTTTGAGAAGATAAACAAAATTGATAAACCATTAGCCAGACTCATCAAGAAAAAGAAGGAGAGGACTCAAATCAATAAAATTAGAAATGAAAAAGGAGAAGTTACAACAGACACCACAGAAATACAAAGCATCCTAAGAGACTACTACAAGCAACTCTATGCCAATAAAATGGACAACCTGGAAGCAACGGACAAATTCTCAGAAAGGGATAAGCTTCCAAGACTGAACCAGGAAGAAACAGAAAATATGAACAGACCTTCACAGGTAATAAAATTGAAACTGTGATTTAAAATCTTCCAACAAACAAAAGTCCAGGACCAGATGGCTTCACAGGTGAATTCTATCAAACATTTAGAGAAGAGCTAACATCCATCCTTGTCAAACTCTTCCAAAAAACTGCAGAGGAAGGAACACTCCCAAACTCATTCTATGAGGCCACCATCACCCTGATACCAAAACCAGACAAAGGTACTACAAAAGAAGAAAATTACAGACCAATATCACTGATGAATATAGATGAAAAAATCCTCAACAAAATACTAGCAAACAGAATCCAACAACACATTAAAAGGATCATACACCATGATCAAGTGGGATTTATCCCAGGGATGCAAGGATTCTTCAATATACGCAAATCAATCAATGTGATACACCATATTAACAAATTGAAGAATAAAAACCATATGATCATCTCAATAGATGCAGAAAAAGCTTTTGACAAAATTCAACACCCATTTATGATAAAAAACTCTCCAGAAAGTGGGCATAGAAGGAACCTACCTCAACATAATAAAGGCCATATACAACAAACCCAGGGCAAACATCATTCTCAGTGTTGAAAAACTGAAAGCCTTTCCTCTAAGATCAGGAACAAGACAAGGATGTCCACTCTCACCACTATTATTCAACATAGTTTTGGAAGTCCTAGCCATGGCAATCAGAGAAGAAAAAGAAATAAAAGGAATACAAATTGGAAAAGAAGAAGTAAAACTGTCACTGTTTGCAGATGACATGATACCATACATAGAGAATCCTAAAAATGCCACCAGAAAACTACTAAAGCTAATCAATGAATTCGGTAAAGGTGCAGGATACAAAATTAATGCACAGAAATCTCTTGCATTCCTATACACTAATGATGAAAAATCTGAAAGAGAAACTAAAGAAACAATCCCATTTACCACTGCAACAAAAAGAATAAAATACCTAGGAATAAACCTACCTAGGGAAACAAAAGACCTGTATGCAGAAAACTATAAGACACTGATGAAAGAAATTAAAGATGATACCAACAGATGGAGAGATATACCATGTTCTTGGATTAGAAGAATCAATATTGTGAAAGTGACTGTACTACCCAAAGCAATCTACAGATTCAATGCAATCCCTATCAAATTACCAATGGCATTTTTTACGGAACTAGAACAAATAATCTTAAAATTTGTATGGAGACACAAAAGACCCCAAATAGCCATAGCAGTCTTGAGGGAAGAAAATGGAGCTGGAGGAATCAAACTCCCTGACTTCAGACTATACTACAAAGCTACAGTAATCAAGACAATATGGTACTGGCACAAAAACAGAAACACAGATCAATGGAACAAGATAGAAAGCCCAGAGATAAACCCACGCACCTATGGTCAACTAAACTATGACAAAGAAGGCAAGGACATACAACGGAGAAAAGACAGTCTCTTCAATAAGTGGTGCTGGGAAAACTGGACAGCTACATGTAAAAGAATGAAATTAGAACACTCCCTAACACCATACACAAAAATTAACTCAAAATGGATTCGAGACCTAAATGTAAGACCGGACACTATAAAACTCTTAGAGGAAAACATAGGAAGAACACTCTTTGACATAAATCACAACAAGATCTTTTTTGATCCACCTCCTAGATTAATGGAAATAAAAACAAAAATAAACAAATGGGACCTAATGAAACTTCAAAGCTTTTGCACAGCAAAGGAAACCATAAACAAGACGAAAAGACAACCCTCAGAATGGGAGAAAATATTTGCAAACGAATCAATGGACAAAGGATTAATCTCCAAAATATGTAAACAGCTCACGCAGCTCAATATTAAAAAAACAAACAACCCAATCAAAAAATGGGCAGAAGACCTAAATAGACATTTTTCCAAAGAAGACATACAGATGGCCAAGAAGCACATGAAAAGCTGCTCAACATCACTCATTATTAGAGAAATGCACATCAAAACTACAATGAGGTGTCACCTCACACCAGTTAGAATGGGCATCATCAGAAAATCTACAAATGACAAATGCTGGAGAGGGTGTGGAGAAAAGGGAACCCTCTTGCACTGCTGGTGGGAATGTAAATTGATACAGCCACTATGGAGAACAGTATGGAGGTTCTTTAAAAAACTAAAAGCAGAATTACCATATGATCCAGCAATCCCACTACTGGGCATATACCCAGAGAAAACCATAATTCAAAAAGACACATGCATCCCAATGTTCATTGCAGCACTGTTTACAATAGCCAGGTCATGGAAGCAACCTAAATGCCCGTCGACAGACGAATGGATAAAGAAATGTGGTACATATATACAATGGAATATTACTCAGCCATAAAAAGGAACGAAACTGAGTCATTTGTTGAGACATGGATGGATCTAGAGACTGTCATACAGAGTGAAGTCAGAAAGAGAAAAACAAATATCGTATATTAATGCATGTATGTGGAACCTAGAAAAATCGTACAGATGAACCGGTTTGCAGGGCAGAAGTTGAGACACACATGTAGAGAACAAACATATGGACACCAAGGGGGGAAAACCCCGGGGTGGGTGGGGATGGTGGTGTGCTGAATTGGGCGATTGGGATTGACATGCACTGATGTGTATAAAATTGATGACTAATAAGAACCTGCTGTATAAAAAATAGTAATTTAAAAAAAAAAGGAATGAAGTTCTGACACATGCTACATCATAGATGAACCTTGAAAACATTACGCTGAGTGAAAGAAGCCAGACACAAAGGCCACATACTGTATGATTCCATTTATATGAAATGTCCAGAATATGCAAATCTATAGAAACCGACAGTAGATTCGTGCTGGCTGGGGAACGGGGGAGTGGGTGGTGAGAGCTAAGGGTACAGGGTTTCTTCTTGGGCTAATGGAAATGTTCTAAAACTGATTGTGGTGATGGTCACACAGCTTTGTGAATATATTAAAAACTATTGAATTATACACTCTAAATGGGTATGTGATTTATAGCTCAATAAAGCTGCTTTTAAAACTTAGAAATGGCTGCCTGGAGCTCCCAGCTGATAATGAGGTGGTGAGCTGGGCTCAGTGCGCAGAGTACTGGGACTGCTGTCCTGCCACAGGCATGGGGTGGGGGCCAAGTGGCAGCAGGGGTGCAAGTATTTGTCACCTCAGTCTTGCGGGGACAAAAATTCTCATCTGTCCTGGGAGGCGCTGGGACTAATGAGCTGGGTATGTGTTTGAAAGAGGCTGGCTGACTGGTGAGAAGGTCCGGATCCTCCCCAGAGGCAGGGGACTCTCACACTCATTTGCAACAGGCTGGAAGGGGACTTATTTTCTAGGTCTTAACCCATCAGAGAAGAAAGGGTGGATGCTGGAGAGCCCCAGGGGGGAGCCCCCGAGCGCAGCATGCCTGATCTAGGCTCTGATCGCTGACCCAGAGCAGGGGCTGCCTCGGCCGTGACACAGCTTCAATGCCATTGACGTGCACTGAGCACATGTGGGTACCCGACTAGGTCTAAGACCTGGGTGAGTTCACAGGCATTCCGGGTGGAGCGCCATGCACCCGCAGCCTCAGCCCACATGCACAACCCACCGTCGGGTCCAAGCCCCTGGATGCCCCTCATTTTCTTCCTGGGTCCGGAGGCCCAAGGTGAGCCTGGGCACAGCAGCCTGGGCTGGAAGGAACGTCCACCTGGGTGGGGATGCCCCGTGCTCTGCAGCTGCCCCCGCCCCCAGGCCCTGGCAGAGGCTAAGGCACAGGCAGGCAGGCGTTACCTTGGGCTCAGACAGGGGCTCACACTCCCTGGTTGGTTTTTTGCTGGAATCGCCAGAGGGGAGGGAAAAGGGAAGTGAGAAGGGACACTTGGGACCCATGGAATTCCTGTCCCCCACCCCAGAGACACTCAGACCCCGAACACCAGCTTCACGGAGCTGTTGCCAGGGTAGTTAGGAGCAGGACACCTCTCCGCCGTGAGACGCAGGGTCCCATGAGCGAGACTGGCCTTGCTCACCCACCGCAGGGACAAAATCCCACCGTCAAGCATGCATGCTTTGGGGTCAAACAGCCTTTCTGATTGTCAGCCACTCCCCCACCCTCGTTAAAGTGCAAGTCCCCCTGAGAAAGGTCAAACTTCCCTGTGGATTAGCTGTCAGCAAAGGAGGCGGGCTGAGTCCAGGGTGGGGCAAAACCAAAGCCAGCGGCTGCTCGGGTCTCCCCAGTGTGCCCAGTGGGGCTGGTCTGAGTCTTTCTGGACACGGCCGCTGCAGGGCTGGGCCCACACAGAGTCGGCCGGGCAGGGCTGCCCTGCGTTCAGCCTCCAGCTCCCCACCCCGAGGAAGGCAGGTGGACACTCACATGAGCAGGTTTCCAGGCGCTGACAGCGAGCGCTCCTCCCGCCGGCTGCCCTCAAACGGGTTCCCGAAGGAGCGTTTTCGTATCATGGTCTTCACCAGGATCTGGAGGAAAGAAGAGGAGGCTCGGCCACATGGGGGAGATTCCAGGCAGCATCCTCCCTCGTGCGACTCCACGAGTCCCATCTACCTCTTCCTTTCTGCCCACAGCCCACCCCCGCTGCCTGCCAGCTCCCAGGGCTTGTGGCTGATGGCGGGCCTTTGAGAGACACCCACCAGGGATACAGCAGCCACAGCCATCACAAGTCTCACTGGCCTGCTCCTCAAATCTCCACGGCTCCTGGCTGCCAACAAGATAAGGTCTAAACTCCTCAGTCTGACATTCAAGGCCTGGCATAAGCTAGTCTTGCCTACTCAACTGCCAGGGGACGCTGTGCTCCAGGAGAGCTGGCCTGTACTGTCCGTCCAGTACCCCTGGTACCATCTGTCTCACCTGAGCCATCACTGGACATGCCCTCCTGGCCCATCAGCCTGTCTCATCTTCAAGGCCAGGCCTTTATTTTTGGTGAAAGCCATCTACAACCAACGCAACAAGTAACCAACTACTGCTTCCCAGGTAGAATCCTGGGAGGGGGATGGGAGTCACTGCACTTTTAACTGAAATGTAATTCACACAGCAAAAAAGTCTCCATTTTAAAGTGTACTATTCAACGGTTTTTAGCATATTCACATCACCACTGTCTAATTTCAGAACATTTACATCACCCCGAAAAGAAACCCAGTACCCATTAGCAGTCAGTCCCCATTCCTCCTCCCCTCCAGCCCCTGGCAACCACCAATCCACTTTCTGTCTCTATGGGTTTGTCTATTCTCATTTCATATAAATGGAATCATTCAGTACGTGGCCTTTGGGGTCTGGCTTCTTTCACTCAGCATGTTTTCAAGGTCCATCCACGCTGCTGCACAAATCATTGCTTTATTCCTTTTTATGGCCTGGTAATAATCCTTTGTGTGTATATGCCACATTTTGTTTATTCATTCATCCTTTGGACTGTTTCCACTTCGGGGCTATTGTGACTAATGCTGCTATGAACAATTTGTGTACAAGTTTTTGTGTGGACACTTTCCACACAAAATGTTTTCGTTTCTCTTGGGTGTACACCTAGGAGTGGAATTCTTGGATCATTTGGTAACTCTACGTTTAACATTTTTAGGAGCTGCCAGACTGTTTTCTACAGTGGCTACACAGTTTTTTACAGTCCCACTAACAATACAAAATGGTACCAGTTTCTCAGGGGGCTACATTTTAGCTGAGGATGAGAAACATCCGTCTCAGTCTAAGGAGCTGAGGAAACATCCCAGGACACTGAGGGTGGCCAGTCCACGGGCTGGTGTGGTGTGAGGGCAAGAGAGGTCAGAGGTCCCGAGAGTCCTTTTTTTAAGTCTGAGAGGCACTGGGAGCTGGCATGTCCACTGTCGTGAGTGGGAACACTTTGGTTTCCCCCACCCCATCCACCCTAAGACAGACTGGGTCCGCAGCTTGGCTGGGAAACACCTGCCAGAGGAGGGGATCTTTGGGGAGAAGGTAATATCCCTCCACCACGTCCCTCAGCCACTGCTCAGCTTCCCTCCTCTGCCTTCCAGTCTTCCCTTCAGCCCATCCGTTCTGAAACCCAGATCTGATTCCCTTACTCCCTGACTTGGTCTCTCGCACCCACAGGAGTTTGGAACTTATCCTGTTACCAGTCAGGGAGTCATGGAAGGTTCGTGGTGACGCTTTTGCCTGCTGTATTTCATGAAGGAATTTTCAAGGAGGTGGCCTCAACACCCTGTAAGGCTCTGGCCTCCTTCCAAGCAGAGCATGATGCCTCTTCAAACTGTTTCATGTACTGACTGAGCTTGTGGATTTTTTTTTTAAAGGGTTTGCTGCTAAAAAGGAAAAAAAAAAAGTGTTTAAAAAACCACTAAAAGGTGGAAACACCCAAATGTCCATCAACTGATGAATGGATAAGCAAAATGTGCTCTAGCCACACAATGGAATACTTTTCAGCCCTAGAAAGGAATGACTGGCTACAATGTGGATGAACCTCGAAAACATTATGCTGAGTGAAAGAAACCAAACACAAAAAATCACATACTGTATGACTCCATTTATATGAAATGTCCAGAATAGGCAAATCTATAGAGACAGAAAACAGACTAATGGATGCCAGGGGCTGGGGGGAGGGGAGAACAGAGAGTGAGTGCTAACAGGTACGGGGTTTCTTCTGGGATGATGAAAATGTTTCAGAACTACAGAGGTGATGGTTGCACAATATTGTAAATGTACTACATGCCACCGTATTGTTCACTTCAAGTGGTTAATTTTATGTTACATGAATTCTACCTCAATTTAAAAAAAAAAAGAAAGAAAGAAAAGAGAAACGCTGAGCTACTGAATGAAGGCTGTGCCCCTTGGCAAGCACTCAAGGTCCCTCCCTTGCCAAGGCCCGAGCTCTGTGGTTCCTGGAACACAGGGCCTGTTTCCTCTGAGCCTGTGCAGCCACCATCCCCCCGGTGAGACTGGCCTCCCCAGTCCTCAGGACCCAGCGAAAGGGGCTCCTGCCCTGTGGCGCCTGCCACGCCTGCTCCTCTACCCGCTGGCCTGTCACCGTGTGATGGCACAGGAGAGTGATTCTTTCTTTCCAGATCCATCTTCCTTATGAGGCCGGGAGCCCCATGAGAGCTGGCACTGTCCCTTGTTCACCTCTGTAACCCCGTGCCCGGCACACCCTGGGTGCCAGGAGGGGGCCTGGGCCTCCCCGCTCCAGCCCCTCCTTCTCAGACAGCTGCTGAAGCCCTCACTTCCTCCCTGCCCCCCACAGTCCATTCTCCACGTGGGACCTTCCCAAGGCCAATAATGATCATGCCGCTCCCCTGAATCAAACCTCTTGGGACCAAGACTTAAACCTCTGCTGTGGCCTCAGGCCTTGTGTGGCCCGGCCCCACCTCCCGTCCAGCTTCACGCCACCCTCCCTTCTTTGCCCCGCTTCAGCCACCCTGGCTTTCTTGAGGTTTCTCATGGACATGATCCCACCAGAGGATCACTGCGTTTGCTGTTCCCTTTTCCAGGAATGCCCTTGCCCTTTACCCTCTCTCGGCCTGATTAACACCCCGCCATCCTCTCAGCGTACATCTTCCAAGAGGCCTCCTCCAATCCGTCACCTGGGCTGCATTCCCCTCTTAGGCGTACCCCTTGCAGCCCCTCTGTTACTTGCATAATTTACTTGTTGGTTCTTTGCCCAGCGTCTGCAGGCACCATGTTTGTTGTATTCATCTCTGTATCCCCTGCTCCCAACACAGGCCTGGGGAAACCACTCAGTGTTCAAGAAGTGTTTCCTGAATAATCAATGCCTATTTCAGACCTCTAGGGTCAGACGCCTTCTCCCAAGAATACCCACAACCAGGAATAGAATAACCCGGGGTGGACGCTGGGAGCCCGACGTCAGCTGCCTTCCCAACGGCAGGCTCGGGACGTGGGTGCAGCGAGCGGGTGGATGAGAAGGAGGGGGTGTGTGTGGGTGAGTGTTCAACAGCAAAGACCGTGCAGAGGCCACGGGCTGGGGAGGAGGAGGAAGATGTGAATGGATGCCCCACCCGGGGGCTCAGGTTTTGGAGGGAGAGAGAAAGTGTGTGGGGAAGCAGAGGGTGAGGTGCAAAGCTGGGAGCGAAGGAGCCAGCACTGGGGGCTCCTAAAGGGGGGGGGGTCACTCGAGGCTGGACACGGCAGAGCCTCCCCTCCCAGAGCCCAGGGCCGTGCCTGCCTGCTGGGGCTGACGCTGGCCAAACACACCCGGGACTCCCGAGGTGGCCGCGGTGGGGCAGCCCACCAGATTCTGCCCCTAGGACTGCAGCCTGGGCCCCAGGGCCCTGAGGGTCCTGGTCTCCCTCCTGGAGCCACACACCCTCTGGGCAGAGGCTTGGCAAGTGGGTGATTCCCTGAGTCTTCGAGGTTAGGCCTGAGGACTCCAATTCTACCTCCTTCTTCCTGGGTCAGGACCCAAATGTAAGGCCATAAAAGGGGTCCCAGGAGTCGGGAAGAGCTTTCTGAGGCATGTTAAGTGGGGGCCCTGCCTCCAGCCCTGGCAGCTGCCCACAGGGCAGAGATGAGACAAGCTCAGTCGTCTGCTCTGGGGACTGAAGACCCAGCCAGTGGGGAGCCCGTCTTGGAGACCTCGGCTCCAGCTGCCACCCTGGGCACCTGCCCTGGTCCTTCCCCTCCTGCTCCCCTGACACGCTCTGAAAGCAGGAATTCCAGAAGGGGCAGTACAATCCTTAGAGAGGGGCTACCCCTGTCTACAGTAACCTCGGACCCGGCTGTAGACAGAGCTCGCACTAGAAGACGCAGGGGCCACCTGGCCTGACGTGTGACCAAGGCCCAGAGGCTGGTAGCTGTAGGTGAGGGGCAGACCCGGCCATCCCCTGACGCTCAGGCCCAACGTCTACTTCTTAGTGGTCCGCCCACATCCCAGCTCATCCTCGCTGGCCCGCGGTGGGCTCTCTGTCCCTGCTCTCAGGCAGTGGTTTGCCCCACCTTACCACGGTTGCCAGACTGGGTATGTGTTTGACCGAATTCTCCACCTCCTCTTCTGTCACCTCGACCAGCGTGCAGTTCTCATCCTCTGATGGCAGCGGCTCTGCCCCGTGCCTCGTGACCCAGGGGTGCAGCTTCAACGAATGACAGGAGGGGTGAGGGGCGGGCACAACTGCCTCCCAGGAACCCTGCCTATGAGCGGAGCCAGGGAGGGGACGTGGGAGGGGAGAGGCAGTGGCCTGAGGTCAGGCATGCAAGAGAGCAGGCAAGCCAGGCAGAGGCCGGGGGGAGAGGGAGGTGGGAGGAAATGTGAAACAGACGAAGGACAGACAATGGGAGGAAGTTACGAGGCCAGAACGTGAGCCGGGCTGGATTCGCCACCTGGCCCCAGGTCTCGGCAGAAGTGCCTGGAATTCGCCATCTGCGTTGCACGGTTGTCTGAGGAGCACCCATCGCTCCTCAGCAACTCTCCCTGATGCCTGGAAGGCTCAGCTCAGAGCAGGCAGCATCCTCCCCATTTCACAGAGAGGGAAACAGAGGCATGGGGTGGCACAGGGAGAAGGATACAATCAGGAGAGGACCCAGGCAGAGGTCTGCCCCCCAACCACCTGCCCCTGGGGTCCAAGCCCTTATCTGTAACCTTCTGGGCTGCCCCCTCTTCAACTGCTAGTTAGCTGAGGTGCCTCGGAGCTCCCGAAGCAAATCTCTAGGTTTCTTAAAGATCCATGTGTGTGCACGTGGCATTGGCAGGGCTGTAGGGGGTGGGTAGGGATCTCTTCTAACAGTGCTTTCTGCAACAGAGTGGAATTCAGCAGGCCGGGGTCAGAGGTGGGGGGTCAGATTGCTCACTAACTTCCTCCCACCCCAACTGTACTTTCTCAAAGGGACAGGCAGGGTCTAAGAAAAGACCCCAGGGGCTTCCCTGGTGGCACAGTGGTTGAGAGTCCGCCTGCCGATGCAGGGGACACGGGTTCGTGCCCCTGTCTGGGAAGATCCCACATGCCGCGGAGCAACTAAGCCCATGAGCCATGGCCGCTGAGCATGCGTGTCCGGAGCCTGTATTCCGCAACGGGAGAGGCCCCAACAGTGAGAGGCCCGCGTACCGCAAAAAAAAAAAAAAAAAAAGACCCCAGGATTGCAGCAGCCACACACTGGAGCACACAGAAACCTGGTCTGGTCCGGTCTAGGGAGGGTGGATGCCATCAGCCCAAGCCAATTGGAGCAAGCGCTAGCTCCTCGGCTGGCAGCGGATCCCACTTCCACAATCACAGTGAACACGAGTCCCAAATCCTCCCCCACAAGCCCCCAGCACCCCAGAGGCCCCAGGACATGGGAGGGCAGTGGTGCCAAGAAGGACGCAGTGCTGTAAACAGAGGGGCGTGGGGCCTGACCGAGGCAGGGTTGAGCCAGACAATTCCAAGCAGAGGACACAGGCTGAGCCTCCAGCACATGCCCCAAGGGGCAGCAGCGGCCCCCAGGTACCTTGATCTCAGGCACCACGATCCTCAACTCGGGGTTCTTGTCCAGCATGCGGGTGATCAGGTCCTTCAAGTCCTCGGCTATGTCAGGCCTGGGGATGGGAGATACATCAGGGGTGGAGGACGTCATCAAGGGCTCGGAGAGAAAGGCAACTTGGGGTAGACGGACAATACTCACTGATCTGGAAATTCCAGGGCCTGACTCTTGATCTTACTGTGTAAACACATGATCCGCTCATCCATGAATGGGCACTGCAAAGAGAGGTCAGGGACAGGGTGGCCATCAATGGCTGGCACATCTGTCCTGCAAGGGCAGGCAGCATTCCACACAGGTTGCAGCAGAGAAAGAAACAGCCCAGTGGCCCAATCCAGGGACAAAGCAGATCCCATTCCCCAAAGATCTAAAAGGACCAGGACTGCCTTTCCAGAAGGGCTGGAGCCTTCCTAACCACACTGGCTTTCCTCTGTAGCTGTGCTTTAACTTACCAACTTATACAAAAGCAAACACTCTTTTCACCCACCTGCCAGTTGAACAATAATAATAATACAAAGAACAGTACAAAAGACAAAGCAGCAGCAGCTGTGATTTGTGAGGGCTTAGCCTGGACCAGGCCCTGTACTGTTTCTCAGCACCAACATTTCATTTGGCTGTTACCTCTGCCCGGAATGTTCTTCCCACCAACATCTGCGTGGCTTGTTTTCTCCCATCCTTCAGGTGTCTGATCAAAGCTCACCCGCTCAGGGGGGCCTTCCGGAGCTCCTGTCTAAAACAGACACCCCCTCCACCTCCATGTGATTTCTCATCATAGCACCTCCCCCTGACATTATATTACATATGTATTTGGGGACTTCCCTGGCGGTCCAGTGGTTAGGATTCCACGCTTCCACTGCAGGGGACACAGGTTCAATCCCTGGTCGGGGAACTAAGATCCGCATATCACATGGTGCGGCCAAAAAAAAAAGAAAGAGAGGGTGGGAGGGAGGGATACGCAAGAAGAAAGAGATATCGGGATATATGTATATGTACAGCTGACTCACTTTGTTATAAAGCAGAAACTAACACACCATTGTAAACCAATTATACTCCAATAAAGATGTTAAAAAAAAAAAAAAAGAATTTGTCCACTGTTTAACTCCTGCACTGGAACATCAGCTCCAAGAGGACAGAGAGTTTTGTCTGTCTTGCTCACTGCTGACACCCAGTGTCCAGGAACATCCCTGGCACGAAGTAGGGGCTCGATAAATACCTGCTGAATTAATGAATGCTTGAATTATTTCTGTTGATCCTCTCAGAAGCCATAAAATATAGTAAATATGATTCTCATTTTACAGAAGAGAAAAAAACCAGAAGCTCAGAGAGGTGCCGTGTCCTGGGAAGCGCAAAGCCTAGACCGGGCTGACTCTGAAGCCCGTTCATGCACCACCCCTGGGTGACAAGTTGATGCTTTCACTTGGTGGAGGGCCTGACCCAGGAGGAGCTCAGGGATTGTTCTGGAAAAAGAAACCTTTATGTGGGGTGCTCAGAAGGTTGGAAGAGGTCACAGAAAGTGACCTGGTCCACTCCTGTCCGAGGAAAATGATTTCATTAAGAGCAATAACGAGATAAGAGTTTGGATTGCACAGGTGTGCAATCAATTTGACAGAACTCATTAAATAGTACACTTAAGATCTGTATGTTCCATGATATGTAAATTTTACCCCCAAAGAAAAAAATGAAAACCACCAATAGTGAGCTCTAGCTAATGACTGCACTCTGAAGTGTATGTAAGGAGGTACAATTCTTAACAACTTGGCTATATGATCGAAAATGTTCTCATCAAATGTTGGGTGGGGGGAGGAGATTATAAACTCCTTTACTTCCTCATGGGACTAGTTTCTTAAGCTTTCCTCAATAGGAGTACAAGCTCATGAAAAGGAATAATCCTCACATAATCAACCTAAACTTCAGAGTTTAAAATAGAAGCCCCTAAATGTCAGTTATATAAAAACAACAAAAGAACAACAACAGAAAGAAGACAAAACAGCACTCCCTAAATCAATGATGCCAAATGGGTTTTAACTTCCATTCCAATTCTAGTCCTCCAACAACAGCTTCTAGGAACACTGTTGAGAAGAACATCAAGGCAGTACCAGGCTCAGGAAGAAAGAGTGCCGTTATTGACTAGTGATGCCTATCTGCAGTTTAGGAGAGGGTAGAGGTGGCACATTTGCTGTCCTTGCCCTAAATTCATCAACTACTGTATTTACAACCTCTACAGCCTCTGCCAATCCTTCTGTTTTAACAGTTCGTTTTGTCACGCATATGACTATCATATACAGCTATGTGTATCTGGAAAGGCATCTTTTTTCATATTCAGGTCTAATGGTGAAAATAAAATGAAATAACTTTTTAAGTGAATAAGTTCTATCTCCCTGCAAGGAGAGATAACTATTCATCCAAGGGGGCAACCCACAACACCCAGGATACAGGACACCCCACCCTGTTACCTGGCCAAACACAAAGCAGTACAGCGTCACACCCATGGCCCAAACATCCAGCGCCTGCAAGACAAAGAGCTCCGTGTGAGGGGCCAAGGGGCAGTAAAGGGCGTCTAATGCCTTCACCTGTCCAGCATCCAATCCTTCAGCTTTTCTTCGGGGAACCACGTCTTCTTGACTGCTCAGTCCATGGGAGTTTGGGTGAGACTATTCCTGCTCCCCAAACCCCATGCCTCTGGGTGGGCACAGGACCCAGGCCTGGCCAATGAGAGCAACACTTCCCCCAGGCACAGTGATTGGTTCAAGGACGGGCACATGACCCACACTGGGCCAATCAGAGCCAATCCCAGGATTTTCACTGGAGCTCTTCATAAAAAAAAAAAGCTCTTTCTATTGAGGCTGGTAAACGGGTAGAAAGTAGTCTGGAGCTGCTGATGACCATCCACCCGGGGAGGAAACCAATTCAGGAAACCAGAGCTGAGGGGACTTCCCTGGTGGTCCGGTGGTTAAGACTCCACGCTTCCACTGCAGGGGGCACAGGTTCATCCCTGGCCGGGGAAGTAAGATCCCGTGTGCCACGTGGTGCAGACAAAATTTTTTTTAAAAAAAGGAAAACAGAGCTAAGAGATGGATTCCTCTTTGAATTCCTGTATCTAGCCAAGCCTGAAAACAAACGCACCCCGCTCCTCATTCACATGGTCCAATGGATTCACTGTTTAAGCCAGTGAGTTGGGTTTTTGTCACTTACAGCTGAAAGGACCATAACACAGGCAGAACTCCTCATTGCAGGCAGGGCCAAACCTACCTTCCCAGAGAAGATCTTCCGGGTCTCCGAGAGCGACTCAGGCGCCATGAAGGCGGGAGTGCCCACGGTGTTAGAGAGGAGGGCGTCGCTGCCCTTAAACTCGTTGCTCACGCCAAAGTCCGCAATCTTGACGTGCCCATCTTCTCCAACCAGCAGGTTGGAAGGTTTGATGTCCCGGTGGATGATCTTCTGGTAGTGTACTGGGGGCGGGATGGGAGAGAGGGGGGCAGGAAAACCACGTGAGGAGCTCCATGTGGCCCACACAGCTCAGAGACACAGGCAGGAACCTCTCTGTTCTCCCAGGGTCCCAGGCCCTTCCCAGCCTTCCCCTCTCAAACCTGCTGAACACCCACAGCTCTGAAAGATAAGGAGAGTGTCTCTAAGGAAGTTGTCCCATCCTCCAAACTGAGGAGTGAAACACTGACTGCCAACAGCAATTGGTAACTGCCTGCTACAGTCTAAGTCACGTGTGCGTGGAGAGTTTTTGTTGAGCTTGACTCCCAGCTGGAAGCCTCAAGACTTGTGACAAACATCTTTTCATTTACTAGTGCCACCACTCAACCTGAACACCAAACCAACAATGACTGGAGCAGGTCAATCTGAAGTGTGAAGCACAACAGGACTGAGGACTTGGCTAACTGTTCCTGCCTGGATGTCAGCTCATGGGAGAGGACAGTCCTATGGCTTGGAAGACCCAACTGCACTTCTAGGGTGGTGATGATGGTGATGATGAAATGATGACATTGGTAATAGGAGCAGCAGCGGACTTTGCTGAATGCCCAGTCTGAGGCCTTGCCCTGTGTTAAGTGCTTCCCATTCACCCCATTTCAATCTCACAACAATCCTATGTAATAGGCAAAGGGTATGAGTCAACATGTTTAACAACCAGAGGCAGAAAGGACACCCTGCCAGTCAGAACTACTGATGTCCTGGCGGATTGCCGACCTGGCGAGAGAGATTTTATTCCCATTTTACAGACGAGGAACTAAGGTTCCAGGAGATTAAAAGGATCCCAGGGTTGTTGGGAATAAGGGAAGATGCAAGGCACTTAACAGTGCCTGGGACACATAGAAAGTGCTGGATAAACAGTCACTAACACTATTGCTCTTAATTTTTCTGTGTGGCAGGAAGAAGGGTTTCTGCTCGCAGGAGGCATGGCCCCAGCAGGTCTCTCTGCAGCTCAGACAGTTCTTCTTCCCGCACACCTCCCTGTGCTCCGGGAGGGAAATAAGAAACCCTCCACCTTCCATCCACTACCTGGAAATGCTAAGCACCCCCTGGGTGAGAGTCCTCCCACAGGCCCCACTTACAGTACTCGATGCCTTTGATCAGATCCTGGAAATAGAAACGGGCCTGGTCTTCAGAGAGCGGTTTGAGGGTGGGCACTTCCATCACAGGCCTGAAAAGTCGATACATGCATGAAAAGCAAACCAGACACGCTGGCCTTTGCCCTCTCTCACCACCTCACTCAGCTTTGCAGCTCAAGAAGCTTCAAGCATCACACCTGCTGGGAATGGGGACACTCACCCTTGGTTGACCAGTTCAAACACTGTAGGATAGAGAAGGGGGTGAATGGTTACACTGGGAATTTGGAAATCCATCTTCCTCCCCCTCCTCCCCAACTCCCAACCACCCCCAGAAACACCAAGAAGCACTGAAACTAACATTGGGGCTGGGGCGAGGAACAGTCCACTGAACCAAAACCATGGAAGGTTCTGCTTTTCTAAGTTCCCATGAGGAGGCTAGGGGTCAGAGATTTCTGGTATCCCTGGGACCCCAGCCTGGCTGTACTTCTAGTCCTCAAACAGCTGAGGACCCTCTACCAGAGAAAACAAAGCAGGAAGACCCGAGACAGGTGGGGGCGGCTCCTGGACTCCTTTCATCTTCCTCTCATACCTGGTGGGTGGGGGCGACTCCCAGGGATCTAACTGATGCTAAACTGTGTCCTCTCACTCACACCCAGGTCCTGAGCCACCTTATGCCACAGAACAGGTCTAAGGGGACACAACCCAAACATCAATTTACTTAGGCACAAAGAAGTAGCCCTAGAGGACTTCTGAACCCTAGCAAAGTTTCAATTCAAGAAACAGCAAGAACAGGTTTCGATGACCCCTCTCACATTTTCCAAGCTGCCAGGCTACATCAAGAATTGTTGGATAGGACTTCCCTGGTGGCGCAGTGGTTAAGAATCCACCTGCCAATGCAGGGGACACGGGTTCGATCCCTGGTCCGGGAAGATCTCATATGCCACGGAGCAACTAAGCCTGTGTGCCACAACTACTGAGCCTGCGTGCTGCAACTACTGATGTCCGCACGCCTAGAGACCGTGCTCTGCAACAAGAGAAGCCACCACAATGAGAAGCCCGCGCACCACAACAAAGACCCAACGCAGCCAAAAATAAACAGATAAATAAATAAAAAGGAGAACATTGTTCCAACTCTTCAGCACTCTTCTGTGGTCAGCTGGCCCTCAAACCCTTTCCTGTGATTCTCAATCCAAACCAAGACTTGGAGCTAGAGGTGGGGGATGGAGATCTCCTCACCACCTCAAAGGCCAACTCATCCTATTCCTCCTAAATGGGCCCTTCTTGACTCACAGTCACGTGCGACATACAAATGCCTCACTCCCTGCCAGCTTCCTCCCAGCCCTGTGTATGTGGGGACCGCCCCCAAACCATCAAGTATTACATAAATCATATTCAGGGAATGCACAGTTTTTTTTGTTGTTGAGGGGGTGGGTTATTTTTTGCATTTCTAAAAGTTGAGGTGAAATTTTCAGAATGTTAAACTATTTTAAAATGCATGATTCAGTGGCATTTAGTATTCCACTGCCTCCAGTGAAAGCATCGCCTCTATCTACTTCCAGAACATTTTCAGCCCCTAAAAAGAAACTCTGTGCCTCCCCCTAGCCCCCTGGCAACCACTAATCCACTTTCTGCTTCCATAGATTTGCCTATTCTGTACATTTCATATACGTGGACTCATACAATATGCAACCTTTGGTAACTGGCTTTTTCACTTAGCATGTTTTCAAGGTTCATCCATGTGGTATCATGTATCAGTACTTTGTTCCTTTTTATGGCTGTATAATATTCCATGGTGTGGCTAGGCCACATTTTGTTTATCCATCCATCAACTGATGGATATTTAGGTTATTTCCACATTTTGGCTATTATGAATAATGCTGCTATGAACTTTCATGTTAAGTATTTGTGTGGCTATCTGTTTTCAATTCTTTGGGGTATATACTTAGGAGTGGCATTGCTGGGTCATGTGGTGTAGTTATTTTAATTTTGTTCTGCTTGTACAAATATAACTGGGAATATGAAGCTGTACCTTAGGAAATGAAACAAACAGCACAGTGGATTTCAAAATCCAGTGGAGAATGACTTTGGAATTGTCTGTTTTCTGGAAGCATCTACCCACATTGGAGCTTCTTATGGAAGAAGGGTTGTTTCAAAGGTTGTCCAAGGGCTGAGGTGGCCAAGGGGAAAGAGCCAGCTCCTCAGACAAAAAGACGGCTTAAAGATTCTGACCTGAAAAGGAACTTAACTCCCCCAGGGCCCCACCCTGTTTTCACGTTCATCAACCAGTGTTGGCCAAACCGTAGTTAGGGGAAACCTGCTGTGGCTTCAGGCTGTGGTTAGAAGCAAAAGTAATGGCGCTGAAGGTAAGGCTCCCACCGACAGGAGCGCTGGTCCCCTCAGCTCTCTCCTTCCCACCTTGGTTATGTAAACTTAACTTTCAAGAGCTGCTTCATGAATTTCTGTGCTTCCTCCCAAGCTCTATAACTCAGTCAGCATGAGGGAAGCTGGCCTGTTGAAACAGGTCTATTTTCAGTCACTTACAGTTTAACCGCTCCTGGAGCCGAGCAGTGGTGCAAAGTTTTTAACCCCAAGAAATACCAGTCGTATTCTCTACCCTTTGAGGGTCAGGCCTGCAGTTGCAGAACCCTTGCTGATACCTGCAACCTGGCTTCACAGACTGCCCTGTCTGTCCTCACCACACACAGCTGTGGCTGGAAACTAAAAAATAACAGTGTCGGGATTTTTTTTCAAAACCGCTGGAATCACATACCAAAATCGCATGGCTCCTTCCCACACTGCCACCTCAAGAAGTGAAAAACTCTGTCCATGAAGGTGCCTGGTCCAAATGGCTTAGGAAACTCTTCTTTGAGGCTTGGGTCACGTTCTTTACACGCTCATTCAACTCCTCGGCTCAAAACCCTCAAGGGGCTCCCTTCTCGCTCAGAGTAAAAGGAAAAGTTTTACAATGGTGTGAAATGTCCTCTGCCATCTGGTCTCCACTGTCCTGCACAAATGTCACCTCAGTGAGGCATCTCGAGGAGCCACTCTGTTTCCCAATTCCCCAACCTGGAACTCCTGACTCCCGTGACCCTGCTCAGGTTAGCTTCTTCCCATGATATTGTCACCTTGGAAGCCGATGCCTAATACTTAGGTCTGAGTGTGTCTGTCCATCCTCACCAGAGCAATGAAGTGCCCTGAGGGAGCGGGGGTGGGGGGGTGGGGGCTTGAGTTTCATTCCTTGAAGAGCCTAGAACAGGGCCTGACAAACTGTAATGTTTGTTGAAAGAACGACCCATCTCCTCAGAAACAGCCCAAAGCCATTCAGTGTCAGGTCTGGGGCCCCAAGCGAGCAAATTATGCTGGGGATGCCATTCTGGGCCAAAAATTATCTTTTACATTTTATGATTTCTTTTATATTTCCCCAAACTTCACTTGTTTGCCTACCATTTTTATAATCTGGCCATATCTATATACCATGTAAACTATTGTTTATTTCACACTTTTCCTTAAATTGACTTAGTATTAAAACTTTTAGCCTTATCCCAGGTAATAATATCCAGGAAATCATGAGTTTAGTGTGCTGGTTATAGTTTTTCCTATGCAATGATAAATTAAACCTAAAACATTTTTTAAATGTTGGTCCAAATACCACCTAAAATCATCTCATATATTTAAAGTGGTGTTGGTACCACATTTTGAGAAATTATGATTCTGTGATGTCCATATTTTTATTATATGAATGTTTCACTATTTTTTAAAGTTATCATATCTGATGTTGTTCATGTGTACCTTCTAAAATGTTTTTAAAGTTCTAAAATTGGAATATGGCCTGCACACTAGATGCTCTTAAGGAACTGGCATTAACTTTTCCAGGTGCAATAACGGTAGAATTATTGTGATCATGTAGGAGATGCAGGCCAAAATGTTCAGGGGCTGAAGGGTCAAGATGTCTGCTACTTTTACTCTTGGGTGGTTCAGCAAAAAAAACACAGAGAGGGCTTCCCTGGTGGCACAGTGGTTGAGAGTCTGCCTGCCAATGCAGGGGACACGGGTTTGAGCCCTGGTCTGGGAAGATTCCACATGCCGCGGAGCAACTAGGCCCGTAAGCCACAACTACTGAGCCTGCGCGTCTGGAGCCTGTGCTCCGCAACAAGAGAGGCTGCGACAGTGAGAGGCCCGCGCACCGTGATGAAGAGCGGCCCCCACTCGCCGCAACTAGAGAAAGCCCTCGCACAGAAACGAAGACCCAACACAGCAAAAATAAATAAATAAATAAAATTTTAAAATATATACAGAGAAATGGATGGGTGGGTGGCTAGACTGATAAAGCAAATATGACAAAAATTACTAACTGTTGAATCTGGGCGGTAGGCATACAGGTACTCATTGTACTCTTCTTTCAACTTTAACATTTTTCATAATAAAAACCTGGGTTGGGGGGGTGATGAAAAATAAAATGTCCTGAGCAACGACATCATCCTTGGAATTGAACCATGGCAACTACTGTAGGGGAAATTGAGCTCTGAGCTCTAGTTCCAGACCAGACCCATTATTTATGATTAACCACTGCCTGTGCAGCAAAGGATCACCCTGTGCTCATCCCGGAGACAGGCTGGGCTTAGCCCTGCCCATACCACTCATCTCCTTAACACCCCTCCCGGCTGTCATGTGTACCCGCGCGAAATGCATACGCTAATACGCTAGTCTGAACGCCTACCCAAGCCAGACAACAGCGGGACACGTGACCTGTTGATCACGCCTTCCTGGGCCTGAGAGTCTGCTGTCCAGCTTTGAATTAGTCCTGCACTTCCTTCCCTCATCAGTGCTTATGCTGGGAACTGACTGAGAATTGCCCCATGTCCTCATCATTTTTTAAAAACGAGGTCTCTGAGGACATACCTGAGTGCTTCCATTTCAGTGTTCAGGGCCCAGACCCTTCAATGGCCCCTCAAGGCTCCAAATGCCCCATCACGGCCTCCCAGGCCCTCCATCTTCATCCCCACCCCCTCTCCCTGGTTTTCTCTCCTGCAGTCCCATTTCTCTCAAACACACTAAGCTCTCACCAGCCTTGGGGCCTTTGTACCTGCTGTTTCCTCTGCCTGGAATGCTCTTCCTCAGATGCAACAGGGCTGTGTCCTTGATATTCAGGTGCTAAATGGTCACCTCTTCTCTGCCGTGGCCCCTCCATCTCTCTCTCACATCACCCTGTTTAATCTTCTTCAGAGTATCTATCTGAAGTTGATTATCTGCTTTATTTACAGTCTTCCCTCAGGAGCCATGGGCAATTGGTTCCAGGAACCCCCGTGGATACCAAAATCCACGGATGCTCAAGTTCCTTATAAAGAAATGGTGCAGTATTTGCACATAACATATGCTCATCCTCCCCTATACTTTAAACCATCTCTAGATTACTTATAATATCTAATACAATATAAATGCTACGTAAATAGTTGCCAGCGCATTTTTACTTTTTGCAAATTCAAGTTTTACTTTCTGGAACATTCCGAAATTTTTTCTTTTTAATATTTTCAATCCACACTTGGTTGAATCTGCAGATGCAGAACCCGTGGACACGGAGGGCCGACTGTAGTTGTTGACTATTTGTCTTCCCTGACTAGAATACCAGCCTCATAAGAGCAAGGGCCTCATCTTTCGTACTCATCACTGCATCCTTCGTGCCTAGAATGGTGTCCAACACACAGTAGGTACTCAATAAATATCTGCAAATGGATGAATAGGACACTCAGATAAAGTCCCAGCAAGAACTCCATTCCACCTCCTGCTTTGAACCAGAGGTGCAGCCTTCTGTGTGGGGCCCAGTTGGAGCAGGAAAGGGTGGGAGATGCCAGGGGCAGGGGTTGCCTGGAGAGCACCCCTGGGCTTTGGCAGGAGCAGCTGCCTGAGCAAGGGTGGCAGAAAGTAAGGGCTCTCTTACCCATGTACAGATGGTCCTCATTGGGGTCATCCAGGACCTGTTGGCATAGCCACAGGGAATAGGCCGGAGATGAAGAGCAGGAGAGAGGAAGAGGGAGAAAAGTATGAGCAGGGAGGAAGCATCATCCACATGACTGCGTTTGCCAATGGGAGGGCTGCGCTTTCCACCGTTTTTCCTAGTCAAGATGAAGGGCACAGGAAAAAACCCAGTGTGTGATCCAAATGGCCATCTGGAAAATAAGCGCGTCCTAGCCCAATCCTCAAGGGTCCTAAATACCCAGAAAGGAGGTTACGAAAAGGAGGGGGCAGATTCCTCTCCTGGAAAATGTCTCAGCTTGAATAAGAATCCCACCTGTCTCCTAGGAGACGACGGACTGGTCATCAGGGTGAAAATTCAAATCCTGTCCCCATTCCCCCTGCCCTGGCAGGAAATGATGTCTCCCTGCCTGGAACTGCCACAGCACTTTCTTTCTCTCTTTTACGGCCTTCCTGCTTTCATTTTATCACTACTTCTATCTTCCTCTCTCCAAAGGGCAGGCACCATGTTGTAGCCACCTTGGTTGCCCCCTTGGTGCACTCTAACAGGACTAGGCACCTAGTGCTCAGGAAATGTCTGATGAATGAATGAACAGGAAAGCTGGCAGAGTCTTGTTGGGTGGGGAGCCCACACACCACAGGGCACCAGAGAGAGGGGAGATCCTGCCAGGACCCAGACACATGCGCTAACCAAGTGCCCTTGGGCTTCCTCTAAGATGGCCGACTCAAGCATCAGTGAGTTGAAATTGTGAAACTCGGTATGACAGGTGGAGATAGCCTGCAGCCACCATCTCTCTTCTTTTGGGAAGAAACAAAGACAGACTCCTTGGCTAGACTGGTCCTCCCACCTCTTCCCATACCACACCCACCTTCGCTAGTCATCTAAGAGTCACAGGACAAGAGCCCTGAGAAAGGGATGCATCCTAGGCAGAGGCCTGGGACAGCCAACCTGGAACCTTAAGCTCTGCCCTTCGAGGAAAAGTCAGACCCAGGCACTTGCCTACCTAGAGTTCTGTTATTTTTCTTTGAAAAAATCACTTACGTTAATGTGTAGGATTATTGTTGTTTTTAAATGAATTAAAAATTTGTTTAGCTTCTCAGTTTTAAATTCTAATGTGTTAAATATTAATAAACATAATCCCCATAAGCAAAAGTTTTCTGCCTTCTTCAATTATTTTTAAGAGCCTAAAAGGGTCTTGAGGCCACAAAGTGTGAGATCAAGAGCAGGGGTTGGCAAATTACAGCGTACGGGCCAATTCTGGCCCTCCCCTGTTTCTGAAAGTAAAGTTTTATCGAAACACAGCCAGGCCCATTTGTTTACATGCAAATGGCTGCTTTTGTGCTATAACTACACATATGTATAGTAGAAGGAGAACCAGCTCCAAAAAGAGCGAAACAGGTGAAGGGCAAGCCTCAGTATCCCTCTGAGCCTCAATTCCTTCGTCTATAAAATGGAAGTAATAGTCCGAGCGAGGGGTGAGGATTACACAAAATAACAGGGTGAGGATTACACAAAATAACAGAGTGGAGAAATAACTACCACTCAGCCCTGCAACAGGCTGTTTGATGTGATGTGGCTCTCCCTGGAAACCACTGGTATGGCATTTTGATAATAACAGAGACAGGGCTGAACCATCATCATGCCTCCCTCTCTCCTCCGTGTCTCCCCACCTCACCTCCACCAGCTTCACCACGTTGGGGTGGTCCAGCTTCTTGAGGATGGCAATCTCCTGGTACACCTGCTCAATAGGGCCCCTGGGCTGGATGCAGCCCCTGGGGGCTGGCCGGGTCCCTCGGGGAGGCGGGCGACCTGGAGGAGACATGAACCATCCCAGAGTCAGGGCAAAGAGACTTTCCTCTGCAGAGGGGGACTGTAGGCAGGACAAATGAAGTGGGGGGCTCTCAGAAGGGCTGGAATGGCTGATGCCACACAGGGGTCTTTATTTACTTATTTATTTATTTTGGCTGTGTTGGGTCTTCGATACTGCACGCGGGCTTTCTCTAGTTGCAGCGAGCGGGAGCTACTCTTCTTTGCGGTGCACAGGCTTCTCACTGCAGTGGCTTCTCTTGTTGCAGAAGCATGGGCTCTAGGCGCACAGGCTTCAGCAATCGTAGCACGTGGGCTCAGTAGTTGCGGCACGCAGGCCCTAGAGCACGTGGGCTTCAGTAGATGTGGCGCACTGGCTCAGTAGTTGTGGCTCACGGGCTCTAGAGCGCAGGCTCAGTAGTTGTGGGATCTTCCCAGAGATCGAACCCATGTCCCCTGCACTGGCAGGCAGATTCTTAATCACTGCACCACCAGGGAAGTTCCCCACCAGGGGCTTTAAACAGCCTTCTCTTCATCTGACTCCTCTGCTGCTGGAAACACTGGAGACCCAGTCCCCTTGCCCAGCCTTCTGTTAATTCTCTCCTTCCTGTCCTACTCCCCAGGCCACAGTGAGAATCAAGAGTTCACTGAGGTACAAGGAAAAGAAGTCTGAGGTCTAGTTCAGCAATCTCAATATTCCCCTCTCTGGAGCTCAGTTTTCCCACTCCATAAGATGGACAAAAACATTATCCTTCACCTCCGTAACTCATGGAAGTAGCAGAGATATAAAATAAAGTCCGGGATAGGAAAAGAAGTAAGAGCTGATGAGAGAAAAAACAAAGGACTTGCTTGGCCCTGCAGTGACTGATAGTCAAAAGGTCACAGTGATGGAAAGGTCCACAGTCAAAACACTTACACTGCATATCATATGTAAGTAAGGATCTAAGTGTGACTAACAGAACAGAATGTGGATGTGTCAGCCTTGGAAAAGTAAAAGCAGAGGTGCAGGTGTCAGAGCGGGATGTGAACAGAGGCAAGGCAAGTTCAAAGGAAAGACACTTGCTGCATCTGCTGTAACAAGGAAGAAAGTGACAAGGGTAGTAACAACAAGGGAGCTGAACATCGTGGTATCACCTCATTGCCTGGTTAGGGAAAGGGAGGAAAGGAGTGGTTTAAGTCATCCTCAGAGGAAGTCAGAAGTAAATGTCAAAAATTAATAAATCAAGAAATAATGGCACAAGGATATTAACTGGCTCAGTTCAGATAAGCAGGATAAATCAGGGTCCTGGTGATAGGACAGGGTTTTGGGATTTATGTTTCTTCTTATCCACTTTCTCTTTTCAGCTCAAGCCAACATTTTGCTCAGCACTGCTGGCAGGGAGCTTATGCTGGAGCAGCATATGCTCACCTACACCTGATCACATGCAGTAACTACCAGCTCCTAAAAGAGCTAAAAGTGGGGGCTGCCTCTAGGGAGAGGGAGGAGTACAGCAAGAAACTGTTGATCTCCATTACACACCCTTCTGTTCTTTTGCATTTTTGTAGATATAATTGAAATACCTTATGGTATTTCAATTTTTTTAATTCATCATTTTAAAACATATAATTTAATGGTTTTTAGTACATTCACAAGGTTGTGAAACCATCACCACTAGGTCTTTTTTTTTTTAATTTTTGGCTGCATTGGGTCTTGCTGCACCAGGCTTTCTCTCTAGTTGCGGCGAGCAGGGGCTACCCTTCGTTGCAGTGCACGGGCTTCTCACTGCAGTGGCTTCTTTTGTGGAGCATGGGCTCTAGGCGCACGGGCTTCCGTAGTTGCAGCACGCAGGCTCAGTAGTTGTGGCACGCGGGCTCTAGGGTGCACGGGCTTCAGTAGTTGTGGCGAGCGGGCTCCATACTTGTGGCTCGTGGGCTCTAGAGCACAGGCTCAGTAGTTGTGGCACACGGGCTTTGTTGCTCTGTGGCATGTGGGATCTTCCCGGAGCAGGGATCAAACCCGTGTCTCCTGCATTGGCAGGCGGATTCTTAACCACTGCGGCACCAGGGAAGTCCCTCACCACTAAGTCTTGAACATTTTCAACTCCCCCACAAAAAAACCCATACCTATTAGCAGTCAGTCCCCACTCTCTTTTAACCCTAGCCCCTGGAAATCACTAATCTGCTGTCTCTGCGGATTTACCTATTCCGGACATTTCGTGTAAGTGGAATCATACAATATGTGGCCTTTTTTGTCTGGCTTCTTTCATTTAGCATCATGTTTTCAAGGTCATCTGCGTTGCAGCATGTATCAGAATTTAATTTCTTTTTATGGCTGAATAATATTCCACTGACTAGACAGACTACCTTTTGTTTATTCATTCATCCGTTGACAGACATTTAGGGTTGTTTCTACATTTTGGCTATTATGAATAGTGCTACTATGAGCCTTCACGTACGAGCTTGTGTGAACATGTGTTTTCAATTCTCTTGGGTATATATGCCTAGGAGTAGAATTGCTGGGTCATATGGTCACAGCATGTTTAACTTTTTGAGGAAGTCAAACTGTTTTCCTCTGAGGGATTCTTTTTACTTGATACTAATATTACTTCAATAAATATTTTTAAAAGAAAATGAATTTTAAAACGTCAGCAGGAGGCCCAACGCTGTCTTAGGGGAATCCGCCCAGGACACCTCTGCAGGGGACATCATTCAGTGGGTCTTCTCTGTATTGCCCCAGCCCCTGCACCTAAGAACAAAGGCTCTGGCCCAACAAACTCACGTGGAAAGCCCGCCTGTCGGATCAGTTTCTTTTTGGACAGCACCTTCATTGCCTGCGGGAGGAAAGACCCCACATCCTGGTTAAAATGGGTAGGAGGGTGGAGGGAGAGTTCCTTCCACTCCTAGGCCTGCCCAAGCTGTCAGTGCCCCAGCAGCCGCAGGACAATGTAGTGAGCACCTTGTCACTGGAATGGGTCAACTCCACAGGTTGTGTGGAAGCTGGAGTCCTGGGGTCCCTCCAGGCCAGAGGGTACTTCCAAGGTTCCAGGTCAGCTCTCCCAGCTGGGAGGCCACAAACCTTGGGATTCGCTACCACTGAATCAAGACACAAGTGAGCTGGAGTGATGGGAAAGGGACATTTTACACATGGGGAAACTGAGTTTCAGCATTTATGTCACTTGTCCAAGGACACATAATTGGCACATGGGAGAGCAAGGATCTGAACCCACATTGGACTGATTTCAAAGTCTCAGCCACATGGCAGTTTGTCTCACTACCACCCAGTTCTTAGGGCTATGGAGGATGTAGAAAGGGTAGCCCAGAGTAAGGATAGGAGACGTTTGCTGAATTAATTCACTCAATCTTCCTGAGCCAATCACTTCACCTCCCCATTTCCCCACTTCCTTCCTAATGCACAGAATAAACATGACCTAAGCATCAAATGAGTCAACAGCTAAGAAAACCTTCCAGGAAGGCAAGTGCTAGAAAGGAGCCTTTTTCTTTGGACAAGGATGGGGGCAGGGAGGGGGATGTGGATACTCACGTAGTAGGTATTGTCATTTTCATTGTAGGCCAGCTTGACCACGCCATAGGAGCCCTGGATAAAGGGAGATGCCTGTGACATACTATCCAGAAGTTACGATCTGCAAAATGAGGACCCTAATACAGAGCTTGCAAACTGCTGGCAGCCCATTGGCAAAATCCACCCTGTATGTTGTTGGATCTGCAGTTTTTAGAAAGTTTGAATTGGTGGCCAACATTCTAAAACAGGTCAGATATAAAAATCCAGATTCTGATACGGATATGGAGCCATAATCATTTCCATATGTCAACAGTTTGCCATAGTCCTCACCACTCCCTACTGTCTTATACCTAGCTTGTTTTCCTCATTTATATTATTCACTTGCTCTCTACTGGCATTTGAGTTCTTGACCCTTGCAATGATACTGCCCATTGGCTGATTATAAAAGCAAAAACAGATGTGAGAGTACCTTAAGGAGAAAAAAAGCCAACACCAATGTTGGTGATATGGAATTTCCCTGGAAGCTCTGTGAGCTTTTGTAGAAACACAGTACGTTGTAAAAACAAAACGAAATAAAACAAAACAGATGGACCATAAATGACAAAACCCTCCCCCTCCCAGCCTCATCTCCAAGGACTCCTCTCCCACTCCCAAATCTAGTGGGGTTCCCTGCACAGTATCTGAGACATCCTTGGCAGGTATGGAAAACCAGCCTGGCTCCTGGGATATTTACCTTTCCAATTTCGTCCTTAAGTGTGTACTGATTCAGCTGTACGCAATCCTGGAAAATAAGTAGAAACACATAGAATATGAATTGTAAGTTTGCAGCTAGATACATTTTTCACAAACTTAACAAACACCTTAACCAGGACCCAAATCAAGAAAGGGAACATTCCCAGCTCCCCAGAAGCATCTCCCATATACTGGCCCCTGTCCAGGGTGACCACTATCCTGCCTTCTACCAGCACAGTTGTTGTTAGTTTTTTTGTTTGTTTGTTTGTTTTTGGCTGTGTCACGCAGCATGTAGGAGCTTAGTTCCCAGACCAGGGATTGAACCCACGCCCCCTGCAGTGGAAGCTTGCAGTCTTAACCACTGGATCACCAGGGAAGTCCCTACCAGCACAGCTTTTGTACATTGTAAGAGCGTAATTATATAGTATGTACTCTTTTAATACCCATTTTAAAGGTTCTTCCCAGTTTTAAAAAGTTCATTTATTTACTTTTTAAAAGTTAATTTAAAATTAAACAATAATCCATGACTGTGTTATCCTGTAAAAAAATGTAAAGCGATACAAGAGGAGAAAATCTGAGTGTCCTTAGCGCAAACAAAAGTTTCTTAACAGTTTCTCAAAAGTTCTTTTTTGTATTAAAAAAGTGCAAAATATAAAAGGAAACAAATGATAAATTGGATTTCAATCAAAATTAAAACTTTTGCTCTTTGAAACACTACTGAGAAAAAAAGGTAAGACACGGACTGAGAGAAACTATTTGTAACACTTACAGTGGACAAAAGACTGGTATCCAGAACATATAAAGAACTCTGGGCTTCGCTGGTGGCGTGGTGGTTAAGAATCCGCCTGCCAGTGCAGGGGACATGGGTTCGAACCCTGGTCGGGGAAGATCCCACATGCCGCGGAGCAACTAAGCCCATGTGCCACAACTACTGAGCCTGCACTCTAGAGCCCACAAGACACAACTACTGAGCCTGCGCACCTAGAGCCCGTGCTTCGCAACAAGAGAAGCCACCGCAATAAGAAGCCTGCGCACCGCAACAAAGAGTAGCCCCCCTTCGCCGCAACTAGAGAAAAGCCCAAGCGTAGCAATGAAGACCCAGCGCAACCAAAAAAAAGAAAAAAACTTTAAAAAATAAATAAATAAAAAAGAACTCCTACAACTCATTAATAAAAAGACAACCCAATTAAAAATGGGCTAAAGATTTGATAAGCTATTTCTCCAAAGAAGGTACACAAATGATCAATAAGCACATGAAAAGATGCTCAACATCATTACTCATCAGGGAAATGCAAATTAAAGCCACACCCACTAAATTGGCTAAAATCAAAAAGACAGACCAAACCAAGTATTGTCAGAATGTAGGGCAAATGGTGGGAATGTAAAATGGTGCAGCCTCTTTGGAAAACAGTTTGGCAGTGTCTTAACAAGCACTTCCCATATGACCCAGCCATTCTACACCTAGGTGTTCACTCAAAAGAAATGAAAACTTGTGTCCATGCAAAGACTTGTATACAAATGTTCACAACAGCTTTATTAGTAATAGTCAACAACTGGAAACGATCCAAATGTCCATCAATAGGTAAATGGATAAACAAACTACGGTATATAGCTGTACAGTGGAATACTATTTAGCAATAAAGACGAACGAACTACTAATATGTGCAAAAGTATGGATAAATCACAAAATCATTATGCTATGAAAGAAGCTAAGCTAAAAAAAGTACATACTAAGTGATTCCACTTATATAAAATTCCAGAACCTGTAAGCTAATCTATAATGAAAAGAGGCAGGTCGGCTGCTGCCTGGGAGAGGGGAGGTGGGGGAGGGATGCGCTGTTGGGTGTGCTGGAAACGTCTGCGATCTTGATGGGGGTGATGGTTTTATGGATGTATACATACATCACAACTGATCATATTGCACACCCGAAATATGTGCAGTTTATTTCACTTCAGTTACACCTCAGTGTAGTTAGGCTGAACATGTTAAGTGATACAAGAAGTAAAACTGGGAAAAGAAACACGATAGAAAGCAAAACTTCAAGTGTTACAGAGAAGCCCCACATTTCCCTTGAAACTCCTCCCATGCCCCAATTCTATCCCTCTCCCCGAACCTTGATATCAGTTTGGTGTATAAACTTCTAGGCCTTTTTCTATGTAAATGCACACATACATGCATCTGTAGAAAATACAGCGTACTGTTTTGGGATGGGGTTGGGGAGGCATAGACGGTGTCACACTAAATCAGTTCTCAACTTCCTTTGACTGGAGTTAGTTCCACGTCAGACCTGCATCTTTGACTTGCTGTGTAACGGGCCCACAGAGCTCTCACCTCACTGGTGGACTTTTTAGTTTGTTTTGTGTTTCTCTCCAGTATTGTTTTCATTCCCCTGAGTCTTGAAGGGATGTGACAGGCAGAGGTAGGGCCCTGCAGAGCTGTCCTAAGGGGTCTCATTGCCTCATAATCTAGCCCCCACATGCTGCTGAGTTCATCTTCCAAGAATCCACTCTGACCACATCAGCCCCAGCTCGCTGCTGCTTCCAGAGTCAAGTCCTGACTTCACAGCCTGACCTTCAAACCCTCTAAAGCTCTGACCTTGGCAGAGTTGTCTAGTTGCCCACCAAACACCAGTCTCTCCTTTCTTCCTTATAAGTGGAACTCTGTGTGGCAACATTCCAGGCTAGAAAACTTCATTTCCCAGCTTCTCTTACAGCTAAGGTGGCCATGTGTTCTGGCTAGTGGGAGATAAGCAGAAGTTGCTGGGTAGAGCTTCCAGGAAAGAGGACTGACTTAGGAGGCAGACATCTTTTGCCTTTCTTCCCTGCTCCTTCTTCCTGCCTGGAATGGAGCTGTGAAGGCTAGAGCCACAGCAGCCATCTTGAGATCATGAGGTTTTAAGGGTAAAAGCAACAACACAACTACCACACCAATCCCCAATGCCTAGCTCTAGATTTATTTTACATGGTTAAAAAAAAACCCTATTGTGTTAAAGCCACTGTTGTTGGGAGATGTCTGTTTCTCTAAGCTGACTCATTTCTAACTGATACAAACTCGAACTCGCTCTCCAGCCCTGTTTCCACAGTGCCCCCCATTTGGGGCCCCACACTCCAGTTAACTAATCCCTGACCTATCCTGAATTCTATGGAAAGGAATACGTTGGTATACATAGCTGGTACTTAGTTGGGTTATGGTAATCATACTTTTAAAACTAAAATATTAGAGGAATGAGACTACCTCTGTCACCTAGGTGGCCTGTGGCTAGTTAATAAACTAGGAGATGAAACAACAATAACAATTTTTTTTTAATGGGCTCATGCCGTCTACCTCAGGGCCCTTGTTCATGCCATGCTCACCCCCTGCAGTGAACTCTCACTGTGTGGTTAAATATCAGCCCCTTTAGAAGGCCATTCCTGATTTCCAGGTATCCCCCAATAAAATGTATTCCTTCCTTCAACAAATATTTTTGAGCGACTATGCGCCAGGCAGCGTGCTCAGTGCTGGGGACCCTGTGGTGGACAGGACTGTTCCTAACATCCTAGCTGAGGCGGGGGCAGTGGCGGGAAACAGGCAATAAACAACTTAACAAACACACAGATAATCAGATGGTGACAAGTGTTGTGAAGGAAAGTCAACAGAGCAACAGGACAGACAGGGACGGAAGGCTGCTTAGAGGGGGTGGAATGAGAGGCCTTTCAGAGGAGGTGATATTTGAGTTGAGACTTGGAAGCCAGATGGAGATGTCCTTGCAAAGATGGTGGGGGGGCGGTGTGGTTCCAAGCAGAGGGAACAGCAAGGGTAAAGGCCTAACGGAGGGAATGAGGAAGACAAAGAAGTGGATAAGGTCGGAGCTCTGTGAGTTGGCAGCACAAAGGTAGGAGATGGGGCAGGAGGTGAGGCGGGGGCGGATCAGGCCCTGTGAACCCTGCTGGGGATCTGAGTTCCAACCCACCTCCCAGAAGTTTATAGTAAAGATCAAGTGAGAAGTTCAGGTACAGTGCTGAGGACAGTGCCTGGGGAGGCAAACACTCAGCAACTGGGGCCGTGCTGTTTGTCAGGGTGCGAGGCCTCTCACTGACCCGCCATCCCCATTTCAGAGTCCCCAGCACTACTTCCAACTGCCAGCACGTGCATCTCTTTGTGAGAGGCTCTGTCTGTCCCCGAGATGCTCTGCCCACACTCAGGGACTGCCAGCAGTTGGTGTAACAGGCCCGCCCTGTTACACCAGGTGGAATAACTGGCCCTCAGATGGAATAACTCTGGGGCTCGTGTCCTACGCTGTCTCCCAGGGCTGCCCAGAGGTGGAGGCCCAGATGCCCACAGCGGTAACTGGCTCCAACATGCACCCTTTATTGACGTCTCCCTGGGTTTCCTGGGGTCACCTTCCCAATCAACTGGTTGCGCTGGAATCCTTCTGAGGGAGCCCAACTTAACACGGAGACATTCCGGGCGCGGGGCAGGGCACCAGGGGCCGCCGCTCACATACCTGCAACCCGGTGATGGAGACGTGGTGCGACTCCACCGTGGGCCTCCGGGGCAGCCGCGGCGAGGACTGCGGAGAGCCCACGGGCGAGTGGGGCAGGGCCGGGTAGACGCAGCGCCCATTCGCATCCAGCAGGGACCGCTCCTGCAGAGAGAGCTTGCGACTGGAGAGGTGGGGCCGGGCCTGGGACCCGGAGACGTTGAGGGGGACCTCTCCGCCAGGGGCCTCCAGGGGCCGGTCCCGGGCCAGGCCGCTGTCCACAGCGCAGGCCGGCTCGCACTCAGTGACCACGATGAAGGACTCCATGCCCAGATGGATGCTCAGGGACGAGAGGCCCCGCAGGGCTTCACAGGGTTTCTGGCCTTCGCTGCTATTACTGTTGCCGCTCCCGCCCCCCAGCTCATCCTGGGGGGCGGCCCGGTTGCTACTGGGCTGGCTAGAGACGCATGATGACATGGTGCGTGTGCCGACCTCATGCGACACGCACGTGCCCGGGCACTCCCATCCGGCAGCTGCGCCACCTGCAGAGAGAGGAACGGTCACCTGCCCCCATCCTGTGCGGCAGGGGCAGGGAAGGAGGTCTCTCCTGCTGGGCCAGACTGGTGCCTCATTCCTGCTTTGAGTCGCCGTCCTTGAAAAAAATATCTTGCAAAACACAGTGTGATCTGAAATCTTTTGCGTCTATATAGAAGAGCTTACTCCACATTTCCTCACTGTATCCATTTTTTTAAATTGATGTATAGTTGATTTACAACTCTGTGTTAGTTTCTGTTGTATAGCAAAGTGATTCAGTTATACATATGTATACATTCTGTTTTATATTCTTTTCCATTATGATTTATCACAGGATATTGAATATAGTTCCCTGTACTATACAGTAGGACCCTGTTGTTTTACATTTCCTCATCTTAAAAGCCCCTTGTCACACAAACAAGAATCCCAAATTCAATTCCTGTAGAAAACAAGTATGAGAAAACCCCAAAATAGAGCACCCATGCCTCCTACAAAGGTGGCAGCTACTTCCAGCTCAAGCCAATTGTTGTTAAACAGGGACTGGGGCCTAGAATTGTCTGGTTATCTCTCCAACCCCTCTTTTTTTTTTTTTTTTTTTTCAAGAGAAGCCCTAAAGCCAGGATGGTAAGTGAGATCTCTTGATTTTTTTTTTTTTTAATTAGCAATTATTTTAAAATGCTGGGCAGGCCAAATGAAACACTTCCACATGGTGACCTCTAGGCTGCATCACTTCACAATAGCAATGATTCAGACAGCTCTTTACAGTTTATAAAATATCTTCCACACCTCAGGATAATTTCACAAGCACCCTAGCTTGTTGGTTTGCCATTATACCCTCATTTTGTAAATGGGGAAACTGAGGCTCAAGAGAGTGAGAGGGATTTGTCCAGGTCTCCTAATGCAAAGACCATGAGCACAGGAGTCCAGTCCCCTGGCCTGGCCTGGCCAATGATTCTCAACTGAGGAGTGGGGGTCAGGGGTCACACCAGCAGAGAGTGTGTGAGCCAGGGAAGTTTGTGTTGTCTGAGGAGCTAGGCTCAACATACCTATTATCTAATGTTTCCCTAGTTCAGCCCCCAGCTAGTACTTGCAAGATGTAAGGCAAACATGAGATTAAAAAAAGTTAACATCAAATAGCTTGGCGGTTCCTCAACAAATTAAACAGAGAATTACCATATGACTGAGCAATTCCGTTCCTAGGTATATATCCAAACAACACTACTCACAACAGCCAAAAGGGAAAAAACAACCTACATGTCCACGGACAGATGAATGGATAAGCAAAATGTGGTCTGTCCACACAATGGAATATGACTAGAAAGGAATGAAGAACCGACACAGGCTACAAGCTGCATGAACCTCAAAAACATGATGCTAAGTGAAAGACGCCAGACACAAAAGGGCACATGTGTATAACCCTATTTATATGAAATTTTTTTTTTGGCCATGTCACGTGGCTTGCAGAATCTTAGTTCCCCAAAAAGGGATCGAACCCGTGCCCCCTGCAGTGGAAGCGCAGAGTCCTAACCACTGGACAGCCAGGGAATTTCCCTGTATGAAATTTTTTAAATAGGCAAATGCATACAGACAGAAAGTAGATTAGTGGTTGCCTAGGGCTGGGGAGGTGTTTGGGAAAAGGGGAGTGACTGTCAATAGGTATGGGGTCTCCTTTTGGAGTGATGAAAATATTCTGGAACTAGATAGAGATGGTGGTTGCACAACACTGTGAACGGACTAAATGCCACTGATTTGTACATTTTTAAATAGTTAATTTTATGTGAATTAAAAAAAAAGATTGACACACTCCCTTAGACTGTCAATTCCTTCTGTCTCTGGGACAGAATATTAACCTTTGGTTTGTATGTTTGACAAATTCTGCTGGACAAATGTCACAGGTACCACTGGAATTCAGGGAGTATATCCACAGATGCAGACAGTGGCAGCTCTGTGCTGATCACCCACGTCACGAAGGTGCCAGGAAAACAGTGAGAGCTGAGTAGAGGGATTTTATGAATGAATAAAATGATATCTCTTTAAGACACTGGGTGGCAGTGGGGGGATACAGAGGAAAGTAAAGATGGGAGCAGAAAGCCAGTGCTTCCTGGAGGGCTTGGTTGAGGGGCAGAGAAATGCTACCCGCCCTCTTGGGACAGTCCTGCAATAAGTATTTATGGAATAGCTTCTATGTATGCAATCTGGACCATGACGTGGGCAGATGGGGTCCCTTGTGGAACAGGGAAAGATCAATGGGAAAGGCACTAAGGAACTAACAACAGCATGCCAGCCTGGACATGGCACAATTTTTGAACACAGAGTACAGTGTAAAGGAATAACAAAGTACCCAGTCATGTGACAAGATGCTCAGCCTCAGTTATAGTAAGAGAAGTGCAAATTCAAACTACAACGAAATGGTTTGGTGGCTCCTCAAAAAGTTAAATGTAGAATTATCATTTGACTCAGCAATTCCTCTTCTAGGTGTATATATATATATATATATATATCCCCAAAAGAATTGAAAGCAGGGATTCAAACAGATACTTATACACCCATGTTCACAGCAGCATTATTCACAATAGCCAAAAGGTTGAAACGTCCCAAGTTTCCATCAATGGAAGAATAGATAAACAGAATGTGGTCTATTTATACAACAGAACACTATTCAGCTATAAAAAGGAATAAAGTTCTGACACATGCTACAACATGGATGAGCCTTGAAAGCACGCTAAGTGAAACACGCCAAATATTAAAGGACAAATACTGTATGACTTCACTTATAGAACAGGCAAATTCATAGAGACAGAAAGTTTAGAATAAAGGTGACCAGAAGAGACCGGGGGAGAGGGGAGCAGCAAGTCATTGCTTAAGGGGTACAGAGTTTCTATTTGGGGTGATGAAAAAGTTCTGGAAATGGATAGTGGTGATGACCGCACAACATTCTGAATGTAAATAGTGCCATTGAATTGTACATCTAAAAGTGGTTAAAATGGTAAGTTTTATGTTATATATATTTTACTGAAATTAAAATAATAATAATAAAGCTACAATGAAATATCTTTTTTCCAACTATTGGATTGGCAAAGACAAAAAATATAATAACAGCACTATTTTGATGAGGCTATGAGCAGTATGAATTAGTATCACCTTTATGAAGGGAAATTCACCAATATCGAACAAAATTCCAAATGCACATACCTTTGACTTACCAATTCTGCACCTGGGAGTATTTACCTTAAGGACAATCTCACACATAAAAAAATGATATACGTACAAAATTATTTTGCTAGTGTGGTTTGAAATGACTATCCACAGGGGACTGAGTAAATAAAATGAGGTACATGTAGCCCAGGAGAAAATCATGCATTTATTTGAAAAGAGGTGACTCTGTACATCCTAATGTGAATTAGCTCCAAGACACACCGTTGCATGGAAAAAACCAAGGCATTCGGATGCTGCTGTTGGCATAGGGGGAAAAGGGTCATACGCGCGTACATAATCATATGCAGAGCATACTTCTGGAAAGATACACAAGAAAATGATAAGAGTGGCCTCAAGAGAAGACAACTGGTTTGCAGAAGTGGGGGGGAGGCCGGGTGGGAGGGACTTAACTGTCACTGTATTTACTTTTATTTTTGTAAAAGTAAGTGTGCAAAGAGTAACTATTCAGAAATGAATTTTTAAAGGAAAGTAACCATAACCACAATGGGAGTTAGGATGATCAGGCCCGAGTGCTACCTCCGGGGCACGAGGCAGAGGGAGCGAGCAGTTGGCTCTATCTCCTAATCCCTTATCCCACTCTGACTGTATCTGAGAAAGAAATCATTAAATGTGTCCCTGTCTTGGCTTCCTCATCCGTGAAAGAATACAACCCAAGTTCAATGTTCTCCACGGTCTCAGCTGCTGTTCCTTTACATATCCTTTTTATAATCCTTATTTCCCAGGAGGGGAAAAGCAGGGTCCCTGAAGTTCGACTGCCTGGGGCCGCAGCCTCAGTTTTCTCTTCTATAAAATGGGCACTCACCCAAGAGTCATGAGGACTAACTGAACTAAGAACTCAGTATTCATGTCTGGTGCATGGTTAAGTGCTCAAAAAGCTCTTCTTTCAACAAATACTTCCTGAATGCCTACTACCTGCCAGGCTATGCTCCAGAATGTTCCTCCTCCTGTATGTGTTCTGTAGCCCTGGGAGTGTGGGCCTGCCTCCCCTCCACTGGCCCGTCCTCCCTCCCAGAGCCACCTCTGACATGGCTGCAGAGTTCCTGAAAAGAAAACTAGTCTGGCAGCACCTGAGACAGTTAATGGAGAATTTTTCTTCTTGCCAACAGAAAAACCATTGCTTATCGATCGCCACTCCAGGCCAAGGACACCAAGCCATCCACCCCCGGCAAAGCTGCATTTAATCAGTCTCCTTGACGAGCTGGCGTCTGGCTCCGTGCCTTGGCCCTTGAGGCCTGGAGGAAAAAGGAGAGAAAAAATGCACTGGCTGGCTCTGAGGCAGAGGTGCGGGCCCCTGTGCTGGAGGGATAGGTGTGTTCAGGTCTCAGGAAAGAGCCCCAAGGGACACAGACCACAGTGCCTCGAGGCCACCTGGAGGCCCCTCACTGGTCTGCAGCAGGCCTGGCAGGCAAGGACTTGGCCATTCAGCACCACTGACCCCAGAGAGTCCAGGCCAGAATCTGACCATTTCTGAGGTCACAGATCGTATGAGGTCACACACCTTTTAAGGATCTGTTGAAAGCCACCAACACTCCCAGGAGCAGAAAAATCATACAAAAAGACAATGGTTTGCATTATAACAGCTAACATCCAACTGAGCATTTCTTCACCAAACATTGAAACAGCTCTGCCTGGGTCATTTAATCCTCACAGGCCCTCTGAGAGGGAGGGACAGCTAAGCATTCAGTTTTGGGGGGGCCGAGGTTTGACGAAATTCCAAAAGCCCCCTCCCCGAGCCTCCTGCCCCAATACATGGGTCCTTCCCCAGGCCCTGAAGCCTCCCCATTGCCCTTGGCTGGCAGCCCTGAGCTCCCCTCCCTCCCCTCTCACAGGCAGCTCCATGGAGGACCAGACCCTTCCTGGAGCAGATAAACCCGGCTCCAGGCCAGAACAAAGGAGCGCTCATTCCTCTGCCAGGAAGCCAAGTGCCAGCGGCCTCCAGGAAACACATTCCCATATCCTGGGGGCATTTTCCAACCTGCGCCTGCTTACCAAATGCTGAGCCGCCACCACCACGGGAGCTGCAGCACAGCAAGTAGCCAGTGAGTGGGCCCGTGACATGCCCTGACCCATGATACACCCTTTGCATGGTCCCCTGAGGTCCCGGGCAACACGGGACAACAAAGAGGCCCAAAATAGCTGTGAGGATCCTGCCAAGGCCAGGGACAATGTCCTCCCTGGGATAACAGGCTTGGCCAGCCACATCTCTCACCTGGGGAAACTGAAACCCACTCACCCATTTGTTCTTTCCACAAGTAATTACTAGGGACCTACTATGTGCCAGATAAACAAAACAGATGTGATTTCTGAAAAGTAGGGGCACAAGTGACTCTATAAGCACAAACTGGAGGAGAAAACCAGGATGAGATAAAAAAAAGAACAACACAGGGACCCAGGGGAGATCTGAATGGGAGGGGGTGAGTCAAGGAAGGCCTCACTTGGGGAAATTATATTTAGGCTGAGACCTACAGGGTGAGTAGGTGCTAAGGGGGCGGGAACTCGCTCCAGGAGGACGAAACACATTCTGAGAAGGCCTCGCAGCAGGAAAGAGGTGGGAGAGCGGAGAGAACAGAAAGAAGACTCCTGGGATTGAACGAGGTTGGGAAGGGGGTGAGGGTGGATGGGCAGGCTGGAGGGGCCAGAGCACAAGAGCTTTGTAGGAAGCTGATGAGAGCAGGAGGGGTGTCCCAGGCAAAGCCATAGGGACCCCACTCGGCACCTGTTATGGGATGTGGAATTGTGGCCCCCCAAAAAGATATGCTGGAGTTCTAATGCAATATGACTGGTGTCCTTATAAAAAGGGGGAAATCTGGACAGACCCGCACACAGGGAGAACACCATGAGAACGTGAAGGCAGAGGTTGGGGTCCTGCACCTACAAGCCAAGGAACGCCAGATTGCCAGCAGCCATCAGACGCCAGGAGACAGACACAGACCAGATTCTCCTTCATGACCCCTGGAAGGAACCGACCCTACCAACACCTTGGTCTCGGACTTCTGGTCTCCAGAACTGTGAGATAATACATTTCTGTGGTTTAAGCTGCCCAGTTAGTGGTACTTTGTCAAGGCAATCCCAGCACACTAACACAGCTCCCCTCCCAACCACAGAAGCCTGCTGCCCCAGGGGCCACGGATTCAGAGGGTGTTTCCCAATACTTAAGTGGGAGACCTGGGAGGCTCAGTTGTATAGCCGATGCAGCGCTGAGGCTTGACACCAGCTGGAATATTCCAGATGCGGGGCCTTGGCCCAAACAAGCAGTCGTATCAAATTCAGTGACACAGACTCTTACAACTGTCTTCCCTTGCATATTCTTTAGTTTAGAGGCACTGAAACTGATTGTCTCCCCAGAGACAAGGGCCCTTCCTTGGCAGAGGGCACGAGGGATAGTGCTGGCTTTATTTTATCTATCTGTCTGTCTATGCCACACTGCAAGGCTTGCAGGATCTTAGTTCCCCAACCAGGGATTGAACCCAGGCCCTCGGCCGTGAAAGCACCAAGTCCTAACCACTGGACAACCAGGGAACTCTGACAGCGCTGGCTTTAGTGTGCACAGACCCCATCCCATCATAGTCCCCGGAGCAAACAGTCCCTATCGTGTGACATCTGGCCACCGATGTATTTTGCTTGGCCTACACTGTATTTAAAACTATTTGAATGAGATGCCAACATTTTAGAGCCAGGAGAGTTCAGATAAAAATCAAAATTTCCGGGCTTCCCTGGTGGCACAGTGGTTGGGAGTCCGCCTGCTGATGCAGGGGACACGGGTTCGTGCCCCGGTTCGGGAAGATCCCACGTGCCGCGGAGCGGCTGCGCCCGTGAGCCATGGCTGCTGAGCCTGCGCGTCCGGAGCCAGTGCTCCGCAACGGGAGAGGCCACAGCAGTGAGAGGCCCGCATACCGCAAAAAAAAAAAAAAAAAAAAATCAAAATTTCCAGAGTCTCTTGAAGAACTGGACACTGTTAGCACTGGACCTCTATTCACTCCTGGTAAAAACTCCCTGAAGCTTTGGACAGGAGATATGCTCGCCGGCGTGCCACAGTCCTCACTGCTTCCCCTCATCTCCCCAACACCAAGGACAGGCTGAGTGTCCTATTACATGTCCTTCCCTTTTCTACCTCTCATGACCTATCTCACCCCTACAGGCCCTACTTTGAGATGCACTGGATATTAGTGCTATAATATCAGTGGTCACCTGTTCCAACAATTTCATTTCACCAATAAGAAAATGAAGGGTCAGAAAGGTTTACTAATTTTTTTTTTTTTTTTTTTTTTGCAGTACGCGGACTTCTCACTGTTGTGGCCTCTCCCACTGCGGAGCACAGGCTCCGGACGCGCAGGCTTAGTGGCCATGGCTCACGGGCCCATGGGCCCAGCCGCTCCGCGGCACGTGGGATCCTCCCGGACCGGGGCACGAACCCGCGTCGCCTGTATCGGCAGGCGGACTCTCAACCACTGCGCCACCAGGGAAGCCCAGGTTTACTAATTTGTCCAAAGTTATGCAGTGGTTCCAAGTAGAGCTAAAACTGGTCTGAGTTTTTCAGAAAGGGGCTAAAAATTACAGGTACAGCCTTGCAATGTCCACATGTTGTATCCGGAATGAAGTCCAGGCTTAGCCAAAATCTCTAACGAAGGGGAATATCTAGCCCATTCCTCTGGATCCAACCTGTGTGAGAGGGGAGAGTGTGAAGGCTCAGTGTCCTACAGCATTCAGGAAAGACATGCATGGGCACAGAGACATCGATTTGACTTAACTTGTGAGAGCCGTGCCTTTGCCTTTTTGTTTACTGCTGGACTCCAGGGCCTAGAACTTTCTAGAACACTGCCGGCACTCAATAAATATTGGCTAGAGGTCATTGTTTATTTCATTCATCCCAAGGCCACTCAGAAGGTCAGACGCTTTCTTTAGCTGGCCTAGACTCTATGTTCCTTTAGTCTGATAACAGCAGCCTGATTTATGTCTGGAACCCATCCTTCTGTGTGAAAGGTGACTCCATGGAGCTGTCCGTGCCATCAACTTCAGGGGTTCCACTATGATTCAAGTCTGGTTAACTGGGCATTGATTGCTCTGGTCAAGTGATTGTTTCAAGAGTAGATGTGTGGGGCTTCCCTGGTGGCGCAGTGGTTAAGAATCTGCCTGCCAGTGCAGGGGACACGGGTTCGAGCCCTGGCCTGGCAAGATCCTACATGCCGCGGAGCAACTAAGCCTGTGCGCCACAACTACTGAGTCTACACTCTAGAGCCTGCGAGCCACAACTACTGAGCCCGTGTACCACAACTACTGAAGCCCACACACCTAGAGCCAGTGCTCTGCAATAAAAGAAGCCACCGCAATGAGAAGCTTGCGCGTGGCAACGAAGAGTAACCCTCCCTCGCCACAACCAGAGAAAAGCCCACATGCAGCAACAAAGACCCAACGCAGCCAAAAATAAAATAAATGAATTTATTAAAAAAAAGAAAAAGAGTAGATGTGTGACCCAAGTCAGTCTACTAAGTTTTATTCTAGGATTTTGTGGAAGTATTAAGAATGTCTCTTTCTGTGGCACACAGAGCAATGAAGATGTACTTCTAGAGTTACCAGGGGCTTGGGAGAACCCTGCCTTAGAATGAAGTTGACAGAGAGAGAAGAGAGCCAAAAGATAGAAAAGAACTAAAACTGGAGACACTGCATGGGCACCTGGATCCAGCCATGCCTGAAGCCCACCTACCCCAGGAGTTTTTAAACTACATGAGCCAATAAATTCCCATTTTTGCTTAAGTTAGTTTGCAGTTGGTTTTCTGTCATTTACAATCAAAGGTCCTAACGGACAGATGACACAGAGCTGACTGACAGAAAAGCTTTTCCACTAAGCTCCCTGCCAGATGATAAGCTGCCTGCACCTTAAGGCTCCCAACCAGGCCAAACTGTCAGGCAGCTGCAACTCCCCTGACAGCCTTCACCTTGATGGTTTGGCAGAAACAAGAACTTCCAAACTCATTCTTAATTTCTTTTTTTTAATTTTAAAGGAAAAAAAAAATCAAAAACAGGGAAGGAAAGGGCTTAAGAATAGGATGAAATGAAGGGAAGAAACTGACTAGTACTTTTAACACAAGAATCACATCACTACCGTGGCAGCCATAGTAGTTGTAGATACAGTAACAGTGATGAATAGTCTTCTTTATTGCTGGCCAAGTGCCAGGCGTTATTCTAAGCACCTTGCTTGTATCACCTCATTTAACCATCACAATAAACTTATGAGTTAGTTACTATTATCATGATCTCACCAATGAGGAAACTGAGGCACAGAGAGTCTGAGTGACTTGCCCCAAATCACACAGCAGTTTGGGAGGGCACAGGTGTGAAATCAAAGGCTCCTAGAAAGGGGGGCACATCGTGATCAGGGGTACAGCCCTTCTCCTTAGCTGCTGACCTTGAGGATAACAATACCTACCCCACCTACCACACAGGCCCCTGCACACAGCAAATGCTCCCTAAACAGAAGCTGTTGCCAAGAAAGCACTTCAACGGCTATCAAATTCAAGCCCCTCAATTGGCTTTAATTTACATTAAAATAAAATTTTTGTTTCTAATCACAACCTGCCAACTTAACTCTTTTCATCTTCCCTTCTAATTCTTATCCATATGCATCACTTTCTACAAAATTAAAAGCAAAGTGTGCACATAATTTCGCATCCTTATTTGTGTCACAAGAATTTTGCACGCACTCTCACAGCTTTCATAATCAACGCACTAGGGCTCCAGAAGGAGTGGCTGAGACCCAGGGAGGTGAGACGATCTCTCCCAGGCAGCCCAGCAGGTTCTAGGCTAGGCCAGGGCATGACCCCTGACCCCTGCAGTGTCCCCTTCGGCCCTGGATGCTGGCGGAGCGAGAAGCTCCACTGCCTTAAGAGTTCCTAGGGAGCTACTGGTGGGTCAATCATGAAGTATCACGGAGAAGCGGCCCGCATCACACACCCGGTACCTAAAGCCAGGTGTGCACAGGAGGCCCCTGCCTTGAAGAGCCAGTAAGTGTGAATGGGTGAGTGTGGGTGTGGATGTTGGGGGTATTTAGAAGAGGGAGGTGGGGACCATCATACTTCCTTCCTCTTCTCCTACTGAATCCATCCCAGTCTTTCACTGAACCTAAGGAAGAGGCTGGGAAACAACTGAAATTTCAATTTTTAATGAAAAGAAAAAGACTTTGCCTCCAACATTCTGTAGCTTGACAAATCAGAGAGGGAGGGGGCTGGCTGGGAATCCACAGGCATCCGGGCCTCGCCCACTCACAGCCCTTCTCCTCCTTCTTCCCTGCTGTTTGGAGGTGATGCTAAATCTAGCTGCTCCCTCCCCAGCCTCCAGCACAAAGCAACCCCAGGCAGGGCCAAAGAGGGGCTGGGAGCTGGCTCCCGGGGTCCAACCCTGTCCCTGACACCTGTACCCAGAGGGCAGGAGAACTGTCTGGGAAGAATCTAAATAAAATCTCTTTCTGCCAGAGGCCTTAACGGCAAAATCCCAAAGTAGCTTTAGAAACCCATAAGGGAGGTGTCCTTTCCTCCACACCCTGCCCACCACCCAAACCACTGGTTCCCCATTTAAACTTCTCCAGCAGAGGCTTATCTCAGCCACCTTCCACAACGTCCCTTCCCCACCCACTCCCACTCACTTCCTACCTCATGCCCAAGCAGAGGGGCAAGACCTTGGCCTCTCCCCCCATTTCCTTGGGGGACCATCAGTCGCTCCTCTCCAGGTTGGAATTAGCATTTTTATCTCTGCAACCGCCATCTCTCAACTATTTACAGAAGCCAACGGGATAAAAAGGGACAACATAAAAATAGTTGCTCAGCAGCTTTCAGGATGGGGTGAGGGTAAGGGCACAACAGACTCTTCCAATTTTCTTTCCTTTTCAAAAGGGAAAAATGCTACAATTGTTCATCTTTTCCAAAGCGATCCCCAACAGTTCCAGACCCTCACCCAAGAGCTCCTAAGGGACAAGGACCAAGTCCCAGTGTTCCTCGGTTCCCAGGGCAGGGCTTGTCACCAGCCCCTCCCAAAAGTGTGGGTTCAATGAAAGATCATCAGGGTTCCAGAGCCAGCGGCCTGCTCTGTCCCGTTTCCATCACCTCCTGGTTCTCCTTCCAGCCGTCCAAAACCATGAGCCAGTCAAAAACAAAACAAAACTTTGGGTTTTTTCTCTATCCTTAAAATGGTTCATAATTGAGGGGGGAAATTCAGCAGCAACACTACGCACATGACTGAAACTGAAAACACTGGCAGCTAAAATAGTTCCTTCACCATTTTGGTCACTAGCATGCCCCAGCAGGGAATGCCAGAGCCAGAGGTCTTCCCTACGAAGTCTAACAGCGCTCACCTCCTTTTAAATATGCCCCTCTTTTTGGTTTTATCGGGGAAGGGATCCAATCAGGGAAGAAAGAAAAAATAATCATTCAAAATCTTATTTTCCTGAGAGCACAAGCATTTGGAAATTATTTCCACACCATAACCTCCTGGAGAATGTGGATTCCACTCCATGAGAAAACGGGCATCGTTTGGCATCATAAGGAGGCCAAGGGAGACGTGAGAGCTCAGGATTAGAAGGTATGTCAGGAAACTATACACATCTCAGGGGACTTGGGCCTTGATTTTCTCAGCTGTAAAATGAAGCTGCAGCAACCTACCTAAAGGGCAGCTGTAGAGTCAATCTTCTATAAAAGTGCCCAGCACGTGGGCTTCCCTGGCGGCACAGTGGATGGGAGTCCGCCTGCCGATGCAGGGGACGCGGGTTCATGCCCCGGTCCAGGAGGATCCCACATGCTGCGGGGCGGCTGGGCCCCTGAGCCTGCGCGTCCGGAGCCTGTGCTCCGCAGCGGGAGAGGCCGCAGCAGTGAGAGGCCCGCGTACCACAAAAAAAAAAAAAAAAAAGTGCCCAGCACACAACATGGCTCATAGACGATGCTCTCTTTAAAAAGACCATGTTCTCCCTTCTTCTCTGTCCTCCACTTTTCCCAGCCATCAAATGGGAGGGCTTGAGGGGCTGGAATTTTCTAGACTTCCTCCTAGTTCAGTTTTCACGCTGCTCCATTTCCACGTCCTTGGAGGGCATTCCTGGCAAAGCTATCAGGAGACTGAGTTGACTCCGTGCCTGGCCACAGGGTTCAAGCACCAACTGTCTGGTGAGGCCTTCTCTACTTTATGGATTTACTTACCTGGAAAAAGGTCTCACAAAATATATACCAATAAAATCACATGGGACCTACATTTAACAAATCGTGACAGAAAAGGATGAAACTGAATGAAATCCAGGCTCTCCCTGAAAATCACACTTGTAATACCTGTGAGGTGATCTGGGAGGCGATAGGCTAAGACGAAAGCTAGGATTCTCGTGGAGGAGCAGGTGGGAGTGGCGTTAAGGGAGTCTCGAAAACCTTGTTCCAGGAAGCTGTCTCCAATTGATTTTGGAAAGCCTTCCTTCCATCACCCTCTCCCTGCAAATTCAGTGACAACACAGTGTTTTGTGCCCAGAGGTTTATTAGTTGGGGGCTGTGGAGACAAAGGAATGGTCAAAGTGGCCTTAAGAAGCTCTTATGGCAGAAACAACCCAAATGTCCATCAAAAGATGAATGGATAAGCAAAATGTGGTATATCCATACATGGGAATATTATTCGGTCATAGAAAGGAAGCACTGATATATTCTACAACATGGGTGAACCTTGAAAGTATTATGCTCAATGAAAGCCAGACACAAAAGGTCACATATTGCTAACAGGTCAGCAAAGTTGTAACAAGCACAGCCTGAAAGAAGAAAAGTCACTTCCAAAGGGAAATGCAATTTCCTCAGTCTTCCAGGAAAGAAGGCACAGAAGTGAGGCTGAAGGCCACTGCAGCACCATGGAGCCAGTGAACCCCACATCTGGGCTCTCTAACCCAGTCCAAAGAGGAGGAGCTACTGGGAAAGCAAAACATCTGCGAAAAATAGCAAAACAAGGCCCTCTGACCGGAAGGAAAATCTGAAATAGCATTTGCCCGAAATCCCCGGGATCAGGAAAGGAAATGGGAACCATATGCTTCCCACAACCACCAGAAGGCGGCATGTTGCGGAGGTCACAAGTGATCCTGAATGAGCTATTTAGCTTCTCCAAGCCCTTCCATAAAATGGGTTCATGATGGGGTAAGGGTGATTCTGCGGCCCACTTTAAAATCTGAGCCCAAAAGCCTTGAAAACAGGCTTGGCCTGGCCCTCCCGCCCATCCCTTCCTCCTGAGAGAGGTGCTTCCCCACCCAACAGCCCATCTTGGATGCAGTTCTCAAGGAGGGCATTCCGGGTCACTCCAGAAAGTTCCCTCTGCTAGGTCATCCCGTCCTAGTCCCTTCCCCTCCTACTCCCATCCAATCTCCACTTTTCAGCCCATCCTTCAAAATTCAGTACAAACGATACCTCCTTCAGGAAGCCTCCTGGATTCACACCTGCCACAAAGGATTTCTCCAGAACCCCCACTGCCCTTTGCTTCCTCACTCCCACAGTGCTTATTCCTCCTGGTATTTCTCAACAGGAGCACTGCTGGCATTCAGGGCAGGGCAATTCTTCACGCCTGCTGTGAATCTGGCCTGCTTGCAGGATATGCGACATCCCCAGCTCCTGCCTAGCAAAAGTCAGGAGTGCTCAGCATCATTCTGACAACCGAAATTCGCCCCACACTTCTCCAAACGCTCACCAGGAAGGTGGAACCACCCCCGATGAGAACTACTGCATAGTTATTAGTGAATATATTTGTCTACCAGCCCACTAACAACCTGGAAACAAACACAAGCCCACGTCGATCAGCCACACCACCATGACTCCTTAGGTTGTTTTAGCAAACATATGTGGGCTCCCCAGGAACCTGAGGGCAGCCTTGCAAAGGCCTCTGCTCTAAAACAGGTGGTAAAGTGCAAAGGCTTTAAGACCTGACATGCCTGGGTTGGCTGTGTGATCCTGGACAAGTAACTTAACCTCTCTGAGTCCTTCTATAAAATGGGCTAACTCCTAGCAATACGGCAGGATTGTTTTTAGCCTCAATTTCCTCACTTCTCCGATGGAGATAAAAATCTCTGCGTCACAGGACTTTGGTAGGCAGTAAATGGGATAATGCCTGCAACACATAGCACAATATCTAACACACAGAACTCAATAAATGTTAGTTATGAACATTATTATTATTATCATCCAAGTTAGGGGCCCATCAAATGATGGCTATCACTTTTTATTACAAAAACACATTGTGTGCTTTCCCTACAAATGGCTGCTTTCTATACAGGAAGAGTTTCAGACCAGCAATCTGGAAAGAAGTTACAGGACCCACCACGAAGCTGCATTTTGCATAGCATGCACCACACTGTTTATTCTTAAAGTGTATGCTTTTGTGAGGTGGTTTGTGTGGGGGGGAGGGCTATCTCCCCCAAAGGCCTACCCTTGTTGCTGCCCCTGCCTTCCCCTAGGAACAAGGGAGTCTTTCCGGACAGAGCTATCTTACTCTGTCTCCTGGGGGCAGAGCCAGGGGAGGGGGAGTGGTAAATGACAGCAAAGCTCTAAGGCACAAGAAGTTTCTGTCTCCAGGACTGTGGGACTTCCAGACTGAGGAAGGTAAAAGTTGCCTCACCCCAGGCCAGCGTGCCCCTCTTACTGATGGCACTGAGATCCCCGCCCCCCAGGCACCATCCCTCTGCCCCAACCTTCTCGGGGAGATAGGAGGGGCTTCGGTGCAATCTCTTCAGCGCCAAGTGAGAGAAGCAGGGCCGCTGGCAGAGCTGTGAAAACACCCCGCTTCCCAAACTGGTCAGTGCAGGGGGTGGGGAAGCCAGGAAAAGCTCAAGGCTGGAACGGGTGGCACCCCAGGCACCAAGACCCAACGCTGAGCGGGGCCGGGCCCAGCATCCCCGCGAGCCCAAGACTCAGGCGGAGGGTGCCGGTGAAGGCAGCTCTCCGCGTTCACAGTAGGCAGCGGCCCCGAGGTGAATTTAGGTCAAAAGGACCAAGCCTGTGAGGTTCCGGCTGAGAGAAGGGGGCGGGGGCAGAGGGCCGACTGAGGCGAGGCTAAGGGACCCCGGTCCCACAGCTGCTGGTCTAGGGTCCTGCCGCCAGGTGTCCAACCCACCACGGCCCAGGTGTGCCTCCAAGACAAGAGGGGAGCGGGGACGGGGGTGCGCAAAGTCCGTTGGCCCTCTCCTCGCCTGCGCGCCCTAGCTTTCCCCACCTGTCAAAAGCGAGGGGGTGGGCCTAGGCCGCCTCCAAGATCCTTGACTGCCCCGGCCCCCGGTAACAATGGTTCCAAACTCCGGGACCGACCCTGCCCGGCCCAGTCGAGGGGGCCACCCCCAGGACCCCGGTGCCCCGAGGACGCGGGGGAAGGGGCGCCGGGGGCCGCGTCCCCACGTGGCAGGGCGTGGGGCGGCGCACGTGGGGTCCCCTAGGTGTTGGGAACCTGGAGCCGGCCTCAGGGCTTTGTCTGTAATCCTGGCCGTGGTTCCGCACCCTGAGAGGGCGAGGGCTCCGGGGCTGCAGCGGCTGCGTCCCCCGCCCGCGGCCCAGCTCCCGCCAGCTCACCTGGGCTCCACGCCGCCGCCGCCGCCTCCCGCGCTCTGCGCCCCCGGCTCAGCTCCGCTGGGCTCGGCACGGCCGCGCGCTCCTCTCCGCGGCCCCGGCGGGTGCGCGGGGGGCGGGGGCGGGAGGAACCGCGGGGTCCGGGCTCGGGCGCGACGCTGCCGCGGGCTGCGCAAAGATTGGCTGCTGCCGCTGGGAACCTCGGCACGGAGCCGCCCGCGCCCGCCGCGCGCCCCCGAGGGCTCGGCCCCGCGCCGGGGAGGGGAGGGAGGCGGGAGCGGCGGAGACGAAAGTAGCGGCGCGGCAGAGGGAAGGGAGAAGAAAGGGGAGGAGGCTGAGGTGGGGGGGAAGTGAGGCCGGAACGGGAGCGGGGTCGGAAGAGGTAGCGGACCCGCGAGGAGGACAGAGACCTTGCTGGGGCGCAGGAGCGCGGGAGACTGCGCTGTAACTTTGCCCCCGCCCGCGGCGTCACCTGCCCCGGTTCTCCCCGCAGCGGCCGGGGCACCCTTGGGCAGGCCGGACGCGCCAGCTGCGCTCGCTTTGTTTAGTCAAATGCAGGGACTGCAGGGCGGCGTCTGAGCTGCGGGAAGTTCCCCAAGCCTGCGAGTCACCCGCAGCCCCGCCTCGAGGCCCGGCTCCCGTCTCCCGGCTGCTGCCCCTCCCAAGCCTGCGAGTCACCCGGGGCCCCGCCTCGAGGCTCAGCTCCCGTCTCCTGGCTGCTGCCCCTGCACCAGGCGCCCGGCGGTGGATGCGGCCTGGATTTTGGGTCACCACCCATTCGCGGAAACCCCCTTCCGCACCTGCCTCCCCATAGACCGCTGTTCGGGGCTCGCCCTAAAGGCTGGGAACTGTGTTCCTTTCCCAGCGCCCCCTCCACCCGGATGTACCAAACTACAGGAAACCCAATGAAGTTCTGGCTTTCCTGAAGACTACTTAGATGCTTTTTTGTGACATACATCATATTCTTCCCAAACATTCTACCCCTTTGCCGCCCTACTTTGCTGGAGCCCTTAGAGTGTGTTTAGTGTCCCAGCTGGGTAACAGCACTCGGAGGAGGGGCGAAAGAAGACCTCACAAGGGCTGCCTGACGCCGCAGTCCTTGGGTGGTTGCAAAGCTCAGTCCTGAGTCAAGGGCCAAATTAATTAAAGGTTCAAAGTCCCTTTCATGCTGCAGGGGCGCTCACAAGCAATTCAGAGTGTTCCGCTAAGATGACCGCCCCTTCTGATGTTTTTCAACATGGAAGCATGTGTTGGTAATAGTAAAAACCTGGGAACAACTGTCTTAAATGTTCATCAGGGGAATGGATCAATGAAACGTGTTATAGCCATTTGATGGGATATGATGCAATAGTTTAAGTGAATGCATCATATCTGTTTGTACAGACATGGGGAGAGCCAAAAACAAAATGCTGAGTAAAAGAGTAAGTTGCAGAATACAGTCTATACTGTTCACAGACCAAAGCTTCCATACAAGGGCTTTAAAAGTCAAAGGGGATGAGTGCAAATGACAGTCTGCCACAAAGACAAGGAAGAATAGAGATGGGGAGCATAAGGAATGTTGTAAAGTTTTATGCCTTTCACTGGTAAATGGATTTGAAGCAAATGGCACAAGGTTAATTAACAACAGTCAATTCTGACTAGCAGATGCAGACTTCTGTATTTTTCTATATTTTTCTATTTTCTCCAAAAAATATATTTATTGTGGCTGATGGGGAGCATTTTGAACAGGTCTGACTCTGTGACAGGGGTCGGCTAACTTTTTCTGTAAAGGGCCAGATAGTAAAAATTTTAGGCTTTGCAAGCCATACTATCTCTGTTGCAACTACTCAACTGCCATTCTAGCAGCCACAGACAAAAATAAGTGAATGGGCATGGCTGTGTTCCAATACGTATTTACAGACACTGAAAGTTGAATTTCATGTAATTCTCACATGTCACAAAATATTATTATTTTGATTTTTCTTCAACCATTTAAAAATGTATAAACCATTGTTAGCTAGTGGGCCATATAAAAATAGGTGGCATGCCAGACTCAGCCCCTGGGCAAAAGTCTGGCAACCCCTGCTTTAAAGAAACCAAAACAGATACTGATCTTTTCCTGTTGCTTATTAAAATGCGCAATTCTGTATGTTTACATTGTTACTAAATTGCCTGTTTTATTACAACACTGTAGCTAACACAGGCAGACACTTAGATATATTGATACATACAGCTATGTAAAGAAGCCAGTTATGTGAGAAAGGTTAAGAAAGTGTCCATTCAAATCCAAACTCAAGCCCAAGACCCACTGCTGTCTGGAAGAATTTCCTGAAATGCTGTGACTAGGCCCTCCTTGACCTCTCCCCTCTCTGAGCTCCTACAGCAAGGACTCTTCCACTTATTTGATGCTCAGCCACCTTGTCTTCTTTAGTCTTTACTTTTCACTCCTGCATTGACTTGCCAATAGAGTTATTCATTCCTGGAATACAGATAGATACCACACTGAAACATTTGTTTACCTTCAACACTGCGGTAGAAAGCAGTGACTTTGGAGTCAGACCTAACTGAAATCCCAGCTTCGCTAGTTACCAGGTCTGTAAGCCTTGGATGAGTGTCTTTGGGTTCATCAGCTGTCAAATGGGGATAAAAACCGAGCTCACAGGCTCGGCTTGAGGTTAAATACGATACTGTGTGTAGGGTCCATTGATGGATAAATGGATAAAGAAGATATATTTATACACAATGGAATACTAGTTGGCCATAAAAAGAATGAAATCTTGCATTTACAACAATGTGGTTGGAAGGTATTATGAAGGTATTATGTTAAGTGAAATAAATCAGAGGGTGAAAGACAGAAACAATATGATTTCACTCATATATATCTAAAAAACAGAAGAACAAAACAAAACTCTTAGACACAGAGAACACACTGGTGGTTACCAGAGGGGAAGGGGACTGGCGGTGGAGGAAATGAGTAAAGGGGACCAAGTGTATGGTGATGAACGGTGACTAGACTTTTGGTGATGATTACCGTGGGATGCACACAGACGTCAAATCATAATGCTGTACACCCGAAACATACAATGTTACATAACAATTTTACCTCAAAAAAAAGATAATACTTCAGTGCTGGCACTTAAGCACTCAAAGGTGCTAACTATTAATATACTTTGCACAGAGCTAAAAACCCCATCAATTATGTGCCTTTCTTATTAAAGTGAATTGGAACAAAGCAGAGAAACCACAATTGCCTTTCACTGACATTCAGCCCCTCTTAAGATAGGAGTCGTCCCATTCAAGGGAACCGTTTTCTTCTTAGAGATATGAAAATAAAAATTGGCTTTGCTTTTTGAGTTTTTCTCCTCCAAGAACACCAGAAAAACCTATTCTAGGCAAACAGCTCTTGTTCTCTTGACAACACAGATTGCCAAGAAAATAAGTAAACAAAGCATCTGAATCTTATTTTTAAGAAAACTTGGATAGCACGGGGGGGGCGGGGGAGGATGAAAAGCAAGGCTTTCAAATTATCTCGCCCACTAGCACAGCATCATAAACTCCTGCCAAGACTTTGTCTTTTCCTTTCTGAACTGTTCTGTGTTCTACTCACGTTGTCCACTGGAATGTTCCACCTCCCAAATCTTGAACACCCGGATAGAGACAGCAGGATTAATCACACCAATGTGATTTATTCGTTGAATTCGTTCCCACTCAACAGGACAGTAGAAAATTGCTGGGATAAAAAAAGAGAAAGAGAGAAAGAGAGAAAGAAAGAAAGAAAAAGAAAGAAAAGAAAGAAAGAAAGAAAGAGAGAGAGAGAAAGAAAGAAAGAAAGAAGGAAGGAAGGAAGGAAAGAAGGAAAGAAAGAAGGAAGGAAGGAAAGAAAGAAAGAAAGAAAGAGAAAGAAGGAAAGAAATAAAGGAAGAAAGGAGGGAGGGAGGGAGGGAGGGAGGGAGGAAGGAAGGAAGGAAGGAAGGGAGAAAGAAAGAAAGAAGACCCTGAGAAGTTTCTTGTTTCTCCTCAACAGGCAGTGAGATTAATATGTTTGTTAGTCCCAAACATAAACAGCAGCATAAAAGACGTCAGCAGGAGCACAGATGAAGTTCTTCATTTGCCTTCGCTGTATTATGAGGAAGAAAAAAATCAGTGTGACCACCCCAAAATGACAAAGTTTAAAACACTCTAAACAAGTAGAAGTGTTCAAGATACATAGGTGAACACAAAGGCAGCCTGGTGATGAGAGAAAGAATGTAGGTTGAGGAAGCTGTCACACCTGCACTGAATCCTGACTGGTCCTCCCTGCTGAGGGGGCTGGGTCAGGCCACGTCTCTGGGCCTAAATTTCCTCAACTGTAAAATGGTATTTGGCTTACAAGCATTAGAAATGGTATTGATATGTGTGAAAGTACCTGGCACAGTGTCTGGCCTATCCTGGGCACTAGATAAATGACAACTGATTTTATCCATTGTATTTTCAACAAACGAAAAGAATGTTCCCCCAAACAGTAAAGTACTTTTGAAAACTCTGGGAGCAGACAGCTCTAGGGTAATGCACCAGCAAGGTTGGATTCCCAGCCCTGCAACCTACTAACAGTGTGAGCTTGGGTTGTGAGTGACTTAACCTCCTTATGCCTCAGTTTCTGTCTGTTAAAGGGGATTATTACTATTGCCTACCTCTTAGGACTGTTATGAAGATTAAATGTGTTAATATTTAATGAAAATAATTTAACACTCTGTAAGTGTTAAGCTGTTTGTTCCCACCTGCCCCAGGACTGGAAACACTCAACACCCAACCTGCTGGGGAGGGTTTCCATCACGGCAAGCCACTGGCGTGGGTCATGACCCCACTCCTCTCTTCCCCTTTGAGGATCTATCCTCAGGCCTCTGGTATAGACCCAAATGCCCATTGGTTATTTACTTTTAGTTCCCTCCTCACCAAACCCCTTCTCCATTTAACCAAATCATTGATTCTTATACCCCTACATTAAACCACCCATAATTACACTGTTCTGATTCTTCCTTCTCCCACCAAATGCTCCACCAGGAAAAAAGATAATTAGCTGTAATCCAGACAGTTATGAGTTTTTGGGTCACTCTGATGTTTCCAACTTTCCATTTAACGCACTGTTCCTTCCTGAAGAAGCCAGGCTCCAGCCAACAAATCTAAGTCACAGATGGCAGGGAGTCTCAGACTCTTTTTATTAGCTTTGGATGCAGGCCTGGCAGGGTGAATGTGCAGCAGGCTGAGAGCAGGGTCAGGCAGGAGACTTCACGGGCATGCCAACTGTGCAGTCAAACAGGGCTGTGTGTTTAGAAGGGCCCCGTACCTGGTTTAACGCTCCACTTAATATAGGCCTCGGGACTTCCCTGGTGGCGCAGTGGTTAAGAATCCGCCTGCCAATGCAGGGGACACGGGGTCGAGCCCTGGTCCGGGAAGATCCCACATGCTGGGGAGCAACTAAGCCCGTGTACCACAACTACTGAGCCTGCGCTCTACAGTCCGTGAGCCACAACTACTGAGCCAACGTGCCACAACTACTGAAGCCCGCACGCCTAGAGCCTGTGCTCTGCCACAAAAGCCACAGCAACGAGAAGCCCGCACACCACAACGAAGAGTAGCCCCCGCTACTCCACTCGCCCGCGGCTAGAGGAAGCCTGCATGCAGCAACAAAGAGCTGACACAGCCAAAAATAAATAAATTTAAAAAATTATATATATATATATATATATATATATATATATATATATATATATATATATATAGGCCTTGTAATTTTACTTTTCACTGGGCCCCACAAATTATGTAGCTGGTCCTGGTCAGGTGTAATGATGTTTAGTTTTTATGTCACCCCATCTCTTGAACTTTCTTACACTGAGGCAGAGTAAGATCACTTCTTAGACTGGAAGGAGCTTAAGTACATTGACCAAAAATGACATCAGATTAGAGAATATATGGGAAGAATCGAAAGAAACTGATTAATAATGGTTACTTCCTGGGAGGAAGAATTACATCTTACTATACAGCCTTTAACAATATTTAATTTTTACCATCTACATATATAACCTTTCAAATAAATGTAAGGAAAGATTTTTAAACATCAACATACTAATTAGTGTCTTTATCTCCACACTGAGTCTCTTATTTTCAGAGCAGCTGTCTTTGGCCAGCAAACGCACCCTAATGAGTGGGAGTTGTTTTACACTGTTTCGAAGAGCTCTGGGGATAAATTATTTCCCATCCGAAGGTTTAAATTTAACAGAGAAAGAGCCACTGATAGAAGCTGCAAAATTTGGTTGGTTCCTGGTTGCTGTTTTGGATTTGAAACACGGGGATTTTTCTGTGAACACTGAAGGGTAAGATAAATACACAAACAGCAATAACTGGCTTCTGCAGGGTTGAGATATGTAAATTAGTGTATATTTGAGTGATAGCATCCACATACCTCTGAGCTTCAGACCCTTTCTCAACTTATAATCACCTCATTCATGATGAATTCCTTATCATCATCCCTGATTTATTAAGTATAGAAAAAATATACCCATGCAGAAGATATGAGAAAGCCAACACCCAGAAAGTAACTGAAACATGCTTCTTGTCATTGGTCCAAAAACCATAAAAAGATCTTTCCCATCTTAATCTCCAGTCAGGGACTGACATGTGCTTGCAAGTACACACAGACCCAACCCAAGCACCAGTCCAGCAGAACAAAACCGGGGAGCTTCCAAAGGAAAATCCAAGCCTCCGAAAAACCTGCACCAACCCCCTCAAGAGATCTACCAATACCCGAAAGAGCTCTTGTCTGAGCATAGGTGCAAAATGAATTTACACACTGGTGGAGAGTGTGCACAATTGCTAATAAGATATTGGCAACTTTGCCCAGAGAGAACATAATCTTTAACACTTGCACTAAGTTATTAATAAACCAGCCACTTATTAACAGAATGTTGGTATCCTTTGCTATCAAAAGAAAGAAAAGGGAAAACAAAAAACAAATACGTATATTTTAGCAACAAAATAAGACAAACTAATCAGAATGCAGTTTATTGATAAGACAGATATCAAATACATCATTTATATGGAGGGAGGGAGTATGAACAAGTCCAAAATCATCTACTCTGCACAGTGGTCCAGTGGGGATGTTCTCACTAGAGAAGATTTATCAAGGGCACCCCATGAAAGGGCAGGTCCTGATGCAGCTGCCGGAAGAGCATCGCACACCGGTTCCTCTCCTGGGTCTTCCCCAGGGTGTGGTAGAGTCTGGCCTGGAAGTACACGACGTCTCTGATCTGCTCTTTGCAGTCGACCTTTGCAAAATAGTTCTTGGCTTCATTGAGGTTCTCAATGGCGGCCTCAAGAACTGATGGAAAATGGGGAAAATACCACACATATTTAACTCAATGCTTCACATATAGTTTTCGAAGCTTAATATCTATTTTTATTGATTTAACATATACCAGAAACTTTTACATTCTACTCTTTCAGAAGAAACAAACAAACAAACAAAAAAACACCACTAAGTCTTTAGTACTGATTTCCAGCCTCACACCTAGTTCTGTAGGGTTAAAATAACAATTCACTTGCCCTCAACCTTCATGCAAGTATGCAAGTGAAAGCACTTTAAATGCTGCATGAAATTATAACATATATTTGTGAACACTCAAAACTTAAATACTGTCCCAAGTTTAATGTCTTTTCTTCTTCTTTACAAGTTTTCTGTAATAGTATTACCTAACAATCTTTGTATGGTTTCCTACCTGCTGCTTTCTTCAGTGGCTCATAGGAAGCTGCTGAAGCCACCTGGCACTTGGCCACCAAGAACATGGCACGGCCTTTGTCCAGGACAGCCCCGTCAGCCAAGATGGGCTCAATGGCCATATGGAGAAGACTTAAGGCCTGTTCTGGGATTCCAAGGATGAGCTGAAAAAGAAACATCATGGTGCTATACACACCCACACCCACTGCCGACTACAGGAAGGGCTTCATTTCTGGCTCTTCTCTTCTGAATGGCAATGTCTGGCTTACTTTCTCCCTGACATGTACTATCTTTAATGTGCACCACACTCTTAGAAAACATAATGTGTGGCAATCGGTTTCAGGCTACAATAGATAAGGGAGGGAGTAATTATTTACATTATAGAAAGGTTTCTGTCTTTACAAAAATCTTTTACATTGATGATTCAAAAAGGTTGAACTAGCTGTATAAGAATCACTAGGAGAAAAGGAACTACTTTTAAAAAATTCAAAAATATATAGTAAAATAAACAAGGGTACACTAGAAACATCCATTTAACAGAAAATAAACAGTAATGGAGGAACAAGAAAAGATGTAAGACATATAGAAAAATATAGCAAAATAGAAGTAAATCCTTTCAAATCCATAATTAAATTAAATGTAAATGGCTTAAACTTTTCAATTAAAAGGAAGAGATTGGCAGAACAGATTTTTGCAAACATGATACAACTATATGTTATCTATAAGAGACACACTTTAGATTAAAAGACATAAATAGGCTGAAAGTAAAAGGATAGTAAAAAAAGATATTCCATGCAAACCGTAACCAAAAGAGAGCTGAACTGATTATACTAATATCAGACAAAATAGACTTTAAGTCAAAACTGTAATAAGAGACAAAGAAGGACATTATATACTGATAAAGGGCCAATTCATCAAGAAGATACAACAGTTGTAAACATATTAACACCAAACAACAGAACCCCAAAATATATGAAGCAAAAACTGACAGAACTGAAGGGAGAAATAGTTCAACAATAATAGTTTCAGAGTTCAATACTCTACTTTCAATAGTGGATAGAAACTTAACAGAAGATCAGCAAGGAAATAGAAGACTTGAGCAAGACTATAAACCAACTAGCCCAACAACAGCAGAACACATATTCTTCTCAAATGTACATGGAACATCTCCCAGGATAGACCATATGTTATGCCACAAAATAACACTCATATTTTAAAAGGTTTAAATCATACAAAATATCTTCTCTGACCACATAAAGTTAAATTAGAAAACAGTAATAAAAGGGAATCTGAAAAATTCACAAATATGTGGAAATTAAACAACACACTCGTAAATAGTCAAAGTGTCAAAGAAGAAATCACAAGGGAAATTAGAAAATACCTTGAGATGAACAAAAACACAACATACCAAAACTTATGGGATGCAGTGAAAACCTATAGGATACGGTGCTCAGAAGAAAATTTATAGCTGTAAAAAGCAAACATTAAAAAATAAAAGAATCTCTGGGGCTTCCCTGGTGGTGCAGTGGTTGAGAGTCCACCTGCCGATGCAGGGGACACGGGTTCGTGCCCCGGTCTGGGAAGATCCCACATGCCGCGTAGCAGCTGGGCCAGTGAGCCATGGCCGCTGAGCCTGCGTGTCCGGAGGCTGTGCTCCGCAACGGGAGAGGCCACAGCAGTGAGGGGCCCGTGTACCACAAAAAAAAAAAAAGAAAGTGAAAAGACAACCCAGAGAATGGGACAAAATATTTGCAAATCATATATCTGATAAGCGTCTAGCAACCAGAATATATAAAAACTCTTACAACTGAAAACTAAAATTAGACAACCCAATTTAAAAACGGGTAAAGGACTTGGACATTTCTCCAGGAACATACACAAATGGCCAGTACTCACATGAAAAGATGCTCCATATTATTACTTATTAGGGAAATGCAAATCAAAACCACAATGAGATATAACTTCACACTAATAAAATGGAAAATAACAAGTGCTGGCAAAGATAGAGAGAAAGTGGAACCTTCATACATTGCTGGTGAGAATATGAGATGGTATAGCCGCAGTGGAAAACAGTTTGGTGGTTCCACAAAAAGTTAAACAAAGAACTATATGACCCAGCAATCCCACTGTTAAGTATACCCAAGAGAAATGAAAACATATATCCAGAAAAAAACTTGTACATCAATGTTAAGAGCTATTTATAATAGTCAAAAGGTGGAAACAACCCAAATGTCCATCAACTTATGAATGGATAAACAAAATGTAGTGTATCCATCTGATGGAACAGTATTCCATTAGAAGGAATCTAGAACTGACTGACACATGCCACAACATGAATGAATCCTGAAAACATGATGCTAAGCGAAAAAGCCAGACACAAAGGCCGCACACTGTATGATCCCATTTATATGAAATATCCAGAACAGGCAAACCCACAGAGACAGAAAATAGATTAGCGGTTGCCAGGGGCTGGAGGGAGGAGGAAGTGGGGAGTGACTGCTTTAGAAAAAATGGGTCTGGGCTTTCTATTTGGTGTGGTGAAAATATTCTGGAATTAGACAGTGGTGATGTTTGCAAAATAATGTAGATATTCTAAAACCACTGAACTGTATACTTTGTGTGTGTGTGTGTGTGTGTGTGTGTGTGTGTGTGTGTGTGTGTGTGTGTGTGTGTGTTTTGCAGTACACAGGCCTCTCACTGTTGTGGCCTCTCCCGCTGCAGAGCGCAGGCTCAGCGGCCATGGCTCATGGGCCCAGTCGCTCCGCGGCATGTGGGATCTTCCCGGACGGGGCACAAACCCGTGTCCCCTGCATCGGCAGGCGGACTCTCAACCACTGCGCCACCAGGGAAGCCCTGAACTGTATACTTTTAAATGGTAAATTTTATGTTATGTGAATTTTATCTTAATTAAGAAAAAAAAATCACTGGGGAAGCTGGTAAGGAAAATAAACTCCTAGGCTCCTCCCCTAGAGATTCTGCCTCTGTAGGTTTGAGGCAAGGCCAGATATGCAGATATTTTTTAAATCTCCCCAATAATGCTGATGCATGGTTTGGGGAACCTCTGCTTTAGTTAGTAAATTCCTCCAGTAAGTTCAAAATTCATTCATTCAATAAATATTTATTAAAAAGCTACTATGTGTCGATCCTATTAGGTACCACAGGATATAGCAGGGAAAAAACAGTCCCTTCTCTCATGGTCTTTACATTCTACAGGGGGAGACAGAAAACAAACATAAAATACAATTTAACTTCCAAAACCTTTCAATGAACACATGACTTCCTCATTTCCTTACTCATTCTCTTGTTAAATCAAGCACAGCTCTGGGCCAGCTAAGTCATTAATATGATGCAAATGTCCTCAATGAAGAGGCGCATCCTCCTTAGTAAATACACAGCTCGGTAAAGCCAGCACCACTGGGAGGTGTCAGCTTGTCACCAAGTTCACAACTCCAGACTTCCATGGAAGGCTTGCACAGTGACACTACCTTCCCAGATTTCAATATTAAGAAGCAAAAGCTCATTACTACGCTTTTCAAAACCAAAGAGTAGTAACAGACTCACCAGTTCTTGAGCACAAATATGTGCTATAAAAACAGAGATCAGCTTACCTGGGCAAAAGCCAAGTTCAGCACTGTTTCAGAGGCCAAATGCTGCAACCGGTACTCCTTGGAGAGAGCCAGAGCCTGCAGGAGCACAGGCAGCGCGATGGTAGGGGAGGAAGATCGCCAGTACAGCTCTGCCACAGACAGCAGGACACTGCCCACAAAGAGGAAGGCATGGGATGACAATAACCAGCACAAAGTACCACCTAGGTGAGATGCACAAAAGCCCTCCCTTACCTGATCACCATTTCTGTATTCCTGATTTTCTGACAATGAATCAACAATTTTTGTAAAAGCTTGTGCGCCTCTGACATTTGGTTCTGAGCTTGTAGTACAGTTGCTTTTCTGACACAGAAACAAAATAAACACAAATGGTTATGTTGATGTTTTGCAAGGGTTGTAAGCAGAGTCACTTTCAGGTTTAGAATCTCTATTTCCTCAATTAGACTGTAATTGTAACCTCCCAAGGGGAATAACTGTGTCTGATATAATTTTTCTTAAAAGAGAAAAAAAAATTGTGTGTGTGTGTGTGTGTGTGAGCACATGTGTGCACACACACATACAAGCACACAAGAAAAAAGTCTGGAATTATAGATAGCATGTTAGTGATTATCTCTGGGTACTACTTAACTTTCTCCATTTTGTTTATTTGTATTTTCTAATGGTCTGTAATAAATAGGTAATAAATAGAAAAAAAAGTTTTTTTCCTAAGTTAATCAATTAAGTCACACACAAAACAAATAAGAATAAAGCCATTTGAGAACTACTTCATTCTGGGGTTGGAGTTTTCAAAATTTCTTACCTGTATACACCCTCTATGCTATTAAGAGCTGTGATTCCTGTAACAATTGAATCAGCCAAATGATATTTGCCATCATTCATTGCTCTGTCAAACTGTATTTTTTGATCACACAGCATCCATAACTAGTAAGAAAAAAAACACAGTTAAGAACAGAATGGCAGGGGCTTCCCTGGTGGCACAGTGGTTAAGAATCCGCCTGCCAATGCAGGGGACACGGGGTCGAGCCCTGGTCCGGGAAGATCCCACATGCCACAGAGCAACTAAGCCCATGCACCACAACTACTGAGCCTGTGCTCTAGAGCCCACGAGCCACAACTACTAAAGCCCGCGCACCTAGAGCCTGTGCTCCACAACAAGAGAAGCCACCCACCGCAAGGAGAAGCCCGCGCACCACAACGAAGAGTAGTCCCCACTCCCCACAACTAGAGAAAGCTCGCACGCAGCCAAAAAAAAAAAAAAAAAAAAAAGAACAGAATGGCAGATGTTCACCTCATTATTCAACAGAAATATAAAAGTATTTTCGCTTGCTTAACAAATATCCTTACAATTCACACACTTTTTTTTAGATTAAAAAATTTTTTTTTAAATATTTCAAGTCTGTGAAAAAGCACTAAGAATAAAATAACAAAACATGTATAGCAACCATCAACTTTGTCAAATCACAACATTTTGCTTTACTTGCTTTGGATACTATTGCACATTATTGAGGTACTTTGCAAATTCCATTCTCCTCTTTCTGTTTTCAAAGGAGGCATTTGATCTGTTGTTTATCATTCCCATTTTTTTTAAGAATTTTTTTTAATGAGTGATCTATGACGATTGATTATTCATTCATTCATTTATTTACCGCACGGCATGTGGGATCTTAGTTCCCCGACCAGGGATTGAACCCAGACCCCTTGCACTGGAAGCGAGGAGTCTTAACCACTGGGCCACTGGGGAAGTCCCCCCAATCATGTTTTTATACTTTTACAAAATATTTACTTATCCTTAAACAATATATAGTATGAAAAAAAACAATATATAGTATGATCTTACATGTTTTTAAATTTTGTATAAATAAATAGCATCATACTGTATGCATCCTTTGACAACTTGCTTTTAAGCTCAACATTATTTTGGGGAGGCTTAAACATGTTAATACAAGTAGTTCTAGTTCATTCCTTTTCACTGATGAACAGTTTTCAACTGTATGAATATGCAACAACTTATCTATTCTTGTGTTGATGGGTATTTAGGTACTTCCACTTTCTCACTCTTCTGAACAGTGCTGCAGCAAACACTCCCCTACATCACCCCCTGTGCTGTGCAACAGTTACCCTGGGTATACAGCAAGCCGTGGGAAAGCTGGGCTGTAGGACATATGCACCTTCTCCTTAACACAGTGCCCATTTGTTCTCCAGATGGGTCACACCAGTTTACACTCCCCGCCGGCGGTGTATGACATGACTCATTGCTCCACACCTTCACCAACAACTGGTGGTGTCAGATATGTTACTTTTGGCCAGCCTGATGGGTATGAAATACCTCCTTATTTCTTCATTTGTGTGTCCCTTGATCAATAGTCAGGCTGAGCATCTTTTCATCTCTTTATCAGCCATACATGTTTCTTCTAGAATGTGAGTTAAATTGTGTCTTTTTTTTTTTTTACTGTGCACCTTCTTAAAACATGCCTAGAACAGTAACCGAAACTGCTCCATCACATTAGCACTACCACAGAACCACGCTTAATTCTTTTTCCCCACAGCATCCTTGGGTGCTAGCTTCTATTTTGTTCGCTTACCACCTTTCCATCTGGGTACTCTGAATTCAGATCACAGCCAGCAGCAGTGAGATCCCAGCACAGCTCATAAGCAGACGGGCATTCACACCATATCTAATGAGGTGGGGCCAGCAACCCATGTGAACGGAAGCCCCCCTACCCCCAGCTCAGGGACCAACAGTAGGAGATTCCCAGGCCATGGTCTCTCATGATTTCAAATTCCCTAATTTAGTTAATACGAAACTTGGTAAGGGGAGGAAGAGAAAGAGGCCCCTCGTAATAGTTTTCTTGGCCCCATCAGAGATGGAAATTGGTGCAAAAAGGAACAGAGTGCCTAGGACTGCTTTATAAAGTTCATTCCCTCTGCATACATCTTGCCAAAAGGTTATTCAATTCTGGGAGGAAAAGGTTAAAGCTGCCAAGTAGGAGAAAACAGAGTAACAAAACGGAGACCTAATTCTTGATCTATCAAAGGACACTGATGATTTCTTTGCTTACTCCCATACAGTTAGAGGTATAGGGAATACTAATTTAAAACCACGAAGACAGGAATGAAAAAAGTACCCTACTTTAATCTTTTCTCAGAGGTTATTCCTCAGCCTTCTGGAACGCAGTTTACAGAGTCTCCTATGTTGACCTCAAAGCACGGACGTCACAGAAAGGAACCAAGACACGAGAGGCTGAGGGGAGACTCTAAAATACCCTATTTTGACAATAATGCAGTAAAAATGGTATTTTCAAAAATAAATCGATGACACACAAAAGGCAGGTTACCTGGGCATGCTGACTGTTAGGTGGGAATCGCTCCTTCAAGTGCTTTAACACTTCTGAAGCTGCAGCGAAACAGCCCTAAAATAGAAAGCCACGATTTGTTTAGCACACCTGTGCTGACACCACACCTGCGATCCCACTCACAGGACATGAGTATGACTCACCTGTTCTTGGCGCAGCAGCCTGATGACCCTAGGCAGAGACTGTCAAGTATCAAGGGGCCATTTTTCTTAGGCTCTAATGTATTTCACTTGTACATTAAAAAAATTGTTTTTTAATTACACCTGTAATACATGTTCACTCTAGGAAAAAAACTTACGAAATACATGTGAACAACGAGAAAAAGGCAAATTACTTTTAATACCACCAAAGATAATCACAGTAATTTCTCAGCACATATCCTTCTGAACTTCTCATATTCACATGAATATAAAACATATAAGTATTCCAAAAATAAGTATACATACCATTTTTGTAAATTGCCTATTTACCACATGGTAGGTACTCAATAAATATTTTTTGAATGAATGAATCTTTTCAGTGTCAACAAATAAATCTATACATCACAGTATTTTATTAGGTAAATAAATTATAGTCCAATCAAAATAATCTCCGGGCTTCCCTGGTGGCGCAGTGGTTGAGAGTCCACCTGCCGATGCAGGGGACACGGGTTCGTGCCCCGGTCCGGGAAGATCCCACATGCCGCAGAGCGGCTGGGCCCGTGAGCCACAGCCGCTGAACCTGAGCGTCCGGAGCCTGTGCTCCGCAATGGGAGAGGCCACAACAGTGAGAGGCCCGCGTACGGCAAAAAAAACCCCAAAAACTCCTAGTTTGTGATATTTTGATTGTTTCCAATTTTTTCCATTTTAAAAATGCTAGAATGATTATCTTGGTGGATACATCTTTGCATACTTGTCCAATTATTTCCTTAGGATAATACCTTAGAAGTAAAATTGCTGGGCTAAATGGTAGGCACTTTTAAGCTTTTTGATAGGTATATTACTAAATTACCATACAGAAATGTACCAAGTACTCTTTTTTTTTTTTTTTTTTTGCAGTACGCGGGCCTCTCACTGTTGTGGCCTCTCCCGTTGCGGAGCACAGGCTCTGGACGCGCAGGCTCAGCGGCCATGGCTCACGGGCCCAGCCGCTCCACAGCATGTGGGATCTTCCCGGTCCGGGGCACGAACCCGTGTCCCCTGCATCAGCAGGCGGACACTCAACCACTGCGCCACCAGGGAAGCCCATACCAAGTACTCTTATACCAGCATTCTACACCTTTCTCCTCCCCTGATATTTAGCTTCTTTGCCTATTTGTTTGATGAAACTGGTTATTTCACTGTGTTAATTTGAATTTCTTTAATGACTAGATTGAAATTTTTTCATGTTTTATAATCATTTATGTTTTTTCTGTGAATACATGTTCATGTCTTTTTTATACTCTTATATTGCTAGAATGTCTATCTTATTAAGCCCCCAAAAGCTTTTCAATTTGTCCCTATCCTTTGGTCAGGTAGTATATCTTCAGTCTATATAGAAGCTCAGTTAGACCACAGGTGAACTTCCATTTGAAGTGAATTAAGTCAAAAGTATACTGAATTATAATAAAAGATCATTAATCTTTTTATTCTTGTGATTTTAACGGGCCAGTCTTGCCAATTATTTTCATGACTACCATACGGAGTTGGGCGTGTGGATCTAGATGGCTGTCAAACCTTCAGGCCAAGTAGAGAGAACAGTGCACACGGCAGCACTCCCCCAAAACATTCCTATTGTGACCTGCCATTTCCTGAGGCTGGGAGAGGAATGTGACACGATGAACCAGAGTTACGCAGAAAGAGTAAAGGGGGCCGGATCTCTTAGCACTTCCTCTGGGCTGCAGGAGGAAGCTCACAAACAGCAGTTCAGACCCCATAACTTCCTTCTAGGTTCACCCAAGCCCCAGTCACCACCACAGCAAAGTGCAGCATCCAGTTTATCTAGAGATCAGTTTCAGGACACAACTGGAAGCACAACACAAAGGAAATAAAAGAGCAAATAGAAATTCATGATAAAACTGCCTTCTCCGCAGTTGGCCAAGCTTAATTTCATAGGTGTAAGTCTAACCTGTATAATTGAAAATGCGACAGTCATCAGCTCAGTGGGTTTATCTACATGGTCAATGTTCTGACACTAGAAAAGTCTTTCTAAGGCAGGTTGAGAAGAGGTGGGGAAAGAGACTGAATTGAAATAAAGTGGCCACTGACTGTCTTCTAGCTGTATAATTAGAGGTCTCCTAGTACATCCATTGGAGCCAGGCAACAATGGCGTCAGCAGGTCTTTCACATAAGCCCGGAGATAGAAAGATTAATACAGACCCAAAGAGCATGGTATTACCCCCAGAAAAAATCACAGAACTATTAACAACTGAACTTGGAGAAAGCTAAGGCTAAAGAATTGAGCCAAGACCAGATTTTCGTAAAGCGGTTCTCCATTCCAGGAGATGAAATAATTTCTACCCTACATCACTCAAAGAGAACCAAAGGGAAGTTATTCCACTCTTTAAGCTTGGGGTCAGTGGGGAGAATCCTACTTGAAAAAGTCACAAGGGGACACTGTAAATGGGTGGATTGTATGGCATGTGAATTCTATCTCAATAAAGTTGTTGGGGGAAAAAAGTCAACGTGAGGCTCGTACCAAATGCCTAACTGAACGTTCACTGACTCATTTATTACAAACGCTCCACTTAACCAAGGCACCAGCAGAGGAAAAGAATCCACGTTAAAGACGTTCCAGAACCACTACGAGGGGGGAAAAAGACCAAGAAAGTGATTAATGTGCAACATTCCTGGAGGAAAGCAAACAGCAAGAGCAGCTGGTCTGCTGTTTTAATGTCAGAGAGCTCAGGCGCTGCTTCCCAGATACAGGAAGATAGCAGCTGATGGAGGTGCAGGCAGACGCCATCAGCCAGAGCCCATCCATGCCCTTTGTTTACACAGCCACTTAGAGGATTGTAAAATGCTAAAGTATGTCTAGTAGAGGGAAGTATTTATAGACTTCTGAAAGGGGTGGAAACCACTCAAAGATTTTAGGATGCAGATTAAGGAATACTGAGTGTTAGGATGCAACCTAACGATCACTATTATACCACAAAGAGGTGGAGAAAATAATATGATCAAGGAAATGTGCTTATAGCAAGGCAGCAAGTTAGTTGGAGGGCTTTAGATAAGAGCTTTCCCTGACCTTTTCCCATGGAAGAAGATACTTTTGAGCAAAGGGGAAAGGAAGCCTAGAGCATCATGAGAGACCCTTTAATCAATCCCCTATAAAAAGAATCGTGTGAAATTACTTGGGCTGTAAGTAAAGGTAATGCCCTATTCCAACTGTCTTTCTTTGGAGTCAATCAGACTTGGGTTGAAGATCTGACACTGACATTTACTGGCTGTGGGTATGGGATTTAGCTCCCTGGAGCTCAGTTTCTTTTCTGTGAAATAGGGGTGATGATAAAGCTGACCTTACGAGGCTACTGTAAGGAATCAGGAAGATGATACATGTAAATCGCTAAGCATAGGGCCCGGCACAGGACAAATGTACAACAAACCTTGGCTATTGTCATCTTAGCTGTACTCTTATTATGTTCTTCCCTTTCCCACAAACAAACACAGCTCTACCACCCTAAATTTCAAAGACTCCTTTTTATTCCATTTGGTACATAGAAACAGCTGACCTCTCACTCTCTTCCCTGATGCCGAAAGAGATCCCAAGTTCAACAAACCTTGCAGACTCCACACCCAGTCCATTTCTACTGGTGGGATTTCACCCTTCCAACCACTTGCATCCAACCAGACCCGTCCAGTGCTTTTCTCAAGCACTAGAGGACAGAAATGGCGGGGCCTACATGGCTCCAGAAGCACAGGGCCCGGCCACCTGCCCACCTGCTCCGCGTGCAGCTCGGCGAGGTGGCCCAGCGCCACAGCAAACGATTCCGTGTTGTTCTGCTGCACACCTGCGTTCACCGACTCTAGGCTGTTCATGCTCAGCAGCAGCTGGGCTTGCTGCAGGGCCATGGTGCTGGGGAGGAGACACAGGAAGCACCATCAGTCAAGAGACACAGGCTGCCCTCAGCCACACCCTACAGTTACCTTGGGTGGAAACAGGAGGAAGCAGGCTCTGGCTTCCGGGGAGCAGCTGCCTCCCAAAGCCAGTTCTCCTGTCCTCGGGACGAGGAGAGCAGAAAAGCATCCTGGATGTGCAGCCCCAAAGAAAACGTAGTGGTTATGGCACAATTGGGAGCTCCAAGCTCCAGACCGCCCCACTGCCTCTAATTTTCCCTGTGGTCACAGTATGTTAATTAGTTTTCACGGGTAAATTCAGACCTGATGCCATCCTGGCACTGGCTGCTCTGACAGTGGAAGCAGTGGCTAGTGTCTGCAGCTGTTTCAGACCACATCGTGCCAAAAATTATTTCAAGTACAAAAACAAGACTGATAAAATAGGCACTTCCTTTCATGACTGAATTCCTAGAAACAGCATATTGTCTAGGTGAGGTAGCTCCAGGACTAAAAATCTGGTTCAGAAGTTTACTTCCAGGCTACAGGAGGCTAAATGGGAGTTACACACAGAGCTGGAGACAGTCCAGAGAATACACCCTGGGCAACAGGGAAGCAACTTTCTTTACATAGCAGCTTTTGGGTTAAGGGGGTGCTCGGCTTGAGTGAGTGTGGCCCATGCCTCCTGGCCAACAGGAAGAGAGGTTCCCATCTCAGAGTGCAGGGCCGTGGTGCTTGGAGTCAGAGGACCTGGGCTTGAGTCTGGGCTCTGTCGCTTGTTAATCCGTTTGTGATCTGGGGCAGATCAGATTTGTGAACCTTGTCCTATGCATCCTGGAATGGAGATCACCCCCCAGTTACCTCCCAGAGCTGTTGGGAGGAGTAAATAAAAATGCGCATAGGAAAAATCTTTGCAAAGTCTGTGCAAAGTAGAAAATGTTTTAAAATTCTAAAGCGCTTTCTTTAATCCCCTGTACAAACAACCTCCATCCATTTGGCCTTCACAGAACCCATTTGCTGGCTTCAGCTCATCTATAAAAGGATTCGTGCCCTCATAGCCTTGAAGACCCACCTGCGGCCGTAGAGTCTCCAGATGGCTGTTTTCTGTGCGATGCTGATGTCGATGAGCTCTGACAGGCTGTGTTTCCAGTGCAGGAGGTCGGAGTCCTTTAGTGCATCCATAAGTTTGTTTGCGGTCTTCCCAGCAAAAGCTCTCTGCTGAACTAGGGACTGTATTCCCAGAGAGGCGAGGTACTAAGGGGACAGACATACGCACGACTCATGATAGAGATTACGTGACAAAATTTTGTTTTGCTCTTCAGAAATTTGGCATATTTCATTTCAGCACATGCACAATGATAGCACTATTTAAAAAGAAAGTACCTGTAAGCCTGACCCTGACCCGTATGCGATATGTTCCTGAAAAACTGGGGATGGAAGAGAGGGTAATAGTACAATGGGAAGAGCCAGGGCTTTGAAATTAAATGGATCTAGACTTAAGCACTGCCTCTGCCATTTATCATGTGACCTGGGGCCAGTCACTTAGCTTCTTAGACAAGCCCATCTGTAAAATGGGCATCACACCCATCATAAAGAATTATTTTAAGGATTAAAATTAAATAGTATATATCAAACAGTGCTGGGCACATTATGTGGTAGGAGATTAAGAAAGGCTGCCTATTATGAGCATAATTATCTTTTCATTAACTTCTGGTATAATTTTCAAGGATGAAAGCTCAACTAAAAAAAGTCCACTTAAATCCGTAACAAAAATTGTGCTTAAGAAGTCTATCATTTATTTTTAAATTTTTTTTAGACAGAATAAGGTTCTTTGAGCAATAGTAATCTAGATTCTAACAGTCATTACTATTTCATGTGTAGAGACTATGCCCTTTCAATGCCCCTCAGTATTTGTCATCGAGGAATATAATTCAGGTCCTTCCCTGCTACTCAAAATGAGAAAGGACAAATCTGCTGGTCAGGTCTACTGGTTCCTGGCTTTGTTTATTATTTCAAATAAGGATCAGCAAACTTGTTCTGTAAAGGGCCAGATAGTAAATAGTTTAGGTTTTGCAGGCCACAGTTGGTCTATGTCGCATATTCTTCTTTGTTTTTTTTCCCCCAACTATTTAAAAATGTAAAATCCATTCTTAGCTTGAGGGCCATACATAAGCAGGCAGTGAGCCAGATCTGGCCCATGGGCTGTAGAGTTTGCCAATCCCTGGTTTAAAAATAAGCCTTCCCTAAAAATTTTCTAAATAAATATGTGTAAGTTAGTGTTGATAATAAACTAAACAAAGATCTCATCAAGTTGAGAAATGCAACTTTCACAGATGTTATTAGGATAAAGGGAGCAGAGAGAAACACATCAAGAGAATTTAGTGGTTTAATAATTAAGGTCACATGAAACTACCAAGAATAAAACCATACCATTTGTTTAAACAATCTCACAGAAAGATGAGCCTTACCGGTAACCCAAAATGTACAGCTTTCTTCACAGAATGTTCTAGAAGAACATAGCTATCGGATCTCTTCTGTCCCAGCACATAAAGCCAGCTCTGGCAAGAGAAGTCATCAAAATGTATCATAACAATAATAATGGCTAATGTTCTGTTGAAAGCATCAGCATGGTTGTAAGAACAAATTAACAACAGACAAGATAAATCCTCTAAAATACACTTTCACAAATTATAAACCTAAATGAAACCCATCAAACATATTAAAACCATCAGACTGAAATAATCAAGCCATTTATCTTCTTCACCTCTGAGAGCAGTGAGTGGCAAATGTTCCAGAAAAAAAGCATGAAGCCCCCATATGGCCTGTAACTGAGAAAGTGAAATGCTCAGGTGGTTGCTGAAGTCTGTGTTCTACTTGTGCTTGGTGAAGATGCTTTGACAGGACCAGGTCTTATCCAGTTACCAGTATTGCAAACACCTTTGTTAATGCCAACACTTGATGCGGCAGCTTTGCATGGCAAGCTGCATTAAAACTTGTAGACAAGAAATGCCTCCAAAGTAAAATGGACATCAAGAATTAAGAAACATAAATAAACATGGGTTGCCTTTCCTGAATTTCCCTGACCCCCTAACTAGTTTCCCACCACTGCTGAGGACCTCCCAATTCAAACGGGCCCTTTCGAAAGCCAACTCAACCCAAGGGCAGAACTTCCAAGACAGGAAGGTGGCCTCACCAAGCAATGCTGGAGACACACGTGATCGTTGGACTCCTGGGCAATCCTAATCGCCTCCTGCAGGGCAAGCTCTGCCTGTTGACTAATGACAGACTGAACATTAATAACTCATTAACAACCACAAACATGTACAAGCAACAGTAACAGGAAGTCATCTGTACGGTAATTCACCAGCGTGCACGCCTCTGGGTTGGAAGTTGAAACCACGGGCTTATTCCCTCAGAGGCACTCCCCTCCCCCAGCGGTAAGAAACAGTAACAGTGGAGATACAGAACATGTCCCTTCTAAGGTGGACTTCTACTAAAAGGGACATGAAAGAATGGCTTTTCTTCATCCCAGCTCCTAAGATTTTTTTTTTAGTTGTCTACTGCTGAGGGGAGGGACAAGGAGAGGATGTAAGATTTTACTTTCCATTGCCTTCGCTTCTGCATCATTTGAAAATTTTTTTTAACTATGGGATCTGATACTTTTATAATTTTTTCAATACTAGTTTTTAAAAGTATTTTGAGGATTTTCCCTTCTGAGATGTCTTCTTTCTGCTCATGTGGTTCCCCTCCCTCTGGGATGTGTCCCCCAACCTCGCAACTTCTGTGGAAACTCAGCCAACTGTTCTTGGCCCCACTGGGCCTTCGCTTCTGAAAAAGCCCACAGAAATGCTACCTGCCTGCGGTGCTTAATTAAATACTACTGTGCACCACCCTCTATTTATTTAATCTGTGTTAGTTTTATTTCTTCAACCTGCAGAGGGCACAGAAGTTCTATAAATACTGGATCACTGAGGATCTCAAAAAATAATCAGAAATTCTATGGGTAGCACTTACATAGGGAAAAATTAATGTCAAATTTTCTATCAACACGAGCAACAGCCTCACACAATCAATTAACAGCTGAATTCTTCCTCAATAATTACCTGTTTGAATAAAGAAACCAGATACATTTTTACCTATTTTACATTTCTTTTAAATCCCTTTTAATGCTGAGAGGCACCAGAATATAAGCTATTTGAAAGCAGGAAGCATATCTTTACACACAGGCCCTCAATAAATATCAGTTGATTTAATTTTGTTGAACATCTGATGACCAAATAAATAATGTTACATTTAGAAAAAAGGTTTTTGGGAGAACTGTATAGATAGTATGCTAAAACAGGACTAAAGAAAGACTATTTTTCTCAGGTAGGAAGAAAAGGTAGATTACCAACACAGAAACTTCAAAGTTTCTGGCAAATCCTTAAAGAACCTATGGTTTTCCATTGCTGCTAATCAGAAAAGCCTCTGATAAAAATTTTCAGTAAAAGAGCAAGAGGCAAACTGGTTGTAAGGTCTGAAATGCATTGGCTGTCTACCGTTCGCAAAATGCCAGAGCAGAAAGATCTGTAGCCTCTAAACAACAGCTTCCTATGTCATTCAGTGTAAAAGCCAAAGTCCTTACTCGGGCCTACAGGACCCTAAACTCTCTGACCCCTGCCACCTCTACAACCCCGTCCTCCTCTATCCCCCCTTACTACAGCACTCTAACCGCACTACTTGCTCCTCCTCAAACATGCCAAGTAAATCCTGCCTCAGGGCCTTTGAACTTGCTGTTCTAGCTAATAAGGACACTCTTTCTTCAGATAATGCACAGATTACTCACTCCCTCAATTCCTTTAAATCTCTATTCAAATATTAAGTTAATAGAGGTAAGGGAGGGCCAAGTTGCTACCTTACTATTTAAACAGAAATTTACAAATTGACAAATAAGTGATTTGTGTGTATATCTGGAAGAAGAGTGTTACTTATGAAAACAATAGTACTCCCCATCATCACTCTCTAATCTCTTATCCTGACCTATCACTACCTGATTCATTATAATTATGTTTAGTGCTGTTTATTATTTATCTCCCCCACTGTAAGCTCCATGAGAACAGGGGTATTTTTTTTCCTCTTTTTTTTCACTCCTGATCCCCAGCACCTAGAACAGTGCCTAGTACATAGTAGATGCTCAATAAGCAACTACAAAGATTTTCAAGAAATCTTCACAATCCTATTAGCTAAGTGAGAAAGATTTATACAAGCCCATAACTCCAGGACTAAAAATAAAGAAGCCTGGAGTTGAGTAAATCAGATATTAATTAGTAATTAATTCCATACAGTTAGCTGCCTATCCACTGATAATATTGTAAATATAGAGAAATTCATCAACAGATTAATTACTTGTATCTAGCAGACTGCATACAAATTTCCAAACCCTAGGGCAAGCTGTGTGTAACACAGAGATAGGTTACTGGCAAATATTACAAATGGTGCTGCTATTTATTATGAGTACATAAAACATGAAAGGCCCTGATCAAAGAGGTTATTAAAGCTGGGCAGAAAAAAAGAAGTTGACTCTTGAAAGATAATATGGAATCTCACAAAATCATGAAGTTCAGAGTACCCTTAAACATTTTTTGGTTCAAGTATCAATCTGACACTTGGATTCCCTTAATGTCACCCTTGCTGCACACATGAGCACTCTGCTGACACCTTTCTCAGAGGGTTCCATACAAGGAAACCTCCTCCTTATAAGGAGCAAAAATGTTTTGCCCTTTAACTTGCACTTACCAGCTCCCTATCTTCTCTAGTAGTCACACCCTCGATCAATCTAAGCCCTTTTCACATGACCTTCACTACAGGAAGATGTCAAACACATGCTTGGCTAAATCATTTCTTTTCCAGGCTAAACATTCTCACATCCTTCCCACACTATTTATATGACATGGCTTTGAATGCCTCCAGTAAGGCTGTCCCCCCAACAAGCTCCAGCTTGTCTATGTCCCTTTTAAAATGTGACAACCAGAAGTTAATAGAATTTCCTGGTTGTTGCCTGGGCCATAGAGCAAGGGGTAGAAGTCTCAATTCTTGAATTTGGAACACTATACTTCCATTAACACACTCTAGTCTCTATTCAAAGATGCCTGTGGCAGAAACCATATTTTTCTTAAATGGGAAAAAGCCACAGGGGAGGCAGAGAGACTCTTTCAATTAGTAATTTCCTATCTTTTCACCATTATTCATTCACATTATTTCATTATTTCCAAAACAGCCTCCATATTTTGAAAGCTTTTATCCTCTTAAGTCTTTACTAAATAATAACTGATCAATTTCCAATTTTTATTTATTAAAATCACAGGCATATCTTAGCAATGGCATAAGTCATTGTCACGCACTGAGCTGCCTGAATTCCAACCAAAAGCACAAACGTGACGTTCGGTAAGCCACGCAGTCTTTTATGCAGTAAAGATACAACTTCCTTTTGGCTTTTTGAAATACTGAAAATAACTTTTACATCCCCATTATTACCTCTGAAAAATCCTGTTGGGAATCTCTGGCCTAATGACCTAATTTCCTTTTAATTCAGTGGCCGTTATTCTTAGAAGTAAAGAAAGAAAGAGGCCGTGTACTTGGATGGTAATGCTAAATAGTGACACCAGGGGGCAGACTCTTTGGGCAGAAGGTTTTCATTAACTTCTGTTCACTGCAAAAACCTTCCTTCTTTAGAAGTTATTGACAATTCCAGGTTGAACAGGCTCTTTCTTTTCTCCTTTTCCTTCTTCTTTTTTTTTTAATACAGCATATTAAAAAGAAAATACATCTCAATTAACATTTGAGAGATAATTTCTTCAATTTCCGCATGAACAAAAGTCTATAAACTTACTAGTGACCAAAGCGGCAGTGCAGGGCAGCCAGGTTCAGAGCAGCGTATCTCAAGCTCCGGCCATAGCCCTCTTCCCCATTACTTTTGCTTTCGGCTCCAGTAAGAATCAGGCGGTCAAAATAATGAAGGAGGCTGTGTGTTGAACTGAAAACATCTTGGACCCGGAGGTTGTTTAAGTAGCTGAGGTAGTGCTAAAAGAAGAAACAATCAACATATTTTAAATGCTCTGCTTCCTCTTGTGTAATAATAATTCAGAGAGTTCCACTGGCTGCAAACACCTGTGTATCCCCTACCATTTTAACAAGATGGTCATAGTTTAGCTTAATCTTTTCCCCACAGGCAGGGTTAAATAGGCTTAAGGTACATTAGCTGGTTTGGGTACACTTTCCCCCCAGAAGGTGTACCCAAACGAAAAAAGGGAATTCCATTAGAATTTGTGTCAGAGTTTTATCCTGAATATTCATCCACTACGCCACTGGTTATATTAGGATCCATGGGTGATACGTGAGGATGGAGGGGGAATCACCTAGCTCAGGCATTAAGGAACAGTGTGAGTACAAAACTAAAGATCTTAAAACTTGAATTCAGAGCTTCCCTGGTGGCGCAGTGGTTAAGAATCCGCCTCCCAATGCAGGGGACACGGGTTCAAGCCCTGGCCCGGGAGGATCCCACATGCCACAGAGCAACTAAGCCCATGCGCCACAACTACTGAGGCTGCGCTCTAGAGCCCACGAGCCACAACTACTGAGCTTGCATGCCGCAACTAATGAAGCCCACGCATCTAGAGCCCATGCTCTGCAACAAGAGAAGCCACCACAATGAGAAGCCCACGCACCACAACAAAGAGTAGCCCCCGCTCGCTGCAACTAGAGAAAGAAATCCCCCCGGGCCAGTAGGGGTGGAGGTGGGAGGGAAAGCTTTGCAACCTAGGCTGAGTCCTTTAAGTGCCAACAACATGATTTCTTTCCAAGAACCTGGGTCATTCGGCCAATCCTCATTTGCACGACTACTCGATAGGAAGAACAGTCTTGTCCCTGCTTTCCAACTTAGCAACAAATTCTGGAAAAGACTCACCGCTTCAGCAAAATCAGGATTAAATTTCAACAAGTTGTTCAACTCTTTCTGCAAAGAAGCTGGAGTGAGGGCTTTAGTCTCATCATTCTTTAACAAAGAAGCCTGAAATTTAAAAATGACTACTCAGTAGAAAGAAATGACCAATAAACATATGGACATGTATACTAAATAGCATCATCTGATTACTTTTTTTTCTGCACCTACACTCTCCTCTTGACCATGCAGAACACTGTTTCCTCTTCCTGGAATTCTAAGCTTCCCAACGACCCATCCACATAGTCTTCCATGCAAACTCCTGCTCAGTCTTCAGGGCCCAGTTTAGATTTCAGCCACCTGCTTCTATCACCTTCTAAACTAGATAAGGTCCTGTAAGTACCGACATGCTCCCACAAGCGCCCTGCACTAACCCTTCCTGCAGTACTTATCAAATTATATTAAAAGTACCAGCTGACCCCACCCCCAGACTGTAAGTGCCTTTAAGGCAGGAAGTATGTATATCCAGCCTGGCAAAGGGAGATGCACACTTGCCCTACTCCTGGTTATCTGTTTCATATGGATGGTACCAGCAATGATTATATAAAATATGTAGAAAATGACTTCTAAATTAATGATTAGTACTTAACTGGGTTATGGACTCTTCAATTTTAGCTAGACAAATTTTTCTTTATGAATAATAATAATTTCTCATTATATTTGAATTCATTATATCATTATAGAAGATTCCAAAAATATGGAAAAGCATACAGAAGAAAACAAAAATCATCTGTAATCCTTCCACCCAGAAATAACACTATTTTTTTGTCAGTGTATCTCATTCCAGTCTTTTTTCTGTGTGTGTGTGTGTGTGTGTGTATGTATGTGTTTATACATATATATACGCATACTTTTTTAACAAAGTTAGAATATATCATTTTATTACCTGCTTTTTTCATGTAATAATATATTATAAATTTGTCTCATCATCAAATGGGCTTTGAAACTACAATTTTTTAAGCAAAAGTATTAACCCTTTGTCATACGTATTGCAACTCTTTTTCCCGTTTTGTTGTTTGAGTTTTAATTTTGTTAGAACATGTACTGACATGTAGATGTTTTTCATTTTTATGCTGAAAAATCAAATGATCTCCTACGTGTTTTCTTCCACAGCTTTTCTGTTTAGAAAGTCCTTCCCCACCCAGAGATCAGTTAAAAGTTAATATGTAACATTCACAGAGGGATGGACAGGATGAAAAGGCAGAGGGCTATGTACCAGATGAAGGAACAAGATAAAACCCCAGGAAAACAACTAACTGAAGTGGAGACAGGCAACCTTCCAGAAAAAGAATTCAGAATAATGATAGTGAAGAAGATCCAGGACCTCGGAAAAAGAATGCAGGCAAAGATCGGGAAGATGCAGGAAATGTTTAACAAAGATCTAGAAGAATTAAAGAACAAACAAACAGAGATGAACAACACAATAACTGAAATGAAAAATACACTAGAAGGAATCAGTAGCAGAATAACTAAGGCAGAAAAACGGATAAGTGACCTGGAAGACAGAATGGTGGAATTCACTGCTGTGGAACAGAATAAAGAAAGAAAAAATGAGAAGAAATGAAGACATCCTAAGGGACATCTGGGACAACATTAAACACAACAACATTTGCATTATAGGGGTCCCAGAAGGAGAAGAGAGAGAGAAAGGACCCAAGACAATATTTGAAGAGATTATAGTTGAAAATTTCCCTAACATGGGAAAGGAAATAGCCACCCAAGTCCAGGAAGTGCAGAAAGTCCCATACAGCATAAACCCAAGGAGAAACACACCGAGACATGTAGTAATCAAATTGGCAAAAATTAAAGACAAAGAAAAATTATTGAAAGCAGCAAGGGAAAAACAACGAATAACATACAAGGGAACTCCCATAAGGTTAACAGCTGATTTCTCAGCAGAAACTCTACAAGCCAGAAGGGAGTAGCATGACATACTTAAAGTGATGAAAGGGAAGAACCTACAACCAAGATTACTCTACCCAGCAAGGATCTCATTCAGATTCGATGCAGAAATCAGAAGCTTTACAGATAAGGAAAAGCGAAGAGAATTCAGCACCACCAAACCAGCTCTACAACAAATGCTAAAGGAACTTCTCTAAGTGGGAAACACAAGAGAAGAAAAGGACCTACAAAAACAAACCCAAAACAATTAAGAAAATGGTAATAGGAACATACATATTAATAACTACCTTAAATGTGAATGGATTAAATGCTCCAACCAAAAGACACAGGCTTTCTGAATGGATACAAAAACAAGACCCATATATATGCTGTCTACAAGAGACCCACTTCAGACCTAGGGACACATACAGACTGAAAGTGAGGGGATAGAAAAAGATATTCCATGCAAATGGAAATCAAAAGAAAGCTGGAGTAGCAATCCTTATATCAGATAAAATAGACTTTAAAATAAAGAATGTTACAAGAGACAAGGAAGGAGACACTACATAATGATCAAGGGATCAATCCAAGAAGAAGATATAACAATTATAAATATATATGCACCTAACATAGGAGCACCTCAATACATAAGGCAACTGCTAACAGCTATAAAAGAGGAAATCGACAGTAACACAGTAATAGTGGGGGATTTTAACACCTCACTTACACCAACGGACAGATCATCCAAACAGAAAATTAATAAGGAAACACAAGCTTTAAATGACACGATAGACCAGATAGATTTAATTGATATTTATAGGACATTCCATCCAAGAACAGCAGATTACACTTTCTTCTCAAGCGCGCACGGAACATTCTCCAGGATAGATCACATCTTGGGTCACAAATCAAGCCTCGGTAAACTTAAGAAAACTGAAATCATATCAAGCATCTTTTCTGACCACAACGCTATGAGATTAGAAATCAATTACAGGGAAAAAAACATAAAAAACACAAACACATGGAGGCTAAACAATACGTTACTGAATAACCAATAGATCACTGAAGAAATCAAAAAACACCTAGAGACAGATGATAATGAAGACACGACAATCCAAAACCTATGGGATGCAGCAAAAGCAGTTCTAAGAGGGAAGTTTATATTAATACAAGCCTACCTCAAGAAACAAGAAAAATCTCAAATAAGCAACCTAACCTTACACCTAAATGAACTAGAGAAAGAAACAAAACCCGAAGTTAGCAGAAGGAAAGAAATCATAAAGATCAGAGCAGAAATAAATGAAATAGAAACAAAGAAAACAATAGCAAAGATCAATAAAACTAAAAGCTGGTTCTTTGAGAAGATAAACAAAACTGATAAACCATTAGCCAGACTCATCAAGAAAAAGAGGGAGAGGACTCAAATCAATAAAATTAGAAATGAAAAAGGAGAAGTTACAACAGACACCACAGAAATACAAAGCATCCTAAGAGACTACTACAAGCAACTCTATGCCAATAAAATGGACAACCTGGAAGAAATGGACAAATTCTTAAAAAGTATAACCTTCTAAGACGGAACCAGGAAGAAATAGAAAATATGAACAGACCAATCACAAGTAATGAAATTGAAACTGTGATTAAAAATCTTCCAACAAACAAAAGTCCAGGACCAGATGGCTTCACAGGTGAATTCTACCAAACATTTAGAGAAGAGCTAACACCCATCCTTCTCAAACTCTTCCAAAAATCTGCGGAGGAAGGAACACTCCCAAACACATTCTATGAGGCCACCATCACCCTGATAACAAAACCAGACAAAGGTACTACAGAAAAAGAAAATTACAGACCAATATCACTGATGAATATAGATGCAAAAATCCTCAACAAAATACTAGCAAACAGAATCCAACAACACACTAAAAAGATCATACATCATGACCAAGTGGGATTTATCCCAGAGATGCAAGGATTCTTCAATATACACAAATCAATCCATGTGATACACCATATTAACAAATTGAAGAATAAAATCCATATGATCATCTCAATAGATGCAGAAAAAGCTTTTGACAAAATTCAACACCCATTTATGATAAAAACTCTCCAGAAAGTGGGCATAGAGAGAACCTACTTCAACATAATAAAGGCCATACATGACAAACCCACAGAGAACATCATTCTCAATTGTGAAAAACTGAAAGCCTTTCCTCTAAGATCAGGAACAAGACTAGGATGTCCTCTCTCACCACTATTATTCAACATAGTTTTGGAAGTCCTAGCCACGGCAATCAGAGAAGAAAAAGAAAAAAAAGGAATACAAATTGGAAAAGAAGAAGTAAAACTGTCACTGTTTGCAGATGACATGATACTATACATAGAAAATCCTAAAGATGCCACCAGAAAACTACTAGAGCTAATCAATGAATTTGGTAAAGTTGCAGGATACAAAATTAATGCACAAAAATCTCTTGCATTCCTATACACTAATGATGAAAAATCTGAAAGAGAAATTAAGGAAACACTCCCATTTACCACTGCAACAAAAAGAATAAAATACCTAGGAATAAACCTACCTAGGGAGACAAAAGACCTCTATGCAGAAAACTGTAAGACACTGATGAAAGAAATTAAAGATGATACCAACAGATGGAGAGATATACCATGTTCTTGGATTAGAAGAATCGATATTGTGAAAATGACTATATTACCCAAAGCAATCTACAGATTCAATGCAATCCCTATCAAATTACCAATGGCATTTTTTTACAGAACTAGAACAAAAAATCTTAAAATTTGTATGGAGACACAAAAGACCCCGAATAGCCAAAGCAGTCTTGAGGGAAAAAAACAGAGCTGGAGGAATCAGACTCCCTGACTTCAGACTATAGTACAAAGCTACAGTAATCAAGACAATATGGTACTAGCACAAAAACAGAAATATAGATCAATGGAACAGGATAGAAAGCCCAGAGATTAACCCACGCACCTGTGGTCAACTAATCTAAGACAAAGGAGGCAAGGATATACAATGCAGAAAAGACAGTCTCTTCAATAAGTGGTGCTGGGAAAACTGGACAGCTACATGTACAAGAATGAAATTAGAACACTTCCTAACGCCATACAGAAAAATAAACTCAAAATGGATTAGAGATCTAAATGTAAGACTGGACACTATTAAACTCTTAGAGGAAAACATAGGAAGAACACTCTTTGACATTAATCACAGCAAGATCTTTTTTGATCCACCTCCTAGATTAATGGAAATAAAAACAAAAATAAACAAATGGACCTAATGAAACTTAAAAGCTTTTGCAAAGCAAAGGAAACTACAAACAAGACGAAAAGACAACCCTCAGAATGGGAGAAAATATTTGCAAACGAATCAACGAACAAAGGATTAATCTCCAAAATATATAAACAGCTCATGCAGCTCAACATTAAAAAAGCAAACAACCCAATCAAAAAATGGGCGGAAGACCTAAATAGACATTTCTCCAAAGAAGACATACAGATGGCTAAGAAGCACATGAAAAGCTGCTCAACATCACTAATTATTAGAGAAATGCAAATCAAAACTACAATGAGGTATCACCTCACACCAGTTAGAATGGGCATCATCAGAAAATCTACAAATGACAAATGCTGGAGAGGGTGTGGAGAAAAGGGAACCTCTTGCACTGTTGGTGGGAATGTAAATTGACACAGCCACTATGGAGAACAGTATGGAGGTTCTTTAAAAAACTAAAAATAGAATTACCATATGATCCAGCAATCCCACTACTGGGCATATACCCAGAGAAAACTATAATTCAAAAAGACACATGCATCCCAATGTTCATTGCAGCACTGTTTACAATAGCCAGGTCATGGAAGCAACCTAAATGCCCATGGACAGACGAGTGGATAAAGAAGATGTGGTACATATATACAATGGAATATTACTCAGCCATAAAAAGGAACGAAACTGGGTCATTTGTAGAGACATGGATTAATCTAGAGACTGTCATACAGAGTGAAGTAAGTCAGAAAGAGAAAAACAAATATCGCATATTAACACATATATGTGGAACCTAGAAAAATGGTACAGATGAACCAGTTTGCAGGGCAGAAATTGAAACACAGATGTAGAGAACAAACGTATGGACACCAAGGGGGGAAAGCGGCGGAGTGGGAGGGGTGGTGTGATGAATTGGAAGATTGGGATTGACATGTATACACTTATGTGTATAAAATGGATGACTAATAAGAACCTGCTATATAAAAAAATAAATGAAATTCAAAAAAAAAGTTAATATGTAGTTCCTCCTGGTCTAATTATAACCTTAAATGTTTATAGTTAAGCCTGTAATCCACCTGTAAAGTACTGAGGTGCAAAGATGAGGTGAAGATCCAGGTCTATTTTCTCCTCTACAGTTAACCAATTGTCTAGATGAGTTTTTCAATCTGTTTAGTATTCATCTGTAGGAGTGATTCTATCACCTGCATCTAGATCTAAACATTACATCTTTCTGCAGAAAGAAAATTAATAACAAAAATAGGGAAAACTAGAAAAGTAGAGCAAAAATCAAAATTCTATGCTGAAAATAACATGGGAGAAAAACATCCAGCTTATATTACCAAAAAAAGGAAAAAGTATGGCTCAAAAACACCAGTAAGAAATGTCTGGGGTAAAAGTGTACCCATGCTTGCAACTTGAAATGTATCAAAAAATAAGATGAAATGGTGGCTATATGGGTAGATATATGATAAACGGAGCAAAATATTAATTGCAGGATCTAGATGATGGATATATGGGTATTCACTATATAATACTTTTCAATTTGTATTTCTGTTTGAAAATGTCCATGATAAAGTGTTGGGGAAAAGGGAAGTAGGTCTTCTAAATCACATTTTTGGGCTGTGTTAGTCACACACCATTAATAAATGAACATGCATTATGACCCTAACAGAGAAATAAAATCACACAGAAAATAGGAAGGGACACATAGCTACAACTGTATTGTTAGTAAAGAAAAAATGACCAAGAATAAGAATAATGCTGCTTCACTAATAAACCTACTCACATAACAAACATGTCATGACATATAATGTCACAGGATTAAAAAAAAATTCATGACCAATTACAGAACATACCTGTTGAGAAAGAAAAAATTCTGCTTGTTTTTGGGACAGAGGCCCACTGCAAGATACCTCCTCTTCTCTGGAAAAAAAAATAAATAATAATAATAATGAATTACACAACAGTGAAAATGATAATGCTTTACAAAGTCAAATAGATTCTTCATCAGAAAAGTTTAAAAACTTTTAAAATTAATTCCCTCTTCTCAGGAATAGAAAAGACATGCTTAAAAAGTGATGTTGAATGACCTGCCGAAGTTCACATGATATAATTATGGACAGATGTAGACTTCGACTGTACATAGCCTCCAGCATGATCTTTCTAAAATGCAAGTCTATCGTCCCTGATTTAAAGTGCTCCTGTGGTATCTCATCACCTTCCAGAATAAAGTCTGCACTGCTTAGCAGGGCAGGTGCAATGCTTCCTGAGTGCTCCTACCTCTCTCCTCTGCCTTCTCTTTCTTACCCACACCCCAGCCCTGATGAACTCCTTACAATCTCCTATCATGCCAAGATGCCCCCCTGCTTCCTCAACCTGCAGGGCCCATTTTCCATCCACTGTTGCACTGTTGTACCATCCATCATTCAAGAATACCTCAAGTGTCATATCCTCCAAGAATCTCTCCTGACATCTCTCATTTGAGCTCCCACTGTCTCCCAGAGATAGGGATCACTGCATCTAGCACTGCCACACTGGCTGTTCTTACTTATATTTGTATATGAACACCCAGTCCCCCAGGCACACAATGGGCACTCAGAGTTTGAGAAATGAATGAATAAAAAGTCTCTAACTCCTCGCTACACATATAAGATGGTGCTGTATTCCAGAACAAGAAAAAGAGGTGTTATCTAAGAAATAACCATTTGCCTGGAAGTTTAGATCACACAGAACCAACAAATAAGAAATATACTGATATAAATCTAGACTTGAGAAATCTATACATGCACAGTCTTACTTTTGAGAGCAAAGTATGAATAATACCCTTTTGCCACATGACTCTGAATAAATGGCTTCTCTATACAGGATTACAATAAGTAGAAAAATCAATATTTACTCATCAATAATATTTTTATAAGCACTCTGTGTCTAATACAGCAGTTCTCAAACTGTTTCATGCAAACAATATGTAAACAGGTATTCCAAAAGAAAACGAAATGCTGCTGAGGTTAAATCACTTGGGGAAAGCTGTACACCCTCTCTTCCCTGGGAGATTCATGATACACATTAGAGAAATCCAACAGAGAGACACTTTATTCACTTTTGTTTAATGTACCATTTACCAAACTCATCTGAATGAAGAATCCTTTCCTCACATCTCTCAAGAAGCACTGGTGTTCCACAGAAAACACTTTGGGAAGAGCTGCTCTGATATTCTCTTGGTTACGTTTCTGATACAAAGCAGCAAGCATATCAGATTCTACAGGTATCGGAGCTGCCAAGGACCAGCCCTGACCAGCATAACAAAGATCAGCGAAACAACAGTGACCTGGAGGGAAATGGAAAGAAAATTCACAGGCCAAGTTCTCAAGTGGAAAACAGCTAAATGTCTGGGCAATAAGAAGCCCTTTTCTCTTAACATACCCTTCAAAGAAAGTAAGCCCAAGGCTTGAAATAAATATGACTGTACACAAAAAGGCTAGAGACAGACAAGGATCTGATAGAAATGGGACACACCACTCCCGGTCCCACCCTCCTCTAAGGTCCATGATGCTCACTGTTACCAAATGCTTTATTTACTTAAACCCTTCCCCCAAAAAAGACTTGAGGTAGCTTATAACACAGGACACAAGAACAATAAGGTTAATAAAACAGAAAGAGAAAACCAGAATCACATAAAACGAAATTGCTGCAAATTAAGGCAAACACATTTGCTATAAATGAAGATCAAGTTTGGCTCTGGCTTCCATGGTGGCAACAGTGGCCGACGTGAACAAGCTTGGAAACAGCAAGTAAAAATACCATGGCCCAAACCATCCTTTTACTGACTCCTTCTTTGCCTCCTCAGGACCTCAAACACATGCCAGAGAAAGTAACTCTTAAAAAGCCACAAAGGGGGACTTCCCTGGTGGTCCAGTGGCTAAGATTCCATGCTCCCAACGCAGGGGGCCCAGGTTCGATCCCTGGTCAGGGAGCTAAACCCCGCATGCCGCAACTAAAAGCCTCGCATGCCGCAACTAAAGGTCCTGCACGTGGCAACAAAGATCCCGAGGGTCACAACTAAGACCCAACACAGCCAAATAAATAAATTAAAAAAAAAAAAAAAGCCACAAATGTATTCAACTTTGGAAGGGGGTTACTCCTTTAGGAAAAGGACTCAAGTATACCTTGTTTATGAATCCCATTACCAGTTGAAACAGAACTTTAAACTTACAAGTGCTATACATCAAAGGCATTTAACCTGGGTCCACGGATGGGCTTTAGGAGCCCATGAACCTTGTAAAACTGCAAAATATGCATTTTTAATGTGGGGATAGTACATGGCATTCATCAGATTCTCAAAAGGACTCTGGAAACTCCTCTAAAGGGCTCAAATCACCCACTATAACTGAAATTTTTAAATATATAACATAGGATTAAACAATCAACAAACTGGGGTGTTTATGTACTTGCAATGCATAAAACACAAGTCTAGGTCCCCCAAGAAAATGTCTTAATGGGCTTACAGTCTTGGTGACGGTTAAGACCAGCACATGTGAAAAGATGGCAATAAACAATAAATACCAAGAATTAATATGATCTCTGCACTTAGAAGAGGGAGAAATCACTCCAGCTGAAGTGGTGAGGACCCTGAAAGTTGGCAAGGAGTGAAGAAATGACAAGGAAGGAAGAAGGCATTCCAGGAAAGGAAACCAAAAGATGCAGAATGGGAAAATGCCTGGCCTGTCAGAGGGATACAAGCACACCTGGCTGGCTGGGGTAAAGGATCCAAGTTGAGGAACAGAAATTAAAGGTCAGAAAGGTCAACTGTGGAAGGCCTCAAATACCAGGCTGGGAGACTTTGTGAACCTCTGGAGACTTCTGAGCAGGGTGATGACAAGACAAAAGCAGGGGAGGGGAAGGACTGAGATTGGGAACAGTTACTAACACCGAGGAGGCCATGAGGACCTGAACCCTTCTGAGGTGTGTGACCGGAGAAGTGATCCAACCCCTCCTCCCGACTTGTGTGCTCAGGCCACACTGTCCTCCGTCTGTCCCTCCAATATGTCAGCTTGTCCCATCTTGGGCTGTGAGTCTGCATGTGTTCTGGCAACTCTTCTCAGGGCTGGCTCCTTCGTCACCTAGCTCCCAGTCTTAAAGGGCCCTTCCCTGACAGCACCCCACAGTTATTCTGTATCCCTGTGTCCCAGTCATTCCTTTCCTGCACTGACACTCTCTGAAATTACATTAGTTGTTAATTTAGTTACCTCTCAATTACCTGACCCTCCCACATAACTCCATGAGGACGGGGACTTTCTCCTCTGCGCTGACAGCATAGCAGCTAGCATAGTGCTTGGCACACCAGAACCACTGAATAAGTATGTGCTGAATAAATTAATGAATTTGGGAGATTTATATTAAATCACTGGCAAGTGAAGAAATGCCAGAGAACTTCTACTTTTGTTAGGTCTTTTTAGAAGCACAGAGAAGATGTAGCTCCAGCAGCTTGCAGACTAGTAGCCTCCACTGCAAACTCACAAGGTGTAACCCTGTAAGCCCCCCTCTCTTATTGCAGGAAACAAATGCTGCCTGTAGCAACAACGAGTAAATGAAAAGCTGAAGCTAAATGTCAGTCTGTACTTTCTTCTGTAATTGGATTTTTAAAAAACACCTGATAAACATTCATTCACTGAATATTCCCTCCCTTCTAAGTTAACAGGTGGGTCCCCCTTTTTCAAACAGTAGTTATTTCATTGTAGGATGGGAGATTTGCAAGCTAGTCAATGTTACTCTGGGCTTTCTAATTTTAATACAAATTTCTAGGGCAAGAAAAATAATTTCCCTGAAGAAAGCAAGACCTAAAAACATTCCAATAACTAAGAAAGGAAGGGAGGGAGGGAAGGAGGGCAGAAAGAAAGGAAGAAAGGAAGGAAGAAAATGAAAGGGCTAAAGTGAGAAGCCTCTCATAATGCAATAAAACACTAGAAAAGAACACAAAAAGAAAAAAATGAAATTTTCCTTTTTAAAAGAATCAAGAAATGTATGTAAATACACATTATGAAATTTTAAAAATCCTGTAACAAGTCAAAATCATCTCTGTTTGGACAAAGAATTATAATACTTAAGTAGAATAATATTTAAATAATACATTTCTTCTATTTCAGTGATGAAATTCAGTTTACTAAATGCACACTATTTTCTGAAACCATACACCTTAACAGTATACACACTATTATTACACACAAATGAATTCTTAGATTAGAATAAAAACAAAACGATGCAGTTAGACCTAATTAAATCAGATTAATTTAGGAGAAAGTCAAACCTAAATAAGAAAAGTTTGAATTTTAACATTTCTGAAGAACTGACATTCTGCTACTTTAAGCATATAAAGCAGCTAGGACAAAGATTACATTGTTTCCTGGAGCCCTTCCTCAGGGGAATTAAACAAAAGAGAAATTAGAGAAGAAGAATAGTGAATATTTGTCAAATGTTTAAAGGCACAGTTGTAAACACTTCATATAGATTTATCATTTAATTCTCAAAATAACCTTCTGAGGAGGTGACATGAGCCCCATTTTGCAGATGAGAAAACTGAGGTACAGAGAGGGTGACTTGCCCAAGGTCTTAAGGGAATAAGTGGAGGAGCCAGAATTCAAATCCAGGGGTCTGACTCCAGGGCCAGACTCAACCCTACAAGGTTCTGCCTTTCCACTAGATGAGAAGCCTCTTTGAGCAACTCTGAGTTTTTGGAAGTACTTACTGGTACTACAGTCTTCTTGCTCCCAGAGTGTGCTGAACAAATCACATAACTGTACAAAGGTCACTCATAGGAACTGCAGGGAAATATTCTCTGGCTACACACACAGACCTCCCCCAGCCCCCAAGGGGGTTAGCCAGCCTACATAGGGCAGGTGGGGCTTACTTCTCTCAGAGCTCTGAACACATTGTTACTTGTAGTGATCTGTTTGGGTGCCAGTCTTCCTCACCAGACTGTGGGCTCCCTGAGATCAGGAAATACAAAACACACACACACACACACACACACACACACACACACACACTTTATATGCTTTTCCCTCCAAATATAAGTAGTCTATTTGGGAGGTGATCCCAGGTAACAGCTGGGGAGAGGGGACGTGAGACAGTGAAGGGAAGTCGATACAAAGTGTTTTATGGGGCCAGTTACCAGTGTGGGCGATGAATGATGTGTTCTGATTCTCTGCATTCATTCATCCAACACATATTCACAGACATTACAAGCCAAGCACTAAGGAACATGAGGTGAAATATGACAGAGAAGGGTCTTAGCTCTTGAAGGGGTGCAAAGACAAATACAAATGAGTCTAAGTAAATAAATGCAAAAAGTTACTTAGTGAGGAGAGCTATGGAAGAAATAAAGAAGTTGGAAGTATTTAGGATGAAGGTTACTTCAGACATGTGGTCAGGAAAGGCCTGTGTGAGGACACGGGAGCTGAGATCTGAACAGTGAAAGGGAGTGAACGGTGAAAGAGAGTGAGCGAGGTAAGAAGCCAGGGAGAGCCTGCGAGGCACCCTAAGGCAGACCTCGGCTTGGTATTGAAGAAACTGAAAGCAAGCCAGAGCAGACAGACTCTGACAGTGAATGGAAAGTAAGGAGAAAGAGGTAGGGAAGATGACAGGGGCCAGATCATGCAAGTAATGAGGCCACAGTAGCTCAGATTTCTGTCTAAATTCCATGTATAGTCAAGGAGGGTTTGGGGCATAAGAACACGTGGTGTGATTTACATCATAATGGTTCCCTTGGATGCTACAGGAAAAACTGATAGTAAGGAAACAAGAGTGGAGGCAAGGAAAGCAGTCGGGAGGCTAGAGCAGTCATCCAGGAAAGAGATTCGGTGCTTAGACCACAGGGGAAGCAGTGGCAATGGACAGAAGTGAACTAATTCCAAACATATTGAGGAGGAAGGATTGGCTGCATCTGCGGAAGGACTGGCTGCAGGGGTGAAGGAGGGGGAGGACACAGGGACATGCCTAGGCTTTGAGCTTAAACAACTAGGTGAGCAGTGGCACTACATCCCCAGGCTTAAACTTTAGCAGGCATTCAATAAATTTTCACTGAATTAATCAACTGTTAATTCACTGTGATATAATGAACACTACCACTCAGGGTCCCAGCAGAAAACAAATGGCATATTCAAATGGCGTAATTTGAGAAAAGTTTAATAAAGGGCCAGTTACAAAAATAGGAGCAGGGGATGGATAAGCCATAGCGGGTAATAAAGTTCCCAGGGCTGGTAATAGTGGGGCACCTTCTGCACCGGGCCTGGGAAACCTCCCCAGTTACTAGACCCCCGAGGTATGCAGAGCAGGCCACCTGACAGAGGCTGTGACCCTACTGCCAGCCCACCGTGACCCCGAAGGAAGGGAGTCAGTGAATCAACACCTTGACCTCACTCTCCTTGACCCTCTGGATTTCCCACCAGTGCCTCTCAATCAGAAGTTAGAAGGCAAGGAGATTACTGATGCAGCCCGTAAGGGTGAATTTCCTGGATCTGGAGGGACAAAAAGATGACAGCCAGCACATGAACTCTGGATGAATGAGTTCATCCAGAACGAGGATGAATGAGGATTTACTGCTGGATGAATGAGGATTTGCTGCTCCCGTAATGATGCTATTTCACAGGAAAGGGATTCCCGCCAGAAAAACCCAACTTACCTTATAGATACATCAAGTTCTTCTTTTTCCATTTTTCTTTCGCTCTCCTCTCTGCTGGCCGGTTCCATATCAGCATCCTCCACTGTCTTTTTCTCACCATTCTGGAAGTACTGCTGAAGGGCAGTGTACAGTTTAAACACTTGACTGAAAGAAAGCTTACTGTAGGCCAAGATCATGTGACGCAGAAATAAACCTATGAAACAAGACAGAGAGGAGGTGAAGGCATTAACTTGAAATCCAGGCTACAAAAAGTTGATGACTATTTGTTGCAGTTCTTCCTCCAAAATAATGAAAAAAAAAAAAGACACTTGCAGTTGCTGTTCCCCTCCGCATAGAACCTTCTTTTACCACCTTTTACGAAGCTGACTTTCTCTTTATATTCAAGCCTCAGTCCTCCCACCCGCACTCCACTCTTTATCCAGCCAATGTGTCCTTCCGTGACTGTTACAACATCTGAAGTGATCCTATTTGTTTACTTTCTACTGTCTGCCTGCTCCTCTGCCCACAACCACAAGAAAGCAATCTCCATAAGAGGAAGTTTCCAGTCTCTCTTAAAGTCCAGAGCCTGGCACATGGAAGATCAATAAATAACTGAGGGTAAGTAACATAAAAACTACCAGGAAAAAAATGCCAGATGGATGGAGTATGACTATACCGCTAACAGCAAAGCGTCAAGAAACTTCATATATACCCGCCTTATAAACTATATCAGTAATCTACTCTTACTTACCTCTCTTCATAAAAGTTTAGTTGGTGACCCTGACTCAGTCGTACAATGTGGACAAGTGAGCAGAGGACTGTGAGAAAGAGCTGAGGAACCCTAAAAGGCTCCACGACCAGGCTAATACTCTGACGACAGTAGACAAAACAGAAGATGCTTTTCCACAAGACAATTATTTAAACACAGGTCAAAATGGCAAGGCGATGAATACAAACTATAACATGTCCAACATCCCCACTGTATGTGCTCAGATACAGCAGATTAATGACAGATGTGATTTAAAGAGCAGTTCACTTCAGTGAAAATATTCTCTGCTCTCCTTAGAAGAACTTCATACCTACTACACTCGTTTTGTGAACCTCTGGTTCAGTTCCAGAAAAAGAATCTGAAAGGTCATCAAAAAATTGTTCCATATCCTTCAATTCGCCTTCAGCCATCAGTTTGATTCTGAACAAGAAAAATGAGGTGTGCATTTTAGGAAGGCCCTTTGAACATCTTCCCACATTTCATATTCCACAATCACCTAAAATAAATCTATTTTAAAAACAATTCAGAGATTCATATAAAATGGTGGCACACAAAACAAATTTGATAATCCAAAATGTCACTCCCATATTCTGAAAAGCATCATTGCTGATGTTTTCTTGATTATAAAACTTCTCAAAGTTACATATCAGCCAGTAAAAATGAAATTCTCTGCAATAGCTAAAAGGAGCAATGTAGATCTGTACAGAATAATAAATTTTTAAGCCGTATGTTTAATGCTATCCATTTTTCAAAAAAAATAAATACATGTACTTAAGAAAACAACCTAGAATAATAAAGGTTTTTTTTTAAGGAATTAATCACCATGTGCCCTCTTCTAATTTTTATCTACTTTGACATCTTTTCATATATACAGAAGAAAATGAAGCTTACCTGATCTGTACTGAATTTGCCAGCTGAGGACAAGATTCTTCAATTAACTTGTAAAGTTTAGACAGCGTAATATCTGGGCCCTGGGTAAAGGAGAGATAGAAAGGTTACAGAAAAATTTTAAAAAGCTGGAGATTGATAAACATCTGCAACATGAATTCATTTATCAACCTCTCTGCTTTACAATCATTCCAAATATGAAATCTCAAATCAGGAAGAGAAAAAAACCTATCTGCATAAAACGCTAAAGTAATACTTCATATTTGCATAGCATTCTCTTTTAGTTGGAGGAATGACTTAAATGCAAAAAAAGCATAGAATCTGTAGTCTGAGGTTCCTTCCTTCTCAGTGTTGCAATCATGGCAAAGTTGTAGCCTCCCTGAGCCCTAGTTTCCTTCATCAGTGAGATGGAGATAATAATAACCTCCCTTGTTTGTGGCAAAGATTAAGTAAAATAATTCAAATTGTTTCGTAACCTGGAGAACATTATACAAACACAGGGGTCCTATTTTCCATAAACATAATCTCATTTGATCCTCCCCAAAACACTGTAAGGTAGGCAGTCATACTATGTGTCCAAGTCCATAAAAGGTACCACTAGAGACAGAGAGTATGCAACCTCAGCTATCAAGAAGGTTACAACCTAGCTGAGGTTTAAAACTAAACACTGAATATTTGGGGAACAGTAAGTTCAGTAGGTCAATTTTAGATGTGGATAACACAGCAATCCCACTTCTGGGGCAAGTATGTTCCATGTGCATTGTTTGAAATGAAGAAAAACTAAAAAGAACCTATAAGTCCGTGAATAAAGAGTTCATTTTTAATTTACAAATTTTAATATTAAAAGCATGAGTTAAATTATGTTTCTTTTCTTACTGTGGAAAACAATGCAGTCATTAAAAAGAATGAAGTAGATCTACTCAAATATGCTGACAAGAAAAGATCTCCAAGACTTGTTAAGTGAAAGGAATAAGCTGTAGAACAGAAGTAGCATTCATGTAAAAATAAAAAAAGGGAGAAATTAAATTAAAAGGATATATGTATATATACTTATAATCATATACAGATACACACAGCAAAAGGTCTAGAAAGATCCATTCTGAACTGTTGCTCAATAAATAGTTGAATGGGGCTTCCCTGGTGGAGCAGTGGTTAAGAATCCGCCTGCCAAGGCGGGAGACACGGGTTCGAGCCCTGGTCCGGGAAGATCCCACATGCCACAGAGCAACTAAGCCCGTGTGCCACAACTACTGAGCCCGCACGCCATAACTACTGAAGCCCGTGCTCCTAGAGCCCATGCTCCGCAACAAGAGAAGCCACCGCAATGAGAAGCCCACGCACTGCAACAAAGAGTAGCCCCTGCTCGCCACAACCAGAGAAAGCCCACGGGCAGCAATGAAGACCCAATGCAGCCAAAAATAAATTAATAAATAAATTTTATAAATAAATAAATAGTTGAATGAAGGAACATTAACTGTGATAATCTCTGAGAAGGAACAGGGTTAGAGGGCCTGCAGAAGAACCATAACCTTTCACTCCATCAATTTTAGCATCATTTAAAGTTTTTACAATGAATCTTCATGTATTAGTTGAGTAGTTAAAAATTAGCTAATTTTTAAAGCCAAACAATAAGCAAATAAGTAAAGGCTGGAATTTTGCTAGACGAATTCTATATACACATTGATTAAAACTACACAGTAGTGGGAGTTCCCTGGTGGCCTAGTGGTTAGGATTCCGGGTGTTCACTGCTGTGGCCGGCTTCAATCCCTGGTCAGGGAGCTGAGATCCTGCAAGCCATGCAGTGCAGCTCCGCCTCCCGCCCCCCGCCGCCAAAACAAAACAAAACAAAATAAACTACATGATAGTTAGCCAGGCAAAAAAACAGAAGGAGAATCCAAGACACAAAAAACAGCAAGAACAAAGGCAGAAAAACACATGAGCTAAGACACCAGAATTATTGTTTTGTTTCTTTTCTCTATCAAATTTTTTAGTATTATGACTTTTATTTGAATAATGGGGAAATGCACTTATAATAGTAATGTAGATAGGACTGGGAGCTGCAAGTTATGGGGAACCCACTACTTTTATTTAACTAACTGGGCAAGCCACTTAACCTGTGTCCTCAGTACCCCTTCTCCCCCTGCCCCATAAAAGGTGATGGATTAAAAAAAGCCCTTTATAAACTATACAGTACTAGGCTTTGGGGATACAAGGGTGAACAAAAATAGGACAAAGTAACGCCCTCATGTAGGTTACAGTCTAGTAGGGGAGAGAGACAGCACTCATATAATCACACAAATAAATGGAAAAGCCACAACTGATATAAGGGAAAGTGCATGCCCTATCCCTATGAGATTAAAATGAAAATAGCTAAAATTGACTGAGCATTTACCATGTGCCGTACACTGTAAAGTGTTCCCATGGATCTTCTAACTTAATACGGCCATCACATGACAGTTTCTATTATTGCTGTCATTTTACAGAGAGAAAGCAAAGACCCAAATAAGTTATGGAACTTGCCCAAGTCGCACAGTGGGTAAGTGGTGGAGCTACAACCTCAGTCTGCAAAATGAAATAAAACATGTAACGTGCTTAGTACACAGTAAGTGTTCAATCAATGTTGGCTGTTACTTTTATGTCATTGTTACCACTTATTACCGTCTTCTGGGGTACAGAGCCTGTAGCTGTGTCTCCAACGATCAGGCCTACATGTAAACTCATTCTACAGAAGACGGAAGATCTGAGAAAATAACTCTTCTCCCAGTCACTCAGCTAATAAATGCTGGAGCCAGATATAAACCTGCTCCCCAAAAATGAATGTAAAGTGACTGGTCCATCGTTAAGTACTCACTAAGTGTTAGCTGGTGGTATTAACTATATTTTTCGCGATACTACACGGCAGAGAGAGTGTCCGATGAACCCCCGTGCCCCCAACCAAGGAGCTGTCCGGCACAGAGCAGGTGCTTAGTAAGGGTTTGCTGAATGAGCAGGAGCCCCTCACCTGCAGCAGCGGCAGGAGCAGCTGGTTGAGCCTCCGCCGCTCCATGAGGCTAACGGCGCCCTCGCCAGTGCGGCCCATCTCGTTCAGCAGCACCAGGACCGCGATTTTATACGGCGTCACCCAGTCCTTGATACCGAACACGTTGGCGTGCACCACCCCATTGGTCATCATGGGGTTGAAGTAGAGGCTCTCGTGGACGCTGGCCATGGCGCCCCAGGACTACGTCCAGGAGCCTTGGTGCGCACCGCGGCCAGGTTCCCACTCCGAGCACGCCACCAACCGCCCTAGGCCTCCGCCCGCCGGCGCCGTATCCCAGGAAACTGGCATCCTCCCGACGGCACGCCGTCGGCCAATCAGAGAAACCAGACCAGAGCACGAGGGAGCGCTACAGCCAATCAAAATGCCTAGAAGTACTGTGGCGGGTGGGGCAAAGGCGGTGCACCTAAAGACTGAGTCCCTACAGAAACTATTGCGGAAGGAGAGCAGGTTCCCGCTCCACGTGGACTGGCACCGAGTGAAAGTGAGTCGAAGCTTTCGGGCAAGGTCTGAACAGCCAAGGGGGCTGCCCAGTTTGTTCATTTAATTTGAAAATAATTAAAATTAAATTCAAAAATGATTGCGTTTAAAAGCAAAGAAGTTAGGGAATTCTTTGGTGGTCCCATGGTTAGGACTCTGCGCTTCCACTGCAGAGGCTCGGGTTCCATTCCTGGTCGGGGAACTAAGATCCCGCATGCCGCGTGACACGGCCGTAAGTAAATAAATAAATAAATGTAATGGCAAGTCTGCCACTGAGAACAGCAACAAAAAAAGCAACGAAGTTAAACTTGCACCTTTAAAATTTGTATTTTATTCATTATGCTAATTTTTTAATTCAAAGTTTGGAAGTTTCATTTAGCTCTTTTTTTAATGCGCCCTGACAAAACTTATATGTGCCAGAGGAAATAGGTAGGAGGATAACACAAAAATAACAGTGGTTATCAATTATCTTATTCACCAGATATTTTGTTATCATCTAGTACGTGCTAGGTACTTAACTAGACGCTGGTAAAATAGTGATGAAAGAGACACTAGTTCAGACATAGACAAGCCATAAACAGGGACAACCATAGTAAGACTCCACACCCACTAGGATATCTGTAATAAAAAAGATGGACAATAACAAATGCTGGGGGCTTCCCTGGTGGCGCAGTGGTTGAGAGTCCGCCTGCCGATGCAGGGGACGCGGCTTCGTGCCCGGGTCCTGGAAGATCCCACATGCCTCAGAGCGGCTGGGCCCGTGAGCCATGGCCGCTGAGCCTGCGCGTCCGGAACCTGTGCTCCGAAACGGAAGAGGCCACAACAGTGAGAGGCCTGCGTACCGGGGAAAAAAAAAAAAAAATTTTGGAAAGGATGTGGAGACATTGAAACACGCATTCATTACGGATGGGAATGGAAAAGTTTGACGGTGCCTCAAAAAGCTAAACTTAGATTTGCCATACGACACAGCAGTTCCACTCCTATGTACATACCCAAGAGAATACAAATATATATCCACGCAAAATCTGTACACAAATGTTCACAGTAGCAGCATTCACAATAGTCAAAAGATGGATGCAACCCAAATGTACATCAGCTGATGAACGGATGAACAAAATGTGGTATATCCATATAATGGAATATTTTTCCTCCATAAAAAGGAATAAAGCACTGATACATGTTATAACATGTATGAACCTGGAAAACATTTTACTAAGTGAAAGAAGGCAATGCAAAAGACCACACATTGTATGATTCCATTTATATGAAATGTCCAGAATAGGTAGATCCACAGAGATGAAAGCAGAGTAGTGGTTTCAGGGGGTAGGGGGTGGGGGAGAAAGTGCAGTACTGCTTAATGGGTATGGGGCCTCTTTTTAGGTGATGAAATTGTTTTGGAAGTTAGATAGAGGTGATAGTTGCACAACATTGTGAATGTGCTAAATGCCACTGAATTGTACATTTTATTTTATTTATTTATTTGTTTCTGGCTGTGCCGTGTGGCTTGTGAGATCTTAATTCCCCGACCAGGGATTGAACCCAGGTCCCGGCAGTGAAAACGCTGAGTCCTGACCACTGGACTGCCAGGGAATTCCTGAATTGTACATTTTAAAATGATGAATTTTGTTATTTGTATTTTACTTCAATTTAAAAAATTAATTGAGTTGATTTATCTCATTTTGCAATCATTATGACTGCATATCTATGTATTTATACGTGTAGAGTGTTATTGCAAATGAACCCGGCTGGGTTAAGGAACACATGGAAAAATCTGTCTCTTTAGTTCCTTCTTGCATGTACAAGATAGAGCCATATGGTCAATTTCCACTTTTTAATTGGTTTATCAGGTACATATTAATACTTACCCTTGTTATCCTGATCAGGATATATAGAACGTAAGTAGTTTTTCAGTAGAAAAACTGTAATAAAAGCATAATAGTTTAACAGCTTTAAAAATCACTATCCTGGGAATTCCCTGGTACGCCAGTGGTTAGGACTCGGCGCTTCCACTGCAGGAGGCACAGGTTTGATCCCTGGTCTGGGAACTAAGATCCCGCATGCTGCACTGTGTGGGCAAAAAAAAAGTGTCAAAATAACTTAAAAAAAAATCACTATCCTACCTTCAAATTAAACTGATATTGAACATTAATATGACACTGAATCTATTTTTAAATGTTTACATAACCATATATTTTTCAGATTATAAAGTAATTCATGCTTATTGTAGAAAACTTGGAAAATATAGGAAAGGAAAAAGCAGAAAAAGCAAAATTACCTATCATATCACAACTGAGTGATAATTTTGATGTCACCTCAGTATATTTTCCTTATATTTGGTCATTGCTGAATCTCCATACATACAGCAGCATCTGGCATATAATAGCCATACGATAAATATTTGTTAAATATATTAATGATTGGATCTTTGTTGAAAGTTAAACCAAGCAAATTTTACCATGAAATTAATTAAAGTATGTGTATAATTTTGTTGGCTTGATATCTTTTAATTTTCAAGTTTGCAATACTGAGGAAAGTACTACAAACAGATCCAAATCACAGAGCAGAGGTGGATACTCTAGGCCAAGAAACAGTCTCTTTAAAACCATCCAATAAGAATTCACTTCATTCACTGAAACATTTTATTACTTGAATATACTCAGCCACATCTCACATAGGAAGGCGATCTCCTTTGCTGATTTGAAAGCTACATTAACTTTTACTAGCCTCTGGTACATGGTTTGGATTGTCAAGACTTATTCTTCCCCAAAGCTGAGCTCATCAAAAGTAATGGAGAAGTCTTTTGATGGTGGATAAATTTTCCAGTGCCTTAGGGGAGAATGCTAATGAAAGACTGGTGGAAAAGATTCAACAGTCTAGATGCCAGTAAGAATATTCCTGATTCATGGTAAGAGGTCAAAATATAAACATGAATAGGAGTACAGAGGAAGTTTATTCCAGCCCTCACAGGTGACTTTGAGAGGTTCAAGACTTTAGTAAAGGACGTCACTGCAGATGTGGTAGAAATAGCAAGAAAACTAGAAATAGAGGTGGAGACTAAAGATGCGATTGAGTTACTGCAGTCTCATGATAAAACTTGAACGGCTGAGGAGTTTCTTCTCATAGTTTCTTTTTTTTTTTAGGTGAGGCCATGTCACCTGGGCCTGAGATCGTTTGGTTTATTTATTTTTTAAAGATTTATTTATTATTTTTTTTAGAATTTTATTTATTTTTTTATACAGCAGGTTCTTATTAGTCATCCATTTTATACATATTACTATATATATCAATCCCAATCTCCCAATTCATCACACCACCACCGTCCCACCGCAGCTTTCCCCCTTGGTGTCCATACATTTGTTCTCTACATCTGTGTCTCTATTTCTGCCCTGCAAACCAGTTCATCTGTACCATTTTTCTAGGTTTCACATGTATACATTAATATACGATATTTGTTTTTCTCTTTCTGACTTCACTCTGTATGACAGTCTCTAGATCCCTCCACGTCTCTACAAATGACCCAATTTCGTTCCTTTTTATGGCTGAGTAATATTCCATTGTATATATGTACCACATCTTCTTTATCCACTCATCTGTCCATGGGCATTTAGGTTGCTTCCATGACCTGGCTATTGTAAATAGTGCTGCAGTGAACATTGGGGTGCATGTGTCTTTTTGAATTATGGTTTTCTCTGGGTATATGCCCAGTAGTGGGATTGCTGGATCATATGGTAGTTCTATTTTTAGTTTTTTAAGGAACCTCCATACTGTTCTCCATAGTGGCTGTTATCAATTTACATTCCCACCAGCAGTGCAAGAGGGTTCCTTTTTCTCCACACCCTCTCCAGCATTTGTCGTTTGTAGATTTTCTGATGATGCCCATTCTAACTGGTGTGAGGTGATACCTCATTGTAGTTTTGATTTGCATTTCTCTAATAATGAGTGATGTTGAGCAGCTTTTCATGTGCTTCTTGGCCATCTGTATGTCTTTGGAGAAATGTCTATTTAGGTCTTCTGCCCATTTTTTGATTGGGTTGTTTGTTTTTTTAATATTGAGTTGCATGAGCTGTTTATATATTTTGGAGATTAATCCTTTGTCCATTAATTCATTTGCAAATACTTTCTCTCATTCTGAGGGTTGTCTTTTCATCTTGTTTGTAGTTTCCTTAGCTTTGCAAAAGCTTTTAAGTTTCATTAGGTCCCATTTGTTTATTTTTGTTTTTATTTCCATTACTCTAGAAGGTGGATCAAAAAAGATCTTGCTGTGATTTATATCAAAGAGTGTTCTTCCTATGTTTTCCTCTAAGAGTTTTATAGTGTCCAGTCTTACATTTAGGTCTCTAATCCATTTTGAGTTAATTTTTGTGTATGGTGTTAGGGAGTGTTCTAATTTCATTCTTTTACATGTAGCTGTCCAGTTTTCCCAGCACCATTTATTGAAGAGACTGTCTTTTCTCCATTGTATATTCTTGCCTCCTTTGTCATAGATTAGTTGACCATAGGTGCGTGGGTTTATCTCTGGGCTTTCTATCCTTTTCCATTGGTCTATATTTCTGTTTTTGTGCCAGTACCATATTTTCTTGATTACTGTAGCTTTGTAGTATAGTCTGAATTCAGGAAGTCTGATTCCTCCAGTTCCACTTTTTTCCCTCAAGACTGCTTTGGCTATTCGGGGTCTTTTGTGTCTCCATACTATTTATTTATTTAATTTATTTTTGGCTGTGTTGAGTCTTAGTTGTGGCACATGGGATCTTCGTTGAGGCACACGGGATCTTTCATTGTGGCACACCAGCTTCTCACTAGTTGTGGCATGCAGGTTTTCTCTTCTCTAGTTGTGGCATGTGTGTTCCAGGGTGCGTGGGCTCTGTGTTTTTTGGCACGCAGGCTCTAGTTGAGGCACGCTTGCTCAGTAGTTGTGGCACACAGGCTTAGTTGCCCCGCAGTATGTGGGACCTTAGTTCCCTGACCAAGTATCCAACCCACATCCCCTGCATTGCAAGACGGATTCTTTACCACTGGACCACTAGGGAAATCCCTCATAGTTTCTTGAGATGCAGTCTACTCCTGATGAAGATGATGTGAAGATTGTTGAAATGATAACAAAGGATTTAGAATATTACATAAACTTAGTTAATAAAGCAGTGACAGGGTTTGAGAGGATTGACTCCAATTTTGAAAGAAGTTCTACTGTGGGTAAAATGCTATCAAACAGCACTGCATGCTACAGAGAAGTTGTCCGTGAAAGGAAAAGTCAACCAACGGGGCAAACATCACTGTTGTCTTATTTTAAGAGATTACCACAGCCCCCTAACCACCCCGATCAGTCAGCAGCCACTAGCAAAAAATTACAACTCACTGAAGCATAAGATGATGGTTAGCATTTTTTAGCAGTAAGGTATTTTAAAATTAAGGTATGTGCATTTTTTAGACATAAGGCTAACGCACACCTGATAGACTACAGTATAGTGTTAATATAAGGTTGTTTTGTTTTGTTTTTGGCTGAGCTGAGCAGCTTGCAGGATCTCAGTTTCCTGACCAGGGATTGAACCCAGGCCACAGCAGTGAAATCGCCAAATCCTAACCACTAGACCGCCAGGGAATTCCCTAACATACGTTTTACGTGCACTGGGAAACCAAAAAAATTCACATGACTGGGACTTCCCTGGTGGTCCAGCAGTTAAGATTCTGAGCTCCCAGTGCAGGGGGACCGGGTTCAATCCCTGCTCAGGGAACTAGATCCGCATACTGCAACTAAATATCCCTCGCTCCACAACTAAAGATCCCTCACGCCGCAACGAAGATCCTGCATGCCGAAACTAAAGACCCGGCGCAGCCAAATAAATAAGTATTTTTTAAAAAACTCACGTGACTCAGTTTTATCGTGATGGTCTGGAATGTAATCTGCAATATCTCCAAGATATGCCTGTATTACAGAGGAGTTAGTGATGATCAAAAAGAATGTTAAATTACCAAACTTAAGCCTTGGTGTTAGAGAGCCCTTTCATCAGCTGTGATATAAAAGTTAGGAACGGTGCCAGTTTGAAGGATAAGTGGTGAATTTCTTTGGTTTTACCTGAAGTGTCATTTGGTCTCAGTGTCTGCAGGAGAAGCCACGAGGACAGCTGTATAAACAAGCCTGGAGACACCAGATGGGTCAGGTTGTATGAGGATCTCCCCCAGAAACCTAGACATACTGTAATAGAAAACTTGCCTGGGGACTTCCCTGGTGGTCCAGTGGTTAAGGCTCTGCGCTCCCAACACAGAGGGCCGAGATTCGATCCCTGGTCAGGGAACTAGATCCCGCACGCTGAAACTAAAGATCCCAGTGCCACAACCAAGACCCAATGCAGCCAAATAAATAAATAAATATTAAAAAAAAAAAAAAGAAAACTTGCCTGACCACCCCAGCTGAAATGATTTCTTGGAGCAAGTCTTCGACACTCATTTGGCACAAGTGTGTTCATTTATTTATTCATTCCAAAATATTTTATGAACACCCTTTGTTCAGTCTCACTCAGAGTGAGGTGGGAGTGAACCATATCTGAGGAATGGGCAGGGAGTAGAGAGGATGTGCAGATGAGGATGGAGTGGAGACTCACACGAAACTGAGGGACTTATCCCCAAAGATTTTGGGATACCTTCAAAACTATACACCTGATTCCTGATATCTCTTGCACAAATGATAAGTATTCTGCTTCATGCTACACACACACACACACACACACACACACACACACACACAAAATCTCAGTATAATATTAAAACAGGAAAAATACATTTGGCAAACAGGTGCCAAGTGCAAGTCTTGGAGAGATGATTGAATATTTCGTTTTTTCCCCTGTTGATAATGAACCCATTTTGAAATGTAAATTTCAACTAATCTCTTAACCTCCTCTACAGCCACTCTAGAGTAATAGGGAGGAAAATGGTAAGTTTCAGATTTGATTCTTCCTTTCCAGGTACAAATTATCCTGAGAACATAAATTACATGATTTACTTTTTTTTTTCCAGAGAAAGCCTTTAAGGAGGAAATTAAGAGGGAAAACATCATGCTAGTAATTTTCTACACGTAAATATTAGTTATTAAATAAGCATTGACAGTAGAAATTTGTTAGGGGAAAGAAATAATTTGAATATTATTTATGCCCCCAATATATTAAAGTGCTTATAAAGCCTGTGACAAGGCCAAAATGAAAGGAAAAACTAATTTTTTGCTTAAAAAAATTGAGATGAAGTTAACCACCTTAAAGTGAACTATTCAGTGGCAGGTAGTACATTTATAATGTTGTGCAATCCCCCGCTCTACCTAGTTCCAAAACACCTTCATCATCCCTAAAGGAAATCTCATACCCATTAAGCAATTTCTGCCCAATCCTCCCTCCTCTCAGTCCCTGGAAACCACAAATCTGTGGTTCTACCTCTGTAGATTTATCTATTCTGGACACTTCATGTAAATGGACTCATTTAATAAGTGATATTTTGTGTCTGGCTTCTTTCAGTTAGCATGCTTTTGACGTTCAACTGTGTTATAACCTGCATTAGTACTTCATTTCTTTTTATGCCTGAATTAAAAATATATATATATGTATGTATATACACGTACATCTACTGTTTATCCAATCATCAATTGATGGACATTTGGGTTATACATATCTTTTGGCTATTATGAATAGAGCTGTTACGAATGCTCATGTATAAACATTTATTTGAGTACCTTTTCAATTCTTTTGGGTATATCCCTAGGAGTGAAATTGCTAATTCTTTAAACTTTTCTCACTGCTCATAGAATCCAGCGTAGCCCAACCCTGAGGTGCTTACTGAGGGTGCCTATTTTGGGGGAGAAACAAAGCCATTAGCAGGGTAAAAGAACTCTACTTATTAAGAAGTGGAGTCTGATATATTCATCACACAGTAAAAATAAAAAGATCTTAATGGGGAGTTCCTTGGTGGTCCAGTGGTTGGGATCGGCACTTTCACTGCTGGGCCGGGTTTGATCCCTGGTCGAGGAAATGGATCCTGCAAGCCACATGGCACAGCCAAAAATAAATAAATAAATAAAAGCAGTTTAAGAAAAATCTTAAGAGATGTATATACAATATGTTTTAGAAGGTATTTGAAAATATGGCTATCTAAGATTTGACAGTTATAGGATCTACCTTTTCATATTCAAGAGTCAGTTCCAAGCCAGTTCAGGCTGAAGGCCTATTTATCTGTTACAAGATTCATCTGTCCTGAAGCATATAGACACTGCAATATTTGGTTTGATGAAAAAATGTTAAACCCTACCAAAAGTAACAGAAATGCAGTCAAAACAAGAAAGATGCCATAATTTAGATACAATATTAGACAAGATTTAACTAAATTGATAAATAAGTGCTAATTAAGGTGCAGGGAATCAGGGCCTTTCTTTACAAGACTGGTAAGAATGCAAATTGATACAGTATGTCAGTGGACGTATTTAGGAATGAGTATCAATGCCTTAAAAAATGTTTATATTCTTTATTCTATTTTTCTCTTTCTGGGTATTTAACCTTAGAGAATAACCATGAATACTCATGATGATTTATTAATGTACTCTTCATTGTAGTGTTATTATAATGAAAAAGTGAGAGCTACCTAAAGTTCATCAATAGAAATTAGACATAAGTTATGGTTCACACATAGGAAGAATACACATGCAACCAAATTATTTTGTAGAAAATATTTAATGACTTGGAATAATGTCCATGATATATTTTTAAATAGAAAATAATACGTGTATACAATACCAAATTTCTAAAAATGGATATACATGCATAGAAAAAAGTCAGTTTCCCTCCTCTATAAAATGAGGATACTAATTAAGCATGCACCTCATGGAATGGTTATAAACATGAAATTTAATGAGAACATTCATATTCCAATGCTCAGCATAGTGTCTAGCATATTTAAAGGATTCAGTAAATGTTAATTATTGCTATTGTAGTTGTCAAAGGCTATACATCAAAATGCTAGTCTTAGTTATCTTTGGGTAGTAGAATTATGAGTGATTTTAATTTCGTTAAATATGCTTTTCCATATTTTCCACAATTAATGTGGTTTTTTTTTTTTGTATGCAGGGGAAAAAAAGAAGGAAAGAAAACATTAAAAGAAAAAACATTGACTCTCTCCAAGCAAGATAAGTCTGCTTAAGATAATTCTTACTTCCCTGCCGGAGTGATTTGATAGCGAATAAAGATTTTGATATATTCGGAAAGGTATCCTAATCTTTGCTGCCTTCTCTTTTGGTAAGAGTAGAGATGAACAGTGGTATCAGACAACTAAAAATAAATAAATAAAAAGCTTTCTATTAGGCTAGCTCTCCAGGCTATTTCTATTCTTAGATATGAAATAAAATTTGGAGAGCAGTGCTTTAGAGGTTGGGCAAGAATTTTAAAAAGCCAGGGATTACAACAGAGGTCACTCATTTAAAATCAATCAAAGAATCAAACTTGGATTATGTCATTCACCTGCTAGCATTTTTTTCTTCTTTTTTTGCGTTACGCGGGCCTCTCACTGTCGTGGTCTCTCCCGTTGCGGAGCACAGGCTCCGGACGCGCAGGCTCAGCGGCCATGGCTCACGGGCCCAGCCGCTCCGCGGCATGTGGGATCCTCCCGGACCGGGGCACGAACCCGTGTCCCCTGCATCGGCAGGTGGACTCTCAACCACTGCGCCACCAGGGAAGCCCCTGCTAGCATTTTTTATAGCAACCCTTTGCCTAACTTAGAAACTACACATTACTCAGCCAGGCATTTGAAGCCATTTCAAAGATAATTTTCAGAGTGAATTAAAACTTTTTTTTTTTTTCTTAATCTAAGTTTTGGAGTTTCCAGCTTTCTACTTTGGGACTTTAAGTTCACACCCAGAGATAAAAGTGTCAAGATAAAATTCCAAGAACTGTTCTTTGGGCATCACTACCACATATATAGTTAAAAAGAAAACTTGAGAAGCTTTCAGAGAAGGATTCTTCTATGTAACAATCCTTAGATATGGTGGGAAATTCCCTGCCATGGGGTTGGGTGGGATTGGTCCCACTCTCAGCCAATGGATGTCTCCTACTCCTCAGCCATAGTGATTGGTTTAGTGATGGGCACATGACCCAAGTTAGACCAATCAGATTCAGTTCCTGGATATTTGTTTAAATTGTTTCCCACCAAGCAGAAAAGAGAAAAGGGTGAGATCTGGGAGCTGGAGGATGCCGTCTAGAGATTTAAGTGGGAAAACCAGCTTGAAAATGAAGCCCACATGAAGAATGTGGAGGTGAGAAATGATGAGAAATAAATCATGCTCTGGTGCCAGTGTGAGAGCACTAGATTAAGCTCAGCCTCTTGCTAGATTAGCCTGTTTAGTCGAGTTACTATTTTACAGCATTTTTTGGGTGGCATATTGGGGTCAGTTACCTGAAACTAAACAATCCTGATTCAGGAGGAAAGAATATAAAAGTCAAACAAGATCTTAAAAAGATCAAAAAGTCAAAGCCAAGGTCTTAATCATAATTAAAAATACAGTAGATTATAAGTAATTTAATATCAAATGCGACTCTTTAGTACTTTAGTCATGCACATATGTCTTCAATTGTGGCTCGTTAGACAAGCTGCTGTATCTCAAATAATATAATATTCCTTTCTTAAATCTACCCTTTTACCTTGTTTGTAACTTAACCTAGGATTCATCCTGCTTCACAAGAAAGTATTTTTTTTCAAGTGTCACATGATGAAAAAACTATTTAAATAAAAGAGGCCATTCTAAATCAAGAGTTACCTGGAATTAGAAGAGATAAGAATCAAGTAGAATTGAGTTAGTTGAAACAAAAAAATCTTCAATTCAAGGTCAAAAGAGCTGTTTGGGAAATCTTTCCAATAGTGCTCAAAAGAAAAGGCTGTTTAAAGACAGATGTGGGGGGCAGTGGTTAAGAATCTGCCTGCCAATGCAGGGGACATGGGTTGGAGTCCTGGTCCGGGAAAGATCCCACATGCTGCAGAGCAACTAAGCCCACAAGTCACAACTACTGAGCCTGCGCTCTAGAGGCCATGAGCCACAACTACTGAGCCCGTGTGCCACAACTACTGAAGCCCACACACCTAGAGCCTGCGCTCCACAACAAGAGAAGCCACCGCAATGAGAAGCCCATGCACTGCAACAAAGAGTAGCCCCTGCTCGCTGCAACTAGAGAAAGCCTGCACGCAGCAATGAAGACCAAACACAGCCCAAAAAAATTAAATAAATAAAAAATTTAAAAATAAAATAAAATAGAGACAGATGTGGGGACTTCCCTGGTGGCACAGTGGATAAGACTCTGCGCTCCCAATGCAGGGGGCCTGGGTTCGATCCCTGGTTGGGGAACTAGATCCCACATTCATGCCACAACTAAGAGTTCGCATGCCACAACTAAGACTCGGTGCAACCAGATAAATAAATAAATAAATATTTTTTTTTAAAAGAGCTTTAAAAAAAATACAGATGTGTGTTAGGGAATATCATTCGAAATCGTGATCTATACAAAATTACTACAAGCATCATGACCCTAGGAAGTGTAAGGGTGGACAAAAACTGACATTTCAGGGAACAGTTATGAGGCACTTATATATCCTTATATGATTATCAATGAAGGTAGTGGTGAAGAGAAAAAAGTGCTAAGCCTGAACTTGGAATTTTTCAAGACGACTCTCCTTATCTCAGCATCTGAGTATCTCCGTCTCTGAATGTTGATCTTGTTCATTTATGAGTTGAGGATGTTTGTATTCCATTGTGTCTGTCCAGTTTGTAATGTGGATGAGCGTCGGCCTGTCTGCCTTGGATTGTAAATTGTTGGGGAGAAGAGGCAAGGCTTAGCTAATTCTCTCTGTGAATCATTTAGCACAGCAGAGCACCACACGCAATGAGAGATTTAATAACTGTGTTTCTTAAGGCCTTTGGAAGGAGGTTTAGTCCCATTTATTGCTTTCTTGATCCTGCTGGCACTTCTTAAGACTGTGGGGAAAGTCGACTTGATTTACATTGTCAGCCTGGAAGCTTCTGCTGAATGTGATGACTGAGGCCTATCGGTGATATCTGTGGGTGAATGTCTGTGTGGTGTAATAAATATATTTGGTCTTTATCCCCAGGTTCCTGGCACAGAGCCCTTAAAACCCTTGGGATTTCATGATTGATAGGGGTGTCTTTTGTATTCATAGGAGTCCCTTTTGAGCACACCTGAGTTTATGCTAATGAGAGGACTTGGGGTGGGGGTCCCTAGATGGGGCTGGTCACCAGAGAGATCAACTGATTAGAGGGTAGGGATTTTCAGCCCCATCTACCAACCTTTGGGAAGATTGGGAAGGTACCCCTGCTTCCATGGGGACAGACGCTCCTGTGCTCAGGACCCTTCTGGACCTTGCTCTCTGTACCTCTACATCTAGCTGCACATCTGCATTCCTTTACAATATCCTTTATAATAAACTGGTAAATGTAAATAAATGTTTCCTTTAGGTTTGTGAGCCATTCTAGCAAATTATCTGTCCAGAGGAGGGGATCATGGGAACCCCAATTTATAACCAGTACAGAAGTACAAGTGACCACCTGGACTTGCAATGGGCATCTGAAGTGGAGGAAGTCTTGTGGGACTGAGCCCTTAACCTGTGGCATCTGATGTTATTTCCAGGTAGACAGTGTCAGAATTATGTTAAATCTGTGGGACCTCCAGTCAGGGTCTACTGAAAACTGGAGTGTTGCTTGACGGTGTTAGAAAACACTCCAGTCTGAAATGTTATGTTTTCACATTTTTGTAGTTGTTTGATGTGATACTATTATACATATTTGGCAAGTTGACTGAAATATGTTTTAAAATTTGATTCACTTTAGTGTGAAATTCAAATCTTGTGGAATTCAAAGTTCTCTCAAATAAATGGAGAATTACAAAGCTTTATTTTGACTTTAGCAACTGTTATTGGGGATGGAATGCTTAACCATTGAATTTTAACTTAAACAAGAGAAGGCTCTCCTTACCAGCACAGGTATAAAACCTGCACAAAGGCCCAGGAAGACAAGGCACATCTATTTTCTCCACTTGTTACTGACTCGGTACGATAACATTTAGTTTTCCTTTATTTTACCTCATTCTATATGCTAATAAGTACTGTATGAGGTTTAATAAACATCTACAAAAGCATTTAATAATAAAAGAGTTTTTCTTTTTTAGATTTTTTTTGATATGGACCATTTTTAAAGTCTTTATTGAATTTGTTACAATATTGCTTCTGTTCTATATTTTGGTTTTTTGGCCACGAGGCATATGGGATCTTAGCTCCCCAACGAGGGATGGAACCCACACCCCCTGCACTGGAAGGCGAAGTTGTAACCACTGGACTGCCAGGGAAGTCCCAAAAAAAAGGTTTTTAAAAAAAATCTAAGAGGGCTCCCCTGGTGGCGCAGTGGTTGAGAGTCTGCCTGCTAATGCAGGGGACACGGGTTCGAGCCCTGGTCTGGGAAGATCCCACATGCCGCGGAGCAATTAGGCCCGTGAGCCACAACTACTGAGCCTGCGCGTCTGGAGCCTGTGCTCCGCAACAAGAGAGGCCGCGACAGTGAGCGGCCCCCACTCGCCGCAACTAGAGAAAGCCCTCGCACAGAAACGAAGACCCAACACAGCAAAAATAAATTAAAATAAATTAATAAACTCCTACCCCCAACATCTAAAAAAAAAAAAAAAAGTTTAAAAAAAAATCTAAGAAAGCAGGGGTCAGGAGCACGAAAAAAGAAATCTAAGAAAGCAGAGAGCCTTGATTTTGAGTTCCTCTAAATCAGAATTCATGTTCTCACTAAGCGTGGGGTGTTAGCAGGAGTGAAAAGTACATGGTGAGATCAAGAGAACTGCTGAAGTTAGCTATGGAACAGAAAGGAAATATTATTCCAAAAAATTTGTAAACATTGTCGCAGGTACTGTTGTTATTAAAGTTAGCAATGTTAACCCTCAAAATATCCAAATCAATCAACAATCACTTCTGTTTTCTATCCATTCTATCAATGTTCCATTTGTGGACCCTTATTTAATGAGGGCTCATTATGTGCTAGATTTTGAAATGTTTAAAGAAGGTAGACACAGTCATGGCCCTCATGGAGCTTCCAGTCTATCCAGACAAGAAAGTTACACAGTGGGTTGCCTTGCTGGTGGGAGAGGGTGTTGACTAGAGAGGAACACAGGGGAACTTTCTGGGGTGATAGAAATGTTCTGTATATTGTGGTTGGTGATTACATGGGTGTATGCAGTCACCAACACGCTGGGTGAAACACTTAAGATCCATGCATTTTTCTATATCTTAATTGTACCTCAATTTTGAAGCAGAAGCAGCCACCCCCACCCCCCAAAAAAGCAGTTACAATACAATGTGACAAATGCTTTGACAGAGTGAATGTAGAGTGTTATGTGCACGTACATTAGGGTACCTGGCCCGGTGTTAGGGGTCAGAGAAAGCTTTCCTGAAAAACTATGCAGAGCTGGTATCTAAAGGTTGATTAAAGATAACCAAGTGAGGAGTTCCTTCAAATAGAGAAATTGCATGTGCAAAGCCCCAGAGGCAGGAGAGAATGTGACCCGTGCTGAACTGTGCAAGCAGTTCATTATGGTTAGAGTGGAGGTTGTGAGGTGAGGTTGGTGGAAGGTGAGGCTGGAGAGATGAGCAGAGCACAGAACAGGAAAGGCCCTGTAAAGCTATTTTAACAAGTTTGGATGTTATCATGAAGCCATGGGGAAGCCCCAAAGGATTTTCAACAGGAAGAGACAAGGTCCAACTTACAGTATAGAAAGACAGTTTCTCTTCAGGGCAGAGAATGGATTGGAAGTAGGCAAGACTAACAGCAGGGAGGCAGCTGCGATAAAGTAAGAGCAGTGGCCTGAGCATGGGTCATGGCTGAGGGGTGAGAGAAGTGGATGGAGCTGAGTGGAAAGTAGGGCACAGAATTGGCTGGATATGGGATTTAGGGAGAAGTCAAAGTCAAGGATGACTCCCAGGTCTCTGATGTGGAGCCATATGCCAAGACAGGGACCCAGGAAAAGGAGCAGAGGTGGGAGGGAAGTGAGTAGGCAGATTTGAGGGACATGGTGCAGATGTGCATGGTCTCAGGAGAATGGTTTGCAGATCTATATGTGGAGTTCCTTAGAATGACCGTGGTGGCTGGAGTCACAGGGCTGGCTGGGGCCATTCGGGGAGAATCTGTAGAGTGAGAAGCGAAGAGACTCACAAGACTTTTAGGAACACTGGAGTTTGAGGGTGGGCAAAGGAGACTGAGAATAAACAGCTCAGAGAGATGGAAGGGAAACCACAGGAGGGGGGGACAAAATATCCAAGGGAAGAGAGTGGAGGTTCACATCTGTGACTTTTACACCGGTACTTCTCGATGATTTTTGATTGTCACAGCCTGGGGGAGGGGTTGCCACTGGCATTAGTCGTTAAAGGCCAGGGATGCTGCTAAATATACTACAATGAGCAGGAAATTACCCCCAACAAAGAGTTTTCAAGTCCAAAATGTCACTGGTGCTGAAGTTGAAAAACCCTTGTTAAGATGTTCACATTATTCTCTATTTATTACAATGCTACCCATAGCATTAACTCAGAACTGTATTTCCATGTAGCTACCAATGGATATTGTGCTAGGTACTGTTTAAAGCATTTTTAAAAACAAACACACATATAATTAACCTTCACAACCTTATGAGATAAGTACTATTATTATGGCTATTCTTCAGATGAGAAAACAGTTTGAGTGACTTACCAAAGGTCACACACCTCAGAAATGGGAAATCTATAATTCAGATCTGAGTTTTCTGGTTTCAGATTCTGGACTCTTAACCATGACCTGTATTTTCTCTCATTTATGCAGTCTGTATTTCCTTCTGTATTAACTATCAGTTCATCTCTTTTAATCAACTATTGAGTGATATATGAGTATTCACCTTATATATTTATATTTGGGGATTTTCCAATTATCTTTCTCTTACTGATTTCTAGTTTAATTCCACTGTTTTCTGAGAATGGACATTGTATGATTTCTACTGTTCACATTTGTTAAGGTGTGTTTTATGGCCCAGAATGTGGTCTGTCTCGGTGAATATTCTATGTGAACTTGAGAAAAATGTGTATTCTGCTGTTGTTGGCTGAAGTAGTATATAGATGTCAATCATATCCAGTTGATTTATGGTGTCATTGAGCTCAACTATGTCCTTACTGATTTTCTGCCTGCTGGATATGTCCATTTCTTAAAGAGGGATGTTGAAAGCTCCAACCATGATAGTGGGTTAGTCTCTTTCTCCTTGCAGTTCTATCAGTTTTTGCTTCGTGTAGTTTGTCAATGTTTTGTTAGGCGCATGCATGTTAATAATTGTTATGTCTTCTAGGAGAATTGGCCCTTTGATCACTATGTAATGCCCTTCTTTAGCCCAGATAACTTTCCTTACTTTGAAGTCTGCTCTGTCTGAAATTAATAGAGCTTCTCCTGCTTTCTTCTGATTAGTGTTAGCATGGTATATTTTCTCCATCCATTTACTTTTTTTTTTTTCAAATGGAGAGATGAGCAGAGCACAGAACAGGAAAGGCCCTGTTAAGCTATTTTAACAAGTTTGGATGTTATCATGAAGCCATGGGGAAGCCCCAAAGGATTTTCAACAGGAAGAGACAAGGTCCAACTTACAGTATAGAAAGACAGTTTCTCTTCGGGGCAGAGAATGGATTGGAAGTAGGCAAGACTAAGAGCAGGGAGGCAGCTGCGATAAAGTAAGAGCAGTGGCCTGAGCATGGGTCATGGCTGAGGGGTGAGAGAAGTGGATGGAGTTGAGTGGAAAGTAGGGCACAGAATTGGCTCCATCCATTTCTCCATCCATTTACTTTTTTTTTTTTCAAAATTTATTTATTTTTGGCTGTGTTGGGTCTTCGTTGCTGCGCGCGGGCTTTCTCTAGTTGCAGCGAGCAAGGGCTACTCTTCGTTGTGGTGCGTGGGCTTCTCATTGCGGTGGCTTCTCCTTTTGCAGAGCATGGGCTCTAGGTGCGCGGGCTTCAGTAGTTGTGGCTCGCAGGCTCTAGAGCACAGTCTCAGTAGTTGTGGAGCACGGGCTTAGTTGCTCCGTGGCATGTGGGATCTTCCCAGACCAGGGCTCGAACCCGTGTCCCCTGCATTGGCAGGCGGATTCTTAACCACTGCGTCACCAGGGAAGTCCCAAGATTTTTTTTCATGTGGACCACCTTTAAAGTTGTTATTGAATTTGCCACAATATTGCTTCTGCTCCGTGCCTTGGCCTTTTGGCCGCGAAACATATGGGATCCTAGCTCCCTGACCAGGGATTGAACCTGCACCCTCTGTAGAAGGCAAAATCTCAACCACTGGACCGCCAGGGAAGTCCCTGCTACAGTGTTCTTTATCTCTAGCATTTTGGGAGTTTTTTCTTAGGATTTCTGTCTCTCTGCTTACACTGCCCATCTGTTCCTGCATGCTGTCTACTTTATCCATTAGAGCCCTTACCATGTTAATCATAGTTGTTTTAAACTCCCAGTCTGATAATTCCAACATCCCTGTCATGCCTGGTTCTGATGCTTGTTTTGTGTCTTCAAACTGTGTTTTTTGCCTTTTGGTATGCCTTGTAATTTTTTCTTGATAGCCAGTCAGGATGTACCTGGTAAAAGGAACTACTGTAAATAGGCCTTTAGTGAAGTGGTGATGAGTTGTAGGGAGAGGGGAAGCCGTCTATAGCCCTGTGATCGGGTCTCAGGCTTTTAAGGAGCCTGTGCCTCTGGGCTGTGAACTTCACAAGTGTTTCTCAGTTTTTTTCTCCCACCTCCCGCAGGACGGCTAGAGTGTGTTGGAGTTGTGTGTTTCCCTGCCCCAAGTCAGTTAGGCTCTGATGATACACCAGTGGGTTGGGCTCTGGTTAACTAGTTTGTCCTGAGGACAGGCCTTGTTAAAAACAGAGTGCTCTGGCTATTTCAAAGTGGTTCCTTCTCCTTGCCACAAGTCTGAGGAGATTTTTCTTTGATATTTACTGTGGGAACCTTGTCTAACTCCTGGAGGTGAATCTCACGATATTTTGGGCCCCCTCCATGACTGGGTTTCCCTGGAGTCTTAAACGCTCAGAATCAATTATAGTTCAGGTTTCCCTGCTCAGGCACTGTTGCCCACTGGCCCCCTCATCTCCTGAGTCTCTGCTCTGGGAAGCCTCCTTGTATTCCCTTGTCTGTCAAACTTGGGGGCAGTGGTTTTCTTTGTGCCCTCTCCTCTCTTGTGGATTCAGAAAGAGTTGTTGATCTGTCAGTCTGTTCTGCTTTTTACTTGTTAGGTAGGACAGAGTGGCAACTTCTAACCTCCTTACGTGCAGAACTGGAAACCGGAAGCTCTGTTTATAATATTTTGATAGCTGTCTTAGTGCTCATCTAATATATTTCTCTATGCTCCCACTTCATTTTTTGATTATTTTACTAACATATTTTGGTTTAAAAGTCTTAAGTGTTTATATATCCATAGATCCATAGATATATAAACATCCATAGATCTTGCCTCTGATAACTTCCGCGTTGCTTATAATCCCAAACCTATTTCATGTTACATCTGGGGTAAATAAAATAATGCTTTCTCTTAGTTTAAAAAATATATATGTTTAGTTCTTTGTCTGATGTAGGCTTTATTGATTGGAGTATAAGATTTGTTCAGGCACAATTCCCAAAATCCACCTCAAGCAAAGTTATCAGACAGCTCCAGATTCTGAGGCCTGGATTGTCTGCAAACTTAGAGCATAGATTGATCAGATTTTTCCTAAGTTGCCAGTAAAACGCATGAACTTGGAAACTAGAGACTTGGCTTCTGGTCCCAGCTTTGCCTGCAGGTAGATGAGCACATTTGACTCTCTGAGACACAGCTTCTTCAACTATGAAAAGAGAAGGGGGTATAAGGTCACCTTGAAGGGTCCTTGTGGCTCAAAAATTCTGTAGCAAACCTTGAAGTTCTCATTATTAAGTCCTGAATCTCTAGGCCATAGTAAGACCCTGTTCAAGCTATACCATTCCATGAGATAACTGTTAAATAAATGGGATGGCTAAGGGTGGTGATAAAGTTAATTCATATATTGAGACCCACAAAATGGAGGCCACCCCAGGGGCCCAGCCCAAGTCACAAATCTAAACCTAAGTCAGCCTGCATTTATGGGAAATACCTGTCCAAAAAACCTAGACTACACCAATCACAATCCTCTAACTCAGCTTTAGCTACTTTACCTCACCCTAGAAAATAGGATCTGCTAGCCTTATAAGGAAATTCCCACCTCCTAGCCAGTCATGCCCTGTTTCCATGTTGCTGCGTGTAACAGCTCTATAAAATTCACTCTCACTCAAAATCCTTTGGGAAGGGTGCTCCACTGCTTGTGAGGTCCTGTACTCCCCCAATCCATAGATTGTTTTCTCTTCAATTAGGGACATTGAACTTGTTACTAAATTGTTTTAGTTTTGTCATTTGATAGTAGTCAAAAGGTACACACTTCCAGTTATAAGTTCTGGTGGGGACTTCCATGGCAGTCCAGTGGTTAAGAATTAACCTTCCAATGCAGGGGACGCAGGTTCGATCCCTGATTGGGGAACTAAGATTCCCACATGCCTCGGGGCAACTACTGAGCCCGAGCACCACAACTAGAGAGAAGCTTGCACGCTACAGCGAAAAATTCTGCTTGCCGCAGCTAAGACCCGATGCAACCAAAAGTAAAATAAATAAATAAATATTTTTTAAAAATATATAGGGCTTCCCTGGTGGCGCAGTGGTTGAGAGTCCGCCTGCCGATGCAGGGGACACGGGTTCGGGCACCGGTCCGGGAAGATCCCACGTGCCGCGGAGTGGCTGGGCCCGTGAGCCATGGCCGCTGAGCCTGCACGTCCCGAGCCTGTGCTCCGCAACGGGAGAGGCCACAACAGTGAGAGGTAAGTTCTAGGGATGTAATGTACAGTGTAGTGACTATAGTTAACAATACTGTGTTGTATCTTTGAAAGTTGCTAAGAGAGTAGATCTTAAAAGTTCTCATCACAAGAAAAAAATGGAACTGAGTGATAACTAAACTTATTGTGATAATCATTTCACAATATATATATGTATCAAATCATTATGTTGTACACCTTAAACTAATACAATATTACTTGCCAATATCTCAAAACTGGAAAGCATAAAATTAGAAATGGGAGGGAATTCTCTGGCAGTCCAGTGGTTAGGACTCCGAGCTTCTACTGCAGGGGGCACAGGTTCGATCCGTGGTTGGGGAATTAAGATCCTGCAAGCCCCCAGGCATGGCCAAAAAAAAAGAAAGAAAGAAAGAAAAAGAAATGGGAAAATGGCTAACTTAAAAATAATTTTTTTTAACTCTGCTTAGCATGTTACTTTCTCTTGGTGGGTGTTCCTATTTCGGGCACTTAGTACAGAGCTTGCTACAAGTAAGCAAACCAAAAGAGTTCTCTTAAAACTTAGAAAGGCCAAGAAGTAGACAACCAGAAAGAGCACACGGAATGAGACAAGTTTCACAGTGTGTGGGAAAGTCGTGCCCTTACACTCTGATCTGGATATGGCTCATCTTCACCTGGTGAGTGATTGTACTTGTTTTCATGCTCAGTGCTACCATTTCACATACCTTCATTGCTGAAGGCCTTAAAAGTAACTGTCATCACCTGACGACATGACCATATTTAGCTGAATCACCACCAAGCATTGTTTCTATCCAAATCCAATCTGTTTACCCCTCTCTGTTCCCCTTGGGCAAGTGTTCTTGGGCCCTTTGTCCACTGAGTCTCAGCTGAAAGCATTGGTTCTGATTTCCAAAGAACAAAAAGAGAGATATTTTCTGTTCTGAAGAGTAACTTCTGTACTCTATCAGTCACACCTGGTGGGGGAGGAAATTGCTTTACTAGTCAAAGAAACCTTGTTCTCTAGGGCACCATGATGGTAAGGAGAATTACAGGATGTTTGAGGAGGCTCATTTCAAAGTACAGAGATGGAGAGACTTCTGGGTTTTTTTACTAGGAAAGATATTTGCAACAACATGGCTGGACCTTGAGGATACTATGCTAAGTGAGATAAATCAGACAGGGAAAGACAAATACTGTATGATATCGCTTATATGTGGAATCTAAAAAAACAAAAATCATGGGGACTTCCCTGGTACTCCAGTGGTTAAGATTCAGCACTTCCAATGCAGGGGGCACAGGTCTGGTCCCTGGTTGGGGAACTAAGATCCCACATGCTACATGGCGTGGCCAAAAAATGAAAAAAAAAAACACAGAACCATGAAAGCAGAGAGTAAAATGGTGGTTACCAGGGATTGGGGGTGGGGAAATGGGAGAGATGTTTAGGGGTACATACTTGCAAAGAGTAGATTAGTAAATCCTGGAGACCTAATACACAATTCAGTGACTGTAGACAACGATTGTATTATAGACATTAAACTTGCTAAGAGACTGTAGTCTTTTAATTGTTCCTAACACTAGTGAAAAGAGAATTATTTGACAGAAGTGTTAGCAAAGGCTACAATGGCAACCGTATTGCAATATAAATGTATCTAACCAATATGTTGTATACCATAAACTTATACAGCATTGTATGTCAAATATATCTCAATAAAAAGACAAATACACTAGAGTATTTTAACACAGACATGATGAATAAAATTACTTCAGTTGTGTAGAATTTTGTCTTAAAACTGGAGAATGAATATTCAGTAGAATACTGATATATATTTTTCTTTCTTTAGCAGGCTTGCCTTTTATAGTGGGTTGAATGGTGGCCCTCCAAAAGGTATGTCCACCCAAAACCTGTGCATGTGACCTTATTTGGAAAAGGATCTTTGTAATCAAGTTAAGGATCTCAAGATGAAATCATCCTGGATTATACAGTTGACCCTAAATCCAATGACCAGTGTCCTTATTTATTTATTTATTTATTTATTTATTTATTTATTTTGGCTGTGTTGGGTCTTCGTTGCTGCGCACGGGCTTTCTCTAGTTGCCGCGAGCGGGGGCTACTCTTTGTTGTGGTGCGTGGGCTTCTCATTGTGGTGGCTTCTCTTGTTTCAGAGCACAGGCTCTAGGCGCCCGGGCTTCAGTAGTTCTGGCACATGGGCTCGGTAGTTGTGGCTCATGGGCTTAGTTGCTCTGCAGCATGTGGGATCTTCCCGGATCAGGGATCGAACCTGTGTCCCCTGCATTGGGAGGCGGATTCTTAACCACTGAGCCACCAAGAAGTCCCTCCAGTGTCCTTTTTTGAGAAAAAATTGAGGTATAATTGAATATAACATTAGTTTCAGGTGTATAACAATGATTTGGTATTTTTAAAAATAAATTTATTCATTTATCTATTTATTTTTGGCTGTGTTGGGTCTTTGCTGCTGCGCATGGGCTTTCTCTAATTGCAGTGAGCGGGGGCTACTCTTTGTTGCGGTGCACGAGCTTCTCATTGCGGAGCTTCTCTTATTGTGTGGGCTTCAGTAGTTGTGGCACACAGGCTTAGTTGCTCCACGGCATGTGGGATCTTCCCAGACCAGGGCTCGAACCTGTGTCCCCTGCACTGGCAGGCAGATTCTTAGCTACTGTGCCACCAGGGAAGTCCTGACTTATTTATTTTATAACTGGAAGTTGGTATCTTTTGACTCCTTTCACCCATTTCACCCACCCCAATGACCAGTGTCCTTATAAGAGAAGATGTTGTACACCTGAAACTAATACAATGTTATATGTCAACTACATCTCAAACTGAGAAAACAGTAAAGAAAAAGAAGAGAAAATACAGAGAAGGCCATGTGAAGACAGAGGCAGAGACTGGGGATGCATCCACCACTAAGGAATGCCTGGGGCCACCAGAAGCTGGAAGAGGCAAGGAAGGGTCCACCCCTAGAACCTTTGGAGTAAGCACAGCCCTGCCATCACCTTAATTTAGGATTTCAGGCCTCCAAACTGTGAGAGAATACATTTCTGTTGTTTTAAGCTACCAAGCTTGTGGGGTTTGACATGGCAACCCCGGGAAACATAGATGCCACTTCAGATATTTTTCTCTCATCATGGCCATTTAAACTCTATGAGGAGAGGGGTTGATCCCTCTTTTCAATGCTTGGCACATAGTGGGTGCTTAATATATATCAAATGATATGAGATATCAATACCAGTGGGAAATTGTATCAACTCCACATTTCAGTGGTAGGTGAATTGTTTCCCCAATACTGTATGATGTTTATAAAGAGGTTCTATGTGAACGCAAATCTAATGTACAAGAATTAATAAAGAATTAACTTGCTTTGCCAGGTCTGTCTCTTTACTAGAAGAATAGCAATACAGGTGAGCATAGTTCTGGGCTGGGGATAGGAGACTTGGCAACTATTCTAACTTTCATCACTGCCTCATGAGCCTCAGGCAAGAGGGGTCACTTCTGTGACTCAGTTTCCCAAGCCGTGAAAAGAAAATCCTGTCTCCTTTCTGCCTACTAAGGAGGATCATGGGGGGCCAGGCTGGGCAGGGGTGGGGAGCCTGTAACGTGCTCCAGCTTAGTTAAAAGAAATATGAAATTGCCCTGCGTTATTTTACTCTTTGGAAACCAGTTTAAAGTTCTGTTCCTGTCTCACTTTCTATATCAGGATTCTTCAACCATTCAGCAGAGTGGAAGACAAAAGCTGCCCAGTTAGTAATCATTATCTCCTTTTTTACAGATGGAGAAATTTAAGGCAGAAGAGGGTTACATGTTGAAGTCAGCAAAGTAATTCACCAAGAGAATTCCAAAAAGATTCTGAGTCCGGAACAAAATGATTTTGTGGAACCATCTGTTATCCAGCTGCAGAGGTAGTTTGCTAAAGTGCAGTATTGTTGAAACCATTGTTACTGTAGCAGAAGTCTATCAGGCAATCAGGATTCAGGTAAGACCTGGATTAAGCATTCCAGTGAAGAGATGCTTTTTCATTCTAAAGGTGAGCAGATTTTATGACCTATCTACAACTTTGGTGTTTGCAAACTCAGATTAAAAGAGGATGGAGAGGGCTTCCCTGGTGGCGCAGTGGTTGAGAGTTCGCCTGCCGATGCAGGGGACACGGGTTCGTGCCCCAGTCTGGGAGGATCCCACATGCCGCGGAGCGGCTGGGTCCGTGAGCCATAGCCGCTGAGCCTGCGCGTCCGGAGCCTGTGCTCTGCAACAGGAGAGGCCGCAACAGTGAGAGGCCCGCGTACTGCGCAAAAAAAAAAAAGAGGATGGAGAGTCCCTTTGGTCTTTTAAGTCGTGAAATTTAAGCAGTGGCCACAAAGAAGGTGGATTATCTTGACTGGGTGAAATGGTTATACTGTATTTGTGAAGGTGACCAAGAATAAACAACATAGCAAACCAGACACAAGGCTCAGTTACTTTTGTTTGGCTCATATCTAGGCAACCAGAGTCAGGCACTAATCTAATAATGCAGCTAACTCAGATGAGGGGTGGGGGTGGGGAGGTGGTGGAGAGATGCAAGTGCTGGAAGTGAGACAAGAAGGGCAGAATGCAGAAAATTGTTAAAACTGGGTGATGGATATATGGGAGTTCATTACACTATTCTGTTTACTTCATATATGTTTGAAATTTTCCAAAATAAGAAATGGCTTAGTACAGCAAGTTGCTAACCAACTCTGCAAAAGGCTCATATGGTCCTTCATGATTTACTACCTTTGAGACAATCCTTTGCTAGAATAAAAATTGCTATTCTTCTACCCTATTGTCTAAAGAGTACACGTAATGTTGAAAGAAATCATTTATTCAGTAACTTTTAAAATTTTTAATAAAACTTTTGCTGCTTCTTGAATTTGAGAAAGGGTTTTTGAAATTATTTGACTTAAGAGTGCGTTATGGGACTTCCATGGTGGCCCAGTGGTTAAGAATCTGCCTGCCAATGCAGAAGACATGGGTTCGAGCCCTGATCCGGGAAGATCCCACATGCCGTGGAGCAACTAAGCCTGTGCACCACAACTACTGAGCCTGCGCTCTAGAGCCCATGAGCCACAACTACTAAGCCTGTGCTCCTAGAGCCCGTGCTCCGCAAAAAGAGAAGCCACCACAATGAGCAGCACGTGCACCACAACAAAGAGTAGCCCCGCTTGCTTCAGCTAGGGAAAGCCTGCATGCAGCAACAAAGACCCAATGCAGCCAAAAAAAAAAAAAATCCTTTCAGCCTCTTATTCCAACCACTACTGCAGTGACCTTAAAAAAATAAATAAATAAAAGAGTGCATTGTGAATTCAATAAAAGAATTTTTTTGAGGGATTAAAAAAAGACAAACTCAGAGATCAGCCCCATTACATATTAAGCAAGTAGTTTAGATGCAATAAATTATCCCACATCTTGGGAATTCTTTTACTCTGAAATACAAAGTATTAGGCTGTTGATGATTATGTTAGCAACAGACTACATTTTCTTGAACCCCAATTGGTACAGTTAGTACACAGTTGAAAGAGAGGTGTCATTATATAAAGTTTGAAACAAAGAAAAAATTTTGATCACATAATGTGTCTCTTTTACTGAAAAACTATGGTGTTTAAGCAGAAAAATGCCTCTCAAGCTTCAGGACATTCCAATTTCAAGTATTTAGCAATTGTGAACTCATGTGTACCCTATTTACTTCCTTATTTGAAAATTTTTTTCTCCCTTATTTTTTTCAATATTATATTCCTTCTAAGTCTTCCAGAAGAAAGAATTCACTCAAACATTTATTGGGAGCTTTGCTTTAAGTTAGGCACAGAATAAGACAAGTCTTCCTCAAGAATTGCGGTTTTAAAATGGTCTTCAATACAATCTCTCCCTACTCCTGGTTTTTGTTTTGTTTTGTTTTTATTGCTTTTCTCTGGTCACTCTCCAGCTGCATTAACTTTTTTTTTTTTGCTGCTGATTTTCAATATCTTTATTATGATTATAGCTTTATTGAGATATAATTCACATACAGTTCACTCATTTAAATTGTACAATTCAATAGTTTTTAGTGTATTTACAGAGTTGGGCAACCATCACCACAATAAGTTTTAGAACATTTTCATTGCCCCCCAAAAGAAACCCCTGGGCCCATTAGCATTTCCCCCTAACCCCCTCAACCCTAAGCAACTACTACTCTACTTTCTGTCTCTCTGGATTTGCCTCTTCTGGACATTTCATATGCATGGAATCATACAATATGTGGTCTTTGTAACTGGCTTCTTTCACTTAGCATCATGCTTTCAAGGTTCATTCACATTATAACAGATATCAGTACTTCATTCCTATTTTGGCTAAATAATTTTCCATTGTATGGATAGACCATATTTTATTTATCTATTCATCAAATAATGGATACTTGGGTTGTTTCCACTTTTTGACTATTGTGATTATGCCACTATGAACGTTTATGTATAAGGCTTTTTGATGGACATACATCTTCATTTCTCTTAGGTTTTTACTAGGAGTAGAATTGTGGGGTCATATGGTAATTCTATGTTTAATATTTTGAGGAACTGCCAGACTGCTTTCCAAAGCAGATCCACCGTTTTAGCGTTCCACCAGCAATGTAATTAAGGTTCCAATTTCTCCACATCCTTAACAGCATTTATTATTTTTTTTATTTTAGCCATCCTAGTGGGTGTGAAGTCGTATCTCATGGTTTTAATTTGCATTTCCCTGATGACTAATGATGTTGAGCATCTTTTCATGTCCTTAATCGTTAACTCTTCAGGTAGACCTGCCAGCTTCCTTTCTAATGAGGGAGAAATATGACTTTGTACCACCACCAAGTGTTTATTGAGTTTCTTTGTGCCTGGATCATTAGAAGAATTAGTACTTTTTCTTCCATTGAGGCTCAGCTGCTGCTCCCACATGGTGAATGAAAGGCTTTCTTTGCATTTTTCCAAAGAAGAAAATCCAGGACTATAGATGTTAAATTATATTATCTGAGCAATGCTTGAAGCAAGAAAAATAAGTAAGCTAAAAAACAAGTATTGGGCTTCCCTGGTGGCGCGGTGGGTAAGAATCTGCCTGCCAGTACAGGGGACACAGGTTCGAGCCCTGGTCCAGGAAGATCCCGCATGCTCTGGAGCAACTAAGCCAGCACACTGCAACTACCAAGCCCGCGTGCTCCAACTACTGAAGGCCGTGCACCTAGAGCCCGTGCTCCGAAACAAGAGAAGCCACCGCAATGAGAAGCCCACGCACCGCGAGGAAGAGTAGCCCCCGCTCACCGCAACTAGAGAAAGCCCGTGCACAGCAACAAAGACCCAACGCAGCAGAAAAAATAAAGAAATAAAAATAAATAAACAAAAAAACCCCAAGTATTATTGCAGTCTAAGGAAGTGGGGTGGCTTTGTGTTTTAAACTGACATAGTACATATAAGCAAATCTATTCAAAAGGAATAGAACAGTCAGGTTCTCATGAGACGTGAATTGACATCTTCATATCTCTTTCTCTACTTAAATATTTATTTAAGTACTGGTTGAGTTAAGAGAGGAGAGGAAGAAGTATCGGAAAACCAACGGAGTGTCATCAGGTCAGCCTGAAGAAATCGATACTTTAATTTACAAACTAATTTTCTCTGTCCAAATAAAGTCAACTCCAAGGGCTCACCCTAATTCTCTCACCGTGCTAGGATTTGGTTATTTTGTTATGTCGCTCTAAAAGAGCAGCTGGGATTTGAGAACAGTTGGTTCTTCAAGTGTTCTCAATAAAACGTTTTTTAAAGCCGCGTCCTTGCGTGCGCAGCTGCCACTGCTTACCAGACCCTCCAGAGAGGAGACCTGAGGTCATTACCGACTGTGAGAGGCGTGAATGTCTGGGGAGGAAATCCGAGGCCCTGCTTTGACCGCTATAACAAAAAAGTTCCAACCAACCGGCGTTTTCAAATTTACCACGCCCCTTCCCGCCCTCATCTCCAGAGGAACTTGACCACCCAGCCCTGAACCCAGATCTCTGCTGCAGTTTCCTGCAGGGTACGCTGACTCCAAGTTCAGCGATCCAGCGGAGAAAACCGCGGAGAAAACCGCTCGGTGACTCCCGCCACGCCCAGACCCGCCCATCTCTGCTTGGGGCGGAATGGATTCTTTCTCGGCCTTCCAGGCTGCGACGGAGGCCCCGCCCCATTCCCACCACTTCATTGGCTTTGGTGACCGGCCCCCCGAGTGTCAGCTCCGGATTGGCCGAGTCGGCCGCCGCTCGGCGATCTTCCCGGGCGCGCGCGGCGGGCGTGACCACGCCCCTTACGTCTGGACGCTGGGTCGCCTCGGGAGCCTCAGTATCGCCGCCCAGAAGGAAGGAAGGTGGTTGTGGTAGGTTCTGCTATGGTGCTGAATTCCTCGGCAGAGCCGACCCAGAAGCGGCGGTCGCGGCCATGAAGGTGAGGGGCCGGTGGGGCCGGGCAGTCCCTCCTCTCCTCTCCTATCCGGCCAGTGCGCTCGAAGTGCCTTCCTTTCGCCTCAGGGGTTACCCTGCCGGCACCTCGGAGAGCTCCGCGGAGGGGGGTCCCCCGCCGGCTTCTGGGGCCCTGACCCGCAGGGCGGATGTCGTGGGCTCCCGGACGTTTCCAACTCCCACAGCGCCTCCGTCAGCGAGCCCGAGCCCGGGCCCGCCCTGCACTCACGCCTGGTGGGCCCCTCTCCGCGCTGGGCCCTGTCCGTGTCCTCGGGGGCCGGAGGCAGACCCCCTGGTGCTCGCCTCACCTTCCGTGCCTTTGCCCACAGCGTGCCCTCTCCCGCCCCGAGTCCTTGAACTAACCCAAATGTTGGGAGCACCACGGGACTGTCGCAGGACGGAAACTGCAGGACGAAGGGAAAAGGGGTTGTGCGGGGAGTCGTGAGGCTGGGGCCCGGCTAACTGGTTAGAAATGTCTCGGGGCGGGGATCCCACCCTGAAGGATCTGTTTGCAGGCTTAACACAGGGGCCGTGACCTAGAGCTCTTAGCAAACCCGTTGTGTCTCCATCGCTGCTAGGTACGCAGCAAGTAATTTGACAGCTTGAGTCTTCACGGTGGGTGTGAGAGCGTGGGAGCATCACTGAGTGAGAAGTTTAAGGAAGAGGGGGGAGGGGGGAGGTTCTGGCCTACTTTTGGGAGCTGATTCTCTCAACTTGATCGCTGAGAGTTCTAAAGAGCTCTGGGTACAACAATCAATTCACGTATTGATTCAAACCAAGTGGGGTGAGTAATAAGGTGATACTCTTTCAGACATCGTTGATTTCATTAATCTCAGTGAAGAGGTGTGATTGGTGTGGGTAAGAAAAATAACAGTGAACTGCTAGCTAAACCTCTACCTTCACAAAGCCCCAAGAAGATATTTTGTTGAGCATTTCCTATGTGTTAGCTAAGAGGAATATATCATGCGTAGAAGTAATTCAAAATATAATCCCACCCTTTAGGAGTTTGCCAACCAAAAGAGAAGAGACATTCTCAAGAAACCACATTATGAGGCAGAATTTGATGTAAGGTATCAAAAAAATGCAAAACCCTCAGGAGCAAGAAAGGATTTTTTCTGGCTCTAGGAAGCAAGGAAGATTTTTGGAATAGGTAACTTCCGAACTGGGTGTTAAAGTATGAGGATATTCAAAGAGCATATTTTTTAACTTCCCAGTTCAGCTATAAAATATTTCAACTTAGAATACCTATTAAAATATCTAAAACTAGCTTTCTTTCCTGAAAACCATCATCCCGCTGTGTGTTAAGATCCAAAAACCAATAAGGGATCTTTATACATAATGCCTCAAAGAATGTCAGTAACTTTATTAGTAAATATTAAATTTGTGACCTATCAAGAAACAAGGTTTAGAAGGAGAGAATTAAGGGCAAGTACAGTGTTGAAATTTTTTCAGAAGTGTTTTTGAATTTAGGTGGAGGATACTGCTTTCTGAGTTGAAATTTTAGAAACAAAGTTGGATGGGATTTGAAAATATAAAAAGGTATATTTTATGAAACAAAATGCAGACCTAAATAGACATCAGTCTGAACAAGATGACAGTTATGAAGATACTGCTTTTCATTTAAGTTTTCGTGAAAACTGGATTCACAAAATTTAGGATTGGGGCTATTAACTTTGTTTCATATTGAAATTGTCTAATTTTGCGGTATCTATAGATTCTGGGCAGGGGCATTAATTCCTGATGTCATGGAATTCTAACATGTGAATGTTCATCTAAGCAAGTATTAAATTAAAATTTCAGTGGAATTAAAATTAATTTAAAAGCCAAGCAATCAGATAAGTACATCTTCACACAAACCCAGGACCAGGAGCTGATTTTAGTATATGTGTAGAATGGGTATTTACTTTCTTCCTTTAATTTTTTTGCCTTTTTTTGTTATTGTTTAGAAACTGTTGTTTTGAAATAGGTTTGTCTCAAAGACTCAAGTAACCATTTTACCTTAGAGTAGCATCTAATTAACTTCCTATAAGGGATTAAAAAAAATCCAAATTAGTATCTTATGCTAATTTGATTTAATCTCCTTCCTGTTTTCCCATATTTATATTGATCTCACCCTTAATTGTACTAATTATGTTCATTCTTCCAAGCTCAAAACAAGACATCAAGACGAAAGTAATCTGTTTAATGTAATTTCCTTTTCCTTTTTTTTTTTCCTCTTTTCTCTGAAAGGTGGGGGAGTGGTGCTAAGGGTCAAGTATACTGTTTTGTTTTTTAATTTTATTTACTTATTTTTGGCTGCGTTGGGTCTTTGTTGCTGTGCTCAGGCTTTCTCTAGTTGCGGCGAGCAGGGGCTCTTTGCTGCGGCGCGCGGGCTTCAGTAGTTGTGGCACATGGGCTCAGTAGTTGTGACCTGCGGGCTTAGTTGTTCCGCGGTATGTGGGATCTTCCCAGACCGTGGATCGAACCCGTGTCCCTTGCATTGGCAGGCGGATTCTTAACCACTGCGACACCAGGGAAGTACCAAGTATACTGTTTTAAGAAAAGAAGACAAAACCCAAACATGAAGAAGGTAACATTTATGATCTCCAGAACACATTATTTGTAAAAATCAATCAATTTGGCCAAATGTCTTACCTAAAAATATTACATTTTTAAGATCAGCATTTGTTTTTGCATCCTGCTTAATGTCCAAATGGTATGAGAGAAAGAACTTAGGATGTAGAATTTCCTCCTTTGTGGTATATAGCCTGATATTTAATCATTAAGATCGCAGAGTTCCTGGTGTATTGTATTTCAGTTGAAGCAGCAGTTTCAGTAAGAAATTCTTTCCCTTTTTAAGGAACTGTTCCTCCAGTGGCTCTAAATAGAGTAAAGATTTTTGCTTATTATCTTAATGGTTTCTTCTGGTTTACTTTAATTTCTGTAGGGAAGTTTAACCTAATTGAAATTTAAACTGTAAAACTTACTCTCTTATATCACTGGTACTGAGATTTGAAACATCTTTTCATATTGTTTAACATAAGGACATTGAGTTTTAGCAAACTGAAGGTTGTTCAGAGTTTAAAGACAAAGCTTGTGGTGATTGAGTTCTCTGAAGAAGCTTCCACTGGTGGAAGAACTGAATCCCTGCCTGGTCCTTGTAGCTTCTTACAGCATCCAAGAAAATTAATGTTCTTGAAATTGAAACTTCTAGGTTTATCCTTAAAATAACTGTGTAAAATATTACCATATTTAATTTAGAGTTGAGGCAAGCAACTCTTAGGAGGTGGCATTATGATTACTGCTGTTTACCTAGTTTAATCAAAAGCAAATGATTTAGACTATGATCATTTAGTTTTTTGCTGTTTTCAAACCCATCAACTTCCCCACTCCCCCTTCTCTCTCTCTCTCTCTCTCTCTCTGGCTGTCATTTAATCTTCATGGAAATCACTACAGCTTTTCTTGGTCTTCATTCTAGTTTGCCTGGCTACTATTACATTTGGTGGAATAATTAAAAGGGATCACATCCTGATGTAGTTTAGAATAGGATTCAAAGTTTGTAGTAAACTTGTTAATTCTGTAAGTTGAGCATTTTGGACGTCTCCCCGCCCCAACCCCCAGATATTCTAGAAAGCACATTAGATCTCACACAGACACGCACACGCACAATCAAAAGACAGCTGAACCTTGAGCCATTTGAAAACTGGCACTCTGCCAAAAAGAAGGCTGGGCTACTGCTCTTGCAAAGAAAGAACACATTCCCTCTTGCTTTTGTTGACTGAAATGATGATTCAGAATGGGCCTGTATTGTGTGAATCTGACTGAGGAACCCAAGAGAGTGCTTAAAAAATTGGTGGTGGTGCTATTGTGGAAATAAGTGTCACAGCACTGGAAACTGTCAGTCCCACTCTCCTGCAAAGTGTTTACAGTTGTGGATCACAGTCTCCTCCCCTCCTCTGTACTCCTACAGAGGGGAGGGAATTTCTAATTCATTCTTTAGGAAGGAACAAGACGAACTTTTATGTTGGTGATTTTAGCAAAGGAGCTGAACATGCTTGCTTCAGTACTTTTCTGAGACCTTCTCAGATTTATCTTCCTGTGGGTAGGGAAGGGACTCTGGTCAACTAGATGGTAAGCTGCTGTTGGTCAGCTGTGCTGGTGGCTGGCTGGCATGTTATCAAGACCAGTTGGCTGCAGAGCTAAAGTCATGTTCTCCAATTGGTGTTACCAGTAAAAAAGCAAATATTTAAATTTCTGTTTGTCTTATTTCTTTACTCAGTTTTAAAATGGGAGTGAGAAAAAAATGTAGTGTTATTGGCTCCCTAAAATCTTGGTTCACTGTCTTTGAAAACATGAGAACTGGCATTGGATACTAGAATAACATGAAGAGATCTAGGTGTCTGGGGCAGTCCAAACAGGAGACTTTACAATTTAATTTCTTACTGTGGGCCATGTAAGTTTTTAATATGAGATCTGGTTCTTAATTGATGCCTGGCAGGCCATGGTTCCATGGCTAATCTACTCAGGAGCAATTTTAGTCTAACAGGATGTTTAGGAAAGGGATTAGGTTTATCAAGAAAAAGTCATTTATTTTCAGTAGTCATTGATGGCTAGAAAGTCAACTAGAAACACAGCTAAATTCTCTAAACTAGGAGTTTTGTATCAGACATAAGTAGATGGTTGCCTTATTCGGTTATTCTCTATGTTGTTTTTGATGGTCCATATTCATGGTCAAGAGAGGAAATGTAACCATCCTTCTCACCTCTTGGATTCATGTGGTTTAGTCTGTAGAGTCCTGCTGTCAACCATGGTCCCAAGTAGGGTTTAGAATTGTTAGTCACATAAGCCCAGATCATAGCAGAGATCCAGACTTTGGCTTTATTCGTGGAAAGGTAGTAGTTCGGAAAATACGCTTCAATCTTACTATCAAAAGGTAAGCAGAGTGTGAATAAAAGAAAAATAACGGAATGCAGGCTGATTAAACTGGCGGAAGATCTTAGAGGATAGGGACGACGGAAGTAGAGAGAACATGAACTTGGGTCTCTAAAGCTTTTAAGGGGAGGGTGCAAAAAGGGGAAGCTCTTTGTTTATGACCCTACCAGGTACGGTAACTGGGCTCTAAGGAAATATAACAAAGACAGAGAGTCAAGAGCTCAGAGAATAAATTCATGTTCGCCTCCCCGCCCCTTTCCCAAGAGCACACGTTCAATAAACTGTTGGGAAAACGCTCTCTTAAATTGTTCCCTAATTGCTTTTGTAGATTCTGTCACTTGAAAAATGGGACTGTTATATCAAGTATTAACAGAAATTTGGACAGATTTGAGAGGAGAAAGGTCAGTATAGGACACTCAAAGCATTATTAGGGCAAGGTAATAGTCCTTAAATAGGGATCCCTGTGCCCTGAGGGGACACGCAGAAGAAATTCAGGCAATTAGGACTTTAAGGGAAAGTACAAGAAGATGAAACATACTAACCGGAGGCAGGGAGATGGACCCTAAGTTTGGAAGATTCATTTTCTGGGTGGATTCTTCAACTTGGGGGTGAAGAAGGACAAAAATAGTTTGCCAAATGGCTTTTTGACAGACCCAGAAATCACTGTCTTTCTCCCAGTATTGGAGAGTTCACCCAAGAAAATATGTAGAGGAATAAGTTAGGAAGTAAGAAATCTGGGCCAAAAAGCAAAGAGCAAGTAAAATGAAGGAGGGCACCAAATTTCAGCTTAACTTCCAGGCTGATATGTGGTAAAGGAAAGGAACTGATTGGGGACTTCCCTGGCGGTCTAGTGGTTAAGACTCCGAGCTTCCACTGCAGGAAGGTTCGATCCCTGGTCGGGGAACTAAAACATGTGCGTGTGGTGCAGCCAAAAACATTAAAAAAAAAAAATTTTTTTTTTTAAAAGGAAAGGAACTGATATAAGAATCAGATTAAATTGTTAAAAACTCAGCTGAGGCCTTCTGAGCTAATCCTTTCTGAAAGGATTAGGGGAAACCAGAGGGGGAAAGGAAACACTAGAGGCAAATCCCACTACTTGGGGATGGGGGTGTGAAGGGGCGGTACCTACACAGGTAGTGAGGAGCACGTGGCAGAGATGTTGGTTCTAGAACTCTAGAGGAACAGGCTTCAGAAGTAACCACAGCCCCTTCCATTTGGGAATCTGAGTGATTCTCCAGCTGAAATGATGTAGGCAGAAAGGAGAAATCCCCTAGACCGAGCAGGTGTTAACCTTTTAACCTTGACTGTACATTCACATCACATAGGGAATTAAAAAAAATTCTGAGGCCCAGGTTGTACCCCAGACCTGTTAAATCAGAATCTTGGGGCTGGGACTCAGGCACCAGTATTTTTTAAGGCTCTCCTGGTGAGTCCAACCACTGTCTTTCTTTCTTTCTTTTTTTTTTCTTCCGGGTGTGTTGGGTCTCCGTTGCTGCGCGTGGGCTTTCTCTAGTTGTGGTGAGCAGGGGCTACTCTTCGTTGAGGTGCGCAGGCTTCTCATTGTGGTGGCTTCTTTTGTTGCAGAGCACGGGCTGTAGGTGCACAGGCTTCAGTAGTTCTGGCTCGCGGGCTCTAGAGCGCAGGCTCCATAGTTGTGGCACACGGGCTTAGTTGCTCCGCGGCATGTGAGATCTTCCCGGACCAGGGCTCGAACCCGTGTCCCCTGCATTGGCAGGCAGATTCTTTTTTTTCTTTTTCTTTTATTTATTTATTTATTTATTTTTGGCTGCGTTGGGTCTTCATTTCTGTGCGCGGGCTCTCTCTAGTTGCGGCGAGCGGGGGCTACTCTGTTGCGGTGCGTGGGCTTCTCATTGCCATGGCTTCTCGTTGTGGAGCATGGGCTCTAGGCGCGCGGGCTTCAGTAGTTGTGGCGCGCCAGCTCTAGAGCGCAGGCTCAGTAGTTGTGGCGCACAGGCTTAGTTGCTCCGCGGAATGTGGGATCTTCCTGAACCACGGCTCGAACCCGTGTCCCCTGCATTGGCAGGCGGATTCTTAGCCACTGCGCCACCGGGGAAGTCCCATTATTACTATTTTTTTGATGTGGACCATCTCCAAAGTCTTTACTGAATTTGCTACAACATTGCCCCTGCTTCATGCCTCGGTCCCTTGGCCACAAAGCATGTGGGATCCCAGCTCCCCAGCCATGAATCTAACCCGCACCCCCCACACTGGAAGGCGAAGTCTCAACCACTGGACCGCCAGGGAAGTCCCTCCAAATAGCCTTTTAAGGTTGTTTAAAAAAAATTTTTTTAAGAGCTCATTGGACAAGCAGTAAATGTTTGACAGAATTAGATAATAAAATAAATGGAACAGTGCCTTTGTTATGCCATTTTAACTAATAAGACCTCACCTACCTGGACTTCCATTACTTATCACATTATCTAGAGTCTAGAATATGCATAAGTAGTAGGACAAGGGGCAAAAGCTCATTGGTTCCAAACAGTGTAGCTTTATATTTTAAGCATAGGAAAATGCCTTGAGCCCTCACTGAAAATGTATTTTTATATACACTTCTAACAAGCTTGGTTATCAGGTTTCTGAATGCAGTAAAAAAGGAGAGACAGGTTGCTAGAGGTAGATATAGTGATAGCAGTGGTGATTCACAGAAAGGGAAGAGATGAGAGGAAAAAACATAAAAGGCAGCATATTAGTTTCAAGCCACTTAGTGGAGTGGCAAATAGCCCTTACACCTCAAAACGTCATTATGATTATCAAGTCATCAGAAATTGTGTTCAGTATTCTCAGTTTGCTTTTTTAAAATATTTTCCTTAATGTTAAATTAATATATTCCTTATAAAGGTTTGGAAAGCAGGGGAAAACAAATTATACGAGATATACATGAAAACCTAGAGAGCACTTCAACTGGCATTTTGATGTTTTCCCAGTCATTTTTAAAAAATCAAAAAAGTTTCCACATGCCATAGTTTATTATGCCCAGATACAAATGAGAGGACAGAAGTTTAATGAAATTAAGTAATTAGAATTTATATTCTTTCTGCTAAATGATAGCTGGGAAAATCTGCCTCAGCCTATAGAACGGTGCTGTAGTCACCAGTCTAAGGTTGCCAGATAGAATACAAGACACTCAGTTAAATTTGAATTTCAGATAAACAGTGAACAGCTTTTTTCGGTGTAAGCATATCCCAAATATTGCACAGCACTTACTTCCATCTAGTCATTTTTCTTCTGTGTGCATGCACGTGTATCTCTAAGCATATGTGTTTTTTGTTGTTGTTTTACGAAATTGGGTTCATATTGTATCTTCTCCTTTGTTAACAATATATCATGAGTATCCCCAAAGCCAAATATTCTTTGTAAATACCAGAATATTATCCACTTCCCAATAGCTTAAAATTTTGATGCTTAAAAGAATAATTTCGAAATTATTTAGGGCAAACGTGCCTCTCCAGAATGGCATTCCCCGAGAATCCCAGAGAGCCCAGGTTCCAATCAGCTTTAAACTGGTGCCTATTTTCGTTCCTTTCCAGGCGGGTGCCACGTCTATGTGGGCTTCGTGCTGTGGGCTGCTGAATGAAGTCATGGGGACTGGAGCTGTCAGGGGCCAACAGTCAGGATTTGCAGGAGGCACTGGTCCATTCAGATTTACACCGAGCTCTGATTTTACCACTTACCCACCAGCACCTACAGAAGGGCCTAATATAGTTTGCAAAGCCTGTGGACTTTCATTTTCAGTCTTTAGAAAGAAGGTGAGTTGGATGAAATGTTACACACAAAAAAACACATGTATCACAATTCTTGATTGTATGTTATTTTGAATACTAATGAATATTCATTTCTTCTTATACAAATATCAAAAAGTCCTAATAACCATTCCCCATTTAGAAAAGTGCTGAGTTGCAGAGACTGTATCACTGCTCAGGTTTTCTGACTAGACGTTGTTGCTTCTCATGTTGCTCAGCCATTCTTTCTTCTGGACTCTGACCTGTTCATACACTTTGATTCTTATGTTCTGAAGCAAGAGATTTAATTAGTCTGCAATTTTGTTCAGAGAAGATTTACTATAACTTTGATCTCAAGTTTCAAAAAATGTATCCCCACCCACATTAACTCAAGTGAAGAAATGAGTCTATTAACATTAGCTACTGTTTAAAGATTCAACATGCAAAATAACAGCTAAAACCGTTATTTTCTTTAGGACAGAAAGTTGTTCTTTCTGAGAACCATCATATTGCTGGGCCATCTCCCAGGCTTGTCAATCCAGTCCTTTGAAATACTTAACAAACAAGGTGTTAGCTTGTGGGAACAATGCCCCAAGCAGAAATGACCACATCATCATGTCTTCTTTTAAGTTTTGCTTGTGGAATGGCTTTGATTGTGATTAAGGCTCTAGGGTACAGATTACTGTATAAGTGGGGTCCTCTGTTTGCTTGGATTGACCTTGAGAGATCAGTTGCCTTTCTCTTTCCCTGTGTTAGGCTTTTCCCCCTTCTCTCTCTCTTTTTTTTTTTTTTTTTTAATTTTTGGTGTCATTGGGTCTTCATTGCTGCGCGTGGGCTTTCTCTACTTGCGGCGAGTGGGGGCCGCTCTGTTGCGGTGCGCGGGCTTCTCATTGCAGTGGCTTCTCTTGTTGCAGAGCACAGGTTCTAGGTGTGCAGGCTTCAGTAGTTGTGGCACATGGGTTCAGTAGCTGTGGCTCGTGGGCTCTAGAGCGCAGGCTCAGTAGTTGTGGCACACGGGCTTAGTTGCTTCATGTCATGTGGGATCCTCCCGGACCAGGGCGCGAACCCATGTCCCCTGCACTGGCAGGCCGATTCTTAACCACTGCGCCACCAGGGAAGCCTGCAGTCCCCCTTCTCTTTAAATGGGGAAATTTTCACATAGGCAAAGAGCAGGAAGAGAGTTTGTGGTCATGCTTTCTGCTCCATGTGGTTCAAGACAGCTCTGTTTTGCTAATTACGTTTGCCCAAAGGGGTGGAAAGGTTTTAATTCATTAACACAAGAGTATGTTTTTCTTAAAGGTCTGTATTTGAACTTCTGTGAATCCAAACTGCCTCAGCAGTGACTGTTTTGATTTTCACCACTTTTAGAACACGAAAATGCCCATGGGTCTGGTGCCATGGGGGACTTCATAAGAACTAAAATTTAATTTTAATAGAAGGCAAAAGGAAAACTAGTGCTTTGTATCTGGCTCTCATTAAATGCTTCTTTCCTATCTGTTTCTTCAGCATGTATGTTGTGACTGCAAGAAAGACTTTTGCTCCGTTTGTTCGATCTTACAAGAAAATCTCCGTAGATGTTCCACTTGTCACTTATTACAAGAGACAGCCTTTCAGCGCCCTCAGTTAATGAGACTGAAAGTGAAGGATCTACGGCAGTATCTCATTCTTAGAAACATACCGATCGATACCTGTCGAGAGAAAGAAGACTTGGTAGATCTGGTACTGTGTCACCGTGGGCAGGGCTCTGAGGACAACCTGGACACGAGCAGTCTGAATTCCTCAAGGTCCCAGACTTCTAGCTTTTTTACACATTCATTTTTTTCAAACTATACAGCCCCATCTGCTACCATGTCTTCCTTTCAGGGAGAGCTTATGGGTGGAGACCGGACCTTAGGATCTGGAGTACTGGCACAGGTACGAGGGTGTAATTACCCCGAGGGCCTGGCATGTCGTCTGCTTTCCGCCAATATGGAGGGGGCTTTAGGGCTGAAGACTCCTTGCTGAGCCGGGGTTCCACGTGCTGCTGAACTCTGCACTTGCAGGCTCTCCTGATGTGAGGCTCCAAGCTCAGATGCTGCCTGAAGGGCCCAAAAAGAGCTCATCAGTCTCTTGACCTTAGTTACCTCAGTTTCCCTCTCTTATATAGTTAAATACTAGCTGTCGAAATAATGACTGTCAAATGTAGCATATAAACATTTGCAGGACTATTTGTGTGTCAGTGACCATGGAAACTATAAGTTAACCTAATGCCCAGTTGCCTTGCTACCGTAAAATTGTTCTAATTTAGATATTGGGAAACAGCCATCTGAATTAGTGACAGGATATGGTTATTTACTCATTTCAAAGAAATGCCAGTGCAGAATGTTGTCCCAGTGAGGTCCTTGGGCATACTAATTGAATAACATGCAAAGTCTTGTAATTAATACTCAATTTGTATATATGAATGATTCTAAAATGCTGAAAGAATTGTTTTGAACATTCATTTCCACATTTAATTTTCTCCTCTGAGGAAAGAGGTTAGAAGCAGAGGGAAATGTGGTCTAGTTGCTTTCTAAAGAGTCATCAATTAGATAAGCCCAAGCTAGGAGTTTTATTATTTTCCCAAATGGCAGCTGGCATAATTATGATGCAAAGGTAAGACACATCTGACTTTTGTGTCACTTTTGAGTATATGACACCACTTGGGAGATGTGGGTCTTTGGATGATACAATATAGTGTTTGTGAACTAGTGGGGTAGAATACTTGAAATTGGGCATTGTCCTAGGCTTTCTGTTCTCCTTAAAGAAAAGAGTATCTGATTGTTGAGGAATTTCTGAAAACTAGAAATGGCATCAACCATCAGTGAATTAGTCTAGAAAGCATTGTTTGGAATTAGAATGTCTAAGCATGAGGTAGTAGGATTGAGATCTTTGAAATCAAATACCCTTGACACTAGGGCTGATCTTAGAGCTTTAGTTTCTACCTGTATCTTAGAGGCTCCAGTTAAACCAGCCAGCTGCAGGTCCTTTGCTAAGGACACAGTGCAATTCCATACGCTTTTGGCTTTGACATTCTGTGATGGGACCTTCTTAACTTCTGGGGAGTTAATACTATGGTTAGATTTTAAAAATTCACACGCACATAGGAATTTGACTTTTGAGATAACTATGGAAGGTAAATTGTTTATCGAATCATGTGGTGCCCAACTCTTTGGGAGGGGCAGCAGCACTCAGGATCCTAGGAAGGTGTGGAGTATGCCAGGTATTAAGAGTCATTCTTGGGGAGGATCTATTGGAAGGGTTTTCTCCAGTGATAAATATGGGTTGGTACCATTAGGAAAATGATTCCTGACCTAATATGTATTATGTGTGTAGGTGCGAAGTGAAATAGCTTCAGCAAACACAGATGATGATGAAGAAGATGATGACGACGACGACGATGATGACGAGGATGAAGAAAACTTGGAGGAGCGGGTGAGACTGCCTATAAAATTTGGTTTCCCTGACACGTCACCTTGGTAGGCAGGGAAAATGCCCATGTGGACTGTCGCTAGATTAGCACAGGATGTTTCTTTTGGTTTGAAGGCAGCACAATACATAAAACACTTCAAGAACTGGTGAGAAGTCTGGGGAGAATCTCCAGGGCCAGTGATGACTGTAGGGTGAAGGCAGCATGCTGTTTTCCTTGCTGGATTTGCAGGAACAGAGGTAATGGACACACTCTGTGATTTCAGACATCTGGCCTCGCTAAGAAGAGAGTGAGAGCTTCTCTGTCTGACCTGTCAAGCCTTGAAGACGTGGAAGGGATGAGCGTGCGCCAGCTCAAGGAAATCCTGGCTCGGAATTTTGTCAACTATTCTGGCTGTTGTGAAAAATGGGAGCTAGTAGAGAAAGTAAACCGGTTATACAAAGAGAACGAAGAAAATCAAAAGTCATGTAGGTTTATTTTTCCTTTGTTTCCCTGTAGTAGCTTTCTTTAGGCCTTTAAAAACTGGCCTGTTTCTGTCAGTTAAGTCCACTTTATTTTTGAGAAACCTATGTATCCTTTTATTGAGTGTGAATTAGTTATATAAACTTGTTTATAGATCTGTTAAGCAGTAAGTTCATTATGTGATGTTGGCTTTGAGATCACCATTGCCAATGAGTTAGATAATCTTTTGTTCAGTCTGGTTTTTCTGGTCATAATTTGTTAGAACTCTAATGAAATTCCTTTATCTAAGAAAGGCTTGTTTTCTCACTAACCTGTCTGGCAGGCCAGTACTGAGGATTTAAAAGCTACAATTGAGATAATCAAACAGTGGGGGGAAAAAATTCCCTAGAGCCAGGATGTTAAGTAGTTCTTAACATCAAGTATCAGTAGGTTTCTTTGTAAGTCACGAAAAGCTAAGGTTAAGAACTTCTGAACTATTTATTGATGGAGCATGGAGCAGAAATCCTCAGCTGGTAACAGGGCCAAGCCACAGAGCATTTATAGGCAAGAAAAAAGAATTCAGTGGTGTTCAGACTGACAAATATTATGTTCTTATCTAGAAAACAGTCCTCCCATCATTAACGTGTGTCATCTTGAGTTTTTTTCTTTAAAACCTGGTTATAATACAGCATTTGTTGATAAACAGGTTTATGCCCAGAATATGCAGATAGTATTTTGGCACACCTATTTCTTTTCTTTTTTCAATATATTTATTTATTTTTGGCCGCATTGGGTCTTTGTTGCTGTGCATGGGCTTTCTCTAGTTGTGGAGAGCGGGGGCTACTCTTCGTTGCGGTGTGCGGGCTTCTCACCGTGGTGGTTTCTCGTTGTGGAGCACGGGCTCTAGGTACGTGGGCTTCAGTAGTTGTGGCTCGTGGGTTCTAGAGCACAGGCTCAGTAGTTGTGGCACAGGGGCTTAGTTGCTCCGAGACATGTGGGATCTTCCTGGACCAGGGCTCAAACCCGTGTCCCCTGCATTGGCAGGCGGATTCTTAACCACTGTGCCACCAGGGAAGTCCCACACCTACTTCAAAGATGATGCAACAGTAGCAGATACAGGCATCTTAATCATTGGAGCCTACAGAGGCTCATCTGTTATCTTATTCATGGATCCTTTCTCCCCACTTTCCAGTAATGGTATGGACCATGAACTAGGACCCCAGATGAGAAGATTCTCTTGACACAACAGTGTTTATTTCCTTAAATTCAGGGACTATTCGCTTTTCAAGCTTGAATTCCTGCTTGGTTCTTTCTAACCTTCTTCATGATTCCCATTAATCCCTTCTGTGACCTATACAAAGGGAAGCCTCACTGTCCATAGCTCTATGGCCAAATCTCAGGCTGCAATGAACTTTTTAAACTCATTCTGAACCTTTCTTATTCAGAACCAGAATGTCCCATGCCTTTTGAGTTAGACAGACTCCCAACAGTACCATCGTAGCCAGAAACACAGATGAATTTTGAGATGCTTCCAAGGCTCAGGGGGTGCCGTCCCTCAACTACAGGCTACTTGATGTATGACTCTATAGCTTTCCCGTTGGTGTAGAAATAAAGCTCCTCCTCCTACTAGGATGAGGCTCTGGAGCCTGTGACTTTCCCAAGGCCACACAGTTGGGCTGGAAATTCGAATCGTGTTCTGACTCTGAGGCCCGTGTGTAGGACAGCCTAGGGCTTCTTCATTTTTATTTATAGAAGCAAGCTATCACAAAAACCTTGTATTATATACAGATGTAAAATAGAATTAAATAGGGGCGGGGGCGGGAAAAAAAGAATTAAATAGCTAACATGTGTTAGGCACTTCATCCCTGGTCCTAAGCTAAGTAAGTATCTCTCATTTATTCTTCACAAAATCCTATGAGGTATAATTATTGCCATTTCTAGTGGAAGGAACCGATGTGCCAAGAAGCAGGGACTATTTCTCTTACAGTGGGGTCACTCTGGGTCACTCAGAAGCCGTGCCCGCAGCCCCAGCTCTCTGTTGCCTTTCAGATGGCGAGCGGCTGCAGCTGCAGGACGAGGAAGACGACAGCCTGTGCCGGATCTGCATGGACGCCATCATCGACTGCGTCCTGCTCGAGTGCGGGCACATGGTCACCTGCACCAAGTGCGGCAAGCGCATGAGCGAGTGTCCCATCTGCCGGCAGTACGTGGTGCGCGCCGTGCACGTCTTCAAGTCCTGAAGCCGAGGACCCCCCAGGCTCGATCCCAGACGTTTCAGTGCACAGAAGGGACTGGAAACTTCCTGTTCAAAATCTGAAGCTATTTTTAAAAATTATTTTCACGACTAACTGGGGACAGGAAAGATTCATCCTAAGTTGCAGCAACACTGGTCCATGCTGTATGCCTGTCAGCTGGAGGACTGGCTCAGTTTCCCAGTTTCTGCTGGGCTTCTTCACACATCTCTGATTACTAATTGCCGAAGTCAGACTGCTTATGGCATCAGCTACTGTTCTCTTTGGAGGACATTTATCTTGTTCTCTTATTTCTCCTTCATCCTATTTTTAACTTAAACTACTCAGATGTTTGAAACTTCTGCTCTCTTTGGATGAGGTCACTGTCTGCAAATGGCCGACATGGTACACGCTGAACAGGGGCACCTCTGAATGTTCATTTTATTAGTCATGTATATTTTAAATGCTACTATTTGATGAATGTAATTTTCCACATTGTTGCTATTTCTGCGTTTAAACGTAATTGGGAACAACTGACATTCTATAGTCAACTACCAGGGCCTGAGACTAAACATGTCCATTTTTGTTCAGGTACAGCTTTTTATAGCGAGGGCTGCATCTAGCTTCCTTCATTAGAGAAGTGTGTGTGTTAAATTCTTTATTAACGTGTAATCAGTTTACACTTTTATATATTGCAAGTGTATTTTCAGTGCTACCCACTAGCTAGTTTGAACTTTAGGAATAAAATTAGGTTTTAAAAAATGCTTTTGTTTACATTTGTCCTGGCCAGTTCCTAATTCACTTCGGTGCAGCATGAATGGGTGTCCAGGCCTGGTCTAGTACATTCTTCATGAGAGAAAGGAGCACCTTCAAAGATGTTGTACCTGTCTACCTTGGCTGCTAATTTACCAGTAAATTTAACTACATATTTGCCACATACTGTGACCAGGTATTTTGCCAGGTGCTTTATGGTTACCTCCAGCATTCTGAAATAGATATTGCCTCACATCACAGATGGGGCACTTGATCTCTGAGAAGTTAAAGAACTTGTCGAAAATCTCACAGTTAAAAAGTCACCATAGGGAATTCCCTGGCGGTCCAGTGGTTAGGACTCTGCGCTCTCACTGCTGAGGGCACCGGTTCAATCCCTGGTCAGGGAACTAAGATCCCATAAGCCATGTGGGGCAGCCAAAAAAAAAAAAAGTCACATCAGAATTTGAACCTAGCTCTGATGACTTTTTCTTACCTCTTCTAATACCACAACTGAGAAACCTGAGACATTAGCTTATGCTAAAAGGTTCTTGGGACATTAATGATCTGAAATCTCTTTTCTTAATAGGTCCAGCTCTAATCAGGGTGGTTTTTTGGTTTAGTTGAGACCAACTGTGGATTCATTCCCATGGCTTGTGGGCAGGTATGTTTTTAGGAAACTACGTAACTTCTTGGCTGAGTCCTGTGGGTTTTTTATCTTTTGACTCTGCAGTGTTTAACACATGCCTTCAGGTGCTCAGGATCCAGAAGTCAATCAACAAGACCTGAAACTTACAGCAAAGGAGGTAAACAGTCTTGCCCCTCTGTGCTTAAGGCAGAAAGTTTGGCTAGCTGTGAAAAAAAAGTTGCCTTTCTACGTTTTCTGGTTTTGAGTGTCAGAGCATGTAAATCAAAGCCTTGTGGATATTCTAAATACCCTTCTCCTGTGCTTGCCTGAAGAGCCCAGGGTGGGTATTAGCTACAATTCAGATGGACAGTAAAAGCTCAGCCCCTGCTGAAGCCTTAGGAGCACTTAGTCTGTACTTCTCCTGAGACGGTGAACTCCAGAAGTTCATCGTTCCCCACAAATCCCTAATTTGGTGGAGAGAAGTCTTCAAATCCAGGCCAGTGGGTGATGGTAAACACACTGAAATAGAAGCTGAGCAGCAGGTGTTGGTGTATCTTAAATTAGAAAATTGAGATTTATTTGCTCATAGTCTCAGAACAGCTTGTTTACTGTTTCTTTTTGGACTTATAGTTTCAGGTGCTTGTTTCAGCAATGAACAAAAACTCAACGGTGGATCTTCTTAAGTAGCATTTTGAAATAACCTTGGCTCAGTGAGAAGCCAACAAATTTTTAGCCTAATAGGCTCGACACTTGGAATAACTGAATTGCAAGGGACTAACTTATCTGGCAGAGGGCAAACATTCCTCCCTGGAATCTGCATTTTCTAGCTGCATGCCATGCATTTTTTCTGAATAGGTCATCTATCATATGGATAAAATTCTGGAAGTTCACAATGGAATGCAATGACGTCTCTTTGTCCTTGTCCTCACAGGATGGAAGGATGTCATTCCATGTTTTGGATGGGCCGTGGTGCCTGCCTTTGTAAAGGCCAGGATGCCTAGAGGAAGGAGGGTTATGGCCTCTCCTCTTTCCTGGGTTAAGAAGTTATGATCCTCTTACAAGAAGTGGTCCCTCTGGTTTATGGTCCTTCCATTACTTCATCAGATACAGTGTATGGGCTCAGAGCAGCTGTTTGCAGGCACCTAGCTTGGCCTGGCCTCATCTAAAGCTCATTTTTGAAGGAATGAGTCTGGTCGAGACTGTACTGGGGTATAATCTTAACTGGATTGTTCAGTACACTTGGGGGAAGGTCATCTGTGACCAGTGCACTGCCTTGGCCATCTCAAGCCTAGAGAGATGCTGTCCTTACTCTGTGGTGTGTCCTTATGGAAACTCTGGCTGCTCAGCCCTGGCAGCCCTTCCTTCACCTCCTCTCTTGGCTGACCTGTGTGCTCCTGGAAACATTACAGGGGAAAGAGGGCCCTCTAATGCCGAGATTCCACTTGAAAACCACCGTCCTCCTTCAACGGTTCCCAAGGGAGAAGATGCCTTTATTGGACGTGAGGGTGACTCTTACTCGGAGGCTCACAGCACTCAGGCCGCCAAGAAGACTGCAACTTGACCTCTTGTGTGGGTGCTCCACGATGAACGATCAGGCTTGCAAAGGTAAGCCACGTTTTTATAAATAAACCACAGAGTGTTAAACTAATCTTAACCTCTGTTAAATGCATCTCCTGAGTTAAATTCTGGGGTGCAACAGCTTCAGATGTCTCCAATTTGAGTCAGAAAGTATCTCTGGATTTAAATTAATAGGTAGCGGTACAAACTAGATGAGATGTAAAACCATTTCACCATGGCAAAAAAAAAAAAAAAGGATGGGGGGCAGGGGCAGTACAAAACTACCACAGCAGGAAAGGCTAGTCCCATGAGTCCCAAGTCTGATGTTGCTGTTGATGCCTGAGGAAGGAAGCTGGGTTATCTTCATTTTCAGATGACTAGAGCAGTTGTTCCAGTATAAAAATCCTGTGATCTAAAGTCTACTTCTCACTGGTTTCTATGTCTGCCACCTGGGGAAGTTATCGCCTAACCAGGTGCCTCCACCACCCCAGCCCCAGGTTACCAGTGCAGGATGTGGCCTCCTTGAGTTGCGTCCAGTGGAGGCTGAGGAAATGAACCCCTGTCCCCCTTTGGCAGTGGAAATGCCAAGTGGCTGTGGAAGTTATTGTACACGGGTGTGGTCAGCAGCACCCAAACAGGTAAGCCACCCTGCCCCTTAAGGCAGTTCGTACCTAATTCTTACACATGGACACTAGTGTAGCACAGTTCTTTCCCGTTACCTTTATTAGCTACAAACAGCAAGATCTCTTTCTGAAGACGGAAAAAACACGTACCAAGGGGCTGCCGCATTTCTCAGATGAGTAAGAAATTATACCTTGTTTGGCTTCAAAACAGTATATACACTGGCGTTGAGACTACTGCCTCTGGACTTCCTAGTCAAATTTCTAGTCCACCCCTAGAACAGAAACCCTCCAAGTCCAAGAGTGTTTTTTTTTGTACAATTGTTTATACAAATTCAACAAAGGTAAAACCGCGTCAGGGAAGGTCTAGGAAAACACCACCTTACAACAATGGCACTTATGAATGCATAACTTTACAACTAGGAAACAGCCATGTTCTAAACCTTAAACGAGAACTCAACTCACACTTCAAAGGAGAGAAAAAAGGAAAAGAAAGGCTATGTTGGATCATTTATTCAACTTCTTGACTCACTGTATAAATTAGATCTATGTAGAGTACAAGAGCTCATATGCGGGAGCAAACCCCTCCTGAGTTCAAAGGCTGAAGTCTGAATTTTAAAATTTTGAGAAAAAGGTGAATTCTATACAGAGGAAATTTAGCAAAGTGTCTCACTTTGACTATAATTTACACATATCCACAACATGCTTATGTAACTTCTTGACATACAAAGCAGGCTCTCAACTTCCAGTTAGACATGCTTTTAACTGGAAGGTCTTAGCCTGTTTTGCCAGATCTGGGCACGTGTGTAGACGGAGTCGTATGACGTACAGGTTAAGTTCTCTCCTACCTGAAGGAAACCAGGAAAGTTGGCAATCTCAAAACAATAAAAACACTGGTATGCATTCAAACCTTGCATAAATAACTTTTGAACAATTTGTACAAAAATATTTCTGCATAATGTAAGATGTAACAAAACCAAACAAACATGTCAAGACGGCAGCTGTGGTGTGTGGTCCATTTTATGTTGACACCAAAAACCCCAAAGTTGCCAGGAAAAAGGTGTCCAAAACAAAAAACACCACCACCAAAAAAAAAAAATTCCTAAGCTCATGCTTCCAGTAAGAGAATTTCTCCCAAGTCCATCCTCCTCTCCGACAGGAATGTCTTCTTGATAAAGGCTGCCTTAGAGACGGTCCAGAAAGCAGTGCAGTTTTGATTCAGAAAGACCAAAGGAAAGCGCCTGACTCACTCAACCCCAAAACGGTGGCGGACTGGCTTCTCCCTCAGCGAGACTTGCAAAATGGAATCGTTCTGTGGTCTGTTGTTCCAAGTTTCAAATTGAAAATAAAAGCCCTAGTTTTTGTAAAGTCTTTTACCCTCCCCTGCCACGTCCCCTCCCCTCACCCACCCCATATTTACATACTTGTCCATGGACTAACTCAGTTTTTGCAGGAGTTTTTCTTCCACTTGCCCGAACTGGACACTAACAGACATTTCGGCTATGAACTGCTCACAGCCTTCCTTGGTAACTTGCTTGCAGTACCTCAGGTCAATATGACAGATATTCCCACATCGTTTGAAGAAGGACAGGCACTGGTCAGTGACCTTATTGCAGTCTGCAGGGAAGAGGACACACGGTGAGGTGGAGGAAGCGTGCAGCCGAGGGCCCTCCCCAACCCCCAGGCACTCAGCAACAGAGCAGCAACTGCCCTTGCTGGAAAGCTCTCTTCAAATGCAGAATGGTTTCATCTACCACTTATAGAAGTTTCATATATGCTTGAAAAGCATCCACACATTCCAAGTGAAACTGCTTAGACTCCTACCCCATGGCCGCCCCTTATATGTATATATTCTCACATCAGTACGTCCTGTCTATGTTGTTTTATAAAGATAGGATCACACAATATATGAAAATAGCTTGCTTTTCACTTCTACTCTACTGCTGAGAAACACCTCTCTGCAGGTTCTTGTGCGCAGTCTGCCTATTCCCAGGGGAGAAGTTCTGGGGGAGTGAGGACACCTGTAAGGTCATCCTGGGATCCTCCCACTCCCCTGGGCACCAGCCCTTTAGACAGAGGCCCCATGTGCTTGCCCGCCCACGGTGGGACGTTTGCCTCAAACCTATGCAGGAGACCAATGTGCTAGAAGGGGCCGGAAAGATTCTGTCCACAGGGAGCAAAACCAGAATTCAGAACCCTCCACCGCACCCTCACCGGTAGATGTGCTCTTCAACCGAGTAATTCTCTCAATTTGGACTTTGCTTCTGTAGCACTGTTTTCTTTTAGAACTGAATCCTCAGTCAACGGGCTGCAACGCCAGCTCGCATCCAACTGAGGCTGAGTCCCCACCCTGAGCCCAATGATTCCTTCATCTCAGTGGTATATTAAGCTGGAGACCTTTCCTCATCATCACTAAAATTGGTTGTGTGGGGAATATTATGGATAGGCCCATGATGGGTTAAACAAAGTCTGTTTAAGAGTGAAAAATAGATGTCCGATGAAAGGACAATCTGGGTTAAGAATTACAAACCTCAAACAATGTGGCCTATACCTCACAACAAAATAAATTCTAGGCAGATCAAAGCATAAAATTTTTAAAATGATACGGAAAAGAATAAAAATATCTGCTTGCAGATGACATGACCTTAATGTGATAACTCTAAGGAGTCCACACCCACCCCCCCACACACGCACACCACACCCCTCCACCCCCCCACACACCCACACATACACCCCACCCCACCCCTACACACACACCCCTAATTCAGCAAAACTGCAGGATATAAAATCAACAGACAAAAATTAGCATTTCTATACACTAACAATGAACAATCTGAAAGAAAATCACGAAAATTTCATTTACAATAGCATCAAAAAGAAAACATTTAGTAATAAATTTAACGAAGAAAGTGAGACTTGTACACTGAAAACTAAAAAACAACGCTGAAAGAAATTAAAAGATATAAATGGAAAGACAGCCGATGTTCAGATTAGAAAACTTAATATTATTAAAATGCCAGTATTACCCCAAAGCAGTCTACAGACTCAATGAAATTGCTATAAAATACCAAAAGCGGTTTTTTTGTAGAAAAAGAAAAATGCATCTTAATCATGTAGAAATTTAAGGGACCCTGAATTGCCAAAGCAACCTTGAAAAAGAGAAAGTCAGAGGACTCGCACTTCCTGATTTCAATACTACAAAGCCACAGCATGTGTTACCGGCATAAGGACAAACATATACACCAATGGAACAGAATTGAGAGCCCCAAAAATAAACCCTCAAATGGTCAAATGATTTTTGACGAGATGCCAAAACAATTCAGTGGGCGAAAAGACAGACTTTTCAACAAATGGTGCTGGGAAAACTGGATATCCACATGCAACAGGATGAAGCTAGACCACCCTCCCCCATCACACCATATACAAAAATTAAGATTATTCAAAGACTTAACGTAAGAGCTAAAACTATGAAACTCTTAGAAGAAAACATGGGAAATCTTCGTGACCTTGGATTTGTCAATGGTTTCTTAAACATGATACCAAAAGCACAGGCCACAAAAGGGAAAAGACTGAACTTCATCAAAATTAAAAACTTTTGTACAAAGGACACTATCAAGAGAGTGAAAAAACAACAGAGAATGGGAGAAAATATTTGCAAGTCATGTATCTGTTAAGGAATTAATATCCAGAATATATAAAGAAATCCTACAATTCAACAACAACACAAACAACCTGATTAAAAAAATGGGCAAAAGACGGGAATAGACATTTGTTCAAAGAAGATACACAAATGGTAAATAAGCAAACGAAAAGATGCTTAGTATCACGAATCATTAAGGAAATGCAAGTCAAGACCCCACTGAGATCTTCATATGCATTAGCATGGTTTTCGCTTAAACAAACAAAAAACCCCAAACCCCAGAAAGTGTTAGTAAGGATGTGGAGAAGTTGGAACCCTTTGCACTGTTGGTAGGAATGTAAAACAGTGCAGCTGCTCTGCGAAACAATATAGTAGTTTCTCAAAAAAAAGTAAACACAGAATTACCATGTGATTCAGCCAGTCCATTTCTGGTTATATACCCAAAGAACAATGAATTTATACACCCATGTTCACAGCAACATTACTGACAATAGCCAAAAGACAGAAGCAACCCAAGTGTCCATTAGCAGATGAATGGATAAATAAAATGTGGTGTATATATAATAAGCCAGTCCTGAAGGAAACAACTACTGTATGGTTCCACTTATGTGGGGTACCTAGAAGAGTCAAATTCAGGGACAGACAGTAGAATGGTGGTTGCTGAGGGCAGGAGAGGAAAGGGAGTGAGGAGTTAGTATTTAGTGGGTACAGAGTTTCTGACAGGGTGAAGAAGAGGTTCTGAAGACGGGTGGTGGCGGCTGCACAACTACATGTCTGTACTTAATGCTAGTGAACTGGACACTTAAGAATTGTTAAAATGGTAAATTTTATGTTATGTGTATCTTACCACAATAAAAAAAATTTTGTTAATTTAGAAAGCTGGAGAAAAGGTAACATTCACTAGACTTGAGAAAGCTTAACCCCAAACTGGCTGAAGGAAAAGCAGAGAAGCAGATTTCTTCTACAGAAGACCTCAAAGGTACAGGTACTGGAAGCAACGAGTACAACGAAAGTGGGGCTAAAGATGGGGTTAGAGACAGAAGGACTGGTTGAAAATCTACTTAAGGAGCAGTAAGAGGCTGAAACTCCCTTCCCCAGCAAAAGAGGGGAGTTTGTCTCTGATGGGCAAGAGAAAGTCTCTAGACCAGGCACCACCAGGCACTGTGGAAGGCAGGGGCACCCCCTGAAAAATGGGGGTTACAGGGAAATTTACCTGCTGACTGTCGAGACCTCCAGACTCCTTCCCTGCCAAGCCCTAGAACCCTGGCAGCCCGGCCTGAGCCCTTCGGTTGGGAGGTCAAGGAAGAGAGTGTCCTTTGGCAACCTTGACCAGCTTAAGAGGAAAGACTGACAGATGTCACGTCTGGGTTTCCCCAAAGAAAACAACCCATGCTGACCACCCAATGATACCCAGAGCAGACCAGCTCCCACCGTGTCCCCAGAGCCTCCGATCACCTGAGCCGACAACCTCATGTTGACACTAAATCTGAGAAGGGCCCCTTAGGCAGGCCCACTGACTGCATCTGAAGGAATGTATGGTCTATGTAGAAAAGAAAAAACCATCAGTATCCTCAGGATCGACAATATCTGGATGCAAGAAACAAGAACATGCCACTCTCCGAAAGTTCAGAGAACAAACTATAGCTGTAAAATTAAAAATATAGGCTAAACCATATGAAAACTGCCAATATTTGACTGTTTTCTGACCTACATAAAAAGCAGCTTCATATGTTTGAACCTAACAAAAAGCAGAAATGAAAAACTCATGGCAGTTGACCCTTGAACAACACGGGTTTGAACTGTGCGGGTCCACTTATATGCTGATTTTTTTCAATAGTAAATACTACAGGCTACAAATTAGTGGTTGAATCTGAGTTTTTGGAGGAAGTGTGGATACCAAGGGCCAACTGTTAAGTTATATTTGGATTTTCTACTGCAAGGAGGGCTGTACCCCTAGCCCCTAACTAGTTCAAGGGTCAGCTGTATATGAATTCTGTGATAAGTGGAGGAAAACCAGATACAGAGATGGGAAAAAGGAAAAAAAACTAAAGGTATCAGAGGACTACTAAAGAAAGAAAACAGAAGGGAAGGAAATTAAATAATTCAAGGCAATTTTCCAGAACCAAATTGAGAGACTGAAAGCACTCATGAATGCTCAATACAATCCCTGAAAATGGACTCAAACCAAGGCTCACCAACCAAAACTGCAAAAAACTTTGAGATAAACTCATGTCCTACACGGGACTTCCCTGGTGCTCCAGTGGCTAAGACTCGCGCTCCCAATGCAGGGGGCCCAGGTTCGATCCCTGGTCAGGGAACTAGAGCCCACATGCTGCAACGAAGATCCTGTATCCTGCAACTAAGACCCGGCACAGCCAAATTAATTAAATTTTTTAAAAAAATAATTTTTTAAATAAATAAATAAAAAGATCGTGTTCTACAAACTTCCAATGAGAGAAAATATTCACTGAAGGATGGAGAATCAAATCGTTTTGGACATCAACTCTGGAAGGCAGAAGCCAAAGGAGCAGTGCCTCCCACTTTCTGAAACAATATGGTTCCCAAACTAGAACTATATAACCAGCTAAGCTATCAATTAAACATGAAGGTATAATACAGCCATTTTCAGACATATAAGGTCTGGAAGATGTCCTCTACCAAACGAACAGATAAACCAAGAAAGAAGATACGGGACCAAGGAAGGAAGGGTCCCTGCACAAGACAGAAACCAAGGAAGTCCCAGGACAGGAGCTGTGCAGCAGGCAGAGACAGCCAAGTTCAAGTGGGGGCAGGAGGAAGAGAAGTCCAGGAGGGTGGTTTCTACACAGACTGGTTGAGGGCCTGACGAGTTCACGTGGGGAAAGAACAGTACTCAAGTCTGTTATAGAAACTAACCAAACAAAAATGAGACAATTATTAACTCTAGGGAAAACAAACCAAAAACATGTGCAAGAAAGGAAACATACCCATAATACACACTGGCTCAACAGTGGACAATACTAACATGGCCATAATAAGGTAAGTAATAGTGACTTAACCACAAATTGGGAAGATGAAGGGAGAAAAGGAAGCAGGGTAAGAGAATGTAAGAATAGTAATCCTTGTTCTCTGCATAGCAAGTTAACAAACACAGAGCATCTGAAAAGGAAAAACAAAAAACAATAAGAAATAGCAATGTAGGCTTGCTGTTTGGAAAAAATGGAGGTAAACAGAAACAAAGAGCTCAAGAGTTGAAGGTGGTTGCCTCAAGGTGAGAATCAGGGGCAGGGAAGGGGAAGCCAAAGGGCCACCTCGAGCAACCACGGCTTCACTCTGCCACTAGACCTGATCCTCCAACCACAATGAAGGATCTGGAAACATGTCAAGTGCCATCCATTTTGTGGAAGAGACTTATTTTATCATGAACTAGTTATACTGACAGGAGGGGAAAACATTTTAAAAAGAACTGAATCTAGAAGAGACTGGGTATGAGAGAGACTGGGCTTCATATACATCACAGCTCTTAATGCAAATGCAGAGATCTGCATGTAGATCCTGAGACAAAAAGATGACCTCAAAGGATTGTGGTGGAAAACAAAATGGAAAAAGATGATTTATACAAACACATCATGGACTGTGCTGCAGGGGAGGGGGATTTATACTGGGATCTCTGCTACACATGCATAGTAATTAAATTAGAATAAGTGAAAAGAGTTCATTACTACCGAGCGCTTTAGAACAAGATGCTCCCCAGGCCCTCCTCCACGGGGCGGCCCCAGCATCAATTCAAGACCACGAGCTGAGCCTGGAGCTGGGGTCTTGGTGAAAGCTCACCTCAGTGTGGCTCTCTGTTCTCTGCCTCCATGGAATGCAACACCCCCCCTCCCCCCTCACCTCGCCACCAATACTCCCCAAGGAGGAGGGTGGGCTCCCTAGGCACTAAGGTACAGCATCAGCTCCCACGCGGATGTGGTACTGGTAACAGGAAGGCGTTTCTCAGGCATGAATGTGGGATGGAGAGAGGGAAACAGCTAAACAATATGTGAATCCTGACCAAGCCAGACATCAGATTGGACTGTGTCAAAATGTAATTTAAATGAGGTGAGGGTATCATTTATTACTTGGTAATTTCTAGAAGAAAAAAGTTTCTTTTCTCCTTTTTTTTTTTGGTCTGGTCCAAATCTTACACACCCAATCTGACCATCCTGAGCGATGAGATGAGAACTGGGCTAACTGGGCTGAGAACAGGCAGCGTTGCCTCTGTCCACCTCCCCGTTGGTTGTGCCCCAAGTCCTTAGGAACCAACTCCAGCCCCATCAGTAAGTGGGGGGAGTGAGGACTCCACTGTGGGGTTTTTTTCTTGTCAACAACAGGCCCGTTGATAGCAGGGTCAGGAGGGGGACACATAAGCGACAACCACCATGGCAGAAATCAAGCTGCTTATTACTCCATTGGCCCAGCCTGGCCTCACTGCCGGCTACTCTCCCACACCCCCTGCTGCCAGGCGCCAGGTCGTCCACAGCACCCAAGGGAAGCTTTTCTAGCCCATATTTTGGGTCAAGACCCACTGCTATGTGCTCATGTGCGCTCACTGCTACTAGCACTATTTTTTGGAGCAATTATTTAAAATCTAATAACGCTTATTTGTTTAATGTGTGTTTCCCCTCTAGACTAGGCCGTGGGTCTGTCTTGTTCACTGGTGTGTCGTAGCGTCTAACACTGTGACCCTATAGCAACAGGCCCACAAGTATTTCCTTTCGAATGAAGAATGCCCAGCCTGTCCCCCGGGGTCCTGGGCAGACCCCGATGGGTGCCCCTCACTGACCTGACAGGTTGATTTCGGTTAAGGAGTCTCGGGTGGTGGTGCCCACAGCGGTGAGCAGGTTGATGGACTGGTCAGTCACATGGTTACAGTAACTAAGGTGGAGCTTGGAGAGCAGGGGCATGTGGCGAATGATAAGCCGCAGGGAGGCGTCTGTGATGTCCAGACCGGCCAGACGCAGCTCCACAATGTTCCGGAGCTTACTCCGATTGTCCATCTGACCTGAGGGGGCAGGACAGAGAGGCAACATGTCACCCTGACATGACACTTTACAAGGCCTACCAGCCAGGTGGAACACCTGGGTCTCATTTAGCCATTGAGTGTCTCCCCCAAAAGATCAAAACTGGTTCCAACATTTAAAAATCGGAATATTCCACATCAAGTTTTACCCTTGTAGATTCTTTAAAAGTCAGAAGACCTAGAAACACAGAGCCTGCATTCCACCCAACAGTGCTCAGCCAATTGGAGTACAGACAGCACAGCATCTCTGGGTCACCACAGATTCCTCATTTAAGGTACTGGTGGGGAGCAGTGAGTCCTGCAACCCGACCTAGGAGGGCTTCATCCCGTGAGGCCCTGTCCGGCCACACTGACCCCGATGCCTGAGGCTTAAAGCCAACGAAGGACAAATTAACATAGAAGCAGTGAGATGCACAGAGTTCCCAAAGTGGCATTCTGGGAGCCTCTGCCCTCTCACGGGTCCCCTCTTGTACCCAAAGCTGACTGAGAACAGCAGCTGGGACTCAGCTCTGCGTCGAGAGGGGCTGAAACCAGAAAAGGCTTGAAGACATGAGTACCAGATGGGGTCTGTGGTGAAAACCAGATCCAACGGCACAGCTTGGTCATACCACCTTCTTGTGACCATGCCTTGGGTACACCCCTGTCCCGGACACTCACCTGGCCTGTTATCTGTAGGCGGGGACAGGAGATCCCGCATCTGGGCGTCCTTTAGTCCTTCTACCCACTGGACATCCAGGGTCCGGAGCAGCGGACAACTGGAGCTACAGAGGGCTGAGACTGCGATCCATGAGCAGCCTGACAGCACCAGGTCTCGGAGCCCTGGCGGGGGACAGAGAGGGGGTGGCAGGTCAGGTGATACACCCCAGCCCCTGCTACTGCACATTGAGGGCCCCTGGCCCAGTGCTCACCAGGCAAGCGGTTGATGAGCCAGCTCAGCTGTTTCTTGGAGATATTGGTCCAGCTGAGGTCCAGGGAGACAGGCTGTCGCCGGATGATGCCGCTCAGCATCAGGGGTGTGATGGACTTGCAGTGGTTCAGGTCGATGCGGGTCCATAACCGCTTATCACAGCACCTGGGGGCCAGGCCCAGCAGAGGGGGCAACATCAGAGTTGGGAGCTCTCTTGGGGAGCCCCATGCATAGCTGTGGTCAGTCCCCCACCTACCAAGCCCAGGGGGAGGCTCCTTAACTTCGTCCCCTGGACCCTTCTGTTTAGTTTCCGTCTCGTTGGCACCTGAGAGCCTCTGCTCTGATTGTCACAGCCCTTCCCCCCCACCCCTATGGAAAGTACCAGAAGCTGTAAAGTATTTACTGGGGGTTTAATTACACCCTCCACAGGCCATATCTCAAAACAACCCTGCATCATGCCTGTTCACAGATGAAGGTAAGTAACTTGGCCAAGGTCAGAGACCGTTCCAGCTGGGAACTATCAAAGCAGGGATTAAGATGAGGAACTGGCGTGGCACTCGTGACCTGGGCTAGCTCTTTAAGGACAAGGGCTCCCCCTGGTCCTCAGTTCATCTTCCAAGAAGCTAAATCAGGAAAGCAAATAGGGTTCACCTCTTTTGACAAGACCACACTGACTGTAGCTGCTAGACCTCTTTGAGGAGGATATTTAAGCTGGACGGGGCTTAGAAAGAGCATCACGAGTGACTCCAGTGGGGACGCACGCGCCATCCCTGGCCTAGTCTAAGCCTCAGCCTGACCCCCCTGGTGCCCCCATCCAAACTCAGCCGGTGCCCCTCACCAGCGGTTCCAGGTCCTGCAGACCCGCATGCAGACACACAGGTCTTGGTGGCTGAGGTAGCTGAAGACGGCCATCCACACCTCCCTGTGCATAACGTGGGCTGCCCCATCATCCAGGGGCAGCGAGTCGGGCGGGGGGCTGATGGGGGGCGGCCGGATCACATGTCGCTCCATCTGGATGCACTTGGGCGGGGACACGGAGGGAGGGGGCCGGGAGATGACTCGGGGCGGGCTGCGCAGGCTGGGCCCCAGCTGGTGCCGCAGCTCCCGGGGGGTGCCGTTGGGCCCCTTGCTGAAGCGGTGAGGGCGCTCACAGAGGCCCAGGGGCCGCTTGGGCTCCTCGTTCTCGCTCTCAGGCTCCGACTTGATGGGCTGGTGGTTCTCGTGGGCCAGGCTGCTCTCCGTCTTCTGGATCTCCTGGTTGAGCTCCTTGCTCAGCTCCTTGCTCAGCTCCTTGTTGGGGAGTCGACGCTTCCGGCGCATCTTCACCTTCCTCTTCTCCTCGGGGCCCTCCGCCCCCTCCGTGCTGGGGCCGGCGGTGGGGGAGCTGGAGCGGGAGTGGTCGCTCTCCCTTGTCTTGGGGGGCGCCTCGGGCAAGTCATCCTCTGGCTCCTGCTTGAAGCGCCTGAGAGGCTTGTTGGCCAGAGCCATTCGGTCCTCAGCGTTCTTCCAGGACCGCCGCTGAGGGAGGAGGGGGAGCGTGGGGGGATGAGCCCCTAGACCCGGGGCTGCGCCCACCCAGGCCTCCCACCCTCCACCCCAGGACCCATTGCCCCAGGAGCACGCCTGGGGCGAGGGCGGAAGATGGTACCTTTTTCCTGAAAAGCTTATCTTCTTTGCCGGGTTTTAGCTGTCACAGAAAAGAAAGGATGCAGAGCTTGCTCCCAGCGTTCATGGGATTTGGTCCCCTCTACACCCAGCCCCACCAACAGAGGCTGGAGGGTCACCTTCCCAACAAATCCCATCTTCTCTGCTCTGACAGACGGGTGGGCCCTGCCTGCTGGTTTTAAGGAATAAGCTGGAACTGGCGGAGAGTGATAGAGCTGTCCCCACCCAACTGACCTCCCACCCCTGGACAGACCCAGAGATATGCAGTCGCCCATTCACGTCGGACTTGGCTCAGGGAGCCTGTCCCAGAGGCAGGGTCTGCAGGATTCCCGGCCGAGCCTTAATGGCTAGAACGAGGAGAAGACAACCAGGCGCCACCTCGTGGCTGATGCTGGAAGGGCCGGTGGGCGAAGAGGGGCCGCCAGGATCCTCCGAGGTTCCCCAGATCCACAGGGCTTCCCCGCGGCAGCTTCAGCTTCCCAGGCCCCACGCCGGAACCACGAGCCAGAGCCTCGGGGCTGAGGCCTGGGAAGCTACGGTGAACAGGTGCCTTGGAGGTCTGCGGCACTGGGTTCGAGGACCAGTGGGGCGGGGGCGGCCCGGGACTCGCGAGTCCCCGGGGCCTGGGGAGGGCGGGGCGACGTGGGAGCACCTGCTGCTGGAAGTAAGTGAGACTGGATCTCCACCAGGGGCTGAGGCTGCTGCCTAGAGGGGGCCTCGGCGAGAGGTGAGAGGAGGAACCGGGGGACGTTTGAAGCGTCGAGGCCTAAAGGGGTGGGAAGAGGAGTGACTCGCTGGTTTTCCCCTCCTTTCTCTCGGGCCGGGCTCTCAGGACTTCCGTGACTTCGGCTCTCCCCGCTGCCCATCCCCGCCCCCGCCCACGCGCCCCTGCACCCGGGACCAGCCAGGCCACCCCTCGCTGCCCGTCCCTCCCGGTCGTACTCGCTTGCGTCCACTCAGCTCCTGGGGCTTCTCGTATTTCCGCTTCCTCCTCAGGTGCACATCGTCTGACTTTCGGCGCAGGATGCCGTCAGGGGGCACCTTCTTGGGGTGCTCGTCTGGCCTGCGCCGGGGCGCCTCTTCACACTCACTCCTCCGCTTGGCAGGCTCCTGCCCCTCCTTGCTGTCCCGGTTCATCTTCTGCTCCTTGAGCAGGGAGCCGGGCAGGTTTGAGGCATACTTAAAGCCAGGGCCACGCTTTTGCTTGTAGGCCAAAAACAGAGAAGGAACACACGAACTGTATATCTTTGGACGTGCCCTTGCCCCCGAGTCCGCGGTACCCCTCAAGCCGACATCACCGTGGGCGGGGAGACAGGCTGGGTCTGGCAAGGCCAAGGTCTACCCCCTCCCGGGCTGACCCCTGGGACTTGGAGCCCGGCACTCACTTTCCCGGTCTTGCCGGCGTGGTTACACTTTGGACACTCCCAGCAGTTTGGAAGCTCATCGTTGACCACGCCCTCTGACTCCTTAATCTGGGAGGGACACACACCAGTCAGCAAGCAGGGAGGGGGTGGACAGGGCCAGCTCCTCCAAAAGCATCAACACCCCCTCCCAAAAGCCATTTCCATACCACCTCTGGCCAAGAGAAAACAAGAGTGGTTAAGATGGGTGGCTCTGCATTCAGGTCAGGGTTCAAATCCTGATAGTGCCTCTTCCTAGCTCAATGACCCTGGGCAAATCACTCCATCTCTGTGGGCCAGTGCCCTCAGCCATAAAATGGAGTGTGCCTATTCTCACTGGAGTTATGTGAGAATTCAATGAGTTAACCTAGTGAAAGCAATTAGCTCAGGGCCTGGCACCCAGCAAGGACCCACAAACCATTCAGTCATTTAACAGCACCGAACTGGGTGCGTGGTTATCAGCAAGTGAGATGTGCTTTCCCTGGAGCTTCTGATCCGGGAGAGAGAGAAGTAACCAGGGGCCAGGGGAAAAGCATAGCACCCCTTTTCAGAGGGGGAGGTGTGTGTGCTGGGGAGAGGGGAGTGTCACGACAAACCCCACTACCAGCACCGAGGGAAAGGGGACGGACACCTCAGAGCTGAAGCACCCTTTGGGGCAGGCCCACTCTCATCTCTCTGAACACAGATAGAGCTGGGCTGATGGGAGGTGCCAAGTAGGCTGACATTCTCTTGAGGCAGAGGTATGAGGTATGTGTCAGCCCAGAGCAGTCTCTTCCTTTCAAAGGTGGAACCTGCTGCCCAAGACAGGCAGGCACAGCACGATGGTCCCCAGGAGGCAGTCCTGCCCTGGGCACACCAAGGGAACAGGTTCCTGGCACATGGGACAGGAATGCAACCACCTGTTGTTACAGGACCTGCCCTCCCCTGGCCCAGGCCTTTTTTCCCAGAAGCCTGAGAGCAGCCCAACTACCCACTCTCTCCCTCTGGCCCAGGTGCAAGACTCTGGGAACTCTCTGTGGTTCTGAGGTCCCGGGAGGTGGAATGTGTGTGTCTGTGTGTGTCTTCACTCCCTCAAAGACATGGGTGCAAGGTCTGAGCGACGCCAGAACCTTCTCGCCCTCAGCTTATCATCGGACACAGAGAATCCCCCAGACTCAGAGTCCTCCAGGGAGGGAACCTAGTCTCACTCCCCTCCACCCCCCAAACCCCTGCAGCATCAGTACCACCAGAGGCCCAGGGTGAGGCGCCAGGCGGCACAGCCAGATGCCCCCGAGGCTGCTCACCTTAAGGCATCCAGGGTGGATGATTTCGTTGCAGATGGAGCACTCCATGAGCATGAGGTTAAACTTGCCTTCTTCCTCTTCCACTGTGTCCTCTTTTCCTGCCTCGCCACACACTAGACACACGGCGGTGTGGGGCAGCACTGGCTGAAGAGCGGGGAGAACACACAGGGGTCAGCACGGCCGGGACCCCATGGGAAACACATCAAAGGCAATGAGGTACTCGCCTCGGGCCTTCCAGGAGCTGGGGGAGAACCAGCCCAGGCACTGCCCATCATTCATTCATTCATTCAAATTCTGGCTACTACCTCCACGTGCCAGGTACCACTCCAAGTGCTGGCTATAGCACTAAACCAGACAGATAAAAGTCTCTGCCATCCTGAGCTTACATTTTAGTGGAGGGAGGTGAGCAAAATGAAGAAGAGTCTGTTAGATGGTGACAAGGGAAATGGAGAAAAATAAAGCAAGGAGGGCCAGGTCAGCAGTGAGGTGGGAGAAAGGAGGGCTAATCTGAAACGCAGAGGTCAGGGACAGCCTGACCTCTGAGAAAAGACCTGCAGGAGGAGGTGGGGCATGAACCGAGCCCAGATCTGTAGGGGCTGAGGCCGCATCTCTCCAGCGGCTATCAAAGCACAGTCTAAGAACTCCGGGTCCTCAAGACTTTACAGGGAGGTCAAACTATCTTCAGAATACCACTAAGACATCATCTGCCTTTTTCACTGTGTTGACACTTGCACTGATGGGTGAGACTGCTGGCACCTGTCAGGGCAGAGGCTCCAATGTGCCCAGGCAGTCGCTGGGCCGTTCCTGGCCACATGCTCCTTAAAAAGCTCACCAGTTTCATTTAAGGATATCTTTGATAAAGCAGTAAGAATAATTAATTTTATTAAAACTCTGACCTCCGAGTACACATTCTTTTAATATTCTGCGTGACAAAATAGGAAGTATGCATCAACTACTTCAGCTGAACACCAAAGGATGACGGCTATCTAAAGGAAAAGCTCTTGTGATCAAGCCGTGAACTGAACTGGTCACTTTCTCCATAGAACACCATTTTACTTGAAAGAATGACTATTTAAAAAAAAAAAAAAAAAAGGGTATTGGCACATCTTCTCAAAGATGAAATAAGTAAGTCTGTCACTTTCAGAAATATCACTTAAAACATTTGTTGCAGATGATGAAATTTGAATTTTCAAACAAAAATCAGAATTTTGGAAAACTTACATCAGCCACTGTGAACTAGACAGTTTCCTGATACTTAAAGACTTTTCTGAGGACACTGGTGCTGGTGTTAACAAATGTGTGGTTTTTTTTTAAACACTGTATAACACTATGTACCCCTATTTGGAAAATCTGTAAAACTCAGTGAGCCAGTGTTTTCCAAATGACCAATATCTGATGTTATAACATTAGGCATAAGCAAATGAGGGGCAAGAACGACTAATGAATTTTAATGTAACAGTAGGAAAAGTTCACTGATACAGATTCAGATTCCACATTGCAACTAACCTTTAAGCACTTGCCACCTGTTGAGCTCTGGTGGTGGATGAGAAGTATATCCACGATTATCTGAAAAGGCTATTAAAAGACTCCTCCCATGGGCTTCCCTGGTGGCGTAGTGGTTGAGAGTCCGCCTGTCGATGCAGGGGACACGGGTTCGTGCCCTGGCCCGGGAGGATCCCACGTGCCGCGGAGCGGCTGGGCCCGTGAGCCATGGCCGCTGAGCCTGCGTGTCCGGAGCCTGTGCCCCGCAACGAGAGAGGCCACAGCAGTGAGAGGCCCGCATACCACAAAAAACAATAAAACAAACAAACAAACAAACAAAAAAAGACTCCTCCCAGGAATTCCCTGGCAGTCCAGCGGTTTCCAGCGGTTCGGACTCCACGCTTTCACAGTCATAAGCTGAGCAGCGCAGACCCACCCACCAAAAAAGACTCCTCCCTTTTTCAACTACATATTTATGAGGCCAGGTTTTCCTCATATAGTGCCTCCAAAACAACATCACAGAATGAATATAGAAGCATATATGAAAATCTAGGTCTTTTCTACTGAACCTGGCATAAAAAAGATTTACAAAAACATATAACAATGCTATTTTTCCTACTAATCATTTTTGTTTCCGAAGATGTTATTTCTCCTAAAAATGTTATTTATGTTAACATGTAGTGGGTTTCTTATAATTTTTAAATGAATTCAAAATATTTAAAATTTTTTATTACAGTAATATTAATAAATAAATAACCCACATAAATGAAAGCTCTTTGGGGTTTTCATAACTTTTAAGAGAGCAAAGGGGTCCCAAGACCACAAAGTTTGAGCGCTGATGTATTAGACTATAAACCCCTGCGGACAAGCTCTCACTCTCTCCTCCTTATAAACGTCCACCTACCAGTACTTGGGATCCAGAAGAAACACACAACCAATTTTTATTAAACTGAGTTAGAATAGCTTCAAATAAGCTGGGATATACACTCCACCAATAACTGGAAAAGTCTGTAAAATGGATAGAACACTGAAGGCAAAAGAGTCATCATTCGTTCAGACTCTGAAGTAGGTGAGGAGAGACAGAACCAGTCTCTGCAAAGTTACTGCAGGAGGGGAAACCCAGCCAGGGCTACAGGGAGAGGGTGCTGGGCAGTGGGAAGGGATAAAGTCTGTGGAGGAAGCCTCCGCCATGGGAAGAGAGAGACTCACTCATCAGGAAAAAGGGCCTGGAAGAGTAGTAGAGGTGGGCCTGCCTGGGTCAGAGGTGGGTAGAACATGGCAGGAAGTGCCCCAACAAAGTGCGAAGCCTGGAAGAAGAGCAAGGACCTCAAGTGAGGGTCGGGCTAAGGTTGCATTTGCCATCAGTCCCAGGTTGGAGAGGAAGACACACACAAAAGTGAGGTTTCCTTCAACCGACAATCCCTGTGTCAGGCACTGGGCCAGACACCAGGGCTGCAAAGAACAGGTGACAGCAGAGACAGCTTCCTGTAACTGGACTTGGGTCACTGGAGGGAAGGTGAGGGTGAAAGAGAAAGTATGGCTAAAGAGGAAGAGACGGGGACTTCCCTGGTGGCGCAGTGGTTAAGAATTCGCCTGCCAATGCAGGGGACATGGGTTCAAGCCCTGGTCCAGAAAGATCCCACATGCGGTGGAGCAACTAAGCTCGGGTGCCACAACTACTGAGCCTGTGCTCTAGAGACCGTGCTCCGCAACAAGAGAAGCCACCGCAATGAGAAGCCCACCCACCATAACAGAGTAGACCCTGCTCGCCACAACTAGAGAAAGCCCACGCGCAGCAATGAAGACCCAACACAGCCAAAAATATTAATTAAAAAAAAAAATAAGAGGAAGAGAGGGTCCTGGGGCACTGCTAACATGCCAAGTTTTAGGTGACACTGTTCTCAAAACCCAGAGTCCCTATGGACAACTTCTCTTAAACCATGACAGAATGCAATAAGTCATGGACCCTCACTCCAGAAAAATGCACATACACACAGGCACACATATAAAAATCTGTATTTAATTTCAAGGGGGCGCTCAAACTCCCTGAAATCCATTCAAATGACCTGGTACAGGTGACAAAAACACAAGCAACGAAACTGCAAAACGTCTACACAGCAAAGGAAACAAGAGAGTGAAAAGGCAACGTACATAATGAGAGAAAATATTTACAAACCATGTTATCTGATAAGGGGTTAATATCCAGAATATATGAAGAATTCTATAACTCAACAACAAAATACAAACAATCCAATTTTAAAATATGCAAAGGACTTCAACAGACCTTTGTACAAAGAAGGCCTACAAATGACCAACAATCACATGAAAAGATGCTCAACATCACTAATCATCAGAGAAATGTAAATCAAAACCACAGTGAGGTATCACCTCACACTCATTAGGATGGCCACTATCAAAAAAGAAAAAAATAGGGACGTCCCTGGTGGCGCAGTGGTTGAGAATCTGTCTGCTAATGCAGGGGACAAGGGTTCGAGCCCTGGTCTGTGAGGATCCCACATGCCGCGGAGCAACTAGGCCCATGAGCCACAACTACTGAGCCTGCACGTCTGGAGCCTGTGCTCTGCAACAAGAGAGGCCCGCGCACCACGATGAAGAGTGGCCCCCGCTTGCCACAACTAGAGAAAGCCCTCGCACAGAAACGAAGACCCAACAGCAAAAATTAATTAATTAATTAAAACTCCTACCCCCAACATCATCTTTAAAAAAAAAAGAAAAGAAAAGAAGAAAAAAATAACAAGTGTTGGCAAGGATGTGGAAAAGCTGAAACCCTTGTGCACTATTGGTGGGAATGTGAAATAGAGCAACCACTGTGGGAAACAGTATGGAGATTACTCAATTAAAAACAAAATGACCATATGATCCAATAATCCTACTTCTGATTGATATATATATATATATATATATATATAGCAATATGCTTTTGGATATAGCAATATATCCAAAAGAATGCAAAGCAGGATCTCAAAGAGATACTGGCACACTCATGTTCATTGCAGCATTATTCACAATAGCCAAGAGGTGGAAGCAACTTAAATGTCCATGAGCAGATAAACAGATAAAGAAAATGCAGCACATCCATACAAGGGAACACTATTCAGCCTTTAAAAAGAAGGAAATCCTGACACATGCTACAATGTGGATGAACCCTGAAAACATTAAAGCTAAGTGAAATAAGCTCACAGAGGGAGACATCCTGCCTGAATCCACTTACATGAGGTGTCCAAAGTAGTCACAATTAGAAACAGAAAGTAGAAAGGTGGTTGCCCAGGGCTGGGGGAGGAGTTACTGTTCAATGGATATAGAGTTTCCATTTGGCAAGATGAAAAAGTTCTAGAGATCAGTTTGCACAACAACGAGCATATAGGTAATATCACTGAACTGTACACTTAAAAATGGTCAAGATGGTAAAGTGTATAAGTTTTGGACCACAATTTTAAAAAGAAAGACAGACATAAAGAAAACACAAGCAGTATGTGTTGGAGGGAGAAGGGGAAGGTGCCCCAAGCTTGGAGGGGCATCAGCAGCCAGGCAGGAAGCCTCGCCTGATGCCAGGCTGGGCCTGTAAGGGTCTTGCCCAGGGCCAAGGATCCTGTCCCTCCTGCTGAGACTGCTTTCCTGTGGGAGCACGGAGATCACTGCTCCCTCAGGGAGGACCCCGGGGCCTGGAGCCGTGCCCCAAGGAAGGCAGAATGCCTGAGAGTGTGCAGGGGGGATACACGAGCAGAGCCAGGACCTTGCTGAGTTGCCAGAGCCTGAGACCACTGCCCTGTCCTGGGGCAAGGCTGGAGGCCAGGCGAGATGGCCTGGAGGGGCAGGCCAAGCTTTCCAGCGGCCCAGCTCCTCCTGGACACCATAAATCAGTCCTCCTTCTCTGTGACGGCCCCCTCAGGAGGGGCACTGACCTTCCACCCAGACCTCTGACTTCGAAGGCAGGACAGGAAGGAAGGGAGGGCCCAGAACCATCATGAACTGGACCATAAATGTTGGCAACAGGGTCACAGACAGGACAGGCTGCCCTGACATCTTTAATGGCAGAGACTTCAAAGTACTCAGTCATCTAGGGAAGGAAGGAGTTATAAGACCAGCAGACTATGAAGGAAAGGGAGCCTGAGCACATGGCAGGACCCGAGTCCTGCAGTGTGGAATCTGAAAACAGCATTAGTCTCCCCTTTCTTCCCAGGAGGGAGCACCCCTCCGGGGTTTCTGCTGCGGCCACGTTCTCTTCAAGCGGAGGGACTGGACAGACCAACGAGCAGAGGAACAGACTGGCCTGAGGCACAGGTGGGGCCTGCATTCAGGAGCCAAGGAAGGGCTGCCACCTCCACTCCCGGGGGAGAAGCACCGCAGCCACTGGGAGGGGCGCCCCTGGGGGCACTCACCGCGATGCACTGCCGCATGATGCAGCTCTGCTTCATCCGCCCGGGGCCCCCGAACTTCTTCATGTCCTTGCAGAAATGGCACTCTCCACACTCCGTCCGCAGGCAGGCCTCGCACTTGCGGCATCGCGTCCGGCGCCGGCGAGCTCCCGCCGTGGTCCGGTTGGCGGCCAACTTCACCGCAGAGGCAGGGCCCAGCTTCCCCTTGGGCCGACCTACAGCCCGGTTCTGTGGGAGCACACACAGGACTGGTGAGATGGGGGCCCGCAGGGCCGGCCAGGCCCCGAGTCCGGGGGGTTATGGGTTGAAGTGTGTTCACCCAAAAGATATGTTGAAGTCCTAACCCCACAACCTCAGAACGTGACCTTACTTGGAAATTGGGTCTTTACAGACGAAACTTTTAAAATATGGTCACGAGGGTGGCCCTAATCCAATAGGACTGGTGTCCTTGTGAAAGGGGTAAATTTGGACACAAGCACAGAGAAGTCTTATGTGAAGACACAGAGAGAAGACGGCCATGTGCCTGGAGGGATGCCGCCATCTACAAGCCAAGAAACATCAAGGAAGCCAGCAAAAGCCAGAAGCTGGAAGAGGCAAGGAAGGGTCCTTGCCTAGAGCCGTCACAGAAAGCACCGCCCTGCAACACCTTGACTTCTGACTTCTAGGCTCCAGAACTGTGAGAGAATACGTTTGTTTAAGCCACCCAGTTTTTCTGGGTTTGTTTAAATTTTTGTTTGTTTAAATTTTTGTTTGTTTGTTTAAATTTTCATTGGAGTATAGTTGCCTTACAATGTTGTGTTAGTTTCTGCTGTACAGCCAAGTAAATCAGCTTTATGTACAAATATATCCCCTCTTTTTTAGATTTCCTTCCCATCTAGGTCACCCTGAGTAGAGTTCCCTGTGCTATACGGTAGGTTCTCATTGATTGCCTATTTTATACATAGTATCAATAGTGTATATATGTCAATCCCAATCTCCCAAGTCATCCCACCAACACCCCTTCCTCCCTTGGCATCCGTACGTTAAGCCACCCCGTTTGTGGTGCTCCACTATGGCAGCCCTGGGAAGCTGACAGCGACACCCTGCTTTGGAGAGCAGTACACCTGGCTCTAGAGCCTTCTGCGCCCCCCCCACCCCGCCCCACGTCAGGCCAGGCTCCTCGGGCTACCTGTGCTTCCGCAGGGAGGCCACACAATCCGCCTCTGTTCCCTCTGCCAGGGACACCCACCCCTCCCCGCCCCACTAGACTAATGCCTGCTCAGGCTGCAGGACCCAGTTCAAACACTGCCTTCTCCTGGCAGCCCTTCCTGACCGCCCTGCACTGGGCCCCTGTCACAGCATAACTGTCTGTTCTCTCATGGGTCTTCCCTTTGAGACAGGGACTCAGAAAGGCAGTTATGGGGGGTGTCTTGTCACCACTGTCCCTCGACAAGATGGCTGGCACCTAGCATGTGCTCAATAAACCAGACCCCAAGAGAATGAGACAGTAAACCCTAAGGAACTGATTTCTGAGAACTTCTCCCTGTGACTCAGGGAAACACAGGCAGATGAACAGAAAGTGGTACTAAATGCTGAACAGGGCACAAGCCAGCCACATGTCCTGCTCTGAGGTCCTTACAACCTGGCCACCAGCCCCAGAGCCTCTTGCAAACCAGGATCAGAGACCAGCCGCTGGGACACTGTCCACCCAGGATCAGAAGTAGGCAGGACCAGGATGGTCGGGAGAGTGTCTCACCTGAAGCACCTTTCTGAGTTTGCTGAAAAATGGTTCATCCCTCCGTCAGAGAGACACACTCTCACCCCAAAACTATCTGATCTAATTGGCATCGAAAGCTTAAAGCCCATCTCAGCCAATTAAACAAGCTTCAGTCCATCTCAGGCTTTTCATTTTAATTGCTTGTCATATGTGGATCCCTAAACAAAATCCCATCGCTCGCTAGCTCCTGGGCCCCGAAGTGTTGTTACGATGTACCACAGTGCAGAAGATCTTCCTTCCAGGGACCCCCTCTCCCACAATGCATACAGCTCCCCACCCCCAAACTACTGGGGCTGCTTAGAAACTTACAACCACATCAGCAAGGGAAACAGTCCATGGTTCTCCGAGAATCAAGCCTTGACCCCCATCATCTTATCCTGCAGAGCCATGGTCCCTGTGCAGACCCGAAGGTCCCACATACACCTTTTGGTATTGACACCTCAAGTGGATCCCTTCCCTCAGATTTTTTCCCCAAAAGCCTGCAGCATTCAAGGAAACTGCGAAGCCTCTGGTGGTGAGGCACCCACATCAGGAAGCGCTGCGGCTCTGGATCTTCATCCCTCTCAACTTGCTCTGAACCCCAAAGAGGAAAGGAGACCCAGCTCCACTGGCCCACGTGTCCTCACCTCCCTGTGCCCTGACCCTGCCCCTCCCACAAGCCACCCCACCCGGTGGGGTGAGGGGCTGCCCCAATGCAAGTTACTCCTCCTGTAAGCAGTGGAGGGCCTCCCCACGCACCACAGCCCAGGGAGGTCTGGGGCCCCTAGTCATGGACATGGGCAGTTCTGCAGCCGTGGCACCGCCTGTCAATTCAGGTCAGGTCTTGCTGCCAGATGAGTAATGGGGAAAAAAAAAAAAAATCAGTTTTCAGAGACTTTAGATTTGAGAACAGCACGTAAGGGACTGTGGACCTGAAAACTAAGCAGCAAGGAGTGCTGAGTAGAAGCAGGGATGACACGGACGGTGACAGCAGTGCCGGTGGGTACTTTCAAGTGCCTGTCATCCTGCTCTTCATTTTACATATGATATTACCTAATTTCCCAATAATAACCCTACGAGAGATGCCATTTTTCAGATGAGGAAACTGGAGCTAGAGGTTAAGAGACCGGCTCAAGGTCACGGAGCCAGCAGAGGATGTGCGTCTAAACCCTAAAACCACATCTAAACACTATAAACCACAGCGATGCACAGGCCAAGTAGGACAAGAGACCCCAGAGTCCATGGGAACTGACCACACGCCCTGGAAGGGGCCCACAGCTAGTGCCTTGATGCCCTTAGTAGGACAGGTGCCAACAGGAGGTGCAGAGAAGCACATCAATTTCCAGAGAAATGGAGACCAGGAAGGTTTCTCCCTCTCTTCACAGCCTGGAAGACTCTCTGGTAAAGAGCACACATCCTGTTAGCAACCCACTCCTCAAATCCCTGAAACATGGGCCAAGGGGTGGGCGATTCAAAGCCTTGAGTCAGGTACAGAGAAGGCAGCCCATGGTTCAGGCTCCAAGGACAAAACCAGAGGTGAAGGGCTCACACTCTGACCCTGGAGCAGGAGAGTGTAAGAACTAGTTTCTTTGGTGAAGGACTGAGAAAAAGAAAAAATTTCAGGAGTCCAAACATGGCTCTTGCCTCCCACTCAGGAGCGTCAGGTATACATAGCAGCTGAGCACCTCCAGCCTCTCTGGCCACTCAAAAGTAAGAGAGTTGGGTCGATCCGGCCACAGTCACAAAGCTTGTACTTGACTGTGAAACAAGCCCACCTTCCTGTGCTTTCCAAAGTTCATTCTCATCTGAAGAGGCACTTTTCCAAACGATGAAAAAAACCAAATCCGCCCCGATCTCGATGGCAGCTGAGACATCCTGGAAAATGACAACGTCTTGAAGGAAGAGGTATAAGGGTGGCTGTTTCCAAAGACCTTGTTTCAGGCCCTCTCTGCCAGGTTGCCAAACAAGCTAGAAAAGCTGATGCTGCCTGCAGCTTCGCGGGCCAGCTTGCTGGTCAGGAGTCAACTGAGCAACACTTGTAATGCAGGATCCTCCTAAAGACCACTGAGAAAATCAACAGGTAAGAAAGACATCGAAGGGTCTCTATTAGGGAAGGTGAAACATGCCTCGTTTTGGCTTCTGTCCTAACCTCTTTTCGGTGACATCTAAAGGTTCACAAACCAATACTCAATTCTGCTCTATCCTACCTGTGCGTCTATTCATTCAAGTAACCCAGAATGCCCCTTTGTTAATTTCAGCCTGAAATGTTCTTCTCAGCAAAAGGGAACGATGGCATCCACTGACTTCACATACAAACCAGCCTCCCAAACCCCAAAGCCGTTTGTTGATTTTATCAGCCCAGAACTCATATCCTCAGCTCCATCTGGTTAGGAAAATTGAGTCCACACACCCATACACACAAATCTTAGTATTCCAACACTTCTTCTCCATCAACATCTCACAAGTATCGTCCTTAAAAGGAATACTATTGGTAAATATTTTTAAAAATAAAATTTAAAAAGGAATACTATTGGGCTTCCCTGGTGGCGCAGTAGTTGAGAATCCGCCTGCCAATGCAGGGGACACAGGTTCGAGCCCTGATCCGGGAAGATCCCACATGCCGCGGAGCAACTAAGCCTGTGCACCACCTACTACTGAGCCTGCGCTCTAGAGCCTGCGAGCCACAACTACTGAGCCCGAGTGCCATAACTACTGAAGCCCGTGCACCTAGAGCCCATGCTCCACAACAAGAGAAGCCACCCAATGAGAAGCCCGTGCACTGCAACGAAGAGTAGCCCCTGCTTGCTGCAACTAGAGATAGAGAAAAGCCCGTGAGCGGAAACGAAGACCCAACGCAGCCAAAAATAAAAACTAGAAAAAACAAAAAGGAATACTATTGAGGTAGTTCATTTCATTCCACAAATATTAACTAAGTGCCTCCTATCAGATCCTATTCTCCAGAATATTCATGGGCAGAACCTTCAATCCCTAATTTCTAAAATACTGGAATTAACATTACTTGGATTAACCTGAATTAGTGAAAAGATATCCCATGTTAATGGACTGAAAGATAATACTGTTAAAGGAAACAACAGAGAAGTTTCCAAATAAAGTGGAAACAAAGTGGTCCACAAATTCAATGCAACCCCGACGAAAGTCACAGCTGGCTCATCTGCAGAAATTGATAGGCTGATCCTAAAATTCATGTGGAGGGAATTCCCTAGTGGTCCAGTGGTTAGGACTCCACGCTTCTATTGCAGGGGGCCTGGGTTCAATCCCTGGTCAGGGAACTAAGATCCCGCAAGCCGTGTGGCATGGCCAAAAATAAAATAAAATTTAAAAATTAAGATGAAATTCATGTGGAAATGCAAGGGACCTGAAATAGCCAAAACAATCCTGCAAATGAAGAACAAAGTTGGAGGACTTACACTTCCTGATTTCAAAACTTACTATGAAACTACAGTAAACGAAACAGTGTGGTAGTGGCATAAGGATGGATATACAGATCAATGAACTACAATTGAGAGTTCAGAAATAAAGCCTCACAATATTTATGACCAACTGATTTTCGACAGGGTTGTCAAGACAATTCAGCGGGGAAAGAACAGACTTTTCAACAAATGGTGTGGGGATAAATGGATATCCACATACAAAAGGATGAAGTTGGACCCTTACATCACACAATATAAAAAATTAACCCCAAAATGGATAGAAGACCTAAATGTAAGGGCTAAAACATAAACTCTAAGAAGAAAGCATAAGGGTAACTCTTCATGACCTTGGATGAGGCAATGATTTTTTGGATATGACACCAAAAGCACAGGTGACAAAAGAAGATAAACTGGACTTCAAAATTTTAAACTTTTATAAAGCAGAAACTAACACACCATTGTAAAGCAATTATACCCCAATAAAAATGTTTAAAAAAAGACACAATTGTAAGTATAAAAAAAATTTTAAACTTTTGTGCTTAAAAGAGCACTATCAAGTATGAAGAAGAATGGGAGAAATTATATGCAAATTATACACCTGGTAAGGGTTGTATCCTTAAGGTATAAAACAACTCAACAATAGAAAGACAAATATCCCAATTTTAAAATGAGCAAAGGAGGACTTCCCTGGTGGTGCAGTGGTTAAGAATCCACCTGCCAATGCAGGGGACATGAGTTCGAGCCCTGGTCCGGGAAGATCCCACATGCCACAGAGCAACTAAGCTCGTGCGCCACAACTACTGAGCCCATGTGCTACAACGACTGAAGCCCGTGCACCTAGATCCCGTGCTCTGCAACAAGAGAAGCCCGCACACCACAACGAAGAGTAGCCCTCACTCGCTGCAACTAGAGAAACCCTGCGCTCAGCAAGAAAGACCCAATGCAGCCCAAAATAAATAAATTAAATAAAATGAGCAAAGGATTTAAGCAGATAATTCTCCCCCCCCGAAAAAAAGATATACAAATAGGCAATAAGCACATGAAAAAATGTGCGACATCACTAGCCAGTAGAGCATGTGATCTATGCTACAGACTCATTCATTCACCCCCCTCACTCACACTTTCACCCACCTACCCACCCAACTGTTTTCTGGCTGTGAATTATGTACAGACTCAATGCTAAGGTGCTGGGACTACAAAGATGAGTAAGATGTGTTTGTTCCATACTCTCAAAGGCACTACAGTCTGGGGGAAGAAAGACATGTTACCACATAAACACACTGCAACACAGTGATGATTATATCAAAAGCTAACATGTGCTGAAGCAACACTCTTTTCAATATTTATATCGATAACCTATGAGGTAGGAACTATTATCATCTCCATTTAGAAATAAGGAAACTGAGGCGCAGTGCAGTTAAGTAGTCTCCCCAGTGTCATACTGCCAATAAATGAGAAGCCGAGATACCCAGGAGATGGCTCTAAAGCCTGGGCTCTGGCAATGCTGACCCAGAAGGAATGCCTCATTTCACTGGGAAGGGAGGCTGGGAAAAGTGTCAGACACAGGGGGTAGTGACTAAAACGAGTCTTAGAGGGAGGATAGGACACTGCAGGCCAGGAGTAGGGGTGGGGTTAGGGAGTGAATATTCTAGGCAGAAGGAAGAGTAAGATAGAGATGTGAAACCAGATAACACATTCAAGGAATAGCTTGATATGACTGCTGGAAAACCGCCCTGAAGTGGCAGGAGCCTAAACCTGCAGGCCCCGTAAGTCACATTACAGAAATAGTGGCCCCTGTAAGAGCAGTTAAAGGACTTACATGCAGGAGCAACATGATCGTATTTTGGCAACACTGGGGGGAGTGAATTTTTTTGGTGGTGGGCAAGATGAAAGACAGGGAGATGAGCTGAGGATGCTACAGCAGTCCGGGATGAGAGTTATGAAGGCTTGAGTAGAAGCCATAGAAGGAATGAGGACGAGGGGATGATTCAGGGATGTTTTAGAAGCAGAGCCGGTTTAGAAGACCCAGGAGACTGACTGCACAGGGAGCATGCAAGCAGGAAGAGTCCTGGAAGACTCTGAGGTTTCGGGCTTGTGCGACAGAAGAACAAGGGGCTCAGGAGAGAGAACTAGAAACCACCATGCACACATGGAATCTGAAGGACCCACGGGACGTCCAAGGAAGGTGGCCAGCAGCAGCCAGGAGGGACCAGCGCTGAGATACACAGCTGGGGATCAGCATCGCGTAGTGCTGAACTACTTAATACTTAAGTCCGCGAGGTTGTTTCAGGGAGAACGGGCAGAGTGAAAAGAGGGTCCTGGGCAGTACCTTCAAGACTGAAAACATCCAAGGGCTGGGTGAAAAAGAGCAACCTGCTAAGGAATGGCCAGAAAGGCAGGAAAAGCAGCAGGAGCCTGTGGCATCACTGGAGCCAGGGAAGAGTTTCAAGAAGGCAGCGGGCTAGAGTTTCAACTGTCAAGAGGAGTCAGAAGAACAGTAAACGTGGCTGTCTGTTTTTACAATTCAGACAGTTCTTTGTTCCTCACCAAACTGCTGCTAACAGGAGCACACTGACGCTTAGCCCCATGAAGGGTAGCCAGAGCCCCAAACAGCGTGGAATTCCTTGTCGTGCTAACGTTGCCTTCAACTGTACAACAAATTTGTTTCAACACCATGTCTGTTCCCAAATCTTCAAGTATAATGGATATCCCAGGAAAAGCTGGATTTTAGCTGCGCTGCAGGGCCCTTAACACACACCTGCAGACTCCAGGGAGGGCTTTGGTTTGTTTACATCCTGAGAGTAAGGAGCAAGAGAATGAAAACACAGGAGCTACCAGAAACCCAGGGGATGGGCAGACCTCTGGAGAATCTGAGGAAAGCTAAGGACCTTTTCCCTAGAAAAATGCCCCTGCGCACAAAGTCACAAAACTTTCGTATGTAATTTTGGGAAGCTTCAGGGACCCATATGAAAATTTCACTCTTTAAGCAATTATACTGAGTAACACAGTGATTATAGCCATATAAATTTCTGAGATCTTCTTCAGCATAATTTCCTAATTTTCTTTTTTATTTTGGCCACACCACACGGCATGCAGGATCTTAGTTCCCTGATCAGGGATAGAACCCATATCCCCTGCAATGGAAGTGCGGAGTCATAACCACTGGACTGCCAGGGAATTCCCTCTAATTATTTTTTTTAACAAACAGGCAGTAATCATTTTTAGTAAAAAATAAAAAAAAAAAGGAATAATTCTATTTTCATTTCAGGGGTTAAAAAAACACAAGATGGAATTCTCCTTACTAAGAGTCCTTCTTTGAGTGGCATCTCCTCAAACTAAAAAGCAGAGCTGAAGAATTTTCCAGCATGTTCTGCACTGGAGAAGCAAAGGAAGTCCATGGGAGAAGGCCCAGCCAAGGGTCTCTCCTGCCCCGGGCCCAACATCTGGAGCAGTGGAAACCCAAGCTGCTGTGGGAAGGCATGGGGCAGACAGGCCAGCCTAGCGGGACAGGCATAAGGGAGCCTGATACCGCCCAGGACTGAACACCAGCCTCGAGTGGGGACGAGGGAAGGACACAGACTTTTAAGACAGAGCAGGCAAAATTCTGATGAAGGGTGAGGGGCTAGGCTCAGCTGCAGGGACAGACTGGGCAACAGATATGTCCCAACAGGGTCTCCGCTGGGACCTTTCACACAGTAGGTGGCTGAGCATACCTGCATGCCTACACTACAAGACTTCCACCCCTCCTTGAAGGAGACGACTTCTTTTTTTTTTTAATTTTTATTTATTTATTTATTTTTATTTTTGGCTGCGTTGGGTCTTCGTTGTTGTGCACAGGCTTTCGCTAGTTGCACCGAGCGGGGGCTACTCTTCATTGCGGTGTGCGGGTTTCTTATTGTGGTGGCTTCTCTTGTTGCGGAACACGGGCTCCAGGCGTGCGGGCTCAGTAGTTGTGGCATGTGGACTCAGTAGTTGTGGCTCGTGGGCTCTAGAGCGCAGGCTCAGTAGTTATGGCACAGCGGCTTAGTTGCTCTGCAGCATGTGCAATCTTCCCGGACCAGGGCTCGAACCCGTGTCCCCTGCATTGGCAGGCGGATTCCTAACCACTGCACCACCAGGGAAGCCCGAAGGAGACTTCTTTAGAGAAGAGTGGGGTCTACAGCCTGCGAGCTACAGACTCCAGAGACCCTGGCTCCAATTTCAAAGACACAGATGCCTTAGAGGTCCTTAGAGGAAGCCACTCTTCTCAGGCCCAAGAAATTGTGGGGCTAATAAAAGTTGAGGAAAGGTTAGGGGAGACAAGCGGCAGTGAGCCGCCGCCCGGAGGGTCGGCAAATGCAGGGTCCATGGCTGACAGCCAACTTCTCTATTGCGACTATGGGGAAAACCTGCTGCCCAGTGGCCTGGCTTAGAGGTCATCTCCCTCAATGTACCTGAGTGGTAGCATCATCTTAAAGTGAACAGGCGGGCTTCCCTGGTGGCGCAGTGGTTAAGAATCCGGCTGCCAATGCAGGGGACACGAGTTCGAGCCCTGGTCCGGGAAGATCCCACATGCCACGGAGCAACTAAGCCCGTGAGCCACAACTACGGAGCCTGCACTGTAGAGCCCGTGAGCCACAACTACTGAAAGCCCGTGAGCCTAGAGCCCGTGCTCTGCAACAAAAGACGCCACCACAATGAGAAGCCCACACATCTCAACGAAGAGGAGCCCCCGCTCACCGCAACTAGAGAAACTCAGTGCGCAGCAATGAAGACCCAACGCAGCCAAAAATATAAATAAAATAAATAAATAAAGTGAACAAGGCAACCAGAAGAACTTAAGTTGCTAACAACTCCGGAAGTGCCGCGATCGAGCTGACTGATGAGAGGAGGAGGGAACAAATCCAGCTACAGGAAGTACGGGTCCTCACGTGATGGAAGTCTCTCTCAGGAGTGGCAGTAAGTGAAAAGGAGACATAAGGAGTCCTATCTGATGTAGTGTCAAAGAAGATATCTATCATAGGCCACAGGGTGTGGTCGAATTAAAAAACCAAAACAAGGGCTTCCCTGGTGGCGCAGGGGTTGAGAGTCCGCCTGCCGATGCAGGGGACACGGGTTCGTGCCCTGGTCCGGGAGGATCCCACGTGCCGCGGAGCGGCTGGGCCCGTGAGCCATGGCCTCTGGGCCTGCGCGTCCGGAGCCTGTGCTCCGCAACGGGAGAGGCCACGGCAGTGAGAGGCCCGCGTACCGCAAAACAAAACAAAACAAAACAGGTAACAGGAACCTCACCCATGAAACACCAAAGTGCAGTCAACACTGAAACAAGGGTCTTACGAATGACCAGTTGCAGAAAGCGTACACTGTTGGCAGGGATTAGGCAGATCCAAACTGAACTGAAAATTTTCAGACCAAGAGTTGAGGTATGAACTAAGCAGCAAAAACTGAGAACCGTTCGCATGCTGTCCTACTGACTTGATGAAAGTTCCAAGCCAAAACCGTTTGGGCTGTCTCTGGGTTCCCCCGATCCATAAGACAAGTGAGATTCAGGATCACCTCGTAATATACATAAGCCTGAAAAACGTCCAACAAAACTGAGAAAATACACTTTAACTTTGTCTCTGTCATATAAAACCACTTAATAATATGTGTGTTACGATTCAAATGCAGCATATATAGTACTTCCTCAACGACGCCTGACGGAAGGAAAAAACGTTCTACATCTCGGCCTCAACATTCCAAAACATCTTCATTCCACTGAGGAAATGCACCCGAGCTTATAAGTAAGCATCTTATTCATCTAGTCATGTCCACACGATAACTCAACCCGTCTAATGCTTTATTCCTCAGACAAGTCTACCTAGCCCGTACCCTGTTTCAAATATCGTGCAGATTCTACTTCGTAAATCAACTTTCTTCCCCTGCTTCCTAAACACGAATCTTCCCGGAGTAAATTCACGCTGTAAACACACCCAAGGCTTTGTTTTATACAGATTTCTCCCCCCCTGGTCCCAAGAGACGTTGCTTTCCCTTCTAGATCCAACCGAGGCCAAATACTGCCATCTGGGGTCACGGCTTCCTCTCGCCGCTGCCGCCGTGGAGCGGACTCGCTGGGTTCCGGATTCCCCGCGCCGGCCCGAGCCTCGCACCCCTTCCTGTCTCCGTCTGCCCACGGTGGGCGGCGGGCGCGCGGCGCCCAGACAAAAGCTCGGGCCGTCGGGCCCACCGGCCCCGGGCCGCCCACCCTCCGGGCCGCGGGCGTCCTCCAGCCCAGAGGCCGAGGGTCCCGGTGCAACTTCGGAAACAGAAAGGAAGGAGGCGCCGGCGCCCGCAGGTCCGGGTGCGCCCAAGGCGGCCGGCACGCGCGTGGGCCGCAGGCGAGGGCGCGAGGGGAGGGCGAGGCGCGCCCGGCCGCCGGCGCCGGCGCCCGCAACTTGCCCGCCGGCCGTGGCCCGCGCCCCGCAGGGCCCGCCCGACGGCGAGGCCCACATTGTCCCCGCGGCACGGCCGGTCACCCTCGCGCACAGACGCTCGCACACGCCCCCTGCCCCGGCCGGCTGCGGGGCCCGCGGCGCTCGGGCGACCGCCGGCCTGCCGCGCTCCTCCAAGCCCCGCTCGGGCCCGGCCCTGGCAGCCCCGCCGGCGGCGGCTGCAAAACTTTCTCCTCATCGTGGCAGCGGCGGAGGCGTCGCGGCCGCCCGGGCGCGTCAGTCACTCGGTCCGGGAGGTCGGGCAGGCGGGCGGCGGGTCCCTCCCTCAGCCCCACCCCGGGCCACCGACCTGGTCCGGCTCCGATTCATAGTCGTCGTCCTCGGCGCTTACGGACATGGCCATGGCTCATGGTGGGCCCAGGCTCGCGCGCGCTGACATGGCTGGAGCGGCGCCGCCGCCGCCGCCGCCGCCGCCGCCACCCGCCCGGAGCAGGCTCGGCTCGCCCTGGCTCGGGCTCGGGCTCGGGCTCGGGCTCGGGCTCCCGCTGCCGCGAGGAGGGAGCCGCGCCGCGCGCCTCACACGCCCGCGCGGGAGGGGGCGGAGAGGGGCCGGCGGGGGGAGGGCCGGGGGGCTCATGCATATGCATGAGGCGATCCAGGAAGGGGCTGGCCCCCCGGACCGGCGGGCCAATGGCGCGGCCGCGGCGCTCGGGCCGCACACAAAGGGAGCCCGGCCTGCGGTGACACGGGGGCGGGACCGCCGAGGGCGGCCGCTCGCGGCCGGAGCTCTGGGACTGGGGCTGCGTGGGGGCGTGCCCCGCGCCCCGCCCGGCCCGCGCGCCGCGGGGTGCACATGGGTGGCTGCACGCCGCCGCTGCTCTAACAGGAAATGCACGCCCGACCTGGGGTGGGGTCTTTTGTGTGGTCCTGCGGGGCGTCTCGCAGGAGCCCCGGGGTGCACGGTCATGGGGAGTGGCCCTGCACGAGACACCAGGCACGGGTCCCTGTGCCCCCCAGCAGCGGGCACACGGGCTCTCGGGTTTGCACAAGCTCTGGGACCAGGACCTGGTATGCCTGCGAACCCGGGAGTCCCGTAGCCCCTGCAGGCCCGCTGGCCCGGGTACAGTCTGGGGAGCCAGTTCCCCAGGACGCCGGCAGTTGTGTTGGGCTGGTCCCCTAACGTTGCCCTCTTCTACCCTCAGGTTTGCCTTTTCAGGTCGCGAGGGAATCAGCGTAAAACGTGGGGTGGTACAGACAGGAGTTCCAATCGAGCTGCCTGCCTTGGAGGCTGCCAGACAGAACACCATGAATGCACTCTTCCCTGAGGTGGGCGCCCCACTCTCTTGGACAGGAACCCCCGCTTCCTGAGGTGCCCAGGGGTCGATCTCGGAAGGGGTGAGGGCAGGCCAGAACCCAGTCTACCAGAAGACTGGCAAGTGCCTGAAGCTGGCCCAGAAGGTGTGGGTTTCTAAATTCTTAAACTGGAAACATTCCTAATGCTTACTCCTAAAGCAGCCCACCCTTGCAGAAAACTCTTAACTGGAAAAAAAAAAAGTCTAGGGGGCACTTATGCCAGCAGCCCTTACTCTGAAGGAGGAGCTCAGTGACCATTAGGTAGAGTGATCAATGCTGTTATAAGCATCAAAACCACAGGTAAACTCAAGCTAAGGAGCAGAGCGACTTAGCTAGGTAGCTGGCATACTCATCATCTAACTAGGAACGTCCAAGGTGACACTAAACATGCATACATGCACCAGTTTCTTCATCTGTAAAATGGGAAGGTTTGCCCAACCAAAGGATCAGAGGCTTTCCCAAGAAAAAGCTCATTAGCTGTGAAATCTGGTGACCAATTGTGCAGTGTCGTCCAACTGTTAGTCATGCCCAGGCCACTGGCCATGAAATCCACTCTGAGAACAGAAGGGACCCACAGGCAGGTCATGGCCTGGGCTTTCAAGGAAGGCAGAATGTGTAGTGGACATAAAACTCAGAAGGCTTCTAGCAGGGAGTCTACAGGAGTGAATAAATAGGGATGTCAGTTTTACTGAGTGGATCTAAAGTCCCTCTGAAATGTATACACCCACTACGGGGAAAAAATCCCAGCAGACCTGCTCTTTACCTGTTCTGAGTTTCCTTTCTCCCTTCTTACATTTTTCACAATTCACTCAAGGTTAACAAAAACTTGTGGTTTTGAAAAGAATACACCCCCCTCCATCTCAGTCCACCCCCCAAAGTCTCAGCCTTTATAAAACTACCTTGTCTGGACTGAAGTCTGTATCTGATGTATCCCGTGACCTCTTAGGGGCCACTCCACCCAGAAGGAAGTCCCTTAAAGAAAGAGAGGCTGAAAAAAATGCTAATCATGCTTTCGCTTCACTGTAATTGGTCAAAACTGCAAGGGTACAGAGATACACAAATATCATAATACCTCAAGAGAGGTATGGAAACAGGACTTTTTCTCAAAGGTCTTTCTCATTCCGTATCAGGAGTGCAAGAATATTTAGACTTGTCTTTGGGCTGATTTCTTCTGAGAATTCTCAAAGGCTCACTTCTGTATTTAAGGAATTAAAAAGTTCTCATTTATGATAGTTCAAAGAAGAGAAAGGGAAAGTGTTGATAAACAGAAGCTGCAGCTAACACAAAACTTCCTTCCGTCACATCATTTCTGAGCTAGAAGGGGCCTCACCAGACCCTCTCACTTTACAGGTCAGGAAACTGAGGCTCAAAGAAAATTAGGAGGTAGCTCTGAAGCCCAGGGTTCCTTACATAACACCATCCAGAGACCCCCTCCAGGGGTCCGGACAATAACAGCAGCTAATGTTTACTAAGCATGATTGAAGGGCTAGACCCCATGTGAAGTGTGGTGTAGATACATCTCATTTATTCTTTTACACAACCCCGTGAGGAGTGTTCCATTGTTCACCCATTTTACATATGAGGAAACTGAGGCACATCGCTGCTAGGAAGTGAAAGGACCTGGATCTGAACCCATAAGCAGCTGGAGTCTGCAGCCTGGGCTGTTAATCACATCGCACCAATGCCTCGTGCCAGAGACTGGAGGAGGATGCCAAGTGAAACCAGTGTAATCATCCAAGTGAAATACTCAGACTTACACAGAAAATTAACTGTCCCTTACTAAATTTTGCAAATTCTGTGTTCTTAGTTCAGATATTTCAGGACGGGTAGGCATGGTTTTGGTAACCAGTCTGCTGTCTGATGGATCTGTGGGGGCTGATGGGGAAGGAGGTGGGTCCTCTCCAGACTCTAACAAGGCTCCTGCCAGCAGTCACCATTCTAACATCTTTAAAGAAATTCCTTTTCTGACACTTGCAAAGGGCCTCTTAACATCTCTACTTCCTCGATCAAGCTTCCTTTAGCTAACTGGTACACACAACTATCCAACGTTTGTTTTGTATTAATAGTGTGCTGGACTGTATATAAAATACATTATGCCAGCATTTGCACAGTAGAACTGCTACCTTAAAATTTAGCATTTATATTGTGCCTTAGGCTCGTGCTTTCTCCCTTCTGACCTCCTTTTCAAGTGACCCTAAGAACTGAATGGTCTCCCAGCTCCACTTAGCCAAGGCTTACATTCTTAGAAAGAGTTCCCCAAAGCTGATGCCACCAGGGCACTGGTGCTTGTCCTGAACCAGGAGGATCCAGAAGTCTCATCAAATGGTGAGGAAATAAAACAAAAACAGATGGAAGCCAAGTCAGCCTCGGTCACAGCCATCACCCATTTCCCTGCTTTCTCTCTGAGTGTCATCTAATGTTCTGGTCTGCCTATCAGATCATGACACCGGGAGTGATCCCAGTCTGCCCAGAGATTTTGCCCAGACTTAGCCACCAAAGGGCACTGCAGGCTGTCCCAGGGCAGGGACAGGTAGTGACCTAAGGTAAAAGGAAGAGGGCAGCCATCCCCTCCAGTCCTCTCCATCCCCACATCCAGGAACAGGAATGCAAAGGGACAGACTGGATAAGTGCCCCCTGGAAATCTGGGATCCATAGGGGAGGGTTTCCCTGGCACGTGGCCCTTTTCCTTGTGCCCATGTCACAAAGGGCATGGCTAAAGCTTGGGAACATTATTTTCCAGAGGATCAGGTCAGGGAAAGAGAATGAATTCTCTGTGTCCAGACCAGTAACTGGCTGGCACGCTCCTGAACCAAGGGACACCATTTGTAAACGTGTCCCTAAGGAAGGAACAGAAATGATACAAAGGGTTGCTTCCTAATACACGTAATAATGTATGTTTAACAAGCAATAGAGAATGCATGCTTCAGCTATTTTACCATTTGTCTGTTCTTCAATAGGTTTTTCCCCATTAACAGCACAAGGACAAGGTCTTTTGCAGAGTTATTTTTCTAATAAAACATAAATAAGAGAAATTTTTGCATCGTGTCACACAGCAATTTAGAACTAATTCCAGGGTTGCCTGGATAAAACTATGGTTCAAAGAGTGACCGTATGACAGACCAAGGGCTACAGTGATTTCTCTTAAGGAAATTACTAATGTTATTTAATTGCTTTTTATTTTCCCCCTGAAGAATCATTCCACAAGCATTTAAAACCCACATATATCTGTCACATGGGTCCTTTAAAGAGACCAAGCTTTCCATTAAATAAGGTTCCTCTCCTAATACTGTCTCCTTAAATTACCAAGATCAACCAATGAATATTTACGTTCCCTGGAAGATTTGTGACTGTGCGCAGGATTTTTTTTAATTAGCTAATTTAACAGGTGACTGGCATAGATCTGAGAAATGCTTCCCGCCATCCACCCCATTTCCAACTCAATCACTGACCTTAGAAAGTTACTTCCCTTCTCCATTCATTTCCCTACAAAAATCCAGGCTAAGGCTGAGCCCTCAGACAATTCAGACAAGATTAATGGATGCACTTTACAATCCCACCCCCCACCCCCAGAAAATAGGGGCTAAAAATACATAAAATGCCAGTATAATTCGGGCCTACAACCAGGACTTTTGTAATTTAAAAATATTTCTCTTAACAAGACCAACTCTCCCCCTTGGTTTCCTTCCTTACCAGAGCACCCAAAAGACCAAATCCAAAGCTTACTCAAAATGGGATGATAAAGCATACAGTAAAGAGGCGAAAGAGGATTAAAGTTAGCAGCTCTGTTCACAATGATCAAATGGTGGAAACAAATCAAATTCTGTGCATTGATGAATAGGTAAACAAAATATGGTTTCTATCCATAAAATGGAATATTATTCAGCCATAAAAAGGAATGGAGTGCTGACACAAGCTACAATGTGATGAATCTTGAAAACATGATGCTAAGTGGAACAAGCCAGACACAAAAGGCCATATACTGTATAATTACCTTTATATAAAATATCCAGAATAGACAAATCCATAGGGACAGAAAGCTGATTAGTGGTTGCCAGGGGCTGGGTGGGGGGAGGGGGAATGGGGAGTGACCCCTAATGGGAATGGGGTTTCTTTTGGGAGTGATAAAAATATCTTGGAATTTAGAAAGAGGTGATGCTTGCACAACATTCTGAATATACTAAATATCACTGAATTCATACTTCAAAATGGTTAGTTTTATGCTAGGTGAATTTTACTTCAATTTTTAAAAAGTGTGTATGTGTGTGTGTATATATACACATATATATACTTTTTTTTTTTTTCTTTTCATCAGTCATCCTTTAAGAGTGATCTTAGTTCCTATTCCTAAAAGGTAACCTGGTTAGGAAATGTAGCCCCTAAGTCCTGGAGCAGGTTGAAATTAACCAAACCAAAGTGATAGTTGAATCACCTCTTAAATGAGCTGCTAACAGTCACTGTGGGGATCTGATGGGCTCTGACTGCACTTGAAAGCCTTTCACTTAGGGACACCTGACAAATGCAAATACACACAGGTTGGTATGGTCAGCAGTAGGGATGGGGGGAACAGACACACACACACTCATACACACTTTGGCTGTTCCCAAGGAACTCTCTTCATTTACATTCTTGCTTTCCTTTAAAAATGGCTCATCTCCAGCAGGCCAATTTGCCTCTAAAAGCCCCCTGGGTCTATGAAAATTCACGAGTTTACCATGACACTCAAAATAGAAGAAGTCTGACAAAACTCATCTGTCACCATTTTAAGCAGCCATTATACCAACTCCTTAGTTTGAAAATTGGTATTTAAAGGGAAAGAATTAAGCCTGTGTGCTGCCTTATCAGGAGGAACTGTATTTAAGGGTAGCTCCAATTGATGAGGGAAAGCTCTACAGAAAAAACTTCAAAGCTTCATTTTCTTCTTCTTCTTCTTCTTCTTTTTTTTTTTTTGCCTGTGGGATCTTAGTTCCCCCACCAGGGATTGAACCCGCGCACCCTGCAATAGAAGTGGGGAGTCTTAACCAATGGACCGCCAGGGAAGTCCCAAAGCTTCATTTTCATCTCCTGATAAAATTATTCATACAGGAAAGAATGATAACTGGTATTGAAACTGAATGGTAGAGGGAAGCACGGGCGCCACGTATTCCCTTCCAGATTATGCTCTGGAGGAAAAGAGGGATGAACATAACTGAATAATGGGGGAATAATCAGACCACCATCACCTTAATCCATGATATTTAACTTCAATCTAACCAAGCCTTTAGACCTAGTTTCCAATTTACAGAAATTACAAGAGACAGCGAAAAAGCTAAATGACACCACAAGAAAGCAATCAGACAAATGCATAAAGTGAGATATTCTTCAGGACATGGTTCCATCTTCCCTACCAATCAATATCCTGAAAAGGTCAAGATTAAAAGAGAGAATGAAGAACCTGGATTGGATCCTGGTTGGGACAAAGTAGCTGTAAAAGATAATTTATATGACCCAGCATTAGGAGGAATTGTCAGTTTTGCTAGGTGTAATAATGTTATTTCAGGTATGGAGAAAAATATTCTTCTTTTTCTGAGATGCAAACCTAAGCATTTAGGGGTGGAATTGTCATGACGTCTGTAATTCTCTAAAGAATACTTCAGCATAAAAAATTAAGTTAGTTAAAAAGAAATAACATATCCATTAGGATGGCTATGATCAGAAAACAAACAAACAAAAAAAAAACAGAAAATAACAATAGCAAGCATGTGGAGAAACTGGAACCCTTGTGTATTATTGATGGGAATATAAATTGATACAGCCGCTGTGGAAAACAGTATGGCAGCTCCTCAAATAATTAAACATATAATTATTCTATGATTCCAGCAATTTCATTTCTGGGTATGTACCCAAAAGAATTGAAAATGAGGACTTGAAAAGAGTTTTATACACCCATGTTCACAGCAGCATTATTTATAATAGCCAAAGGTGGAAGCAACCGAAGTGTCCAATGACAGATGAATGGTTAAATAAAATGTGGTGTATACATACAATGGAATACCATTCAGCTTTAAAAAGGAAGGAGAGGTTTTCCTGGTGACGCAGTGGTGGAGAATCTGCCTCCTAATGCAGGGGACACGGGTTCGAGCCCTGGTCTGGGAGGATCCCACATGCCGTGGAGCAACTGGGCCCGTGAGCCACAGCTACTGAGCCTGCGCGTCTGGAGCCTGTGCTCCGCAACAAGAGAGGCCGCGATAGTGAGAGGCCCGCGCACCGTGATGAAGAGTGGCCCCTGCTTGCCACAACTAGAGAACGCCCTCGCACAGAAACGAAGACCCAACACAGCAAAAATAAATTAATTAATTAATAAACTCCTACCCCCAACATCTTCTTTAAAAAAAAAAAAAAGTAAAAAGGAAGGAGATTCTGGCGCAAGCTACAATATGGATGAACCTTGAGGACATTATATTAAGTGAAATGAGCCAGTCACAAAAAGACAAATACTGTATGATCCCACTTATATGAGGTACCTAGAAGAGTCAAATTCACAGAGACAAACAGTAGAATAGAAGTTACCAGGGGCTGGAAAAAGGGGGAATGGGGAGTTAGTGTTTAAGGGATTAAGAGTTCCAGTTTCAGATGATGAAAAAGTTCTGGAGACTGATGGTGGTGATGGTTGTACAACAATGTGAATGTACTCAATGCCACTGAATGGTTAAAATAGTCAATTTTATGTTATATATCTTTCCCCACAATTTAAAAAGATGTGATAAAAGATAAAATAAAAAGATGGACCTAGGCTTCCCTGGTGGCGCAGTGGTTGAGAGTCCGCCTGCCGATGCAGGGGACACGGGTTCCGGGAAGATCCCACGTGCCGCGGAGCGGCTGGGCCCGTAAGCCATGGCCACTGAGCCTGCGTGTCCGGAGGCTGTGCTCCGCAGCGGGAGAGGCCACAACAGTGAGAGGCCCGCGTACGGGGTGGTGGTGGGAGGGGGGGAATGGACCTAAAGATTACCATACTAAGTGAAGTAAGTCAAACAGAAAGACAAATATCACATGATATCACTTATATGTGGAATCTAAAAAATGATACAGATGAACTTATTTACAAAACAGAAACAGACTCACAGACATAGATAACAAACTTATGTTTACCAAAGGGGAAAGGAGGGTGGAGAGATAAATTAGGAGAGGAGTTTGGGATAAGCAGATACAAACTACTATATATAAACAAAAAACAAGGTCCTATTGTATAGCACAGAGAACTATATTCAATATCTTATAATAACCTATAATGGGAAAGAATCTGAAAATTATATAATATTTATATATATAAAACTGAATCCCTTTGCTGCACAACGGAAACTAACACAACACTGTAAATCAACTATACTGCCATTTAAATAAATAAATAAATAACAAATAATAAAGAAATCAAAGAAACAACACCCTCCCGCAGAAGAATCAATCAATTGGGAACATTCAAATCAACAAGCTTCCTCAGGGCAGTCCCCAACCCAGCCCCTCCTGCCATCTTGTACCATAAACATTAACTAGGAGAGAAATGAATCTAAATAACAACAACAACAAAATCAATCTTATAAGTGAGACTATCTCTTCACTCCTGCAAAGTGCTTTGCTGTTTAGTCCTTTACATTCATTGGTGGAGAAGTTCAGTGGTTTAGAGCAGGTTTTACTATTGCTTTCACTTCCCACCTACTTTCTTTGCGTATAAAGTTCCCCTTGTCCCAATAAATATACTTCCCCTTCCCACCTTTGCAAACAAGAATCAAACTTAAATAATGCAAACGTTTCACCTGTGTTCACATAATTGTGCCCCTTTTTTCTCTAGATCACCCAAATATGGGAAGCAGCAGATTATCTCACAGCATCATTTGGTTGCACACATATCCACTGTCCTAACAAAGCCAAATTAGAGAGGCAGGGTAGTGAGTGTGGCGGGGAGAACATGACAACTTATTCCCAATGTCAATGATCAAGTATTCTCCTTTAAAATAGGAAATATACAATGGCATTTGACAAAAAGAAAATTTTGAAGGATAGACCATTGTTCCAGAAATATAACCATGATAATGGCAAGCAATCACTTACAGTGCCTGCTTGGCTTTCTAATTACTGCACCAAAGGCAGGAGCCCTCAATATCTCAACTGCTTTCCAAAAATTTGTCTTTGGCATTATTAACACAGACAGCCGAGCAGGTTATCAGACTAAGAAAGAAATCCTGGGCTGCAGACTTTAATTACAGGTTATTTCAGCTGAACACTGTCTTAAAGTTCCAATAAAGTGGTTCTAAAATGATACAGATGATGGCTGAAAAATTCCAGGTGAGAGATAAGATCTTTTTAAGTCAGGAGGATAAAGGGAGATGCCTAAGTGTGAGGGACAAAAGGGTCCAGGGACTACCAAGAGCCCTTCTTAGTTCTCTTCTATTTACCGTTCTTTTAACAGTTGGCTGGGACTGGGACACACAAATTAAAGTAAGGAGAGAAACTTATTCTCACCAACGAGATGACTCAGAGGCATTTGCAGAGCAGGTGAAAGAGGACAAACAGAATGAACTGATGAATACAACTTCATCTTTTAGAAGCTCTGGGGAAACTTTGCTATCAAGTTCATTCATTCAATAAACATTTTCTGGGAGCAATCTTGCATGACAGGATACAAAAATGGACAAAGAAAAAATTAATAAGATGAGCTGCCGTCTCAAGAAGATAACGGAAGCTTAACACAGATATGCAACAAAATGCAGAGTAGAATGTAGATGTCCAGCAGAGGGAGAAATGGGGTAAGTCTATCTACCAGTCAGGATCTTGACAGGAAATGGATGGCATCCTGGCACCCTCACACCAGGTCATGGAGGGGAGTTTAACAGAGGCTCAATTTGCAGAGTACAAGTGGGGTTAACGGAAGCCAGCAAGGCATGGTGATGCATCCCAAGCCTAAGGACAGTGATGAGCCATTACCTCCCTCTGTTACCAGAAATTCAGAGAGAAAAGCTAGAGAAGGACAAGAAATAGGAGCCGTGGTCCCCAATGGAAGGAGACAGCCAACCTGCAATGATCCCATAGGGAGAAAGCTGGGGGAATAAATACCCCAGCCTCTCTCTCCTCCTGTCTTCCCATCTCCTGCTAGTACCTCCCTCCCTAGGCTGAGCCCAACCAAAAGCCAGAGATGCAAGGAACCTCTTTGATGCAGCCCGCACAGAAGGCTTGAGGAGGCTGGAGAGAATCTGGAGGCACAGCTAGAAGAGATCCAGCTCAGGAGGCTTCCTGGCAAAGAAGGAACTAGGTTGGGCCTCGAGACGGAGAGAATTCATATGTGGCAAAATAAGATGGGCATTCCCAGAAGGAGAACAGTATAAGCTAAGGCCAAGACTGTCAAGAAGATGGAAAATATGGAGTAATTCAGTTCCCCTGCAATGTAGAGAAGAGAAGCCAGCACGAGATTCTAAAGCAGAGCAACAACTGGGGTCATGGGACCTCAAGGCCAGGGTAAGTATTTGGGAGATGACTTTAAAGAAGATGGAGGGACTTCCCTGGTGGCGCAGCAGTTAAGAATCCGCCTGACAATGCAGTGTACAAGCGTTTGTGCCCTGGTCCAGGAAGATCCCACATGTTGCAGAGCAACTAAGCCCGTGCACCACAACTACTGAGCCCACGTGCTGCAACTACTGAAGCCCACGCATCTAGAGCCCGTGCTCCGCAACAAGAGAAGCCACCGCAAAGAGATGCCCACGCACCACAACGAAGAGCAGCCCCCGCTCGCTGCAACTAGAGAAAGCCCGTGCACAGCAATGAAGACCCAACCCAGCCAAAAATAAAAATAAATAATTTTTTTAAAAAATAAAGAAGATGGAGAGTCACTGAAGGTGTGACAAGTTTATAGGCTGAATTGTGTCTGCCCCAAAATTCACATGAAGTCCTACCCCCCCCAACACCTCGGAACGTGACCATATTTAGACACAGGGTCTTTTTTTTTTTTTTTTTTGCATTGGGTCTTCGTTGCTGCGCGCAGGCTTTCTCTAGTTGCGGCGAGCGGGAGCTACTCTTCGGTGCATTGCATGGGTTTCACACTGCAATGGCTTCTCTGGTTGCGGAGCATGGGCTCCAGGCACCTAGGGTTCAGTAGTTGTGGCGCTCAGGCTCAGTAGTTGTGGCACACGGGCTTAGTTGCTCCACAGCATGTGGGATCTTCCTGGACCAGGGCTCGAACCCGTGTCTCCTGCATTGGCAGGTGGATTTCTAACCACTGCACCACTAAGGAAGCCCCTACACACAGGGTCTTTACAGAGATGATCAAGTCAAAATGACGTCATTAGGGCCCTAATCCAATATGACTGGTGTCCTTATAAAAAGAGAAAATTTGGACACAGGCACATACAGAAGGAAGACAATGCAAAGACACAGGGAGAAGACGGTTAAGACTCTATCTACAAAAAGCCATCAGAGGACTTCCCTGGTGGTGCAGTGGTTAAGAATCTGCCTGCCAACACAGGGGACACGGGTTCGAGCCCTGGTCCGGGAAGATCCCACATGCCACGGAGCAACTAAGCCCATGTGCCACAACTACTGAGCCCGCGTGCCACAACTACTGAGCCCATGTGCCACAACTACTGAGCCCATGTGCCACAACTACTGAAGCCCACGCACTTAGAGTCCATGTTCCGCAACAAGAGAAGCCACCGCAATGAGAAGCCCTCGCACCACAACAAAGAGTAGCCCCAGCTCACCACAACTAGAGAAATCCTGTGCACAGCAACAAAGACCCAATGCAGCCAAAAATAAATAAATGAATTTATTTAAAAAAAAGCCATCAGGGAGGGTTACTGTTCTCTCCTGCCTGGATCTCATGTGTGGTGACTCTACAAACTTCCACTTTCTGGCTTCAGTTCACACCACTGAAAAAAGGGGGGCCCTGATGGGATCCTTGTCATATGGTTCAGACACTAAGGATTTTAGAATCCAAGCTCAAATAACTGGTCAGACCTGGGTCTCAGCTTGTAAGAAACCGTGGCATCCCTTGACCGCCAACAATCTTCTTTCAATGGGATTTTTCTGTTGCTGATGTTGGAGAGAACATTACCCAGAATTGAGCAGACCATCTTTTGTGGGTATTCTTTGATCAGGGGTTTCTGCTGCCTACACTCCTGGGAAACTGCCAGCTTCCAAACTCCACAAATGACTTAGCTGTCACTTCAGGAAGCCCTGGGGATTCCAGACAGGGTCCCAGACTGTTGTCTGCTTCCCTCACTACACCCTCCCCGCTGTCCACTCTCTGCTATCCTGGCCCTGTGGTCCCTGCTGTCGGCCTCCCCCAACCTGTTGAGCATCTCCTGTTCCCGTTCTCCCACCAGCCTCTCACGAGGCCTCTTTCAGCACATTCTAAGACAACAGTTACCCTCCCGCTCACAGGCCTAGGACTTCTCCCTCGGATAGAGTGTGGAGGACCTAAAGGAGAAACACTTTCTTAAACCAGCCCCATCACAGGAAACGCCAGCTGTGACTACTTCCGTGAAATTAAGCCATTCAGGAGGCCCTTACTTGAGATTCAGTGTTTGTCCCAGCCAATAATAATTTAGGGATAGGAAATGACTCTAAACCAATCACCTCCTTCTGATCCATCTCCTCCTTCAGTGTCTTCTATTTCTGCCTTCTGGGTGAGCAGATTCAGGATTAGTGTTACTTATAAACCATAATTATGAAAAAGTATAATTGCTATCACTGACTGATAGGCTACTATAGAGGTATTTTACAGAGCCTCTCACAGCGAACTTGTAAGAAAGGCACTATCGGCCCTTTTTACAGATGAATAAACTAAGCCTCAGACTTGCCCACGACCACACAACTAGTAAGTGGCCGAGCCAAGAGTCAATCTCCAGGTGCATCTGACCCCAGAGTTCACCCTAGTTGTGCATGAGAATTACCTGTGAAGCATTTAGAAAGTGCAGATTCCCAGGTCCCACCCACCCCTACTGAATCAGAGTGTCTCAGTAGGGCCCAGGAAACTGTATTAAAAAAAAAAAACAGGGGCTTCCCTGGTGGCGCAGTGGTTGAGAGTCCGCCTGCCGATGCAGGGGACATGGGTTCGTGCCCTGGTCCGGGAAGATCCCACATGCCGCGGAGCGGCTGGGCCCGTGAGCCATGGCCACTGAGCCTGAGCGTCCGGAGGCTGTGCTCTGCAACGGGAGATGCCACAACAGTGAGAGGCCCGCATACCGCAAAAAAAAAAAAAAAAAAAACCAGAAACATTCCCCAGGTGAAGCAGATGCCACCATCCTGAGGACTGGTCCTCGTTAGGCCACACTGCCTTTCTAGAAAATTATCTGGCCTTGAGGAGGCAACTATAAATGGCAGTCATCCTCCCTCCTCAACTGTACATCATCAGCTGAATTACTCGGGGGAGACAGGAGCTGGGAGCAGGGCAGAGTGGGAACAGGAAGTACATGGGGGCCTCTTTTACAGACTTATGTGCCTGTCCTTCAGGGAAAGGCTGTGTGTCACTCCCAGGGGACCCCAGACTTCTCAGGCCTCCCAGATCTGAATGACCAAGTGTGGAGGAAGGGGAAGAGAAACAAAGCAGAACTGAGGGTGACACAGACATCAGGTGTGTGTGTGTGACTTCCTCCTGTGGTTCCTGTGACGTCCCCGTGAGGGAGCTGATCCACTAACTGCTGAAGAGGGCTGTCCCCATGTCCCCGTCAGGGTTCTTACTGGTATACTCTCCAGCCTCTCCGCTCTTCCACCCAGGAAAAACTGCCAATAATTGAAATTCAAGAGGCAGCCTGGTTTGGCCACTAGAGATTAAGAAGCAAATGCATCAACATGCTCGCTTTCCAGGAAAGCTTCATCTCACCTCCTTCCTCGGTTCCCTTCTCTGGGAACCAACCCACAAGCTGGCTGAGTACAAGCGTCTGGCTGGTGGGCAGAAGGTCAACTTGCTAATAAGGCTGAGGTCAGAAGTCAGGCCTCAAAGAAGTTCAGTTCCCTCAGCTTGGTTCTAAGGTCACAGACAGGCCCCCAAATCCTACCACTTGGTCATAAAAGGAAGGGGCCAGAGTACAGACGGATCAAAACAAATCCATCACTACTGGGGAAAACGGCCAATCAGGGGAACTGTGACAGAGGGTGATTCAGTGGCATCTTTGATTTGAAAGACACCACATCAGAAATGACCTCACGGCACCTAATCAGTTCCAGAAAGGGACTTTCTTCTCCGGGAGGCAAGGTGGGAGATCAAAGCATTTCTTGCTAATCATCATTTAGCATTAATTGCTTAAGTAACCTGAGCCAGACCCAGTACCGATCCCGACTTTGCATCCTGACAGCCTCAATGAGCACCCTTGATCTTTCAACCCAACCTGCATCAAATTGGGAGGAAGCCGACTGCAAACCTGGGAATCAAGAGACCCCGGGCGGCCCAGGCAGTCAGTCGTTTACTTACTTCTTCCCTTCCTGTTAACTTTTTAACCCCACCAGCCAGGAAATGCATAAATATAGCAGCCAGCCTCCCCTCCCCCTGCCCTCCACCACGTTTCATTGAGTTCCTCAGGCGCAGGGACACATCTGGGGATGAACACCTTAGATTCACAAGCTGTGTGGCCCCAGGCTTACCAGCCTACCTCTCTGAGTCCCCAGTTTCAGCTGTATCATGAAGACAATCCTAACCCCCTCCCAGCCTCGATGTAAGAATTAAATAAAATCTAAAAACTGTTGCATACATTTAGAAGGAATACCCAGGGGGGTTTTGGTTATACTGGCAATAATTTATTTCTAGAGCTGAGTCGGGGCAGGGGGGAGTCATGGTATTCATTATTATGTTATTTATTCCTTTTTGTATAATTTATAATACATGTTATGGGCTTAAATTGTGTCCTCCCAAAATCCATATGTTTAAGTCTGAACCCCCAGCACCTCAGAATGTGACTGTATTTGGAGACAGGTCTTTAATGAGGTAACTAAGTTAAAATGGGGTCGTTAGGGTGAGCCCAAATTCAGTATGACTGGTGTCCTTATAAGAAGGGAAGATTAGGACACACACAAAGGGAAGACCGTGTGAAGACACAGAGACAACAGCCATCTACAAGCCAAGGAAAGAGTCCTCAGAAGAAATACATCCTGCCGGGCTTCCCTGGTGGCGCAGTGGTTAAGAATCTGCCTGCCAATTCAGGGGACATGGGTTCGAGCTCTGGTCCGGGAAGATACCACATGCCACAGAGCAACTAAGCCCATGTGCCACAACTACGGAGCCTGAGCTCTAGAGCCCACAAGCCACAACTACTGAGCCCACGTGCCACAACTACTGAGCCCACGTGCCACAACTACTGAAGCCCATGTGTCTAGAGCCCATGCTCCTCAACAAGAGAAGCCACCACAATGAGAAGCCTGCACACCGCAACGAAGAGTAGCCTCAGCTCGCCACAACTAGAGAAAGCCCATGCACAGCAACGAAGACCCAACACAGCCATAAATAAATAAATAAATAATTTTTTTAAAAAAAGACTCTTCAGCTCTATGAAAGAAAAAAAGAAAGAAGGAAGGGAGGTAGGGAGGAAGGGAGGGAGGGAGGGAGGCAGGAAAGGAAGGAAGGAAGGAAGGAAGGAAGGAAGGAAGGAAGGAAGGAAGGAAGGAAGGAAGGAGGGAAGGAAGGAAGGAAGGAAGGAAGAAATACATCCTGCCAACTAACACCGTGATCTCAGACTTTTGGCCTCCAGACCGGTGAGAAAATTAATATTCTGTCATTTAAGCCACTCAGTCTGAGATACGTTGTCACAGCGGCCCTTGCAAACTCATACAATAAACTTCAAATAATTTATAGAAAACTAACTAAATTAAAAAGAAAATGATTGTGCTTGCATGGCTCTAATCAAAAAGACAGATAGGGCTTCCCTGGTGGCGCAGTGGTTGAGAATCTGCCTGCTAATGCAGGAGACACAGGTTCAAGCCCTGGTCTAGGAGGATCCCGCATGCCCCGGAGCGGCTGGGCCTGTGAGCCACAAGTACTGAGCCTGCACGTCTGGAGCCTGTGCTCCCCAGCGAGAGAGGCCGCAATAGTGAAGAGTAGCCCCCACTTGCCACAACTGGAGAAAGCCCTCGCACAGAAACAAAGACCCAACACAGCAAAAATAAATTAATTAGTAATTTTAAAAAAAAGAATAAGGTATTTGAATGCAGGGAATGTGCTTTTGAAAAAAAAAAGAAAGACAGATAATAGGTGTTGGCAAAGATGTGGAGAAGTCTGGAACTCTTATAATTGCTGGGAGAAATAGAAAATGCTGCAGCCACTTTGAGAAACAGGCAGTTCCTCAAAAACTTCACTGTAGAGCTACCATCTGACTAGTCAATTCTATGCCTAGGTTTCTACCCAAGAGAAGTGAAAACATATGTTCACATAAAAACCTGTACATGAATGTTCATAGCATCATCAATCACAATAGCCAAAAGGTAGAAACAGCCCAAATGCCCATTGACAGATGAAAGACTAAACAGACTGTGGTGTATCCATACAGTGGAATATTATTCAACCCTATAAAGGCATGAAATACTGAAAGATATATAACTTGGATGAACCTTGAAAACGTTCTTCTAAGTGAAAGAAGTCAGTCACAAAAGGCCACATACTGTACAATTCTATTTATATGAAATGTCCAGAATAGGCAAATCCATGGAGACAAAGTTTCCAGCAGCTGGGGGAGGCGCGGCTTGGGGGAGTGGGAACTGACCGCTAATGGGGCTTCTTTTAAGGGGGTATGAAAACGTTCCAAAATTAGACTGTGGTGTCGGTTGCACAACTCTCAATATTTTTAACATACTAAAAACATTTCATTGTACACTTTAAGTGGGAGAACTGTAAGGTATGTGAGTTCTATTTGTTTCATTATAAGGTGTCTAAAAAAAAAGCCTGGCACCCCACAAGCACTGTTAAACGTCAAAGGCTCTTACTTCTCCCTCCCCCACTCTCTCCCAACCAGCCTAAGGCCTCCAATTTCTCCCACCAGTGTTGATACCATCCACGCCCAACTTATGTACAGACCAGTGCTTATAAACCAGTCCTCCAAGGGAATCTTAAATAAGGGCTACTCCCACCAGAAGCCAGCTTCCTGTTTCCAGGCCTTGGGAGGAGAAGGGGCAGAGCTTTCTTTTTTTAAAAAAAATGCCTAGAAGCCCCTGAGGAGTGGGCTAAGTGACTCCAGACAGGGCACATTTGTGGTCCTGAAGTGATTTCCCCCAGAGGCTGGTTTGGACCCCTCCATTAATTCTGAGACTACAGTGAGTAGTGGCAAGTGTGTTTCTTTAAAAGCCCATGCTCTCAGATGTAGAGAACAAACGTATGGACACCAAGTGGGGAAAGTGGCGGGGGGAAGGGTAGGGGGATGAACTGGGACACTGGGATTGACATGTATATACTAATATGTATAAAATGGATAACTAAGAAGAACCTGCTGTATAAAAAAATAAATAAAATTTAAATTAAAAAAAAAAAAGCCAAGCCCATGCCCTCTATAAACCCTAATCCGTCCTGTGGAGCAATTCCTCAGCTAGGAGGGAAGCAGGCGGTAGCAAGGCAAAGCCACCGTTTCCTCTGCAGGTTCAAAGCAGCCATGGGACCTGGCTGGGCTATTTCAAGTTGCTGTGTCTGCAAGCATGGTTTGTGGTCTGATAAATGACATTTATTTATGGCCCATGTAGGGGAAAGTCAACTCTAGAACCCCACTCAACATCCACAGATTGGGGAGCTAAAGGCAGATGTGCAGGCAACTCCTTTTCATTCCTATGGCCACCTCAGTTCCCACTAAGCTTCAAAGAGAATTAGAATTCAATACCCACAAGTGCTTTCCCCATTAACAATCCCACATTTAGGAATATACCCTAATGGGAGTTCCCTGGCGGTCCAGTGGTTAGAACTCGGTGCTGTCACTGCCGTGGCCCCGGGTTCAATCCCTTGTCAGAGAACTAAGATCCCACAAGCCGCACAGCGTGGCCAAGAAAAAGAATATACCCTAAGAAGATAATCAAACAAAAGTGAAATGAATAACCCAGAACACCACTGTCCTATAGAAATATAATGTGAGCCACATATGTACTTTAAAATTTTTTTGAAGCCACATTTTACTAGGTAAAAAGAAACAGGTGAAGTGAATATTAATAATCCATTTTGTTTAATATATCCAAAATTTGATCATTTCAACTAGGGTTGCCAGATTTAGCAAATAAAAATACAGCATGCCCCATTACATTTCAGATAAAGAACAAAAACTCTTTTTAGCATAAGTATATCACGTGCACTATATGGGATATACTTATAGTAAAAAAAGGTATCTGCTGTTTATCTGAAATTCAAATTAATTAATAAATTTATTTATTATTTATTTATTTTATGCCTGTGTTGGGTCTTTGTTGCCGCGCGGGGGCTTTCTCTAGTTACAGCGAGTGGGGGCTACTCTTCGTTGCAGTGCGCAGACTTCTCACTGTCGTGGCTTCTCTTGTTGCAGAGCACAGGCTCTAGGCAAACGGACTTCAGTAGTTGTGGCACGTGGGTTCAGTAGTTGTGGCTCGTGGGCTCTAGAGCGCAGACTCAGTAGTTGTGGTGCACGAGTTTAGTTGCTCTGCAGCATGTGGGATCTTCCCGGACCAGGGCTCAAACCGTGTCCCCTGCATTGGCAGGCGGATTCTTAACCATTGCAAGACCAGGGAAGCCCTGAAATTCAAATTTAAATGGGCTTCCTTTTCAAATCTGGCAACCCTAATTTCAACAGGCAATCAATATAAAAAATAAATTAAATTGGTATTGTGCACTGTTCTTTTTTGTACTAAGTCTTTGAAATCTATTGTGTATATTATACTGACAGCACCTCTCAATTTGGGCTTGCCTTATTTCAAGTGCTCAATAGCAACATATGACTAGTGGCTACCCTTTTGGACAGTAGAGATCTAGAAAGTTCCTCTCAGTGTTTTTTATAATAGTAAAAAAATCAGAAATTAGCAAAATACCCATCAACAGGAAGGCTGCTTAGGTTACAACTGACACTTAGAGCACTTACCATGAATCAGCCCTTGTCCTACGGACTCTGCATGCCTTATCTTGTTTAGTCCTCACAATGACCATTTGAAGTACGTACTGGTATAACCCCTTTTTACAAATGAGGAAAGTAAGGTTCTGGGAGCTTATATAACTTGCTCAAGAAAGTGGTGCAGCCGAGGTAGGGCACTGGTTGAAAGTTTGGTCTCTGCTGTTAGACTGACCTTTGCATCCTTGGCTCTGCCAAGTAACCTAACAAGTAACTTCGTCTTTTTAAGCTTCAGTTTCCTCATCTATAAAAGAAATCACAAGTGTCTATCCCACAGGATTGCTGGAGTCTAAATAAGACAGGGGATGCAGAGCACTAAGCAAGGCAACCTGCCCCTGGTAAGTTCTCAGTAACGTCACTACTATTCTTCCCAGCATCTTTGTCCTTTCCTGTTTGATCAAATTTTTCATGGTGAGCATCAACCCTGTTTTCTTTTTTTGGCCACACTGCAAGGCATGTGGGATTTTAGTTCCCCTACCAGGGATCGAACCCGTGCCCCCTGCAGTGGAAGCGCGGAGTCCTAACCACTGGACCGCCAGGGAATTCCCCAGCATCAACCCATTTAGAAAGAGAAAAAAACTACTTTCAGAAGAGGAGAAAACAGCCCAAAAAGCAGCTAGAGGTCAAGGGAAGGAAATATAGAAGAAAGGAGGGGAGGAAAGGAAGAAAGGTGAGGCATCACTTCCCCAGTTTTCTGAGTGACCACCAGGGGGCAGTGCCTGCAGTTTCCACAGCTAGGGAAAATGATCCGTTTTAAAAAAAAAAAGTTGCAATGAACAACTCATCAACACCATTCATCTTAAATGGGGTGCCCTCTCCCAGGAATTTCCCCTGAAAGGCTGCCAACATTCATCTTACAGGAGATGTGAAAAAGCAATGGATTTATGGTCTCCCAGCTGTGAGCGATCTGTGTCTTACCTTTGGAGTCTTCTTTGGCCAAGTGACTACGGGAACCCCAGTGATGGCCAGACTGGGGTCGTCATCCGCGTGCTCCTTCAGGACATTCTGTGGTGAAACAAAGCAGCCATATTAGCCTAGGGTAGAGGGGATGTCTCTGAAGGGGGCTGAAGGCTGCACCTTACCCAGCAGAGTCTCTGCAGAGTCACTGCCTGTCCCCCCAACTCCACCAATACCCACACACTCAATAGAAACCAAGCAGCCAGGCTTCCCCAGCATCCACAAAACACAGAACATCCCCTTCTCCAAAAAAATTTTTAAAAGCAAATCACATACCTCCCTATGACTTGCATGAATGTATCACTCACTGATCATACTTTTGACACCAAACATTGGTCCAGAGCTCCAGGGACTCTCATGGACCCAACCTCATTTAATCCTTACCAAGTCCTCTCGGAGGGGGCTGGGCAGTGACCCAACTGATCCTCTAATGTACACAATTCAGCTACGTACTCAGAGAAACAAAAGCAACCACGAGGTCTCACCCATGAGCCCTGCCTCTGGTTTTCCATCAGTCGGCAAGCCATGTGTATTCTCATCCTGGTGTGTAAAGACATGTCATTGTTTTTTGTATCAAGGGCCCTAAACACAAGTAGATACTCAATCTGTTCTGACTAAGCTTGGAGTCTGCTAGCCATGTGCTGGCAGAAAAATGGGCTGTGATGGACATACTGCCAGACTGTGTGAGGGTCTCCCACACAGGCACTTGGTGTTCACTCCTTTGTGGGTGGTTTCAAGGTTTTTCAGGGTAATCCTGACTCTACCAGATTTTGGCCTTGTGTGCTGCTAACTTTAGAATCTCATCAAGGTGTAAGATGTCACTCCACTGAATCATCCCTAACTTATTGGTGAGGCAACCAAGGTTCAGAAATGCTCAAAGGACTTTGATGCCGCCCCAGACCAGGAGGACAGAGCCCCTGAACCCTGCTCTCTGGCACCAGACTACCTGCCGCATGACCATGTCACACATGGGTTTTTTGGCTGCACCCACAGCATGCCATAAAAAGGTGTTTAGGGATGGACACAGATGTGTTACTGGCCTATTCGTTACTGGCCTACCTCGACCATTAATTTTTGGATTGTACAAAACATTCCTGCAGAGACATTTAAGAACAGAGTAAGTTGCACAGTAGCACTTAACAGGAAGAGCAGAAGAGCTCAGAAGATAAAGGTAGGTGAAGATGATTTTAACTCACTTTCCCAAATCTTCACCAGAAAGAATCTAACTCACTTCTAACTTATCTACTTATTTTCCTACTTTTATGATCATCATTTGGTTGCCCGATTTTTCAAAATGTTGGGACTTCCCTGGCGGTCCAGTGGTTAAGACTCCACACATCCACTGCAGGTGGCACGGGCTTGATCCCTGGTCAGGGAACTAAGATCCCACAAGCTGTGCGGCAGCAAAAAATAAATACGTAAAAATAAAAAGTAAAATAAATAATTTTTTAAAATAAATAAATAAAATTTTTTAAAACGTGCCTATTACCTCAAACCCACCTGAACAACTCCTTCCTCTCCCCACAGAAGGGGGCCAACAACACCGTGGTCAACAGTTTGGCCTCTGGGGGTGCCTGGGTTCAATTCTCAGCATGTACAACCTTCTCCAAGTCCCAGAGTCAATGTCAATGATTTATAAATGCTATCTATAAAATGTCTTGGTTCACTGCCATATCCCCAGCTTCCCACAATGACTAACCTACAGTAAGTCTCCAGTAAATAACTTAAATAAATAAATAAATAAAGCCACAAATCCCCGAAGAGGGACTCTACAAAATGCCTAACCCGTACACCTTAAATCTGTCCAGGGAGACAAAAACAAGCAAACTCTGAGAAACTATCACAGACAAAAGGAGGAAGAAAGGACATTAGGTAAAAATTGAGGAAATGTGAATAAACGATAGCCTTTAGTTAACAATAATGTATCAGTATTGGTTCATTAGAAGTAACAAACGCAGGGCCTTCCCTAATGGTGCAGTAGTTAAGAATCTGCCTGCCAATGCAGGGGACACGGGTTCGATCTGGGAAGATCCCACATACCGCAGAGCAACTAAGCCCATGCGCCACAACTACTGAGCCTGCGCTCTAGAGCCCGTGAGCCACAACTACTGAGCTCAAGTGCCACAACTACTGAAGCTTGCGCGCTAGAGCCCTGCTCCGCAGTAAGAGAAGCCACCGCAATGAGAAGCCCACACACCACAACGAAGAGTAGCCCCCGCTCACCACAACTAGATAAAGCCCATGCAGAGTAACGAAGACCCAATGCAGCGAAAAATAAATAAATAAATAAATTTATATATATATATAAAAAAAGTAATAAATGCATGCTATTATCATAGGATGTTAATAACAGGGGAAACTGAGTGTGGGGGTTATGTGGAAACTCTGTACTATCTGTAGAATTTTTCTGAAAATATAAAACTGTTTTAAAACATAAAGTCTATTAATAAAAAATAATTTTTAAAATGCCTATCAGACAGTAGAAACAGCTACAATAAAGGAAAACAGGATTGTTAGGTTGCCAATTTTTCTAACACCTATGCAGCATATTTTAAAAGAAATACAGGGCTTCCCTGGTGGCACAGTGGTTGAGAGTCCACCTGCTGATGCAGGGGACGCGGGTTCCTGCCCCGGTCCGGGAAGATCCCACGTGCCGCGGAGCGGCTGGGGCCGTGAGCCATGGCCGCTGAGCCTGCGCGTCCGGAGCCTGTGCTCCGCAAGGAAAGAGGCCACAACAGTGAGAGGTCCGCGTACCGCAAAAAAAAAAAAAGAAATACAACAGAAAGGAAACAAGTATACAGACAAAATGCAACTCAGGTGTGGAATTCACATGGAGTGTATGAGGCAACCAAAGGCTGGGAGCATTGGCAACGATCGCTCCCTGGATCGTGCCTGGAGGAAGAAATATTTCATCACTGACATTGTTTAGAATTGCCAGTTCCTGATGATGACAAAATCAAACCAACTTTTTATCAGCTTTGTTCTTTCATTATTGTTTTCACATGCACTGCGGACATTGTACCTCTCACAACTTGCACTTGAGTGGGTCATTCCCACGGCCCTCTACCCACCTGGTCACCACTCGGGGTAGGTGAGACTAGCCAGGTGAGGGGTAACTGTCAACGTCAGGAGGAGAGCAGGCACATGTTCTGTTGAATGAACGTATGAGAGTAAGAAGTACTGAGTGCTTGCTTTGTGGCCGGTACCGTACTAAATATTTCATATCTACGCTCTCACCCAATCCTCCTGACCACCCTGTGGGATGAACTATCATCATTTCCACAGTGCAGATGAGAAAAGCAGGGCTTAAGGGATGAAGGAAATTGTCCAAGACCACTCCGCCAGTAAGGGGTGAAGACTCTTTAACGACTGCATCATTCGGCCCATCTCTGAAAAAGGGAAGGGAGCCGTGTTCATATCAACACTGTTCACAGCAGCAAAACAGGGCACTTCCCTGGTGGTCCGGCGGTTAAGATTTCACCTTCCAGTGCAGGGGGTGTGGGTTCGATCCCTGGTTAAGGAGCTAAGATCCCGCATGCCTCATGGCCAAAAGACCAAAACATAAAACAGAAGCAATAATGTAACAAGTTCAATAAAGACATTAAAAATGGTCCACATCAAAAAAAATTAAAAGAAAAACAAAAACCAGCCAAACGGTAGAAACAACTCAAGTGTCCACCGATGGATGAATGGATAAATAATATGTATAATATACATACCATGGAATATTATTTGGCCTGAAAAAGGAAGGAAATTCTGTCACATGCTATAACGTGGATAAACCTAGAGGACATTACGCTCAGTGAAATAAGCCTGACACAAAAGGACAAGTACCATATGATTCCACTTATATGAGGTCCCTAAAGCAGTATATTCATACAAGCGGAAAGTAGAAGGGTGCCTGCTGGGCTGGAGGAGGGGAGAAATGGGGAGTTATTATTTAATGGATATAGAGGGGCTTTTCTTGTTTGTGTTTTTACTTCTTTATTTTATTTTTTTTCTGAATACAGAGTTTTAGTTTGGGAAGATGAAAAAGTTCTGGAGATGGATGGTGATGGTTCTACAACAATGTAAATGTACTTAATGACACTGAACTGAACACTTAAAGGTGGTTAAAATGCTAAATTTTATGTTATGTATATCTTACCACAATTTTTAAAAAGGGGAGAAAGGAGTGGGGCAAGGCAGTCCCTCCCTAACGAATGGATTCAGAGGTTCCAGAAAGTACAGATTGGGGACATACTATCTCACTAGTTAAACTTCTGCTGTTTTGCCTGGGACAACACTAGTTCTAGACTCAGAAGATCTGGGTTCAGGTTCTACAACTTACAACCGGCGTCACCTCGGGTAAGCCACAGCTTCCTATTGTGTGTCCTGGGAGCAGAACAGTGACATCTACACCTTGATTGTAGGCTATGAAGCTGGATGTGATTTTATGACCATTCTTAGGAACATTTGTTGAGTGCTTGCTCTAGACATTAAAATAATCCTATCTGTGGGGTAGGGCTGATTCTCCCCATTTCACAAAAGCAGAAAGTAAAATTCAGAGAGGTTCAGTGATATAGTCCAAGGTCACACAGCTGAGAGGTGGGTGAAAACTGGCATTGACCTGGTCCATCTGACAACGAACCTAACCAGTAACACTGAGTGATAAAGCCTCAGGAAACCATGTCAGCAATGTCTCCAACTGATCCCTACCCCACTATTAAAAAGATACCTAGGAGACTTCCCAGGTGGTCCAGTGGTAAAGAATTCGCCTTCCTTGGGCTTCCCTGGTGGCACAGTGGTTAAGAATCTGCCTGCCAGTGCAGGGGACACGGTCCGAGCCCTGGTCCAGGAAGATCCCACATGCCATGGAGCAACTAAGCCCACGCACCACAACTACTGAGCCTGCGCTCTAGAGCCCGCGTGCCACAACTACTGAGGCCGTGTGCCACAACTACTGAAGCCCGAGTGCCTAGAGCCCGTGCTCTGCAACAAGAGAAGCCACCGCAATGAGAAGCTCGCGCACCGCATCAAAGAGTAGCCCCCGTTCGCTGCAACTAGAGAAAGCCCCCACGCCCAGCGAAGACCCAACACAATCAAAAATAAATAAATAAAATAAATTTATTTAAAAAAAAAAAAAAAAGAATCTGGCTTCCAGTGCAGGGGATGCAGATTCGCTCCCTGGTCAGGGAACTAAGATCTCACATGCTGCGTGGCGACTAAGCCTGCGTGCCTCAACTAGAGAGCCTGCGTGCCCAACTACAGAGCCCATGTGCTCTGGAATCCGTGCATCACAACTAGAGAGAAGCCCGTGTGCTGCAACGAAGAGCCCGCGCCACAACAAAGAGCCCACTTGCCGAAACTAAGACCCGATGCAGCCAAAAATGATAAATAAATAATTTAAAAAAAAAAAAAAAGACACCCAAGAGACAATCTGGGCTCATATTTACCATTCGACTCACAAATACAGAAGTGAATCATCCCCACCTATTCCTTGCAAAACAGACAGAGGGACTAACTAACACCATTCAGCCACTAACACCTTTATAAAGCCTTTCTGAAACATTCCCCCCCCATCACAGAAGAGGCTCGTGTGACCAAAGTGGGCCTGCACAGGAATGAAATTTTGTTGACATTTCATAGTTCTTAATAACCCATATGAATTTCACACCCTCTTCCACAATACATCAGGGTTTGTTTCCTTCTAAAAATAATGTTTCCTGCCCCCGACACACACCAATCATTAAGAAAAAAGCTTTTCAGGAAGATGCTCCATGTCTAGCCAAAGCTATATACATATATCTTACCCTATGGTTGGGGGGCAGAGGACTTCCACAGGATTTTCTGCCCCCTTATCCCAATCTCAAACTCTATGCTGGGGGGTAACAAACTCAAATGCCTCCAGGAACCAAGCAGGAAAATATAAATGGACTCTTAGAGTGATAGACAGTAGTGCAGCGTATGGCAAACTAGAGACCACGTGCCCAGTTTAAAGATGGCAAATGCTTCTCAATTTCAACTTATTAATCTCCTGTGGAAATGAACCCTACCAGATCTCTGGTTTTTCAGAAGAAATCAAAGATACAGAGTTTTATTTAAAATCTCTCCAATTTCAGGACTTCCCTGGTGGTCCAGTGGTTAAGACTTCACCTTCCAATGCAGGAAGTGCAAGTTCGATCCCTGGTCGGGGAGCTAAGATCCCACATGCCACGCAGCCAAAACACCAAAACATAAAAAAAAACCAGAAGCAATATTGTAACAAATTCAATAAAGACTTTAAAAATGGTCCACATCAAAAAAAAATCTTAAAAATAAAATAAAACAAAATCTCTCCAATTTCAAATGTTGGCAACTGACTGAAAATTTCAAAAAAAAACACTGTGAGCCACATATATCTGTGGGCTGGCCTGGGCCATGGGTGACCAGTTTACAAACACTGCTCTGCATGTGACTGAAAATAATGCCCACTTGCCTTGGTTTGCTTTGAGTTTCCTTCTGAATTGTCTCAAGATTTCCTGTCATTTCAGTATCAGAGTTGGTGTCAGTAACTCACAAGCATTGAAGTAAGGCCTCTTTAGAGGAATGGCTGGTTAAAAAAGCTATTACTGGGGACTTCCCTGGTGGTGCAGTTGTTAAGAATCCGCCTGCCAATGCAGGGGACACGGGTTCAAGCCCTGGTCTGGGAAGATCCCACATGCCGCGGAGCAACTAAGCCCGTGCACCACAACTACTGAAGCCCGCGTGCCTAGAGCCTGTGCTCCACAACAAGAGAAGCCACCTCAATAAAAAACCCGTGCGCAGCAACGAAGACCCAACACAGCCAAAATAAATTAATTAAATTTTTAAAAAACCCTTAAAAAACTATTACTGAAGGCATAAGTATTATTAATAATTAATACATAATGATAAATAATAATTAAAATTAATAGAGACCTCGCCAAGTATCCTTGAGTCTCGGAGCTCATACACACACTTCCTGAAGGAAGCAGAGTTCCTCTCCATGTGTGGCTGTCAGTGGCCACCAGGGGGCACTCTGGCCTCTGGCCCACAGGGAAGTATTTTTCTTCTGTATGTGACAGGCTGCAGGAAAAGGAGATTATTCTAATTGGAGATTTTCTCTCTGAGAAATAAATTGTGCTGAAGGGAGGGAATCTTGTCACTGTCTTCCCTGGGCTCTGCTAGCATTTATACACTCCCTGGGGCTCTTGGAAGCAGAGACTAGGAAGCCTGGGTGCCTGTAACAGCCCAGCACTCTGGGTTATACCATACAACCCTTCTGAGTAGGAATGAATAGGGCAGGCTTTCTATAAGAGAAAGACTGGGGCCACCAGGCCCTTTCTGATGCAAACTGCCCTGCTTTTGACTTAACAAGATAACCACAGACAATGGATGTGCTGGGCCTCTGCTCCTCCTTATGCCAACTTCTCTCAAAGAGCTTTATCAGTTAACACTGGATTCAGGCCCCACTGCTCCCCAGAATGGGGCATTAATAATTAGAAACTCCATCTATAACTGTGACTAAAAATACCAACACTGTGACAATAAAGCAGAAGCAGGTATCAGGAAAGAATCACCAACCACAGGCCAGTAGAGGGAGAGTAACATGGCATAGAGCAGCTCGCGCTGCTGTTGTAGGGAACCCAGCAGTCTCAGGGGTCCCTCCTGGCCAGAGGTAAGGACCCCTGCAACCAGGCATCAATGCACCTTAGGTCTACCAAGATCCCTGCCTCCACTCCAGCCCAACCATCTTGTGCCTGCCTGTAAAAACCCATCTGTACTGGGCTGAACTGTGTCTCGCAAAAAGCTATGTTCAGGGAATTCCCTGGCAGTCCAGTGGTTAGGACTCCGTGCTTTCACTGCGGGTTCAACCCCTGGTCGGGGAACTAAGAACCCACAAGCCTCATGGTGTGGCCAAGAAAAAAAAAAAAAAAAGATTAAAAAAAAAAAAAGCTATGTTCAAGTCCTAATCCCTGGTACCTGTGAATGTGACCTTACTCCGGGGGGGGGAAAAAGGCTTTGCAGATATAATTAGTTAAGAATCTCGAGATGAAATAATCCTGGATTTAGGGTCCACCCTAAATCCAACGACTGGTGTCTTTATAAGAGAACGGAGAGGGAGATTCAAACAGACATAAGGAAGAAGGCCATGGGAAGACAGAGGCAGAGACTGGAGTGACACAGCCACAAGCTAAGGAACACCAGGAACCCCCAGCAGCTGGAAGAACAAGGGAGGATCCTCCCCAGAGCCTTCCAAGGGAGGACAGCCCTGCCAACACCTTGACTTCTGACTTCTGGCCTCTGGAACTGTTAGAGAATAAATTTCTGTTGTTTCAGTCCACCAAGTTTGTGGTCATTTGTTATGGCAGTCACACTTGCCATACTGCATCATGATTAAAAGCTTATTAACGGGATTCCCCAGGTGGGCCAGTGGGTAAGACTCCGCACTCCCAATGCAGGGGGCCTGGGTTCGATCCCTGGTCAGGGAACTAGATCTCGCATGCATGCTGCAACTAAGGGTTCGCAAGCTGCAACTAAAGATCCCGCATGCCACAACTAAGACCTGGTGCAGCCAAAAGAAATAATAAAATAAATAAAAATTTTTTTTTAAAAAAAAAGCTTATTAGCTACATGATTTGGGCGAGTCACATCTCTCTGAGTCTCAGTTTCCCATCTAAGAAATGGAATAATAACAGTCCCCACCTTGCCAGCAACATAATACATGGAAGGTGTTTGGCATGTGGAAAATGCTCAACAAATGTCAGCCGATCCCTTTTGGCTTATGCCATATTTCCTGTTGGGATACACAGTCCCCATCCTCTGTTTGCAGAATTCATCCATTTAACAAGTTCTAAGCATAGGGAAAAAATTTTAAGTTTATTTAATTTTGAAGGGCAGTTTAAAAGCTGATTTAGCTATATAACTAGTGGGGATAAAAATGTGATTCAGGGACCCAGAAGTCAGTTTTAGGCTAAAAGGAACCCCAAGTGGCATGGATCAACCCACCCACTTTTCAAGTCTAGAGTTTGCACAGGTGTCTGGAACTCAGATCTCTGGCCCCTCACTGCTCTCCTTCGTTCTCCTGAGGTGGTACCAGCAGCAGACTCAGAATAACACGTACCTTGTTTGGCTCCTTAGGTGACAGGATTCACCCCTGTATCAACCCTCTATCCACTCACAGCCCGGCAAAAATACCAAACACAGGGCTCAATATTACATGCAGCCCCCAGTAGAAGAGCCTTGGTGAATTCTGGAGGCCTGACCCTCCTGGCCAGGCTGAATCTGGTTGCTCCCTGTTTTCTATGCTCTGGGTCATCCTCAGGGTGTGAGAAAGCCAGGCTGCAGCCCTCCCACTGGCTTCCCGCCTTTTGGCTCCTCTGAAGCAGGAGGGGTGTGAAGATTTTTAAAAAGCTGACAGTGCTGGAGGTCTGGGCTCTACGCCTCACTGTTTTGCAAAAGAGCAAGACCCAGAAAGGGCAACTTAGATAAGCAGGTGTGTTCTGGGGTCCAGACCTGATGATCCCAAGGGAGAAAAGCTGTACACACCTTCCTTTCACAGTCATGGGTTTCACAGACTCTCACACTTGACCCTAAATGGGCCTGTTCTCACTCCACGGTGTCTGAAATAATATCAGCTCTAGCTCACTGAGCACTTAAAGGCCCTGTGCTAAGGCTTTCTTTCTTTATCCACGTCCCCTCACTAATTCGATGAGGCATGATTCTTACTATCCCCATTTTACTGCATTCCCCCAGAGCAGTCAGCTGGTTAATGGATGGTACAGGGGAGTCAGCCTGGCTCCACAACCTTTAGTCTTAAAAGATAACACTTGTTTGGGTGATGTACTCTTAATTTAGCATTATTTTCTTTCCTATTTGGGTTTTAATGAAAGAACAATACAATTGATCTCTTTTTTAGTGGGTTTTGTGTTTTTTTTTTAAGTAACATCTGAAAGCAGTGGTCCCTCACTGTCTCTTCCAGCCCCCTAATTCCATTCTGCCCCACAATTCTATGTGGCTCATAATTCTATGCAGTCCCATAATTCCATACAGCCCCATAATTCCATGTAGACCCACAATCCTATGTGGCCCCATAATTCTATGCAGTCCCATAATTCCATGCAGCCCCATAATTCCATGCAGGCCCACAATTCCATGTGGCCTCACAATTCCATCAGTCCCATAATTCTGTGAGGCCCCATAATTCCATGCAATAAGAAAGGTGGCTGTCTATAGTGAGCTGGCATTTCCACCCCTGGCTGACACTCTGGCAGCCAGAAGAGCATGGAATGATAGGAAAGAGAGCCTGGCATTATCTTAATTAACAAGGACAGCTGCAGAATCACCTTGCAAATGTATATCTGACAAAGACCCTCCCACTTCCTATCTCGGTGGTCACTGCGCACTTAGGCCCAAGCCTTCACAACCTTGTAATGCATCTGGTTATTTTCAAGTCATGTACAAATGATTAGAGAAATGGCCTCATGCCCTCCTACCCTCCCATCAGGAGCCTCAGCTCTCTGGAGTTCTAGCTGAAAGTATAGACTCCTCTAGGAGGGACAGCATGCAGGGTAACTCCCATCTCACTAGGAATTACTTTGTCCACCGATTAATGATTGCCAATCCAAGAGATAAAAGGGGAAAAAAATGAACTGAATAGTGAGCCCCTCAAAATTCAAGTGCATCTAAAACCTCATAATGTGACCTTATTGGGAAATGGGTCATACTGGATTAGAGTGGGCCCTAATCCAGACATTATCTTTATGAGAAGAGAAGACACACAGAAACACACAGACAACACAGAGTGCCAATGTAAAGACTGTGGCAGAGACTGGAGGGTTGTAGCTACAAGCCAAGGAGCTCCAAGGATTGCCAGCAACCAAGAAAAACTGGAAGAGACAAGGAAAGATCCTCCCCCAGAGCCTTCAGAGTGAGCATGGCCTTGATTTCAGACTTCCGACTTCCAGAACTCTGAGACAATAAACTTCTGTTGTTTTAAGCCAGTTTGTGGTACTTTGTTACAGCAGCTTTAGGAAACTAATACAGACGGTAATCGCTAACCTAAAACAGGGATGGGGGAAGCTGAAAGGTGGTGAAAGAGCATGGGAAGGGTGGGGAGCTGGTCAAAGCCAGTCTGACTCTCCTTTGCCCATTACCTAAGCATACCTAATTTTTCTCCAAGGACTTACTAGGAGAGCTAAGTGTTCATTACCCAATTGTCCCACAAAATAATTCAGTGACCTAGGTCCCTGTTATTATCCCCATTTTACAGTGAGAATACTCAGATTTCAATCAGTTATACACTTAAGAATGGCCAAGGAACCAACAGAATCTGATCCCTGAAAGGACAAAGCACATTTAGTCTAATATCTTAGATTTACATACAGGTAAACAGAAAGGTGGTATGACTTGCCCAAGGCCACACAGCAAATAGCTAAGAACAGAAACTGAAATTGAATTCAAGCATCTCTCGTGTCCTGATTTCTTGTTTTTGCCATTACGCACAAGCCAGTATCCTGCACTCTCCACAGAATAATTGTCTTAAAAGAAGGGAGTCACTTAAGGCACCTTAATGCCAAATCCCAAAGAGTTTCACAAAGATGGGGAAGGAAATGGCTTTCTTAGATTTTTACAGGATGCTGGCATCTCCGTTCCTGTCAAAAAGCAAAAAAGTAGATGGTCATTTTGACTTCAATCTAAATCAAGACCCCCCCCCACTCCCAGTCAAGTTTTCAAGGTCCGACTGAGCTCACTTGGTCTTGCTTAAACCATAGGGTCACTGAGGTATTCTCATTAGCATGGCTGCAAGGAAAAACTCAACTTTCAAAAGTCCTGCCCACAAAAAAGAGTAAACTAGACCTATAGAAATAGACACAAAAAAGCAAGCTTTAAGGGACAAAAGCAAGTATGAACTAATTTAAAACAAATTTATATATGTTTGTGTACATGGGAGTGAGGGGAAAGCTCCAGAAGTACATTCAGTAAGTGATTAACAAAGGTTATTTTCCAGGATGTGAGAATTGAGGAAGGGGACATTGTCTATCCTCTAGCCTATAATGTTTATTTATTTATTTATTTATTTTTACACTGATCATTTAACAACATTACACTTAAAACTTTTTTTTTTCTTTTGGCCACATCACGCAGCTTGCAGGATCTCAGTTCCCGAATAGGGACTGAACGCAAGCCACAGCAGTGAAAGCCCTGAATCCTAACTACTGGACCACCAGGTAACTCCCTACACTTAAAACTCTTAAATAGATGAAATATCCAGAATCAGTAAATCCATAAAGACAGAAAGCAGACTGTGGGGGAGGGGGAAATGGAGACTGCTGATGGGTACAAGGTTCTGCCTCAGGTGATGAAAAAGTTCTGAACTAGATAGAGGTGGTGGTTGCACAGTATTGTGAATGTACTTAATACCATTAAACCGTACACTTTAAAATGGTTAAAATGGTAAATGTTTCTTCCTTCAAGATTCTAAACTGGTGATCTGGTAACTATAATTAATTAACTAATGAATACGATAAATGCTGTATATAATTTACTGCAATTAAAAAACATAGGGACTTCCCTGGTGGTACAGTGGTTAAGAATCTGCCTGACAGGGGCTTCCCTGGTGGCACAGTGGTTGAGAGTCCGCTTGCCGAGGCAGGAGACACGGGTTCATGCCCCGGTGCCCTGGGCACATGCCGCGGAGCAGCTGGGCCCATGAGCCACGGCCGCTGAGCCTCTGCGTTCGGAGCCTGTGCTCCGCAACGGGAGAGGCCACAGCAGTGAGAGGCCCGCGTACCGCAAAACAAAACAAAAGAATCCGCCTGACAATGCAGGGGACACAGGTTCAAGCCCTGGTCCGGGAAGACCCCACATGCTGCAGAGCAACTAAGCCCGTGCGCCACGACTACTGAGCCTGCATTCTAGAGCCTGCGAGCCACAACTACTGAGCCCGCATGCCCAGAGCCCGTGCTCTGCAACAAAGAGAAGCCTCCACAATGAGACGCCCGCGCACCGCAACGAAGAGTAGCCTCCGCTCACCAAAACTAGAGACAGCCCACGTAGCAATGAAGACACAACGCAACCAAAAATAAATAAATATTTTTTTTAAAAAAACCAAAACCATACATTACAAATGAAAGGAAAAAATAGGTTTTTGATGAAAGCTAAAACCTAGCCATCTGGAGACTGACTTACTTTGGGGACTGTCTCTAATCCCAGGGGCTCTGGTTACCATGAGCCACCATTAGCAGCAATCTCTCTGGTCCCAGAGAAAGAGAGAGAAGGAAAAAAGACATCATCTTTTTGCAACACAAGCCAAAGATCATAACTGATCAACCGTCAAGGGTGAACCACCACTGGTGAGAAACACAACTCACTCAACGGTAGTGGAGGCAGTGGGCATCGGCTAAGAATTCTGTCTTGGACCCACATTCCTGAGCTGACTTTTAGTTCTCAGCCAGTGTAAAAGAAACCCCAACATCTGAGAAGAGTGAACAAAGGGACCTAAGCGTGCAGCCAGGAAGAAGCTGCTCGCCTTCTGGGACAACACTCACTCTAGAGGCCAGTCTTGGGTTCAAAATCTCCTCTGCGTCTCCAGGGACTGGGAGGGACTGGGGCTAATGGCCTGGCCAGAGAGCAAGGAAGTAGCTCTATCTACCTACTCTGGAAAAGACGAGTTGTCCACTTCCCCCATACAGGCCACACAGCACTCAGAGGTGCTAGCAGAGGCTCCAATTTTCATGGGGCTCTAAGGAGACCTGTCCACCCAGCTTATAAGCTCTTTAGTCTGAAAAAGGCCCTCCTCAGACAAGGCTCAAGACCATAAATATCTCTGGAGACAGGTAAGTTCAATAAGTAAGCTAAATGGTTAGATTATACTAAAAAGAGATGTGTGAGCCAAATGGTAAGTAGACATTAGGGAGACAATAGGGAGTGGTGGGGACTGGGGTGTATGAGATCACCTGCTACTCACTTCCTGCTGCTTGTAGCCAGTCAGGAACATGAGCCAGGATAGCCAGGATATTTTATATAACTTTCTTGACTTTTCTTTAATTTATTCTCCTGATTTTTTAATGTTAGCAAGTAATTACAAAAATATGTTCAATACTATACAGGCCAAATGCAATGCCTAGAGGCTGGATTTGGCCCTGGGACTGCCAATTTACAACTTTAGTCCCAGGACCAAACAGATCTGTTGCTTGTTCTGTAAAGGAAGTCCAAACAGTCACCTTATTACCTTCCCGCTAAATTCAGAGTCACCTCTGAGAAGAGAGAAAATCACTTTCTCTATAGCGGCCAAAAAAGCAGTCTAGTGTGTGAGCGCATGGACTCCCCCATCGAGCAGTATGTGTGGCCTTGGGCAAGTTACTTAACCTATCTGTACCTCAATTTTCTCATCTGTAAAATGGGGGTAACAAAAGTACCACAGAGGATTGCTAGGAGGTTTAAATGAGTTTATATATGAAAAAGATCTACAACAACAGACAGTAATTGAGATTCATTACCACATATTATCATGAGCTGCCACTGAACCCCATGGTGGCGGTTGGGGAGGATGCAGACTGGGATCCTTGAAATTTGTCTAAGCCCCTACCCTAGGCCTCCTTCACACCATCACGAGGCCTAGGCTGAATCCAGTCTCAGAGGTCGATCAGGTGGGTACAGGTGAGGGATACAAGGGTCTGAGTCCTATCCCTAGAAAGAAATCTGACCAACCAGGAACACTGCACATAAACATAACAAAGTAAAAAAGGCTCTTCACAAGCACAGAACAACATTTCCTCTTCAGATGAATGGTTTTTTTTAACTCATTTACAACATTTTGGAAACTTAATGCTATTAGTGATTTTATTGTTGATGAAAATAGCTTGCTTTCACTTTATAGAATCTTAGAAGAAAAAAGTAGCCACATGACAGAAGTCTAAGGTTTCCTTTAGGAAACCCAATATTTCCTTTAGGAAACCCAAAAACTCCATTCCACAAGATTAGAGGTTCTTATTCTGAGGTCCAGGAATAGGCTCAGGAGTCCAAGACCCCCTGATATTGCACACAAAATTTTGTGTGTATAAGCGTATTTTCACAAAACTCTCAAGAGAGGTCAGCAACCTCCAAAACAGTCAATGAAAAAGACCTATTTGAAAGTAAAGATTTGTTTTGTGGGGACATTGACCACAGAGTTCTTTTACCTGGCAATTTCCCAGAGTTATAAGATTTTAATTTTGTGGTTACCTATAGTGGGTACACCTGCTATATAAAGTAAGACATAACCTGGATTAAAGACCCTGTACACCAGTTCCCTCTGCTGGTGGTACCTGTTAAGCTACCTGATTGGGCCCCAGGTCTCCCCTCCACTAGACCCCAAGAGTTCAGTGCCTGATCACTGAACACCTCAAGGGCAGCAGAACAGTCTTAATATTTCTAGATTCCAGGGCCTGACACAATGTTTTCTAAACAAACAAATATACAAATGAACTAATTAAGTCCTCGGTTGAGTCTGCAGCCATTAAAGAAGAGACAAATTCAGTTTCCAACCGCAGCAGGCAGCTGGATTCCAATGTCTGAGAATCAGACATTGGAGAAGGAAGCCCAAATGTCTCTGAGGCCTCACATCAAAAAGCCTTACCAATGCTGAGACAGGAGACAGTTAGTTTCAAGTAGTGATATCCACACAGGCACTCTGGAGGCTTCATCCCAGCCCTACTATCTACCTGCTCTGTCACCTCAGGCATGTCCCTTAACCTCCCTAAGTCTACTTCATCATTGGTTAAGTGCAGATGATATGGGTACCTACCACTTCCCTAGCACTGGTACCTGGCAGGTGCTAAGCTTTCAACAAATGTTATGATTACCACAAGACAAGGCCTCCCAATGTATTTTCTGTTTCTTAAATACATTGCACGTTTGCACTCTGCCTAGAACATCCTTCCCCATCTGGAGGACTCCTACGCAGTCTCTAAGGCCCAACTCAAATCCTCACTGCATAACTGTCCCAGAGCCCTGGCCCCTGGTGTGGCCAATAAGTGTCCCCTCACACCACTCCCATGCCCTGGGTACACACTGTGGCACTCAATTCGCTGTCTCCTAATTTCTTTTTTGTTTGTTTGTTTTTGGCCACACTGCACGGCTTGCAGGATGTTAGTTCTCAACCAGGAATTGAACCCGGGCCACAGCAGTGAAAGCACCAATTCCTAACCACTGGACCACCAAGGAATTCCCTCCTGATTTTCTTTATCTGCCTGATTCCCGTTCTCCCATGGCCAACACAGCTGGTGCTCAATGAGTTTGCTCAATAATTAGGCTCTACTTGGAGACCTCTGAATCCTGGGTGGCCAGGTGGCTCTTAACTGGCTACCTACAAGACAATCGGGATGTACAACCTGCTCACATGAAACAGAAGCATGCTCCAGGGGAAGCCAGCCCAGAGCAGCAAGTCTTCCTGACCAGGATGGAGGAGTCTGTCCCCAGGCCCAACAACAGCACCACCGGTGCACTGTAGGCAGTAACGCCTACTTCCCTTGAAGCCTCAGATTTTCAACAAGTCCTGAGAGAAAGTTCATTGTCAACTGCAGAGCCAGCTTCCACCATGAGATCCCCCTGCAAGTCTCAACAGTGGCCTCTGCTGGGACACCCTAGATGGGCTTGCTTAGACCAAAGGCCCCTCTCCGCACATGGACGTACCCCCAGGACAGTCTGCACCAAGCCCGCCGGAGCTGAGCTGACCTCAGGAACCTGCCCGGCCCTCCTCAGCTGCCCAGCCCAAGGTGACCCCCTGCCCACCTTCACACCCTCCAGGAGTGCCTGGGGGTCCTCGATGCCCTCAGGAACACACTTCTTGTTCTCCGGGAGGGATTCAAGTTTCTCCACCAGAGCTTTCAGGCCCTTCAGTTCAAACTCAGTGAGGTGGGTCCATTTGGCAGAGACCTCGGTGGCGGGAGAGCCGGTGGGCGTCTTGGGGTAGTCTATGGGCACCGTGGTGGACTTCACGCTGTCTTCTGACTCATTCGACAAAGTCCTTTTGAGGAACCGCATGGCAGGGGCTTTGGGCTTCTTCCCGGGGGCCTCCGGGTCCTCGGAGGGGGTGCTGCTGGGCGAGGCAGGGCCATCGGTGGGAGCTTTGGGCGTCTTATCTGCACCCTCCTCCTCTTCCTCCCCCTCCCCCTCCTTCTCCTCCTCCTGGGGCTGCTGCTCACAGGACTCCTCCTCCATCTCCAGCCAGGAATCAGATGAGAAGCCGTCTATGCTGGGTTTTCTTGGGGCATCTACAGGGTGGGGAGGGGGGGAGAATGTCACAAGAAAGACTGAGATGAACACCCCAAACTCCCTGTTGGAAGTAACCGGGACCCCCACGCACTACCCCTCCCCTTTACCCTGCAGATCAGCTCTTTTGACAATTCTAATGGCCTCTGCCTCCCTCAGGCTCTAGAAAGGCTAGGGTCAGTCAGAGCTCTGCTTTTCCCCAGCCGTGTGTACCCTGACAGGTTGCCTCACCTCTGAACACACCTGGCATTGTACCTTTCAGTGTGTAAAAATAAGGCAAAAAGAGCACATATTGTATGATTCCATTCATATGAAATGTCCAGAACAGGAGGAAATCTATGGAGAATGAAAGTAGATGAGGGGTTGCTTAGGGCTGAGGGCATGGGCGTGGGGTGAGAGGAGGAGGTGGTAGCTCAGGAGTATAGAGTTCCTTCTGGGACGATGAAAACGTTCTAAAAACTGTGCTGATGTTTGCACAACCCTGGGAATAGACTAAAAACCACTGAATGGTACACATTAAATGGGTGAATTGTATGATATATAAACTATATCCCAAGAATGCTGTTTCAAAATATAGGCAAAGAATACTTCCCCTGAAGGCTTGTAGTGAAGATTAAATAAGGCATCACAGAGCACAGTTCCTGGCACACAACGAGCACTCAAAAAAAGTGAGGCGTCTCCCAAACGTCCCCCCTTCTCTTTGGCAGATGGACTGGAGAGGCAGGGGGAAACAGTGGCAAGAAAATTTAAGAAAAAAGTGGGCACCAATGACCCAAGTATTGCCTCAACATTTCCTCTCTAGCCTGGAATGAAATCGGGAACTTTCTTCTATGGCCCTAAATTTCCAAATGAGAGAAGTGACCCTCAGTTTCCTGGTCCTGGGGACTGCCACAAAATCAAGCCTCTGGTCCCCACGGGAACGTGTAGCTACTGCAACAACAGAGGTTGTCACACTACTTCACAGTCATTTCCCATCTCCTATCGGCTGGAAACTTCAGAAGAGCCAGCTGTAGGATTTTGGTATTTTTCAACGCCTGAATCATCTAACAGGAATGAAACTCACAAGAGAACCACCCCCACCCCACCCCACCCCCAGCCAACAGAACTGAATTTCCAGGAGGCACTCCCCAGTAAAGACCCCAGGAGAAACATTTCCCCATCACATGTCTGCCCTGAAACCCCTAAAGTCAGGAGGGGAGTCAAGGGAAGGAAGGAAGAGGCTTAGAGTGAGAAAAAAAAAAAAAGAATCTAAAACTCTTGGAGATGGCAGGAAAAATCGTGCAGACCCTAACGGAGGCACACCAGTCACGTTTTTCTATCCCATGATGAGAAAGATGCAGTGAATGAGGCACCGTGACTCTAGCATCCAGGAAAACCCTTCGGCAGTAACAGCTCAGAGGCAGAGGGGAAGAAGGATGTTCTTCCTACAGATCGCTCTTCGGGGCTGTCACAGCTAGATGTAACTTTAGGGCGGGTGCCTGTGAGTCAAGACTCAAGGACTGAGCCATTTTGGGGGGGTGATGTCCCTTTAAGTAATGGCAGCAGGGCAGGGCGTTGCAGCTGTGGCTTATAAACGCTCTCTCCCTGCCTCTGTCAAAACCACCCACTGCTCTGCCAAGCTTGCATCCCCAGCCCTGGTCACCCCTCCCTCTGCCTTATAGCTGGCCTGGGTTTTGAGGGACTGGCTGCATCTCTTAGGTCTGCTTCTATATAGACAAAAACCTAACCCCCAACACAGGGAGAAAAAAGAATCAGCTGGTGTCCAGGGAGGGATTCAAAAAAAGAACCAGGATTCTTTGCTCTGTAGGGAGCCTGTCTCAGCAACCATGCCCAGGACTGGCCCCACTCCACATCTGCATAGTCAACTAGCAAGACCTGGGGGCCCCCAAGATGACTCTGTTGGGGTCACAATTTCCTTCTCTTGGACTCTGTATTCCAAGTGGGAAACTGACAAGGATGTCTTCCCCTCCCCTCCTCAAGGGTCTCTAGGAATCTGCTGACACTCAGGCTCAAAAGAATTCCCAGAACCCAGGACTCCCAAAGCCCCACTGAAAAGAATTATTCCTGCCCCAGCTGAGCCGTCGAGGCGGTCGGACTGCAAGACTCACTCACCAATAAGCATTGATTCTCTCTGGTATTCCTGAGTGAGGTAGGACCGCTGGGTCACACAGTACACGTATCTCTCCAAGACATACCAGCACATCTCATAGTAGAAGGGGTAACGGAATTTGGGCTGCACCTGAAAGCAAAGATCCAGGTGCACAGGTCAGTTTCTGGACGGCAGAGGGGAAAGGAGGGAGAGAACGGCACTGGGGTTGGGGGAGGGGAAAGTTCCTGGGGGTGGGAGTTATTTTCATAATCTTAGCAAGAGCACAAATGATGGGAAGGAAAAATGGGGGGTGGGCTGGAGGGAAGTGCTGGAAGGGGCAAGATACCAGCATGCACAAATGAGGAGGAAGAGCGGGTGAAGAGGCCTATGTAAGAGCATCATTTCAAAGGTCCCTGAGCTTTGCACAGGGAAAGCTGTACGGGGTCCACTTTGTGCTTCTGTGAGATGCAGAGAAAAAGAGTTGTCCCCTGACCTGCTGACAGAGGGTGCGGTACCTGCGGATGCGAGCCCCTGCCTGATTCTAGCTACAACAGGTACAGGCTCCTTGCTGGTTCTCCAAAATTCTTGCATTGACTCTACTACCCCTCCCTCCCACCTTGAAAAACAGAAATCAAACCCCAAACCTTACCCATTTGCAGAGACAGGCAGTCAAGCATATCCAATACCCAAAGAGGGAGGCCACAGGAGGCGGACCAATGAGGATGGAGGGGGCGTGGCCTCTCCTACCACAGGGGTGGGGCCTCAGAGGGGTCCACCTCCTGCTCCTCCCCCACAACACCTGGCACTTCCAGCCTGTATCTCCACAGATGACTCCCTCTGACACAAATTCCTGGTGTGACTCTGGACCATCCTAACACTGGGGAACACAACCCCGGGTCTGGAGCAGCAGTCCAGCTGGAGATCCCCTTTTGGCTGTTTCTTACAGGGGAGGAGGTATAGGTGCAGAGAGCTTTGTGCATCAGAGCTGTGAAAAGGCCCAGCCCCAGGGGGATTCTGATGGGTGGCAGCACGGGGTCTACACCGATGAGATGGCAGCAAGACATGGGGAGGAAGAAATACCACTGATGGCCCTGGCACAGGAACAGCCTTTCAGAAACTACATCCCGAGCAGGCACGGGTGGTGGGAGGTGGTCCCTGTCTCCCATGTCTGGGCCCTCTTCTGCGAGGCCACACATGGATCCCACATGTCCACACTCACTCCTGGACCCTCTCACCAAGGATGGGTCTGCCTTGAAGGACCTGTGCAGGAGCCAGATACCCCTCCTCACCTCTCCTGTCCTCCAGGAACTCAGGGAGTTGAATGTCAAGGAAGCACACTCTCCCACATTGCTTTGCTCACAACCAACAGGTGACATTCTACATCTGGGAGGAAGGCGAATTGAATACAAGCTCACCGAGGTGCTCCATCTGCCCTAAAATACTATTTTCCTGTGTCTCTCAGTGCCCACCTGGAAAAGACCCCCACCCTGCCCTCTGAGAGTCTCAGCTCCAGTTCCCCATCCACCCCAGGCCCCACTGACTCAGTTTCCAGCTGCGAGGCCTTTTTCCCACACTGGGGGCGCCTCGCGTCTCCCATCTGCGTCCTGGGTCCATCTGACCTCCCTGCCTCTGGTGGATGGTGCGCTTTGGAATGAGATCCTGGCCGCCACATGCTTTTGAGCTCCTCGGGGGGATGCATGGAGTTGGGAACATCATCGAGCGGTTTCCTTGGCTCCAGCTACTTTCCCGAGAACCCCAGTTTTATCGCTGGGAGAGTATTCATCTTTTTCCAGTCATTGAATCAGGGTCCTCCAGAGTTTGAAAAGGAGAAAAAGGCTCTTTGGCCTGAGGCAGACCCTGTCCTCCTGTGAAGAGAGTTTGGGGAGGGGGCAGTTCTCAGCCCCACCCCCACTCCAGAACAAGGGCCAAGCAATTTTGAAACAAATCATCAAAACCTACAGAGCAGGCTGAGGACAGGCAGGCCTGCCTCTTCTCAGACCCTCACTCACATCTCCCGACTTGATTGGTAAAACACTCAAGTTACTTTTGACTTTTCAAATTTGGGAAACCGTCTGAGCCAATCTGCCCTGATGGGCACCATGGCGCCTGAGAATCTTTCTAGGTTAGGAAAAAAAAAAAATTTTTTTTTTTTGGCTGTAGTTCAGGAGAGGAAGATAAGTCTCCCCTCATTGTTGCTGAACCCAAGGGAAACCAGCTGGGTGAAAACAAATGCTGATGAAGGAATTCAAATTCTTTTTCGTTTTATTTTTTTTAATTTTTTTTTTTTTCCAAGAGAGCACCACAGGGAACAAAACTTGCAAAGAATTGACTTACAAACAGGTTGTCGCCTTCCACCCTTCGCCTTCAAAAGGTTTCAGCCACATGCCTGGGAACATTAAACACACGATTGCTCAACATTATTTGTTGACAGCTTCAGAGCCTCATCAAATTGAGTTGTTCACCGAAAGGCAAGGCAGTCAGAAAGCAGGCCATGCTCCCAGCCTGTGGGTGGGTAATCAATCTATCAGTGGGTCTCAAGGGGTCAGTTTGAGTTCCCCAAGGTTCATTTGAGTGGCACCTGGCCTAAGCCCTTCCTCTTGGAGCTGAGTGACCTTAGGAGATCAGAACCAAAGATGTTTTGGTGCATCTACAACTCCCAGGTCTCAAGGACTTGAAAAACTAAAATATCAGGGTGGGTGGGAAGTGTCTTAAAATTTGTTTTTCTCCTGGAAAAAAAAAAAAAAAAGTCAATGGAAGAAAAAAAAATCCAATGGTAGGGGAAAGGTGAGAGGAAGGGTAAATTATTTGCAATTTCCAAATAGATTCACTGGCTGAGAGGGAATAGGGCATGTTGGCATTACCTTTCCTGAGAAGGCTGCTTTCACTAGAGCCATTAGGGAAAAAAAAAAAGATAAATATAAGAGAGATGGCAGTTTAATGATCAATTGGACCATTCCTATCCCTTATCAAGCTAACTGGAGTTAAAAATAGGTAGTGAGAGTTGTCGAGATGTTATCTTCAAATAATAAACATGCAACACAACCATTCTTTGGTGTAGCTCTTCACCCCTCTGCTTATCTTTAGAATGAGAGGGGAAAGATTTAATCTACAAAAGGGGGTCGGGAAATGAAAAACCCCCCAGTCCCAGAATGCCTGCACCTGTGCGTGCTTGCCTTATGGACAGCAGGGTAAAGTCACCTATCATGCAGCCCAGAAAAATTCAAATCATGAGAGCAAGACATGCTTCCTACACATAGGAGAACACTGGGGTTCCCCTGGTCTCTATGGGGAGGTCCCCCACCTTGGGCCACAAAAGCAAATTATCTTTCTAAAACAAACCCACACCATGGGGCTTAGAGACTGACAGTTTCCTCTGTCCCACCCTCAGCATTTGGTTTCCAAGCAAAGTCATGTTTTAGGACTCTTGAAAAACTATTTTTAAATGGCCATAACCTTCTTAAGAAAGCTCGCAGGGATATAAAGAATTAAGTTGTAGCGAGCTGACAAGGAGCCCTGGCATTTTATCTGGCTTCCGGTGCTCTCTCTTCCCAGCATCTTTTGTCTGCCTTGGCTCCTAAGACATAAACAATTGGGCCTTGTAGCCAAGCCCTCTCCAAAGACCAGAAATCAAAGCAGATTAAACAGCCTGCTGCTGGTTCCCGCCCAGCCTGCCTGCCCGCCTGCCCCCCGCCCGTCCACCTGCTTCAGGAAACCAGATGGGGTGCCCACTGAGACAACAGGGACAGTGGGCTTTGGGGGAGGGGGAGCTGCCACACTCATCTCCACGTGGGTGCGATATTCCATGGCAGCTCAGCATGGTGCTCGGGGTTCTACTCCATTACCCTCCCTCCCACCTCTCACAGACAGGGGAGGGGATCCGGGCTCCTAACGGAATGATGGGGCCCAAATCCACTGAGATGTATGATCCAGATTCCCTGGGGGAGGGGGACGGCTGCCAAGTGAGTTGCTGAAGCCTTTAGAAATCCCAGCCTGACTCTGGCTTTCAGGAATTGCCTGGAAAGTTGTGGGCTTGACTTTTTTCTCCTTTTCTATCCCACACCTACTTGTCTGCTCACACACAAACTGGCCCATTCTTCAGGGCTGGCCAAAGAACAGTTGGCCAGAGTCCCAGACAACACTTGACCCAGATGATAAGATGACCACTCATACCCAAATGGTGCCTTTCTCTAGAACGCCACAGGGCAGCATCCCCCAAACCAGGGCAGGGATTGGCCTCCCCGCCAGACCGGGAAAGGGATGGTAGGCAGGCAACAGAAAAGAGAGGCACAAAAATCCACAAAGCAAGACCCAGTCTCCGCGGATCTGGGCATCCCAGCAGCAAACTAGCCTATCTGAAGAATGTGCATTTGACCTTGTTAACACACCTACCTGCCCACTGAATATGGTTCAAAGTGGTCCCCAGGAAACTCTTGGAAGAGGTCCCTCAACACTGGGGCTATTAAAAAAAGGTCAGATGCATACACACTGGCTAAGACTTTGACTCATGTATGTGATTCCATGCAGACCAAGGCCTGGAAACAAGACCAAGAAAGGCATGAATCCTGGGCACAGAGCACCTGCTTCTATGAGATGTTTCCTTAGGGTCCGGGCATGACAACCCTCTCTGGGAAAAAAGTCAACTCCAAGGCAAAGCCCAAAAAGACCAGGTGTGGTCTATCCATACAATGTTATATGATTAAGCCATAAAAAGGAACAAAGCACTGACAAATACCACAACGTAGATGAACCTGAAGACACGATGTTAAGTGAAAGAAGCCAGACCAAAAGGACATTTTATATGATTCCATTTACGTAAAATATCCAGAATAGGCAAATCCACAGAGACAGAAAGCAGACCAGTGACTGCCAGAGGCTGGGGAGGGGGGAATGGGGAGCGACTGCTACTGAGTATGGGGTTTCTTTTTGGGGTGATGAGAATGTCTTAGAATTAGAAACGATGGCTGCACAACACCGTGAATGTGCTCAATGCCACTGAATTGTGCACTTTGTGTATGTGGATTATATCTCAATAAAAAAAAAGAAAGAGAGAAGAAATATTTGAAGAACTATAAGAGAAAAGAAGAAGTAGGCCCTGTTTTCGCCAGTTTCCCACTCTCAGACCTGTCTCAAATGCCTGGGGACGCTGGGTCAAGTTCCAGCAAGGAAGAGCCAGTGCTTTTCAGAGGAACCTCATGGAATGGAACAGAGCACGGCAGAGGGCCCATTGTCAGGTACCTGAGCCTTGGCCCCTGCTCCTAGGGCATGGGGCTGGGGGTGGGATGCAGTGTCTGAGAAACCATCAAGGAGAAAAGGGGACCGCCCCCCTGCCAGCCACAAGCAGACATTGAGGCAGAACTCAGATAGTCCCTGGGGGACTCACAGACACTGGCTTCCTCGGGGTCCTACATCACATCTGGGGCCCCCACATGGTCAAGACCTGACCTACCTTCCAAGGTCCAGCCCCCGCCCCCCGCTCCAAACCACCACCACAACAACCATGAAATCCCCCCACTCCCTCACATCCCTTCATACACGTGGGAAGAAGGAAGAGGCACGGTTCCTGACATCTCACGGTGCTTTCTCAAGAGATACTTCCTCTTCAACAGGGGGTTTCAGCTGTCACCAGCCTGGAGGTGAACAGAAACTCCCGGGGCTCTGGGTGGGGCTCTCGCGGGCACCCCCTGCCCTGCAGAACCAGGACCAAGACCCAGCTTGAGGCAGGGAGCAGGAGGGACAAGGGACCAGGAAGGACTTCGGAATGACCGCCCCATGCGCCCTAAGCACCAGGCAGAGCTCGGGGGCCGGTGTGGCCACGAGAAGAAAAGGAAGCCGCCTCACCCGCGTTCTGTCCTCGATCTCGTAGATCCGCAGCTGCATGGGCACGTTGAAGCTGTGCAGAATGTTTCCGCCGAACACCAGAGAGTCTACGGGGGTGTAGACTGCATGGATCCAGCCTGGGGTGGGGAGGGCACAGAGAGGGTCAGCCACCGGCCCTTTGGGGGCCCCCATTATGCCCACATGCAGGAGGGCGCAGGAGGCCCAGGTGAGCACCCAGGGCCAGAGGGAGGATGCTCGGGCTGCCTGACGCAGAGGGCTGAGGTCCTGGCTGGCCTAGAGGACCCAGACCCGCAGCCCCACTGACTGCGGCTGGCAGTGACCCCTGGCTAGCTCAAGTAGGTCCTGGGCAGCTGCAGACCAACCCCCTTGTCCTGAAGACCTTGGTGATCAAGTGTTACAATGGACCTGGCTGCAGCAGCCAACAGAGAGGCAGGCCCTGTCCCTCTCCCCTGCAGGCCAGGGAGCTGAAAACCCCTCACTCAGCCTACTCATATGTCCTTAAGCCTTTTCCTCATCATCCCAGCGACCGTCCATCTCAGGACGTGTCAAGGATTGCTCGGGGCCACAACTAAGGGTCGTGACATCCTGCCAGAACCCAGATGCCTCCTCTGCCCGAAGCCACCCCCTGCCATCAAAACCCTCCAAGGCCCATTTCCAGGCGGTCTCCTCTGCCACATGGCACCTGCAGAAGCTCTGCTCCTGCTCTGCCCCAAGTCCCTCTCCTGCTGACTGCAGCTTATTAGCACCTTGGGGCACGGCTTTTTCATCTCCCTGAGCTCCTGGCCGAAGGCTGGCACTGCAATCATGAGAAGGATAACCGAGGACTACCTCTGTGCCAGGCACTGGCCTGAGGGCTTTACAGGGCTGCTCTCATTTAATCTTCACAAGATCCCTCCAAGGTACACGCGACATTCACCCCCAAATTACGGACGAGAAGGCTGAGCCACAGAAAAGTGAAGTCACTTGTAAGGACTGGGACCCAGGGAGTTGGCCTCCGCTTGGTCCATGAAGGCTAGAGACAAAGCAAGCCGCCTAATTCCTTCAATGATGGATTGAACGTGTGTGTCCAGTGCTCAACAGTCCTCCATGCAGCTCCTGGCTACCGTACTGGACAGTGCAGAGCGAGGGGAGGGGTGGCATTATAACCCACTCCCATTTACAGATGCTGAAACCGAGGCTCCGAGAAGGAAGTCACTTGCTGAATGATGTCGCAGCAGGTGAGTGACAGCGGCTCCATTTTTAACCGCCACGCTGCACTGCCGCTACATCACAGGCTTATTAGCACAGGCCTGGGAGTCCCGGGAGACAGGCCTGCGAACACGGAGGGGAGGCAAAAAGGGAACCAAGAAAGACAGAAGCGAAGACAAGGACAGGCAGAGGCCAAGGGACTCACGGTGAAAGACAGAGGGTCAGCAGAGAGGAAAGGGGACAGACAGGGGCAACCTGAGATCCCAAGCCTTCTCCACAACCCTGAGGCTAATTCATTCGCTCGGAGGCAAAGTATAGAGGCCTCCCCGCCCACGCCGAGGGGGAGCAGTTCCAGCCTCTTTCCTCGGTGAGCCTGAGTCACGGGCAGCCACGGGTGGCCACGGCTGCCGGGAGCCGGGCTGCCACCTGGGAAGAGAGCTCGGAGGCTGCGAGGCCACTGCTGGCATCTGTGTCAACACTCTGGGCGGCGGGCCCTCCCCTGCTGGGGACGATCGGTGGGACAGAGCTGGTGGTGCTCAGGGGAGGGCAGGGGCAACCCGCCAGCCAGGAGCACAGGAGCGAAGGCTTTATGTAACCTGCTTCTGCGGTTACCCGCCCACAGCTCTGGCCACCGCTCTGCCCGCCAGGTGTGCCCTTGCGGAGCTACCTGGGCTCCTTCCCCACCACCTCCCTGCCCCCCGCCCCACCCCGTGCAGCAGTGCGGCTGCGCCTCTAAAGTCCCGGTTTCCCGGTTTCCGGGACTTCCCTGGCGATCCAGTGGTTAAGACTCCGCGCCTCCACTGCAGGCGGCACAAGTTCTATCCCTGGTCCAGGAACCAAGATCCTGCAGGCCCCGCAGCGAGGCCAAAAAAAAAACAAGTCCCGTTTTCCACATCTGCTTCAGCCTCTCCGCCTCAGCTGTGTACCAGCTGATATTCTCAACTGTACATTTTTTTTTGTTTCTACCAAGCGGAGCCACACTGTCTATTACTATTGTTGTTACCACCATCAGCATTATTCAAGCAACATTTCCTAAGACTGGGACCTAGGACAGCCGGGTTTCAAGCACATGCTCATGGTGGGGTGAAGCCTGAATGGGACAAAGGTTCCTGGGTCCCTTTCCTACGCTCCTCGCATGCCCACCTAATGCCTATGAACGCCCATGTCCGGGGGCCCGGGTTGGAGACTGTCCCCAGTGCTGACTCACCACGTGGCCTGGGGCACCTGCCTGTCCCCTCTCCTGGCCTCCACGTGCCCGTGTGAAATGAAGAAGACCACTGCTTCCCTTGTACGAACTCAAACCATGGAAGCAACTGCCGCTGATATTCGTGGTAGTCCCGTCCATCACAAGGGCTTTGGAAAGAACGGCACCCTCGTGAATCTGCATTCATCAGCCCCGGACTCTCCCTTCTGGAAACGCAGACTCACTTGACTTACATCTATTCCCCTGATGTGAGAGGTGCTGTTGCAAGGAGAGGGGCAGGGAATCTGTACTGACATTCCAGGGGTTCTAGAAGCTTCTCTCCATTCTCCTCTCCTCCCCAGGCCAGTGCCTCGCAGGTAGGTCAGGCAGCCTGGCCTGGATTAGAGTCACTGCCCAGCCCCTGCCCCCAGCCCTCCTCACATCCGCTCCGTTACTTAAACGCTTGCTTCTAGGACTTCCCTAGTGGTGCAGTGGTTAAGACTCAGCGCTTCCACCGCAGGGGGCGCTGGTTCCATTCCTGGTCGGGGAACTAAGATCCCACATGCAGTGCAGTGCGGCCAAAAAATTTTAAAAATTAAAAAAAATAAAAAGATTTTTTTAAAAAAAAGTTTTTTAAATAAACAATTGCCTCCGGAAGAACCAGGGAGTGGAAATAAAGCATTCAGAAGCCCCATCTGAATCCACCCTCCCAATACTCGTTCATTGCATCCCAGGAAGCACGAGAGAGCAAGTTTTCCCAGACTGGTGACTGCACCGAGGATGCTGGCATCTGCCTCCTGCTTCCAGGCCAGAGTCTCCAACAACATGAAGGCGACAACAAAGGCTATCAGGCCACGCGACAAGGGACAGATCCAGCCACAAAAGGAAATCAGGCGACCCACAAAACCAACTGACGGGTATTCTCTGGGACATGAAGGGACGAGAAGGCCGCGGGGGCACATGGTGTCTGACCCACGCCCAAACGCTCAGGGTTCGGAATGAAAAGGCCCCTGACCCACATTTGTGTGGCTGCTGCAGGGATAAACCCAAAGGTCCCAGAACTCAGGGGTGCCTCACAGAGGCCCACGGCCCTCAGGAGCATCCATGAACTCCCTGTGCTGGCCCAGGCCCGGGGCTGGGCACTGTGGCTGCCAGGATGAAGCCAGGATGGCCTCTCCTCTCTGGGACCTCATAGCTGGTACCAGGGTCCCAAACTGCCAGGCCACAGGCTGCATCAGACCCAGGGGCATGTACAGTTTGACCCACCTGTGTTATCAAAATGGGGAAATTTCGGGCTTCCCTGGTGGCGCAGTGGTTAAGAATCTGCCTGCCAATGCAGGGGACACGGGTTCGAGCCCTGGTCCGAGAAGATCCCACATGCCACGGGGCAACTAAGCCTGTGCACCACAACTACTGAGCCAGCAAGCCACAACTACTGATCCCATGTGCTGCAACTACTGAACCCCATGTGCCTAGAGCCCATGCTCTGCAACAAGAGAAGCCACCGCAATGAGAAGCCCGTGTACCGCAACAAACTGTAGCCCCTGCTCGCCGCAACTAGAGAAAGCCTGCGCACAGCAACAAAGACCCAATGTGGCCAAAAACAAAAACAAAACAATAAATAAAGTTTAAAAAAAAAATGGGGAAATTTCACAAGGCTATCTGAAGTGCTTTCCTCTCCAGAAAAATGAGAAGCTGGGCCCACCAGGCCCTCCAGCCCTAACTGGCTGGAACCGAGCAGCAATTCCCCAGTTTCCCAGAGCACCTCCACCTCAGCCTGCTTCACTGCCAGCCTGTCTCTGCTCTGTACCCATTTCACAGATAGATCATCTCAGGTCCAAGAGATCAGGTCCTATTTATACTGTTAAATAGCTAGGAGTTACTGTTTCTCAGACTTGCCCAAGGCCTGAAGAGCCACCACCTCTGAAGCATAGCTAGCACCCAACCCCTTCACCCTCAGACAAAAGAAGAAAAAGATAAACCAAGTCTCACAAAGATACTGTGACACTTAAAATCTTCCTAACCCAATGGCATCCACGAGCTTTCACAGAGCTGATGGGGAAGCTTGAGGCCAGCGTGAGGTAGGGCACATCTAAGGTCACACTGTGGAGGTGAAAACCCAGATCAGAGGTGGGAAATACCAGAATTAGATTCTCCACTTTCCACACCCAAAAGCTCATGTGCAGTGGCGGGATTCCCCAAGGCTCTCTCCCCAAAGCCACATCCCAGCTACCACAAATCTCAGATGTGTGTCTGGTTCAGAGGGTGTGAGGACCCAAGATGCTCAGCTAGTTCAGTGACTCCAAAACTCTGGTCCTTTATTTTTCACTGGTTGACAACAAAATAAGAAAAATGAAGATGGCATAGATTCTCATAAACTCAAACCCATCAAATTTCAAGTAGTGACTGTCCTTTATTCTGGAATTATGCACTCCCATCTTTTTTAGTGTCAGGAATAGTCCTCCTTTCATGAAACATCAGCAAAAGTAGCTGACAGGTTGTTTTTTTAAATTAGTGCCCATATTTAGCAAAACTACAAGATAATAACATTGATATCAGTTCCCACCTTTTTTTTTTAACTTCATGAAATCAATGTCTGGGAACCACATGTACACCCTGCCCTTGAGAAGGTGACAAATTCCAACTGTCCCTTTTTTGCTTCCCAAAATCCAGGAAAAAAATCCTGGTGTCTCACTCAAGACTGTTAGGGCCAAAAGTCTTTGCTGAATTCTAAATAGACTCCTACCAGCTGCAGTTCAAATCCACGTCCCCTCTTCCTGCCTTCAACACACAGTCACACCCCTGCTGGGGCTTAGATGCTGCTTCTTGAGACCTTTTCCAGCTTGCTTAAGGCACCAAAATGAACACCCTTCCCATCCCAGATCGGGGGAAAGCAATGGGCCACCTCTCGGTTCTGAAAAAGGCCCTGCGAGAAAAACGCCTGTCCTCCAAGGAGGCTAAGGAGGCCTGCACTCACGGGACAGAGTTGGGAGGGAGCCTGAGGATCCCAGAGTTCAGCCTCACCCTGCCCCCACTGTAGAGATGGGACAGTTGAGGCCCAGAGAGGGGAAGAGATCAGCCCAAAGTCACAAAGACGGCAGCAAGGCCAAGCGCATGCCAGCCTCCCTTTGAATCTACCAGGGCCAATCTTCCCACACCTGCAGTGGCCTTGAACACGCTGCAGGATACCACCTCCTTCCAGGCTGTGCTCCATAAATGCTGTCCACCAACTACAATTCCCTCCTGTCCCAAGCAGCAGTCCCTCCCCTCCCGGGGTCAAGCAGCTCCAAGGATGCACCTGGGGCCCTGACAACAAAGTCACCCCCACTAAACCCCGCCACCTCCAAATCCCAAACTTCCCCAATAGTGAAATCTCTGCCCAACTTTCTAGAAGAGCCCGCGTGTGCAGGTCCCATCCCCATGGTGGGAACTGCTACCACAACCGCTTCCCCTTCAGTTGACACTGACTTGATGTCCAGACCCAAGGCCAACTCCAGTCCAACTTAAGTGTGACCAGTTTCTCCATCCAATGGATCTTAGTGGCCTCAAAGGAGGCCTTGGACCCTAAGATCCAAGCTTCCACTCAGTGGCAATTTCCCTGCAGGCTCCTTGGCATATGGCCTCTACTTGTGTACCTCCAGTGACGGGGAGCTCAGTGCCTAGCAGAGCAACTCATTCCAATACCACTTGGCTATACCTTGTCTTCCAAGATATGATCCTTCAACTGGCCGATGGCCATTACCATACACCTTCACTTCCTGGGTAAAACAACCCAATTCCTCCTTCAAATTCACCTCACCTGATGTGGTATCCAGACTCTTCTCTCTTTCGAGGTTGACTTACCCATGAGGGTAAGTCATTACAACCCACGAGGAACACAGTCTCCTACATGTGGCCTGACCCTCTCACTCTATACAGTGGGACTGTCACCTCCCTCATGCTGGGTAAAACACTTCCACTGAAATGCAGCCTAAGATTCCCAGGTCATCTGCCACATCCACTAGTGACTCAGCCTGTAACTGGCCAAAAGCCCTCAGCCCATCTCCCAGGAGCTGTAGGCCAATAGGTCTCGGTTCACTCAGTCCTCACTACCACCTGGGAAGTCTTCCATTTTACAGATGAGAACATTGAGGCACTGAGATTAAGTCATTTCCAGGAAGTCAGGCTTGTAAGCAGCAGAGCAGGAATTTGAATTAGGGCGGGGCTTTCTGGCCCCAGGGCCCATGCTCTTAATTATTGCCCTCTGCTATAGTTGTAGTTAATTTTTTTTTTTTAAAGGGGCGAGTCCAAGTACAGAAATTGACCTTGATCCCAATTACATTTCATCTTGTTCTGCAGGAAGGAAGCTGCCACTCTGGGTGCATTCCCCTCTACCCTCTTCCCCTGGGCCAACTCCCCCTTCTCCCCTCCCCAGCCATCAGGATAAAGTTGCCCCTCCCCTCCCCACAGGACCACCCTCATCCTCACCCTCAGAAATCTCAGCAGGGCATCTTGGAGGAAGGCATTCAAACTTCCCCTGAGGGAGGGCCCTCAGGAGGCTTTCTCCCCAAGAGAGAATTCTAGCCCACAGGCAGGAAAAAACAGGTAAGATGTGAGAGGCTATTTTTCCCTGCAGCCTGAGGCCTGCTTCTCTCCTTCTCTCAGGGACTGCCAAGGGCAAGGAGGCCCAGAGAAACCCCATCACTTGGCCTAAACGCCTAGCTGAGGCCACCCGGCCAACAAGAGGCTGCTAAGAGCCCAGCGCCAGCCTCGCGGGAACCTACCGGAAGGGATGAAGAATGTGTAACCCTGTTTCAGCTCAATTCTTTGGCATCGCTCCACACGGTCTCCCAGGAAGATGTCGCTCTGTTTGCCCGACAGCACCCACTCCTCGTACAGTGCCAAATTGTGCAAGGTTGGAGGAATCAGCCAAAAGATCTTAGAAGGAAAAAGAAGCAATCAGTTAAAGATCCAGGCCAAAGTCTCTGATTTCTTCCAGGCTCTGCCACAACCCAGAAGACAGCCCCACCTGCCTGGGAGCAGGGAGGATGGGGGAGGACACATCCCCGGACACCCTTCCAGGACCAGGCCCAAAGGGTCTCTGGGGTGGCAGAGAAGGCTGTACCGCCCTTCTGGGACACCCCTTGCCCGCCTTTAGAGAATCTCCGTTCCAGCTGAAACACCAGGGTGGGAAGACTTCCTGGACTGAGTGGAACATTCTTTCTCCTGAGCCGTGGGCTTGTCAGGGAGGTGGGGGAAGGAAAAGAAGGGGAATTTCCTAAGTTGTAGGATAAAATGGCCCAATAAATAAAACCAGCTTGTGCTGGCTCTGGAGAAGGAGGAAAAACATCTGGAACCAAGAGGGATGACTTCCTACCCGGAATTTCTTCCAACACATTCGGTTAAGACAAATGCACACGCAGACCCAGAGGAGCAGGGCAGCACACACGTATTCTCAAGGAGCACCCACCTCCATGCAGGGACCCCTACGTCCCCACGTGGACATGCACACAGGAGCAGACACAGCAGGAGCACCCTGAACACATGCCTCACGCCCTTTCTCTGGGTGATGTCTGTCCCTAATGTAAACTGTTCTTGCAGGCAACTAGACTTTTAAGTTAAAAGGTCCCAGTGCTGGAGCTGAAATTACAGCTGGGGGAAATGAAATGCTGGAGGTTCTTGGGAGCCACATCTGGAGTTCTAATCTGGCCCAAGATGCGTAGGACACTGGACTGGGTAAGCAGGTGTGAAAGGGTGACCAGATGTGATGCAAAAGAGTTGACCTTGACCTTTCCCTCCAGAAGAAGACAGAGAGTGAGAAAGTCCTCACAGGGTGGGGTCTGGCTGGAGGCGGGGGCAGAAGCAGAAAGGCGAGCGAGCCCCTCCATGCACAAACAGCCAGGCGTGTACAGAGATGTGAAGAGACTCAACTCACCTTCCCACCCCGGAAAACATGGTACCAAACGGAAGTGCCTCCGAAGTCGATGTGGAAGTCAGTGAAACAACCTTTCACGCTCATCAGACAGTACCTGCAGCACAGAGGCGGGGAAGCAGAAAAACAATTCAATGCCTGAATCACAGGAGGCAAGCAAACAGCTTCAGAGATGCCTGACCTGCTGCCCTTTTATAAACGCTGACACTGGGGAATTTTCTTTTTTTTTAGACCCAAATCTAATCGGAGTTCCCCATGGGGGAAGCCCCTGTGATCAGGTGGCGAATCTCAAGCATTGGCTACCTGCCCCCAAGGCTGGGAGAGGCATTTTTGTTTTCAGGTTCCCGAGAGAGAGAGCTGGCAACCCACAGGCCACTTGGTTCCTTCCTCGAAGACGGTTTTTACTCTTGCCCCACCCCTGCCTCCTACCCAAACAAGAGGCTTCATTTCTGCTCCTTCCAGCTCCTATACCTGCAGTTCTCCCAAGCTGCCAGGTCCCTCTGCAGCAACTGGGCCCTCTGGAATTCAGCTGTAAACCACCTGCATAGCTTGCCAATTACTAGTCCCCATTCATCTCCTCATTCATTCAACAATCATGTACTGAGAGCCAACCAGTGGTCCAGCCCAGAGCTAGGCATGGCACTTAGAGAAAAGCATAAGACCCCTGCCATTAAGGATGAAACACTCTTAAGGGAGCATGACCCTGGGAAAGTTAAATGGCAAGGCAAACTGCAAATGACTGCAAAGTAAGCAATGCAGCTGGAAGTACAAGGGTACCAGCCATAAAAGACCACAGTGTTTAATTCCACGTATGAAATGTCCAGAGTAGGCAGATCTACAGAGACAGAGAGTAGGTTAGTGGTGGCCAGAGGCTGGGGGTATTGGGAGGAAATGGGGAGTGACTGCTAATGGGTACAGGTCTTCGTTGTGGGGTGACAAAAATGTACCAAAATTGATGGTGGTTGCACAACTCTGTAAACATACTAAAAAACATTGAATTGTACACTTTAAGTGGATGAATGGTATGTGAACTGTACCTCAATAAAGCTGCTAAAAAAAAAAGTAAAGCGATAAAGACCCTCGGGGTGGGGGGGGGGTGGAGTGGCAGAGAGGGAGGGAAGGAGTCAGGGAGGGAAGGAGTTAGAGAAGGAGAGCCCGGCCCTGAGCGGCTTGGACAGAGGGAGGGCATTCGGGAGAAGAAACCTGCCAGCAGCCCCCCTTCTAAGCTCTAGCAACTGCCAGACAACCCACCCTTCCTTACAGGAACTCAGCCGTCCCCTCCCTCCTCCCTCCACTTGCTGCCCTCCTAGGGGTGAGCAGAGCTTAGGGGGAGGGGGGACAGACAGGCTTCCAGGTCCCGGCCTGGCAGACGGCAGTGCCAGGGCCCCCTCCCTCTCACCCACCCCTTCCCCCAAAAGCCACAAGAGCACGGCTGGGGCAGTCCCCCACGGCTCATGCTCCCACACCTTCGCACCTCCGGAGGCCCGCATACACACGCTTACCCCACTGACCGCTTTTCCCCGCTGCACTTTGCTTTTCCATGGTTTGGGAAGAGGAGAGGAATGGGGCGGGGTCGGGCAGGGAGGAGCCAGCAGCCTGAGAGGAGATAATGGTGGGGGCCAGGGGGGACGTGGGCTGAGCTGGTTAGGAGGCTGGAGGGTTCCAGGCGCCCCCTCCCTCTGGTTGCCTTTTGCACCTCACATTCAGGTGGACCCGGGGCTCGGCAGTATGCACGCGGCGTGCCCCGCGTCCCTCCTCCGGATAGGCTGGAAGGAGCCTTAACCATGTGTCTGCAGGAGGCTGACAAATCAGAAGGCCTTCCTGCACATCAGAGCCCCGCTGCCTAGCAACCCCATCGGAGGGGTGTAGTTGACAGCACAGGACGCAGCCCTGTCACGAAGACAGGCGCGGGCTGTGCTGCTGGCGCTGGGGTTGTTAAAGTCCCAGCTCCGGCTCCGGCTCCAGCTCCGCCTCCACACCCTGCTGCCTCCTCCCGGCCCACCCAAGCCAGGTCCCCACTCTGAAGGCCTGGGTGATTCTCTTCTCTCCAAGGAACTGGAGGGGTAGGGGGCCTGCTAAAGCCCTAGTCCACCCCACCCCCATGGACCACGCCGGCCTCTTCTCTCCAAGCACCACTTCAAAATATTAGTCCTCATTTTCCTAAAACCACTCTTCCTCTCGGTTTTCTTCTTCTCTTTCTTTAATCTAACCTTGGTTTCCACCTCCTCCAGGCCTGAGCAGAACACAGTCTGGGGGAAACAATTTAAGTGTTTGTGGGGTGGAGAAAGGCGAGGTGCTTCCTTCAGTCTGCAGCTGGATACCCACCCAGGGGCCCAAAGCAGAAAGGAGAGGAGCTTGGCTCTTGGGCTCCAGGACCCAAGTCTCCCCAAACAGGTCGTCCTGGCCAAACAGGTCGTCCACCTTCAACCTGCCAATCTCCTGCCGCAGTTCCAGCCTCCCCAGCACACGCGGAAACGGAATCCCTGCGAGCTGCGGCTGCTGCGTACAAGGGAAAGTTCTCCAAGTTGAGCCTGCGTCTGCTCTGCCCTCCCAGTCACCCTCCAGCACCCTCCGAGGCCCCTCGGAGCTTGGGGGAGCCACTTCCAGCCCCGCCTTTCCATGAAAGGCCCCTCCTCCCATGTCCCTCATTTCCTGGCTGCCAGGCCTGGACCGCCCCTCCTGCCGGGCAAGTGCACGCTTTAGGGTGGCCAGGGGAGCTGGGACGGGGCGGCTTCTGTCCCGGGCCCCTGCAGCCGTCACCCCGCCTGCCTCCTCGCCTGACCCGCACTCATTCCGCGTTTCCCCCCTCACTCCTGCTTCTCGCTCGCTCTGGCGTGACGCCTTTGCACTGACCTCTAACAGCTTCCTCTTCCAAAGCACACCGCAGTCACATGGGCACCCCGGCTCGGTGCCACGGCCGCTAAGCTCTCACCGCGGACGGCCAGCCGGCCTGGTTTCCGCCTCGGCCGCCCCCTGCCCGGAAAGCCGCGCCCCTCCACACCCCCACTCACGGCGCAGGCGGCATCTGTGTAGGACACCCTCCAAGTTGGCGCCTGAAAACCCCGCACCCGCGACCTAAGCTTTTGGGGGCTTCCCACCTCCCAAGGCCGGGGCTGGCTGGGGAGGAGCGTGGTAGGAGGGGGCACTGCACCTGCAGCACCAACTTTGGGGCGCTGCCTCGGGTCTGGGAGGCGGGGCAGCCCCACCCCGCCCTTTTCCCTCCAACTTAGCGAAACTCCCCCGGCAGCCCAGGCGGCGTCCCCTCGGGCAAAGGTCTGGCGGGGGGACCTGGAAAGCTGGCACCGGGTGACCGGGCTGGAGGCGCCGAGCGCGCGTGCACACACGCTACACACTTACACGCAGCCCCGGGAGACACAAAGAGCGGCTCCGTGACGCCGGCCGTGCAGCCCGCGGGAGGGAGGCGACCCACACCCCGCCCCGGTGCGCCCCGAAGGAGTGAGGGGCTCCCGGGCAGCCCGGGGCCCGCGGGGCGCAGCGCAGGAACGCCCGCCCAGCCCCGCCCGCGGTTACCCTCGACTGCAGCGCGGCTCCCGGGCGTCCCCTTTGGCGGCTGAGGCTCGACACTCGTCCGGCCCCGGCGACCAGAGCCGAGCCCCCTCCACGGTGCTGCCAGGCCCCTGTCGAGGACCGCGGAGCCCTCGCTCGCTTCGTTCTTTTCTCGGGGAGCCGGGCGCAGCCTGCGCTCATCCCCGCGCAGAAACTGAACACCCGCGCGGCACGGCGGCTGCCAGGGAGGCGGAGGGAGGCCGCGGCGGCGACAGGGAAGCGCGCCCGACCAGAGCCAGGGGACGCCGCCGCCCACGGCCGCCCCCTCGCCCGGGCTGGGTGGGGGCACGAGGGTAGCTCTCCCCACCTCCGTTCTACTGGCAGGCGCTCGGGGACTCCCGCACGCCCGTTTTCAGGGAGGGTGGACGCCGTCCTGCTGCTGAAGGCGACGACCCAGCAAAACCACCTTCCTGAAACGCACCCCTCGGGGCAAAGCTATAGAAAGGACCAGTGCCAGGGGGTGGAGGGCTTGTCTGATGCCGGGTATGGCAGCCCAGAGATCAGGGATGCGGCTCTGGCCCTAAAACAGACTAGCTGTGACCTTGGACAACAACTTCCCCTCTCTCAGCAGCTTCCTTGCCCTGGGGGCAGGGAGGTGACCTGACGTTCATCTGCAATCTAAGATGCTCTTTCCTGCGCCTGCCCCTACCTGCCCCCTTAGGAGCTGTGTAACCCCACATCATAGAACTATTGTGGGAATTCATTGAGATAAACACTTTGATTACTTAATCCAATCTTCACAACAGCCCTGTAAGGTCATTTGCGGGACTGTACCCATTTTACAGATGAGAAAGCAAGACAGGCTCAGAGGTGGTGACTCACCCTGATCACTACCCTCGTAGTGGGGTGCTTACCCAAGCAGCCTGTCTCAGAGTTTCTCAGCCCTTCTCCCCAGGTGTCCCTGGTAAATCCCAAGATCTCAAGAAGCAGAGTGTGCAGGTTACAGCCAAACCTCAACCACTAACTGAAGAAGTCAGTCCAGCTCACATCAGAAGTCCCCCCTCCAGGGCACGCTCATCAGGACCACAGCCCTCTTCCCATCCCACCCTTCCCCCATAAACCACAAGGGGGGCCAGGAGATGGTGGTATGGTGTCTGCAGGGGCAGAAATCAAACTTCTCGATTCTTTGGCCAAATCCCATTCCCTGGGCTACCCAGCATTATTAATTAATAGGTTCCAATTATCAAGTGCTCATAATAATAGCTGCTTACATGCATGATACCATTTTATCCTTAAAACAACCTAATAATCCCCATTTTAGGGAACTGAACATTAAGCCATTTAAAGGTGGTCAACGCCCCGGCCCAGGGTGTTGCTTCCTTGTGTCATTTACTGGATGGCTCACCCATTAGTACCTCCCTGATGGCCTGCTGTGAGGTTAAACTGTAAACTTCCTGGAATTGGTTGAATTTTTTACCTTATGTATGCTTTGCCTATTTAAAAGAAAAGATAGTAATGACAAAGACAATCCCCGACCTTGGATTTGAGCACCAGTCATTGAATTAAATGAACTCAGAGAGGAGAAGGCCCTGACAACAGGATCAGGCTGTCCACATGGGAGACATATTACTTTTCTTTTTTTTTTATTTTTTATTTTGGCTGCACCACGCAGCAGGCAGGATGGTTCCCCGACCAGGGATTGGTTCCCCGGGCCTCCGCAGTGAAAGCACCGAATCCTAACCACTAGACCACCAGGGAACTCCCCCATATTACTTTTTAAGTCACAAATGCCCAGATCCTTGTGAGTAGGGACCACACCAGATTCATCTGTGTAAGTGCAGTACCCAGCAACAGCCCTATAATTATTCTAACCAGCTATGTGACATGGGACCAAATCCTTTCCCCCCTCTGGATCTCAGCATCTCATTTGTTAAAACTAGTCAGGGCCCTCTAACTGGTGGCCCTTACAGACCAAACCAGGTCCTAGATATGCTTGGTCTGCCTACTGTCTTACACTCAGCTGCCCTAGATATGCTTGGTCTGGCCAGCACTCGTTTAAAAAAAATGTTTTTTAAAGGCTGCCTCTCCAGTTATCCAGAGCCACACCAGCCCCTACTGTCTTACACTCAGCTGCTCTATCCATTACTGCATTGAACCACTATGATTTCCAGCTTCCTTGTCTGTTAAATGGGGATAGTAACCTGCTTCCAGTATCATTGAGATCTGGGTGCTAAGGGTCTAACACAGCACCTGGGGCCATACATGGCACCACAGGAAAGGCTGGCTCTCTTTGTTCTTCTTTTCGAGGTAGAAGGGAAAAGCCAGGAATCCAGAGACCAGGGTCCGGGGCGTGGCCCACATGTGACATCAGCAGCCTCTCTAGGTCAGTTTCTCTATGTGATACATTACACAGGGACGATCATTTATGATGCCAGCAAACGCGGTTGATGAGAGTGAGCCGGTAAATATTAAATATCGGCTGTAGAGATGCCCTATGCAAATGCGAGGGAAGGTAGATTAAAAAGCAGAGGATGCCAGGATTCCAATGGCAGCTGCAGCCCCTGTGTGTCTACAGGAGGCCACGTAGACGAACATCTTATCCCAACCACATTTCACATCCACTGCAGGCTCCATCTTCCCCACATCATGGAGGGAGGCAGGGCAGGGATGACAGGATCACCACTTTGTGGAGAGAAAACTGAGTCTCTAAGAGGAGATAAAAGCTTTGCCATAGCTCAGGGAGTGACAGAGGCAGCCCCGAAACTTGGTCATCCCAGTGCCTGTCTTCATCCTGTTTCAGCTGCATACCCCCAGAAAGCACATGGGAAGAAAATGCAGTCAATTTTCAATTTTGGGGGGCCAAATGTAGGCTTTACATGGGATCCCCTTTTGGCTGGGCTTTTGAGCTCTTTCAGTCCACTGTATATCTCTAATACACCAGCAAACCTCATTTCTGCAAGCCCAGTGGGCTACAGGAGCAGGTGAGAACAGAAAAGACTCACTAATTTCTTTCTGGAATGTGTTAAAATACCCAACAGTCCTAAGTGAAAAAGGTGTGCCCATGTCATAGACCCAGGAGATTGCAGAGGTTTTAAAACCTGTCCACAAAGTCTTTGAGAGCTCCCCACCCCTTCCAGAGACAGGGCCAAATTTCCCTCCCTTGAGTGTGGGCTAGACTTCGTGACTTGCTTTTAACTACTATAATATGGCAGAAGTAAACAGTATGTGACTTCCAAAATTAGGTTATAAAAGGCACTGTGGCTTCCTCCTTGCTCTCTCTCAAACCATTTCTGGCGGAGGGCAGGAAGCTGCCATGTCATGAGGACACTCAAGCAGCCCTATGAAGAGGCCTACATAGTGAAGAACTGAGGCCCAGGCCTAAGTTTTGGGTTTTGTTTTGTTTTGTCGTGCCGCACAGCTTGTGAGATCTTAGTTTCCCGACCAGGGATTGAACCTGGGCCCTCAGCAGTGAAAGCACAGTCTTAACCACTGGACAGCCAGGGAACTCCCCAGGTCTAAGTTCTGACACAAGCTCATTCAGGACTCTGAGCCAGAATCACCCAGCTAAGCCACACCCAGATTCCTGCCCTACAGAAGCTGTGAGCTGATGCTAAGACATAAATTTGTTTAAGTTGTGAAGTTTTAGGGTAATCTGTTATGCAGCAGTAAACAACTAATACAGGGGTACTTCCAAATCATTGTCACTGTTTGTACGATTATGGAATTTTCCAAGACAAATAATTCTGTACAGCCAAAACACTTCTGTGGGGCAGCAATTAGGGGCAGGGTTGGGGGGAGGCCGTGGCAGAAATGCATTGGCACAGCTGATATTCAGCCTACCCTGTCATCATCTTTTCCCTTTATCCTGCTTCTTCATGACACTTATCACCTCCTAAATTATATTATTCACTTGTTTGCTGGCCTGTCTCTTCTCCCAGCCAGAATACAAGCTCCATGAGAAGAGGGACTTTGTTTATTCACTGTATTCTACCAACGACTTAGAAGAGTGTCTTGCACAAAATACAAAGTAAATGCAGCAAGAGGTAACTAGTATACTCTCTTTCTTTTTCTTGTTTTTTTTTTTTTTTTCGGCCACGCCATGTGGCTTGTGGGATCTCAGTTCCCCAACCAGGGATCGAACCTGGGCCACAGCAGTGAAAGCACCAAGCCCTAACCACTGGACAGCCCGGGAATTCCCACACTAGTATACTCTTTAGAAATCTTTGTCTCCCACAAAGTTGCAACTACCCCTTCGACAACTGTCTCCACCCCTTGTCTTAAATAACTGAACCAAAACCCATTAAAATTCCTAACCCCCTCACCATGATCAAACGACATAAATCCTGGAACCAGGGAGAAGTCAGTCATGGGTTTGTAACCCTCCTCTCGTCCCCCCTGCAAACCTTCAGTTCAGGTGGCCCTTCAGCTGTCTCCACTCTCCAGGCACCTCCAGCATGGAGGCTCTGTGATTTCTAGAAAGTGTCGTTTTAATTAAATTCCAAAGAACCATTCTATGATCCCAGAGGACTTCATCATCATGGGATTTTTACCTTGCTTATTAACTGAAATCAGCATCCTTTTCAGCCGAACAAAGTGGACCACTTCCAAGGTGACAATTTCCTTCCTAACAAGGTTCAAATCCTATAACAAGTTCCCACGGCCACTGACAGGGTTTGTAAATCTATTTGCCACATAGTCCAACCAATATGTCCAAGACATGTGGTTCTAGAAAATTGTGTGTGAGCCTTTTTCTGGTAATTAGATAGAATTCTCAACGTATTAACAGAACTTACTATTTAAAGGAATCTTTCAATAAAGTGTAGAATACTGAATATCTCAGAGAGACAAAGTAGATATTAATTGAAATCTGTCACCCAAGGCTGTCTATTTTACCTTCCTAAATACATGCCCTGTTTGTCCTGTGCTCTCCTCTAACCCTCATCTAGATGATGCAGTGGTTCCTCATACCAGTCTGCCCCCACCTCCTTCAATCCACACGGCAGCTGCAGAATTTGCAGAATACAAATCTGAACACATACCTCTCTCTGCTTAAAATCTCAGAGGTTTCCGACTGCTCTTAGGAGAAATACAGACATCTCACTATGACACTGTCAGGCCCTGTCAGCCTGACCCACCCCGCATCCTGCACCATTGACCTTCCCTTGATCTGCTCCAGCCCCACTGGCCTTTCTTTGGCAAGTCCTTCAGCCCCGTCCTGTCCCCAGCCCTCCCCACCATTCCAGGCTCTCTGCACACAGCCAGAAAAGCTCTTCCCAGGCCTCTTCACTTAAGTAGCTCTTCTTCCCTTTAGACTGCAGCTCAGGGTGGCCTGCCCTGCCCTCCCTAACCCAGTGAATCCCCTGGTACACGCTCCCATAGCACCGAGGGTCTCTGCCTTGTGGCCTCATCACAGCTGCAAATTTCCATTTGTTTCTCTGACTGTTGGATTAACATGTCTCCTGAATAGACTGTAAGCTCCATGAGGGCAGGGAGCTCATCTGGTTTTCTCCCTGCTCTATTCCCGGTGCCCAACACCAATCAGGTGTTCAGTTTATAGGCTGAATCAATCAATCACTCAATCAACGAGGGTCAGGATCTGCCTCTCATTAATCTGAATCTCACACTCTTTCCTCAAGCTCTGCCTCCGTGATTCCATCGAGGACCTTGGCACTTGCCTACTGCCATCCCTCCCCAACTCCCGTCCCATCTCCTCTGTCCTTTAAAGCCCAGGTCAATATCCTCTCCAAGATGATTTCCTGATGCCAGCAGCCCAAAAGGATTCCTTCTCTCCCCATTTGCCTTCTGGGAACCTGTTTCCCTCTGCCTAGGATGAGAGCTGCACCTTACCCTCATGTTAATGGCACATTCTCCAGAAGGTAGGGGCTTTTAGTCCTGTTCATCTTTTACTTCCCTGTTCCAAGGGCTCCATAAGTTTTGATGTGATCGGATCGGAACAAAACAGAATTGAAAACCCTCCTACCAACCCCTCCTTGAGCCCAATCTTTCCCTTTGAGGCAGCCCAGATCCAAGGGGTGTAAGGAGCTTCAGCTTTGAGGGTAGAAAAAAATGTCTGAGAGGTAATTAAAGAGAGAGAGAGTTTGAAAGCAAAACCTTGAGAAGCCCAGGGCCAGCATGCTGGCCTCCCTTACAAAGCCTGGCACAGAGTTTGCATTCAATATGCACTAAATGAAGGGCTGAGTGAATGAAAAGTTCACAGTCTTTGAGCTCCTGGGGTCACTCCTGGCAGTGGGGCTGAGCAGAGAGGTACTAATGGATTTGGAGTCACCAGAGCCAACTCTTCTAGGAAGCCCAAAGCAATAGTTCTGCCTGGACCACCAGCATCTCCTTCTCATTTTGAAGATGGAAACACAGAGGGCCTGAGATGGTACGGGCCCCAAGGTGACTTTCTCATCCCAAGGGTCCGCCACGCAAGTCCTAGAACATGGAAGGTGCTCGTAGCTACCTCTGCCCATGTTAAATAATCAGTCTCAGGACTTGCTGGTCACACCACATGTAGTGATGTCCCTGCAATTAGATGTGGCCACATTCCCAGCCCACCACCAACCTCCCGCTTAGAGGGCACCGTCTCTCTAAGGAATGTCTGGTGAGGAAGTGGCCCCTGGCTTTTATCAGGAAAGGTTCTTCTCAATCAGAGGTCCCAGGTCTCAACAGCGGGAAGCAAAAAATACCAGACCCCTACCCAGCCCTTGTCAAAAGTAAAGGGTCCGTGGCGGACCCCTAAAAATCCACTCCCAGGACATGCTGTCACTTGGAGGGAGAAAACGAATGTTTGACAAGTACACATACACACACGCACGTGCACACACACACACGCACACACAGATGCACACAGAGATGGTTCCCATTACTCTTCCTCCTCTTCAGATCACATCCCCCCAGGGAGAGCTGGCAGGGAGGCCAAAGAACTATCTGGATGGAGAATCCAGACCCGGAGCAGAATGCAGAGCCCCTGCATTCCAGGGAAGCAAGATGCCAACCTGCCCACACCAAGGACCCCCAGCCCTCACGTCCCAGCAGCGACCCCGCAGGGCCGTGCTCTCAGCCCAGGCTCACTTCCAGCCCCCGCCCCCCACAAGGCTGAAAGCCACCCCCTCCCAGGTCCCGCCACCAGCCAGGCAGTCTTACTTCTTCACTTTCGGGTACTTCATCTCTGCAATGGCATTCGTGGCTTCCGTCTGCTTCTCCTTCAAGTGCTGGGGCCACATGTTATCCACCCAGTCCACCAGGTCTACCTGAAATCCAGCCAGGCCACCGTCAGCGCTTCCTGGCTCCGAGTGCCCTTAAGCTGGACCCCATCACCACACCTCAACCCTCCTCCCGCTTCCAAACGCCTCCCGCCCTCCCCCTGGGCCAGCGCTCGCGCAAGACGAGGCGGCGGAAGGTGGCCCGAGGAGGCGGAAGGTGGCCGGGGAGGGGACCGCAGCCGAGGGGGGGGGCCGCCTACCACGGTGGGATGCTTCACCAAGTGCTGGCCGGGGAGGGGACCACAGCCGGGGCGGGGGGGGGGGGGGGCGCCTACCACGGTGGGACGCTTGACCAAGTGCTCCAGCTTGGTGTGGCTGAACTCAAGGCTGATGACGTTGTACAGCTTGTCCCGCTGGGCCTCGGGCGTCTCATAGTACCGCACAAACTGGGACATGCTCATCTCCGTGCCTTTCTGGGTGTTCACGTCCATCACATCCACCAGCCGCCGGCTACCTGGGGGCAGAATCCACAGGCTGGTGGCTCCAGCCAGCTGGGGGTGCAGATCCTACTTGGGAGGCCCCGTAAAACTAAACCTGCCCCGCCCTAGCATCCCCCATATGCCTCACCCTACACCCTGTCTGCTCAGTTACCTGGTCCTATCAGTTTTCCTCACCAAGTCACTCTCCAATCTTAAAACGAATCCCTCCCCAGTCCATCTGCTTCCCTCCACCACAACTAACTTGCCCCAAAATGCTGTTACTGAGCTGCAGAGCTGGGATTTGAAGCCAATTCCATCTTATGCTAGAACCCAGGTTCTTAATTCTTAACCCCCGACCCCCACCTCTGCCCTCTGCAATACTGAATCTTGATCACAGGCTAAGGTTGAAAAATGATCCCCGCCTTCAGTGGCTGGCTCGTCGCCCCACAGATCCAGGGAAGCCTTGGAGAACCGCTTTGTTTTTGAGTCAGGAGTGCAAATCCACCAGGGGGCATCCCTGAACTTTGCTGGAAATTCTGGTCATGCTCTGGGCAGTGCCGGCTCCTTCCTTACCAGGGCTCCTGGAACAGGCGGGCTCTGCTCAGCTGTTCTGGAAAGCCCACCTGTCAGAGAACCTGCTATGTTAGTGGGGGAGGGGAAGAGAACAGGCCCCCAAGCTCCCTCCACTTTCTGGTTGGCCTCCAGCCTTCCACCTCTCCCCTGCCTCTCCTCCTGCCTCTCCTCCCTCACCTTGCTCAGGGTCCCATCTGCAAAGCCCCCTGAGGAAGGGGATTTGCTGAGCAGGTAGGTGATGGGAATCACAGCCCTAGAGGCTGGTGCAAGTCGGCATTAAAGGCCTGGAGCTCAGCTGCCCCATCAGTACAATACAGTGGTTAGGCTAAGACTTTGTGGGTTTGAACCCCAGCTGGACCTCAGACCTCTTAGCATCTCTCAGTTTCCCCCCATCTGTAACATGGGACAAAAATGGCAGCCAACCTATGGGGTTGTCCTGTGACTTAAATGAGATAATGTACATGAAACATTCTTGAGAAGTGCCTGCAAGTAGGAAGTGTTACCTAACTGGCCAATTTCATTTATAATTACAGGTGGAGAAAGTGACGTGGTGGGAAATCAGAGCCAGTTAAATCTCTGCCACTCAGTCCAAAAGGACTGACCACTTACCATCCTAAAACATAATCAGGATGGCTAATGGGGGGGATGGGGGGCGGGTTATGAGGGGCGATGAAAATGTTCTAAAATTGACTGTGGCAATGACTGCACAAACTCTGTGAACAAATGAAAAACCATTGAATTGTACACTTTAAATGGATGAATTGTATAGTATGTGGATTATAACTCAGTAAAGCTGTTATTAAACAAAAACACTAGGCACTAAACGACCAACAAAGTTGGTTTTTCTAAAAAATATTTCTTTCTTTCAAAAGTCTCCTATCCACTTAAAACATACCTAATAAAAAATATAAATTATTCAGCCATAAAAAGGAGAGTACAGATGGCCCCCGACTTACCATGGTTCAACCTAGGTTTTCTGACTTTAAGATGGTGCAAAAACGATACACATGCAATAGAACTGTACTTGGAATACTGAATTTCGATCTTTTCCCGGGCTAGTGATATGATCTTCTCTTGTGATGCTGAGCAGCTGCAAGGAGCCGCAGCTCCCAGTCAACCACAATCACAAACAACCGAAACACTTACAGCCATTTTGTTTTTTAATTTTCAGTACAGTATTCAATACATTGCATGAGCTTTTCAACACTTTATTATAAAATAGTCTTTGTGTTAGATCATTTTGTCCAACTGTAGGCTAATGTAAGTGCACATTTAGGGTAGGCGAGGTGAGGCTATGAAGTTTGGTAGCTTAGGTGTATTACGTGCATTTTCAACTTACAATTTACAATGGGTTTATTGGGATGTAATCCCATCATAAGTCGAGGAAGATCCGTCGTAGCGATACATGCTACCACATGGATAAACCTCAAAAACATGATGCTAAGGGAAAGAAGCCAGACACAAATGGTCACATGTTGCATGATGTCATTCACATGAAATGTCCAGAATAGGCAAATCCACAGAGACAGAAAGTAAGTGAGTGGTTGCCAGGGGCTGGGAGTGAGGGAATGGGAGTGACTGCTAAGGGGTGTGAATCTCCTTTCGGGGTGTTGAAAATGTTTTAGAACCAGCAGACGGTATGGTTGCATAACACTGTGAATGTATTAAATGCCACTGAACTGTACATTTTAAAATGATTAATTTTGGGACTTCCTTGGTGGTCCAGTGGGTAAGACTCTGCGCTCCCAACGCAGGGGGCCCGGGTTTGATCAGGGAACTAGATCCTGCATGCCGCAACTAAGAGTCTGCATGCTGCAACTAAAAGAACCCACGTGCTGCAACCAAGAGTCTGCATGCCGCAACTAAAAGATCCCACATGCCCACATCTAAAGATCCCGCAGGCCGCAACGAAGATCCCACATGCTGCAACTAAGACCTGGCGCAGCCAAAATAAATAAATATTTTTTTTAAAAAAAGAAAACGGGAAAATGATTAATTTTATGTTATGTAAATTTCACCTCAATAAATTTTTTTTTAACGCAATTCTTCTCCTGAACAGAAGAAGGATGTGGGTAGAAAAGGCCTGTTTTTTACTTTTTTGAGCACTAACAAGGTTTCCAGACCCCCTCTCCCCAACACAATCCCCAGGGCTCCCTGTGCACCCTCGCCCCACTCTGCTCCTAGCCAGGTACAGGTCCCCAGTTGACCCACCTCGGCCTGCCCCACCCTCAGCCAAAAAGGGAAGTCAGGACTTGGAGTGGTTAGAGCCGTGAGGAGCAGCTGGGGCTGAGCAGGACAGGAGGGCAGAGGCCTGGGGGTGGGAGAGGCCGAGGGGCTGTATCTGGAGCACTTCTAAGAATAGCTTCCTCTGTGTGCAGGGAGCTCCATCCGGCTCCCCAGGTGTCCTGGAAGCCTCAGCTGGTGGGAGGAGTTGGAGTGGGAATAGAGGGAGGAGGAAGGGAAGTCGGTTCTTCTGGGTGCCTGGGCTCCATAAACCTCCAGGGAAACGCAAGTGCACCAGTAACCCGATTCAACCCCACTGGGTTCCAGCCCACAGGTGAGGATGAGAAATGCAGGAACATTAGCACACTTCCTAGGGAAGCAGAACAATACGGATTGAAGTGACCGTTGGCTTAGGAGTCTGACGAATCTGAGATAAAGGCCAGCTCTGAAGCAAACAGCAGTTGAGGAAAAGTTTCTCTCCATAAATATATTCCAGCCAATAAATGGCAAAGGAGGGACTTCCCTGGCGGTCCAGTGGTTAAGATTCCACGTTCCCAATACAGGGGCCCCAGGTTCGATCCCTAGTCAGGGAACTAGATCCTGCATGCGGCAACTAAGAGCCTGCATGCCGCAACTAAATATCCCGCGTGCCGCAATTAAGACCCAGAGTAGCCAAATAAATAAATAAATAAATATTTTTTTAAAAAAGGTTACTCTGTGCTTCCACTGCAGGAAGCACAAGTTTAATCAGATCCCTGACTGGGGAACTAAGATTCCTGCATGCAGCATGGCATGGCCCCCCCCCAAAAAATGGGGGTGGGCGGGGGGAGGAATGACAGAATTAATTAGACCATCACCACTTTGCAGCCCCTGATAAAATAATGGAAATAGACATCAATGACTGCTAACAACAGAGAGAGAGAGAGAGAGAGGGAGAGAGAGAACCTAACATGTGCCTCCTGATGGATCTATGAGGCAGTCAGAATAAAATGAATGAACTAATGAATGAATGAGTGAGAGAGACAGACTGAATCTGATCAAGCATCTATATCCAACTACCAATTTACAGAAACAACAGAGAATGGAAGAGCATGTTAAGCTACTCCAAGGCAAAATCCAGGCAATGAAAAATTCTACAGGTCAAACAATCCAATGGGAGATAGAGGGAGAGCCCAGAGATTATTAATAAGAGACTGAAAAGGCACCTCAACCAATCACAATGCAAGACCCTTATTTACACTCTGACTCATACAACTGTTAAAAAAAAAAAAAGTAGGGGGATATCCCTGGAGGCAGAGTGGTTAAGAATCCGCCTGCCAACGCAGGGGACATAGGTTGGATCCCTGGTCCAGGAAGATCCCACATGCCGCGGAGCAACTAAGCCCATGCGCCACAACTACTGAGCCTGCGCTCTAGAGCCCATGAGCCACAACTACTGAAGCCTGCGCGCCTAGAGCCCGTGCTCCGCAACAAGAGAAGCCACCGCAGTGAGAAGCCCGCGCACCGCAACCAAGAGTAGCCCACGCGCACCGCAACTGAAAAAGCCCGCGCGCAGCAACGAAGACCCAATGCAGCCATAAATAAATAAAGACCACTTTAAAAACAAAGTAGGGACTTCCCTGGTGGTCCAGTGAGTAAGACTCCGCACTCCCAATGCAGGGGGCCCAGGCTGGATCCCTGGTCGGGGAACTAGACCGCATGCATGCAACTAAGAAGTCCACATGCCACAACTAAAAACCTGGTGCAGCCTAAATAAATAAATAAATATTTTTAAAAAAGAAAGTAACATTTATGCTATATATGAAACAACTGGAAATTTGAACAATGTATATGGATATTTACTCATTTTAAGGAATTTTTTAAATTCCTTAGTTTTTAAGGTTCCTAGTTTTTAAAAGACTAGGTGTGACAGTGCACTCCATGGTCCTGAGCATCCGTCTCTTGCTTCAACAATGTTTGGAAGGAAAAGACCCAGGGACGCCCATTTCCCCAGCCTCCAACCACCCTCCAGCCATTTTTCCAGTGGTAACCTTCAGAACGAACCACTCAGGCATCAGGGGCCTCCAGGACCAGCCAACATCATTTTTTGCGCTTAGCTCCTTATTACCGATCAACTGTGAGCTCCCAGATGCGTCAGAAATATTCCACCGCAGTGGAGGCTGCCATCAACCGCCTGGTAAACATGCATCTGAGGGCCTCCTACACCTACCTCTCTCTGGGCTTCTATTTCAACGGTGACGATGTGCCAGGGGGTGACTCTGGAGGGCGTGGGCCACTTTTTCCACGAATTGGCAGAGGAAAAGCACGAGGGCACCAAGCACCTCTTGAAAACGCAAAACCAGCGTGCAGAAGCCACCCCAAGATGAGTGGGGTAAAACCCAGGACGCTACGGAAGCCACCATTCTCATGGAGAACCTGAACTAGGCCCTTCTGGATTTGTATGCCCTGGGTTCTGGCCATGCAGCCCCCCACCTCTGTGACTCCCCGGAGCCACTCCCTAAGTGAGGAGGTGAAACTCATCAGGAAGATGGGTGACCACCTGACTGACCTCCGCAGGCTGGCTGGTCCCCAGGCTGGGCTGGGCCAGGATCTCTTTGACACGCTCACCCTCAAGCAGGACTAGGAGACTTTGAAGCAGCCTTTGAAGAGACCCTCTGGTGTCAGGGCTTCTGCCTGAAGCCTCTCAATGCAGCCACTGGGCAGCTTTCTAACCACCTTGGAGCCCTCTCCCAAGCCTTGGGCCAAATGGGAACAATGAAGCTTTTTGAGGAAAAAAAAAAAAAAAGGCTAGGTATGATAATGCTATTGTGATTACGTTTTTAAAAACCCCTGCTCTTGTAAATCAACTATACTATATACATTTAGAACTATATACTGAAAACTTTTGGGATGAAATGGCATGATGTCTCAATATGCTTCAAATATTGCACAAAAAGAGGAAGTGGATGGGGGGACGGAAGGGGCAAGACCACAGATTCATGGGTATTGGGGCTGAATGATGGGTACACAGAAGTTCATTATACTTTGTCTATCCTTTTTTTTTTTAGATTTTGTGATCTAATAGAATTTTTTTCTCTTAGTTATCTACTTTATACATATGAGTGTATACATGTCAATCCCAATCTCCCAATTCATCCCACCACCACCACTCCACCCCGTCTGTCTACTCTTGTTACTTTTCAAAATCCTCTCCAATCAGAAGTATTTTATAAGTTCCAGCTGTTACTAGCTCTATGGCTTCAGGGACTCACTTACCCTTTCTAGACTTGGACGGTCTTTAGTTGTAAAACGGGCCCTTCAATGTAAGAGAGGCTAACACCATGTCTGGCACATGGTAGGGTCTGCGACACATTTACCCACCAGCTACTAAGCAGGTATGGAAATATCCATGTGGCTCTGAATACGAAGTGAAGAGGGGGGCTTCCCTGGTGGCGCAGTGGTTGAGAGTCCGCCTGCCGATGCAGGGGACACGGGTTCGTGCCCCGGGCCGGGAAGATCCCACATGCTGCGGAGCGGCTGGGCCCGTGAGCCATGGCCGCTGGGCCTGCGCGTCCGGAGCCTGTGTTCCGCGGCGGGAGAGGCCACAGCAATGGGAGGCCCACATACCACAAGAAAAACAAAACAAAAAACAAAGTGAAGAGGGTCCCAATCAGACAGAAAGTGAAAGGGAGCTCTTTCTCCCCCATGTGGACTTCTCAGAGAGACCAATTTCAGCTCTGAAGCCACAGCCCCAACCAGGCTCGTTATGCTCACTTGAAGAGCCAGGCTGGAGGCACAGGTGCCTGGCTTGTTTCTCCATCAGTGATGGCTCACAGGAGACCCCAGAATGAGCAGTGGGAGCCTCAAGGGCCCTGGGACAGCGCCAAGAGCCCTGGACTGAGCCCTAGTCCCAGCAACCCTGACTGCCCCTGCTCTAGGCCTCAGCTGCCTCACATGAAAAGGCAGGAAGAAGTCGGCCTTTATAATTTTTTTTTCATTGCCGCAGATCTCTTCCTTCAAACAGAAGCTTTGATGAGAGCCAAATACATAAATAAAAACAAGCAGCTCAGGCTGAAGTGGGAATGGGGTAGGAATTCAGAACTGGATTCCTGAGATTTCCCTTTGAAAACCACTGGGTTAGGTCATTTTTAGGTCCTCTTCCAGGGCCAACACACTGATTTTTAGCCTAGTTTTTCTTCTAGGTACTTTTTATTGGCGTATAGTTGCTTTACAATGTTGTGTAGTCTAGTTCTTAAACACTCAGATCATATCCCTTAAATATGAACTGGGCAGAGGAGAAGGAAGGAAGAGGGAAGAGATGGAGACGCTCGCCCAAGGGGTCACTGGGGACGCTTGAGGCCTGCCAGTCCCTTCCAGGCTGAGCTGGGAGATTAAGCACCGGGCCTCCATCTTCTCAGGTTCCAGTCCGGTCTGCCACTGGTGGCAAAGGGGAGCTGGGCATAAGCGCTGGGTCTCCGAGCGGGAGGCAAGTGGCCCAAAGGGACAGAAGGGACAGATGGGTGCTAAGAAGGGAATGTGGTACTCCAAGTCCTGGGGAGCAGCCACCCCTAGGGCAGGGGACAGGGACAAGGTGCCTTTTGGAGCCTGCAAGGGATCCACAGCGCTGAAACTCACGCTCCTGAAGTCAAGGGGTTACAGGAGAAATTTTCCACGTCAGAGCGGTGCCTGGAGTTCCTAAGTAGGCCACCTGCTCAGCAGCAGCCCCTCCCCTCCTCATTGGTTCTCTGAGCTCACAGGCTACACACACATCCAACAAATTCCAGCTGCAGAAATTAATCCGTGGCCCCATGGCCCTTGCTTTGAAGGCTCCATCAGTCAGTTCCAAGAGCCACGGGCTCAGAGCCGGAAGGAGGCTGTGGAAAGTCACCTTGAAGGCCAACATAAAGCATGCACGGGCACTGACTCCAAACCCCCACTGAGCCCGCTCTTCAGAGACTGCACACAAGTGTCCCACGTCATAGTTCTGGAACGTTCTCTATCATCTTCAAGCTTCTGGACTGGTTTTTTTCTGCTCCTTGGGAATATCTCCTCAACCACCTCATAGAGCCAGAGTTTATTATCAAGAGCACTGGCCATGGTTCAAATACTGCTCCACTACTTCAGTGGAGTGAGGCCTTAGGTACATCCCTGAACCGCTCTGGGCCTCTGTTTCCTCACCTGCAAAGTGGGGATAATAGGACCCGCCCTAGTGGCTTCACACAATTATTGGAAGCACTTTGTAAACTTAAAAGTGGGGATCCTAGTGAAAACGCTGTCCCAAATTGAAGGTGCAAGGGTACAGGAAAGAGAGGACACAGGGCTGAGTCACTGCACAACTTGAGACAAATCGCTTCCCAGATCTAGGCCTCAGTTTCCTCTTTGTGAAATAAGAGGATGCTTGCAAAGGTCTGCAGGCTTTCCCTAAGCACTAATATCTTCTGACCCCCTCAACTTTTAAAATTATCCCCAAGACAAGGACTTCCCTGGTGGCACAGTGGTTAAGAATCCACCTGCCTAATGCAGGGGGCACGGGTTTGATCCCTGGTCTGGGAAGATCCCACATGCTGCGGAGCAACTAAGCCCATGCGCCGCAACTACTGAAGCCCATGTGCCTAGAGCCCGCACTCCGCAGCAAGAGAAGCCACCGCGACGAGAAGCCCTCAGCTGTAACGAAGAATAGCCCCTGCTCGCCGCAACTAGAGAAAAGCCCATGAGCAGCAACGAAGACTCAACGTGGCCAAAAGTAAATAAATAAATAAATTTATTTTTTTTAAATGGGGCTAGTGATAAATAGGGTTTTATGTGATTGGACAAAAAAATATAGGACAGATTCTCAGCTTATAATAAGATCTTAGTAAACAGTAGTTAACACTATTATTTACACTCTGAGGAGCTACCCCACAGGGGAGTGATTCCTATTAGGCAAATAATGGACAGAAGCAAATACAGTTTCCCTAGGCCCCTAGCACAATCAAAATCAAGATTTTGATTACAGAGCACTAGATTTCTAGGAAAAGGGAAACAGAACAAATCAATGAGGCGGGTATTTCTCTTAGAGAGAATACATACCTGAGAACATAACTGAACCCCTCTGAAACCCTCCTCCCTTGGGATTCTCAGCTCTCCTGACCTCATGTACCTTCCCCTCCTAGCATTTCCATCTGTCCTGTCAGGTGGATGCCTCCCCCACATATCTGTCCAACCTTAACATCACTACTGAGCTCAAATTCAAAGTGTCTAGAACTGAACTCATCTTTAACCCCACCCAAGTCTACATTTCCTCTTGGATTCTGTTACAAGCTTCACTTCCCAACTGCTGACATTCAAACCTATGTTTGAATCTGATGTGCCATCTACTGTCTGGGCAACTTACAAGTAACTTCTCTCCAGGCCTCAGTTTTTCTCACCTGTGAAATGGGAAAGCAAGACTAGGCGAGTTCTAAAAACTCTTCCAAAGTTTAAATTTTTTTATTATTATTATTTTTTTTTTTTTGGCAGCACCACACGGCTTGCGGGACTTAGTTCCCCAACCAGGGATCGAACCTGCACCCTTGGCAGTGAAAGCGCAGAGTCCTAACCACTGGACCTCCAGGGAATTCCCTAAAATTTTTTGAAGTCTATGATTTTAAACCAACTTTAAAAGGTCTAGGAAGGAGGGAGGGACAAATTAGGAGTATGGGATTAACAGATATAAGCTACTATACATAAAATAGTAAGCAAAAAAGATTTACTGTATAACAAAGGGAAATATATCCAATATCTTGCTTTTTGTGTTTTTTTATTATTTTTTTTTAATCTTCATTGGAGTGTAATTGCTTTACAATGCTGTATTAGTTTCTGCTGTACAACAAAGTGAATCAGCTATAAGTATACATATATCCCCATATTCCCTCCCTCTTGAGCCTCGCTCACACCCTCCCTATCCCACCCCTCTAGGTCGTCACAAAGCATGGAGCTGATCTCCCTGTGATATGCAGCAGCTTCCCGCTAGCCATCCATTTTACATTTGGTAGTGTATATATCCAATATCTTGTAATAACCTATAATGGAAAATGTATATATATATATGAATCACTTTGCTATATACATGAAACTAATACAATATTGTTAAGTCAACTATACTTCAATTTTTAAAAAAAGATTAGGAACTTCCCTGGTGGCGCAGTGGTTAAGACTCTGAGCTCCCCATGCAGGGGTCCCTGGTTTGATCCCTGGTCAGGGAACTAGATCCCACATTCATGCCACAACTAAGAGTTTGAATGCCACAACTATCGAGCCTGCCTGCTGCAACTAAGACCCAGAGCAACCTAAATAAATAAATACTAAAAATAAATATTAGTAATAATAATAAGGTCTGGGGGGGGCAAGGATATATTGGGAGACTGGGATTGGCATATATACACTACTCTATATAAAATAGATAACTAATAAGGACCTACTGTATAGCACAGGGAAACTCTACTCAATACTCTGTAATGGCCTATATGAGAAAAAGAATCTAAAACAGAGTGGATATATGTATACATATAACTGATTCACTTTGCTGTACACCTGAAATTAACACAACCTTGTAAATCAACTATACTCCAATAAAAATTTTTTTAAAAAAGGGTCCAAAAAATAAAATAAAAATAAGGTCTGGGGACAAATCAGCTACCTTTGATTTCTAAGGAGTAATAATTTAGTCTTCTCCCTAAATACCACCAGTCAAGGGCAGAGCCCATGTCTGACGAGTCTTAGCACCTCCTGCAGGGCCAGACACAACACAGACACCTGGTAAATTTGTGAGTGAAGAATGAATGGACTGGTGGCGCAGTGGTTAAGAATCCGCCTGCCAATGCAGGGGACACATGTTCAAGCTCTGGTCCGGGAAGATCCCACATGCCACAGAGCAACTAAGCCCGTGTGTCACAACTACTGAAGCCCGCATGCCTAGAGCCCGTGCTCCACAACAAGAGAAGCCACCGCAATGAGAAGCCCGCGCACCACAACGAAGAGTAGCCCCCGCTTGCCACAACTAGAGAGAGCCCCCGCACAGCAACAAAGACCCAGTGCCAAAAATAAATAAATAATTTATAAAAAAAAGGAATGGAGGAGGGTTAGGATTAGAGTAGGAAGTCATAAAGCAAAAGCATGAGCTTTGGAAGCACCCGGGGCTGGGTTTGGATCCTGTCTCCACCGCCCACTAGCTGTGTGAGCAGCTCCCTCTGAGCTTCAGATCCCCCATCTGGAAAACAGAACATAACACTTACTTTATGATTATTGGTGAGGACAAAATGAGGTCATATGGTAAACATACAGTAAAAGATAGGTGATTACTATTCTAATGGGATGAATAAATGAATACTGAATGAGGTGATTTGTCATGAAGATTTTTTAAGAAAAGGGGCCAAAGAAAGCATCAGTTGGCTTGGGTACCCTCATTAGACAGAAATACAGTAAAGAGATAATATGCAAGTCTCCCCATAGCCATGGGCCCTCCCAACCCTCAGTAACATAAGAACAGACAATGAGTGGGGACACTGTACTTTATGGATACGTTTTCTCAGAGGGTTTAAAGCACCTTCAGAGACAGCAAGAATTATCTCTTCCCCAATCTCCCTATCCCCCCAACTCCCAACCCATAGATGTGAAAATATCCCAGTCTTTTTACATGAACTCTCCTAGCGATCCTGGGGGTGGGGGGCACAGATTACAGCATCAAACAGACCCACACAGATGCAGTCACCTGATTCACAACAAAGTCACCTGATGCAGTGCCATGGGGAGAGGGTGTTTCTTCAATAATGGTACTAATCAACTGGATATCCATATAGGAAAAAGAAAGGATCTTGACCCCTATCTCATACCAAGCACAAAAATCAATTCCAGATGAACTACATATGTACATGTGAGAGTTCAAACACCAAAGCTTTTCAAGAAAAACATATGAATATCTTTGTGATCTCAGAGTATGCAAAATTTTCTTAATTTTATGAGACACAAAACAAACTAATGGACCAGAAAGCGCTAAATGGTCTATGTTAAAATGAAGACTGTCTGTTAGTTCAAAGACATCTTTAAGAGTGTGAAAAGTAGGAGATGATTTTGGAATATGTACTAACATCCAGAATACAGAAAGAACCTTTATGTTATGGGCTGAATTGTGCCCATAACATTGGGCACAATTGTGCCCCCCAAATTTATATGTTGAACTTCTAACCCCCAGTAACTCAGTAAGTAACCGTATTTGGAGATAAAGTCTTTAAAGAGGTAATTAAAATGAGGTCTTTAGGGTGGCCCCTAATCCAGTAAGACTGGTGTTCTCATAAGAAGAGGAGATTAGGGCTTCCCTGGTGGCACAGTGGTTGAGAGTCCGCCTGCCTATGCAGGGGACACGGGTTCGTGCCCCGGTCCAGGAAGATCCCACATGCCGCAGAGCAGCTGGGCCTGTGTGAGCCATGGCCGCTGAGCCTGCGTGTCCGGAGCCTGTGCTCCGCAACGGGAGAGGCCACAACAGTGAGAGGCCCACATACCGAAAAAAAAAAAAAAAAAGAAGAGGAGATTAGACACAGATACAAACAGAGGGAACACCATGGGAAGACACAAGAAGACAGCCGTCTATAAGCCAAGGAGAGAGACCTTCAAAGAAACTTAACCCTGCTGACACCTTGATCTTGGACTTCCAGCTCCAGAATTATGAGAAAAAATTTTTCTGTTGTTTAAGTCATCCATTCTGTGGTACTTTGTTATGTTTGGCCCTAGCAAACTGATACACCTTACAAACAATAAGAGACAATCTTTACCATAAACAAAACAAAAAGACAACCTGCAGACTGGGAGAAAATATTCACAAACGATGAGACCAGCAAGGGCTTAATTTCCAAAATATACAAACAATTCATACAACTCAATATCAAAACAAACAAACAAACAAACCAAAGAAAAACAATCAAAAAATGGGCAGAAGGGCTTCCCTGGTGGCGCAGTGGTTGGGAGTCCGCCTGCCAATGCCAGGGGCACGGGTTTGTGGCCCGGTCTGGGAAGATCCCACATGCCACGGAGCGGCTGGGCCCGTGAGCCATGGCTGCTGAGCCTACGCGTCCAGAGCCTGTGCTCCGCAACGGGAGAGGCCACAACAGTGAGAGGCCCGCATACTGCAAAAAAAGAATGGCCAGAATCGAAAAGTCTATAAATAATAAATGCTGGAGAGGGTGTGCAGAAAAGGGAACCCTCCTACACCATTGGTAGGAATGTAAATTGGTGTAGTCACTGTGGAGAACAATATGGAGGTTCCTTAAAATACTAAAAATAGGAACTTCCCTGGTGGCTCAGTGGTTAAGAATCCACCTGCCAATGCGGGGGACACGGTTTCAATCCCTGGTCCGGGAGGACCGCACATGCCGCGGAGCAACTAAGCCCATGTGCCACAACTACTGAGCCTGTGCTCTAGAGCCCGGGAGCCACGACTACTGAGCCCATATGCCACAGCTACTGAAGACTGCATACCTATAGCCCGTGCTCCGGAACAAAAGAAGCCACCTCAATGAGAAGCCCGTGCACCACAATGAAGAGTAGCCCCCACTCCCTGCAACTATTGAGAAAGCCCGCACACAACAAAGACCCAATGCAGCCAATTTATTTATTTATTTATTTATTTTAAAAAAGAGAAAAATCTTAAAAAAAAAAAGGGACTTCCCTGGTGGCACAGTGGTTAAGAATCCGCCTGCCAATGCAGGGGACACGGGTTTGAGCCCTGGTCCAGGAAGATCCCACATGCCGTGGAGCAACAAGCCTGTGCACCACAACTACTGAGCCTGTGCTCTAGAGCCCACGAGCCACAACTACTGTGTCCACGTGCTGCAACTACTGAAGCCCACGTGCTCTAGAGCCCATGCTCTGCAACAAGAGAAGTCACTGGAATGAGAAGCCCGTGCACCGCAACGAAGAGTAGCCCCACTTGCTGAAACTAGAGAAAGCCCACGCGCATCAACGAAGACCTAACACAGCCAAAAAATAAATTAATTTAAAAGAAAACCAAACATTAAAAATAGAGTTACCATATGATCCAGCAATCCCACTCCTAGGCATATATCCCGAAAGACAGAAAGCTCTATTTAGAAAAGATACATGTACCCCAATGTTCACAGGAGCACTATTTACAATAGCCAAGACATGGAAATAACCTCAGGGTCCATCAGCTAATGAATGGATAAAAATGTGGGGTGTGTGTGTGTGTGTGTGTGTGTGTGTGTGTGTGTGTGTGTAATATATATATATAATATATACGCACACACAACGGAATATTACTCAGCCATTAAAAAGAATGAAATAATGCCATTTGCAGCAACATGGATGGACCTAGAAATTATTATAGTAAGTGAAGTAAGTCAAAGACAAATATTATATTATATCAATTATACATGGAATCTTAAAAAAATGATACAAATGAACTTATTTACAAAACAGAAACAGACTCACAGACATAGAAGACAATCTTATGCTTATCAAAGGGTAATGTGGGGGAAGGGATAAATTAGGAATTTGGGATTAATAGATACACAGTACTATATATAAAATAAATAAGAACCCACTGTATAGCACAGGGAACTATACTCAATATCTTATAATAGCCTATAATGGAAAAGAATCTGATATACACACACACACACACACACACACACACACACAGAGGTATAACTGAATCACTTTGCTGTACACATGAAACTAACACAACGTAAATCAACTATACTTCAATAAAAAAATTTTTTTTAAATAAGAAACAACCTCTAAAATAATGAAGAAAAGACTTGATCAAACATTTCATAAAAGAAGATATCCAGGGGCTTCCCTGGTGGCGCAGTGGTTCAGAGTCCGCCTGCCGATGCAGGGGACACGGGTTCATGCCCCGGTCCAGGAAGATCCCACATGCCGCGGAGCGGCTGGGCCCGTGAGCCCTGGCCGCTGAGCCTGTGCGTCCGGAGCCTGTGCTCCGCAATGGGAGAGGCCACGACAGTGAGAGGCCCGCGTTAAAAAAAAAAAAAAGAAGATATCCAAATAGCAAATAAACATATGAAATGGAGGTCAATTTCGTCAATCATTAGAAAAATGACAAGTGAAACACAGTGAAATAGAACTATACTCCCATCAGCATGGAGGCATGACTACAATGAACATGATGAACACACCAACTCTGGGTAAGGATATGGTGCAATCAGAACCAGAACAATCCGCTGGACAATTACTTGACAGGATCTACTAAAACTGAACATATATGTAAATTCTGACCCAAGCAATTCTGCTCATAAGTATATGCCCAACAGAAATGCATCCATTTGTTCACCAATCATGCCTAGAATGTTCATAGCAGCACTATGCATACAACCTTAAACTGGCAGTTACCCAAGTACCCACTAATAGAATGAATAAATCAATTGTGAAATAATCACATAATGGAAAACTACATAGCAATGAAAATAAATCATCTACAACTGCACACAACAATATGGATGAATCTCGTAAACACAAGGTTGAGTGGTAAAACGCCAAAACCAAAAGAGGACAGACACCCTGTATGATTCCACTAACACAAAGTATGAAAACAGGCAAAATTCATCCACACTATTAGAAGAAGCCAGGACAACAGTGGAGGGAGTGACTGGATGGGAATTCAAGGGGGGTTTGACCCTGGGCTTCCAATTACCCTGGTGTGTTCAATTTGTTAAAATTATACAAATTTTCACAACAGGATTACTATATGTGCACTTTTCTATATGCATATTAGACTTCAAGAAAAAAGCTTTCATTTTAATCGCACAGTGCCACCACTTTTTGTTTTGGTTCTTTAGAGATGAGGAGCTAAAAACAGAGGCTAGGTGCCGGTCTTCCAGCAGGCAGATAAACAGGGCTGACAGAAAAAAGCCCAATTTTAGGAGATTAGAGAAGAGTCTGCCCTAATAGCTGGCTGTGCACCACCCGCTTCTCAGACAGTCGCCTCCCAAGATACAGGGCCTGGGGAGGGGACAAGAGGCTAGAAGACAGGCTGAGATCCCCCACTAACTACGAGGGATGGTCCAGCCTCCCCCATACTCTGCCATCCACAGCAGAACTTTCATTTGTGGGAATTCCCTGGTGGTCTAGTGGTTAGGACTCCACGCTCTCACTGCCGAGGGCATGGGTTCAATCCCTGGTCGGGGAACTAAGATTCCGCAAGACATGTGGCATGGCGAAAAACAAAAAAGAAATCCCATTTGTGTTAGGGACATGGTTACGTCACCCAGCAACCCTGGGGAGTCACTCCTTCCCCACTCTCAGTCCACATGGTTCAGCTAGGCTGGGTGTGGGATTTTGTTCCCCATTTTAGCTGCCATGTGGAGAGAAACTTGCCGGAGAATGAAGCAGAAAGAGGAAGCCAAAAAAAGGGAAGCAAAAATGAAAAGTAGGAGCCAAGATCTTGAGATCTTCTTGGCACACCTGGATCTAGAAATGCCTAAGGTCACATCCTGAACCTATTACGTAAACCGCTGAATTCTGTTTTGCTTAGGACAGATTGAGTTAACATTTGTCACTTATGTCACTATGACAAATCTTCCCCTTCACCACTCTCCAGAAGCCTGTGTGCACTCTCAGTGGGAATAATCCTACCCGCTGCTAACTGCCATTACAGGCATCCCTCACGGTGTTATACCTTTACAAAGCACGAAAATTCACCAATCCGTTCGATCATTACAGAAATGCCAAGAGACATAGGCTGCAGGTATTACTACTATTCCCACTTTTTGGGCGGATTTTTTGGCGGCATTGTGCGACATGCGGGATCTTAGTTAGTTCCCCGACCAGGGATTGAACCCATGCCCCCTGCACTGGGAGCAAGGAGTCTTAACCACTGGACCACCAGGGAAGTCTCACTATTCCCGCTTTCTTTGCCATCCTAGACTTTTCTGAGAGCCGGCAAGGACGTCAGGACCATCTAATTGAATCCTCTCGCTCTCACAATGAGAAGAATGAGGCTCAAGGAAAGAGGCAGCCTGGATACAACCAGAGAATAACAAAACTACAAAGGGCTTGAAAATTCTTCAAAAGCGTGAGGGCAACATTACTGAGACTGTGATGTTCCCTGATCCCCAGATTTGAGAATCTGGCTTTAATCCTTGTCCATAAAGAGAACTTCATCGGATCCACATTCTGCAATTAGAATAATAATGGGGACCATTTCGTCATCCGCCATAATGCTAAGCATTCATTCATTCTCTTACAGGATCCTTCTTTGAGGCAGGTTCTGCTCTTAGCTCCATTTTGCAGCTGAGGAGTAGCTTGCCCCAAATCACTCAGCCAAGTAGCAGAGCTGAGTCCCAACAACAAAGGCTGGGGGTGGGTTGAGGCACCAGAGAGAGTCACCTGTGCCAAGATTTGATTTACGGGGTCCATCACCCCATCTTCTGCTCACTGCTGGAAGGCTGCCTCCTTCTGTTCTGATGTCCACTTCCTTCAGCATTTCTAGAATCCAGCTTAAAAAAAAAAAATCTATCTCCTGAGCAAGCCCTCACCAGTTAACTGAGATCCTTCTGTCAACAGCAGCACCTCCTTATAGCCAACTGGTCCTCCTTCTTCTTTTTCTTTTTTTCCGCCACATGTCATGCGGGATCTTAGTTCCCCAAACCAGGGATGGAACCCGCGCCCGTTGCAGTGGAAGTGCTGAGTCTTAATCACTGGACCGCCAAGGAAGTCCCTGGTTCTCCCTTCTGAGTTAACACATCTCTGGGTCAATATTCAGGCTGGGGACTTCCCTGGTGGTGCAGTGGTTAAGAATCCACCTGCCAATGCAGGGGACATGGGTTCGAGCCCTGGTCCGGGAAGATCCCACATGCCGCGGAGCAACTGAGTCCATGCACCACAACTACTGAGCCTGCGCGCTAGAGCCCGCGAGCCACAACTACTGAGCCCGTGCACCACAACTACTGAAGCCCGCATGCCTAGAGTCCGTGCTCCGCAACAAGAGAAGCCACTGCAATGAGAAGCCCATGCACCACAACGAAGAGTAGCCCCCACTCGCGGCAACAAGAGAAAGCCGTGGGCAGCAACAAAGACCCAACACAGCCAAAAATTAATTAATTAATTTTATAAATAATAATAATAATTCAGGCTGGATCTCTGCACACCCACTGGTCAGCTGCCTTCATTCTCCATACAACCACAAGAGTCAGCTTTTATAGAGCTTAAATCAGATCACATTACTTCACACCCACCAGGATGGCTAGCATCAAAAAGAGAGAAAAAAATAAATAAATAAAATAAAATAAAATTTAAAAAAAGACAGACAGGGCTTCCCTGGTGGCGCAGTGGTTGGGAGTCCGCCTGCCGATGCAGGGGACACGGGGTCGGGCCCTGGTCCGGGAGGATTCCACATGCCGCGGAGTGGCTGGGCCCGTGAGCCATGGCCGCTAAGCCTGCACGTCCGGAGCCTGTGCTCCGCAACGTGAGAGGCCACAACAGTGAGAGGCCTGCGTACCGCAAAAAAAAAAACAAAAAAAAAAAGACAGACAGACAGACACACACACACACACACACACACACACACACAAGACAGACAATAACAAGTGTGGGTAAAGATGTAGAGAAATTAGAACCCTCGTATGTTGCTAATGGGAATTTAAAATGGCGCAGCTCCTTTGGTAACTGTCAGAGGAGATTAAATGTAGTTACCCTATAACCCAACAATTCCCTTCCTACGTATATACCCCAAAGAAGTGAATATGTATGTTCACACTAAAACTTGTACATGAATAGTCATAGCAGCATTATTCATAATACCCAAGAAGTAGAAACAACTAAAATGTACATCAACAGACGAATGAGTAAACAAAACGTGGTCTATCCATATAATGGGATACTGTTCGGCCTTAAAAAGTAATAAAGTACTGAGACTTGTTACAACATAGATGAACCTCGAAAACATGAGGCCAAGTGAAAGAAGCCACACACAAAGGACCACATATTATGATTCCACTTTTATGGAAAATCCAGAAGAGACAAACCCACAGAGGCAAAAAGCAGACTGGCTGTCAGGGGATGGAAGGAGAGGGGAATTGGGAGGTACAAGGCTCACTTTGGGGGTGATGAAAATGTTCTGGAATTAGTTCGTGGTAATGGTTGCACAACATTGTGAATATATTAGGAACCACTGGGGAATTCCCTGGCGGTCCAGTGGTTAGGACTCAGCACTTTCACTGCTGTGGCCCAGGTTCAATCCCTGGTCAGGGAACTAAGGTCCTGCAAGCCATGCAACGTGGCCAAAAAGAAAAAAAGAACCACTGAATTGCACACTTTAAAATGGTTAGATGGTGAATTTTATGGTATATGAATTCTATCTCAATTTAAAAAATATTTTTAATTCCCCCCCCCAAGAAAATAATCAGATCACAAAGCTACCCACCTCACCACACTTTGAAACTCCCCAGTGGCCTCCCATCACCCAAGCAGTTAAACCCAAATTCCCCACCAGGGCCTAGAAGGTCCTATGTGGGCCTGGCCCTGCAACTTCTCCCACCTCTCCTACTACTTCCCCCCCTCACTCCTTCCACCCTTTGCCCTTGTTCATTCCTCCATCTGGAATGTTCTTTCCCACAGCTGGCTTCTCATCAGTCAGGTCTCTGTCCAAACGTCCTCATCACCTCCACCCAGAGGCCCTCCCTGACCACCCCCCACCTAAAACAAAACACAGCTCCAGCAAGCTCCACCCCATTACCCTGCTTTACTTCTTCGTATCCCTTATCACCCTCTGAAAAGATGTAAATTTTTTTTAAACTATTTATTTCTTTGTTGCCTGTCACTCCAACCAAGAGGGCAGGGATCTTGTCTGTCCTGCTCACAGCTGTGAATGAGCCTACCACGTAGGAGCTACTTGAGAAACACTTCTGGAAAGAATGGATGTATTGACCAACTAACTTCCTGTAAAATCTGAAAGGCAGCCCACTACCTGGTCAGGAGTCCGGGGCACTCAGTGAGTCCAGCCGAGCTCTGCAGGTGCTCAGCGCCAAGCCCTGCCCTAGACCTGTCTGGAACCCTGAAGAAGCAGGAAGAATGATCCCTCCCCTTGAAAGTTCTGAAAGTCTTTTAGGGGTCACACAGCACCCAGTGTTTACCCAGCAACCCACAAACAAACGCAAAGGAGAGAGCTAAGATTGCCTTGATGACACCGAAGCTGGAGGCTAGGGTCCAAATCAGCCTCATACAACTGCACTGGCAAACACCCTCTAAAACAGCTTCTTACGGCTTTGCAATCTGACCCGTTCTCCAGAATGAGATGGTTGCAGCTCACACCTGCTCCTGCCTCCTCGCATGGGAACTTTCTTTGCAGAGGCAGTTAAATATCCAAAGAGGCAGGTGGTATAAGCCTCGTCCCCTGCCACTACCACGCCCCCCCAATTCAGCATCTCTGGGCCACGCACACACACAGCAACTTACCCACTAGGAGTTTGACATCTCGGACTGTGAAATCAGGGTCAGGCATCCTCGAAAAAGAGGAACACAGACATTTGATGAGAAGAAATAACAGGGTTAGACCCAACAATGGGGGCAGAGGGAGGCCATTTTTCCAAGAGAGTTGCCTGGTTCTCATGCTGGGAGTCCAAAATGGGATAACTCAGCGGGAGGGTCACCCCCCAAACCGGTCAGCAGCTTCCTCACCTCAACGGCAAACCAGACCCTCACTCTCCCTGACACCTGAACTCAGCACAGCTACAGAGAAGAGGATGGACATCCACCGTCCCCCTGCCACATGTCCGGGGAAGACTGAAGTGTGCCGCCAGAGTTGGGCATTCAAACGCTTGCTTTCTTTTAGGGTGGGTAGCCCTCTCTGTGGCTCCTCTTCTAGAAAATACTCTCCATAAGGAGTTGTATGGAGGGTGGGAGGGACCCCTTTTAAGTTTAGAGGAAAAAAAAAATATCGCACCAATTCCAGGGATTTGGTGACACTGGCTATGATGACTGTGATGAGGTTCACTATTAATTAATAGTGATGCCAAAGGTTTAATTTCTGTTGGTAGGAATGACTGGCAGTAGATGCTGTGGAGGGAGGGAGGCTGTGATGAAGCCCTTAGCTTCCTCCCCCACCCCTGCCCAAGGGGTGGAAACCTGTTCTTCCAGCCAGCCTCCGGATGGAAGCTCTGAAGAGAATGTAAAACAGACAAGACACCACGGGAGGCAGGTGCTGGGGCCCAAGCCGAAAGGGGAGACGAGGGCCTAGCATCCTAGGAAACACACCCTCCACAGAAAAGGGCCAGTTTCCCACATAGTGCAAGTCTGAGTAGAAAATATGCATGTAGGCGTCCTGCCTCTGGGCCCAGAAGCTGGCCAATCCCTTTGCAGCTCAGGCCCTGCCTCAGTTTCCTGATTCAGGGGGAGGACACAATTCTCTTCAGGAAGTCACTGTGTGTAATTGGGGTGGGTCGGGGGAAAAAAGTCCACGCTGTTTAAGTACCCTGTGACCTCTCCATCCAAATTCTCTGAAAATCCAGACTCATCTTTAAAGAGTTTTTCCCCTCTGTCAGGCCTTGAACAAGGAGATACAATCCCCAAATAATGAAGAAAAATCCTTCTCAGTGATGAGAGGTAAAGAAAAGGGTGGAAGAAATCCATCCCAAGCCACAAACTGTGTTAGGGAAAGAGACAGGGGAAGAAGCAATTGGTTTCAGCAACTTACTTAATTCCCAGGCCATCCTTTTCTCGAAATATCAGGGGAACTCTGAGAGCTTCTCTCTGCACGTACTCATAGTTGAAATCTGTTTGGAGATTGGAATTAAAACAGGTTGGTTAAGTCATGAAGGAGCAAATGAACCATGATCCATTGGTTAGGGGAAGAAAAACGATGGAGGAAGGGGCAGGGGTTATACTAGATGCAGACACCAGCCCAAAGGGCAAGAGCTCCCTAGAAAATGACAAGGAAATGGATTAGGCAAAGCCCAAGAGAAGCCATGCCAACTATCAGCTCCTCTGCCTACTCAGTCACTGCCTGCATGCCCCACGGGTCAGAACTTGTCAATGAACAGCCCAAGGCTGGAGAGAACTGGGGAGGGAGCCTCATGAAAGAGCCCCACACAGCCCAGTTATCACTGCAAGAGAGGGACGGATGGAGAAACACATCCCAAGCTGAGCTCAGAAAGTAAAGGAACTGCAAAATTGAAGAATGCCACCTGGGAGGATCTGAAGCCCCAGAGAGGAGGCTGGGAGGAGGGTTCTCATTGTAGCCGAGCATCAGGGAAGATCTTATTGTAATATCCTGCATGGTGAAGGGGAGGGGGGAAAAGCCGGTTTCCCTGGAAACTGTGTATCTGGTGCCAAAATAACTAGGGAACTGGGCACAGCTTTGCTGCCTTAATAGTGAAATTCTGCTGCAGCCATCAGAACACTTGCTTCAGCTGGATAACCAAGAGGCATGCTCCCCAGGTGAAGACTGTGTGAAGGGGACATAGTGAGGCCTGAAGAAAACTCACCGCGTAGTTTTCCTGTCTGACTGACGCTTGTCTAGTGTAGACCCCCAACATCCTTATCCAAAGCCCTAGAGCACGAAGGAAGCCTTAGCTTCCATCCTCCTGAGTTCCAAAAGTAGGGGATCTGACCCAACCATATCCCTAAATATGGAGGTGAGGGAGGCGGAGATAAATCCTCATATCCCCAAATCCTCAGGTAACTGAAGCAATTCACAAAGGCACAAGCCCTCCCTGGCCAGTCAGAAGGGAGATAGAGGAGATCCCAGGCCACTGAAGCCCCTGCCCCAGGGAACAGTTCACTAGGGCAGCTTGGGGGAGTGGGGGTAGGGAGAGGCCAAGGCAACTCTGCTCAGAGGAGAGAGAACAAAACCAGAGCCGGGGAAAGTCCTGACCTTAGCAGCTCAGATCCCCAGGAGCTCCCAGTGAATGGGGATTCCTAAGGATTTAAAGGCAGAGAAGTTTAAGAAGCTTCTATTTTGAATCCAGGCTAAGGGCTCCTTCTGTTTCTCAGCTCCTCCCTCGAGTTTTGGGGCAAGATCTGAATTAACAACCAAAAACCCTAGAGCCCTCTCTCTTGAAAGGAGCCTGGACAGCAGATTTAAGGGCTCTCCCTCGCTGGAAACCCCCAGCCCACCCCATACACACACACCCAGAGTCCACCCCCAGGGTCAGCTTCAACTTCCTCAAATGAGCCTGAGAAAACACTGAGATCCTGGGCAGAGAATTCCTCACCAATGACCAGGAAGAGTTGCATACTGCTTTCTCCTCCGATCCGCCAAACAACTCAAGAAAAATGGGGAAGGAGTGGAATTAAAACCCCATTTGTGCTAAGGAAATTTAAATGTAGTTGAGACTAGACCCCTGAACTGTCTGGCCTCTGGGTGCAAGGCTCTCTTAAGACCTGGCAGGCTGGAAGAAATTTCTTCTTCCCTCCTCGCACAACTACCCCCTACCACCGAAGCCCGGCACTCCAGGAAGCAATGGGCACAAAAGAGAAACTTCAAAAATGCAAAGCTAGGCGGTCTCTCCTAGGAGCTAACCCCATAGCCCTAGCCACTCAACCGGAACCTGGAGGCGGGAGGCGCTTCCCAGTTATCAGCTCACTGAGGGATGGGAGGGTTTTCCAAGGGGGAAGGGGATAAACAAAATGGGAACAGAGTAATGTAAAGGAAACCCAAATGTCTGAGGGGCAAAAATGAACTTACAAACCCCAGAAGGGCATAGGGAGATGCCTAAGTAGGCAGGGCAAATCCAAAACCCCAATCCCACAGGCCAAACCGGGGGCCTTGCAGGCCTTAGACCCAAGCCAGACAGAGCATAAACTCAAAGTCTGGAAGACACTCCCAGACACTTTGCTAGTACCAGGGTCAGGGAGGTAGGCCCTGAAGGTCTCAGGCTAGGGTGACATTCCCAAACCCCAGAGGCTTCTCCAACTTCTGCTCTAAACTGGCAGGGCCCACAAGAGGGACAGAGCTCTCAAGGCCTCAGCCCTGGGAAGAGACCCTGTTTCCCAGGGGGGTGCCCCAACTCTTCACCTCAAACTGCCAGGGGGCAGCCTGAAGCCTGATGGGGCGATAACCCTCTTACCCACAGTCCCCACTTCAAGCATCAGGGATGCAGGGCTAGAGACCTCAGGCTTAAGCGGGATCCAGCCAACACCTCCAGGTCACCCACCCTGCTCCCATCTAGCAGGGCTCACAAGGTGATGGAGCTCAGCAGACCCCAGGCCTGAGAAGGTGTCACTAAGTGACCGGGGGCGTCCCCAGCGCCAGGTCCTAACTGGCAGGGCCCGAAATGTCACGGGGTTTGAGAGACTACAGGCCTGGGGGTCCCCCACCCCAATACCCCTGGGGTGCCCCAGCCCCGCTCCAGCCCATCGGCTGCACCTCGTGCAGCGCAAGGAGCTGGGCCGGCTCCGGGAGGGGTAGAACGCGGCGCACCCGCCGTCCATCTGTCTGCCCGTCGGTCCCCAGGTCCCTCAGTCCGCCGGCCCCCTGGCTCTACCCACCCTGGGGCTGGTGGTGGGCGCGGGCCGGGCCTAGGCCCACGCCCGGCCCCGGTTCCCGCCTGCCCTCCTCCCTCGCCACCCAGCCCACCCCACCCCCCCAGTGCTCGGCCTCGTTTCGTCACCGGATCCCCTGGAATGGGGGACGCGGGCGCGAAATACGAACCCAGCCACCGGCAGCTCCCTCCCCACGTGCGCTCGGGCCGCGCCGCGGAGGACTGCCCAAGGAGGGGGCGCCTCACCTTTGCCCTCCATGGCGTGCACGAAGTCCCCCTGGTACAGCTGGCTGCGCAGCTTCTCCTCCAGGCTGAAGCCGCGGACGCTGACGATCTCCTCCACGTCCGACAAGTCCTCGTTCTCGTCGTATCTCTGGCGGTCAATCGGGCGCTGCAGGGACCCAAACCAGAGAGCCCGGGACATTACTGGGGGAAGTGGGGGTCGCCTCTCACCCTGGGCCCAGCTCGAACAGGTGCAGGAGCCGCGCGCCCCCTGCACCCCACCACTGCGACCGGAGCAACTTTGCGCAAAAGCCAAAGATGCTGAAAATGGGCATAATGAGAGGGGCCAGCGCCCCCAGGGTCAAGCTGCGCCCTAAACAGGGCACTCCCCTCCTGCATCTTTGGAGGCCATGGAAGGGATATCTGGGGGAGTCTCCCTTGCCCCCCACCCCCGAGAGGTGTTAGGTTTTGCCCACTCGGCCGGGAGCCTGGTTATGTAACCCGCGAGGGGGGCTCGGCGCACGGGCTGGCGGGGCATTTGTAGGCCCCGGGAGGAGCCGCCGCAGCGCCCGGCTCGGCGCTAACAGCAGCCCTGGCGGCCGCAGCGGCAGAGCCGGGAAGCCGGAACCGGGGACCGGCGGCATTTCTAAGACTGGAGCCGCCCCCGAGCTACGGGGGAAGCTGGAAAGCTGAAATGGAAGGGCTGAGACCCCAGCCGCCCCCGCCGACCGACCGCCAGTGCAAGAAGAAGAGATGGGAGGGGGGGTTCGGGGCTTGGGAGGGGGAGAGGCAGACGGCCCGCCACAAAGCTCCCATCGGAGACCCCAAAACGCACCAGCAGCTGTCTCATCTCCCCACAAGCGCGCGCGCACACTCACTTCCTAAGGAGAATCCCCCGCCACTCCCCGCATCCCCTGCCTCCTCCCTCCACCGCCGAGCGCCCAGCCCCGCAGCCCCCCAGATTCCGGGCGAACCCGAGCCCGCTGAGCCCCCCCTCCACGCCTTTCCCCGCTACCACCTCCCCACTTAAGTGTCTGAGACTCTGAGCCTCACAAGGGACTGGAGGAGTAAGCTGCTTGCTTCCTTTTGCATGCAATTTATTATATTTTTTTCCGGTCCTCTTGCAAAATACAGAAAAGGAAAGAAAAGGCAGCAAGAAACAACAACAAAAAAAATAGATCTATCATATACCAGATACAGATTTGGAAAAAAAAAAAAAAGCTACACACCAATCTTCTTCCAGAGTCTTTCTCTGCCTCCATTTTTTTAGGAGAGTTCACCAATTAATTGTCAACACTCCTGCCCCCTGCATTTTGGCGGAGGGGGGAAGGAGGGAAGACCAAAGAAAACAAACCAAAAAATAAATAAATAAAGCTAGCCAGAGCCGAGATCTACAAAGTTTTGCACCAACACTTAAGCAGATCCGTTTGCAAAGTCCTAGGAAACCATTTTCAGCAGTTGTGGGGGGAGGCGTCGACGTCATAATCCCCGGAACGTAAACATTGTTGCCGATCGCGCTCCGAGCCCGCGGCCCGGCTTGGGGGGGGGGCACTCGGCCCGGGATGGGGGTGGGCGGGGGCGGTGGCCTGAGGAGGTGTGGGGCGGGGAGGGCGCCCGGGAGGCACCGGGCGCCGTTAGCGCCCTGGCATCGCTGTTTTGTTGTTGGGTCACGAGTGCGCCTCTGCACGCAGGCGCCGCCGCCGCCCGGGAGTTGTGTGCAGAGCTGACTTTTGGAAGGGCTGAGTTGCAGGCGGCGGGCGCATCCCGGAGATGGCGGGGCAGGGAGGAAGGGAAGGAGGGAGGGGGTGGGGAGGGAGGTGCAGATTTGCACGGCTGGCCTCAGCGGGAGGCGCGGAAATGCAAGCCGAGCATGCTGGAGTGAAAGCCCCCGGGGCCTGGCACCCCCCAAAAACGACCTCCCACCTCAATCCCTGCCCCCATTGCCCACGGCCCCCACGGGCTACCCCTCTTCCTCTTCCTTCACTCACCCCACCTCGTTACCTACGTGGCCGACCCAAATTCAAAACATTTTGTGTATATATAATTTTTTTTCTTTTCTACTACGTCTTTTTTTGGGGGGATCCTCTCTAGATCCCCATAAGCGGACCTGCCATACGGAGGAGGCATTTGGGGGCTCAGGAAGAAATTAGCGCAGCTCCATACCTGTACGGACTGCATAGCTTTTAAACTCCTGGACTCAAAGATAAGGATCCACATACACACAGGTACAGGAAATACAGCCAGACCAAAGCCTTTTAAGACCCGAGCTGACCGGAAGACGTTGCCTTTCATTCATTCACTCTGCCCGCGTCTGTGGAGTCCTTTACTAGGCGACAAACCCTGCAAGAGAAGTTGGACATTTTTTAAAGGTCCCTGCGCTCGCCAAGCGGAGGAAATAGATGCTCAGGAGTGAACTACCGAGAGAATCGGATCTGGCGCCTCCTAACGCAGCTGGCAAACATGCGAAGGGTAAGCCCTTATTGGCGGTTTACAGGAGAAATGCCGGTGGGAAGGTGCGAGGCGCTGGGATGGGGCGCGGGGAACTTTGGGCGCCCCTTGATTAAGCCTACAGCGCTTCTTGGCGGAGGCATGGGCACCCTCTGCACAAATATGGAGTATCATTAGATCTCAGTATGCTGTCCACATACCTCATTCACTGTGACCACCCCCAAAACTGGAATCCTAAACGTGTTATCCTGTAAGTCCATCATGAACAACAGTCAGGTCGACTTTGGTTGTGAGAAAAGCTGGCCCTAAACATTCTTCCAGCCCAACTAGGCCTGATCTTGGAGGTAAAGATCACGATGAGATGACATGGCACCAGGGCTACAGTAAAAGAGCCTTATACCTGCTCATAACAGGCTTTGCAAACAAACTTCCCATACTTTTAATTTTACTTCTCTCATGAACTCTGTGGGATAGTTGGAGCAAATCATTTTGCAGATGGGAAACTGAGGCTCAGAGAAGTTTTGAATCTGGTTGATTGTTTTACCCTCATATCCTCCCCGGTGTCAACACAGTGATCAGACAGATAAGTGGAGAGGAAGTGGCTTCCCCATCAGAGATCAGATGTGAGCCGTCAGCGTAAGAGACAGCTTCCCCCTCACTCACCTTGAAGTTTCCTGTCCTATCTTTCTGTGTTTTTTTCCACCCACCCTCCAAAGACTACTCGTTGAAGTCTGTTTTAATCCAAGTCCACTAGCTGGCGAACTTCAAAATTTTTTTCCAAACTGAAATCGCCCACCTTGGCTTAATGGGCGTGAGAGGGGTTTTGCCTTCAGCCTCTGTCAAGAACCAGGGACCGTTGTATTTGCTTCTCTCTTTTGCAAGAACCCTTTAAGGGAAATAGTTTTGTTATTCCTCATTTTGCAGATGAGGAAACTGTAACTCAGAAAGGGAAAGCCAATCCCCAAGATCACACAGCTTATATAAATGGGGCTGCTGGGGCTCAGACTGGAGCCTGGCTCTGCCATCACATCCTTGTTTTGGATATTGACCATCTTCACTGCTCCCACATAATGAGATAAACCTGTTCAAAGGAGGGTGCAGTGGGCTGGAAGGTCATGAGTTAAGTGCAGGAAAGCAAAACTGTGAAATAAAACACTTGGTCTTAATTCTCCTTTCCTCCCAAAGACCCTACTGCCTCCCCATGTGGTCTCATGGTGTCCCCAAAAGCTGGTATCAGGAAAAGACCCAATGGCAGACACCTTAGTGTAAAAACAGTTAAGTCCATATATCACCCCGATGGGGAGTTCCTGGCCTGTCAGAGTGGGAAGGGGTTGAGTAGTCACCTAATTTAATCCCCTCCCTCTACAAACCGCCAGGAAACCACGGACCAGAGAGAAGAATGGGCCAGCCGGGGGTTTGTTCCCCTGTGACGCCCCCAGAATGCCTACCCTGACGCCCGCTACTAAGTGGTCACTCAATAAATGTGGGGCCCTTGATGGATCACCTTCCCAGCAATATTTGCATTTTCTCTTTATCAGTAATTGGCAGATGAAAGGCTTTGTCCTCCTGTTGAAAGAATCCCAGGCATTTGCTCAAAGTGGGGGGAGGAGGTTATGTTGGGCCGAAGGGGGAAGGGCCAAGACCCTTGAGCTCCTTCCTTGGCTAATTGTCCCCGAGGAGTGGACTGTAGGTGAGAGAGCAGAGGGAAGCTTAAGGTGATTCCCCAGGAGAGGGTTGTTTGTTTGTTTGTCTTTTCTTGCAGGAAAAAAAAGACCAGGCCAGTTGTATTTGAAGCATAATAATAATGACTTCCTGGAGCCTCTTGCTCATTCTTACAAAAGGCCCAGTCAGATCCTGGCTGTATTGGCCCCATTCATTCATTTCTTCATTCATCAAAGGTTGATTGAGCGGCTCTGTGCTCTAAAGACAGAAGGTAGAAAAACGCTCCGATTGTAGACTTACTCCAGGCTGGGCAATGGGTGGGCCGCCAGCTTCCCAAGCAAGTTAGGAAGGGCTGATACTCTATGGAACTCTTAGAATCCAGCATTTTCACACTGTTAGAAACTGAAGCTGTCATATTCATGTATAATTATAATAGCTGCTGATTTTTGAGAGCTAACTATGTCTTTGAGCAAAGCCTCTCACATTTGCTATCTCTGAAAACTCGTCAAAGTTCTGAGGGAGGGTCTGTAATTGCCCACTTTTACAGCTGAGGCTCACAGAGAGGTCAAGTAACCTGCCCACATTTTAGGGCTGTGAAATAGCAAAGACAGGATTTGAACACAGGCTCGGAATCCAGAGCCCACAGGCTTCTCACTATAACTCCCTGCAGGGCTGCCCCATAGAACATGCAGATGGAAATGTTCTATGTCTGTGCTGTGTAATATAGGAGCTTCTAGACACATGTGACTGTTGAGCGCTTGAAATGTGGCTCGTGGGATAAAGGAACTGAATGTTGAATTTTATTTAATTTTAATTAAATTTAAATAACTATATGTAGCTAGTGTCTATCTTACTGGACACTAGTCCAGTGCAACCTTAGAGTGTTTTCCAGAGTTCATCTCGGGGGAAGGAGGCCAGGAATATCTGCAAAGTTTTTCTAGTAGGAGCCATCTGGTACAATGTGAATGTTTGGAGTGTTAGCCCTTAAACCACCCATTCTGAGTGCCTGCAAGAGCATGGCACTGTAGGCACCTGGGGATGCCAGTCGGATATAAAATTGTCCCAGCTACCCAGATCTGACCAATAAACTTCTCAGGGACAGATAATTGGTGATGGGGCAGGAAGCCTTAGAAATGGATAACTACTTCCTGATATATATCCTATTGTCAGACTCAAACCCAAAGATGCAGTTCATTGTAGCCCTGTTTCCATCAGGAAAAGATTGAAAACGATCTAAAAGTTGGGGAACTGATTAAATAATTCTTGGACCATTTATCTGCCCAATGAAATGCTATCAAATCATTAAAAAGAATAAGGTAGCTCTATATATACTGATGTAAAATGATTTCATGATATCCTTAAATTAAAACAAGGTGCAGAATGATACTAAATTGTGATGACCACTTATGTAAACCAAAGGGGATATATCTATATCTACATTTTTTTTTTATATGCACAGAAAATTTTCTTTGGAAAGAAATACAATTTTTGAATGGGGAAAAGAACTGGGAAAAGAGAAGAAAACTTTTTCTTTGGTACCGTGTGAAACTTTTACCATGTATATGCATTAGTGTTGCCTGATTTTGAACCTTATAGATTTAATTTCATTTTATATGTTGCAGTACCTTTTGAATTTTATACTATATAGATGTATTACCTACTCAAAATTGAATTTCATTTTATTTGTGCTTTTTGAGCCTATGAGTTTCAAAATCAGGCCAATCTAAACCAAATAAATATTATTTAGTTATAAATACATAAGTGGTAAAGCATAAATAAAAGCAAAGGAGTGATTAACACAAAATGCAGGAAAAAACTCAACTCTGGGGCAGGGAATATGAACAGTGAAAGGTACTGGTGATTTTCTGTTTCTTAATCTAGATGGTGGACAGCTGAGTGTAATTCTTTAAGAGTACATAAATATTTTATAAATTCGATTGTATTTATGAAATGTTCCACTATTTAAAAATTGTTTTTAAATTGCTCTCTTTCTCTCCCACCCCCAGTTTCTCCTCTCCACACTCCCATCCCCAGAAAACTTAGCAAGTCTCTTGTGTACCCTCCTAGAAATGGTTTATGCTCTTACGAACATCTACATGTATCTTCTTTCATTATTGTGTCACACAAATATACACTGTCCTTCCCCTTCCTTTTTCATTTACTGTGATCTGTAGAACTGCCTCATTCTAAAATATTTAAGGATGAGGTAAATCTGAATGTTGTGATACAGAAAAATTCAAGATTGGTTAAGAATCAAAATAAGTCACAGAATAACATATATGTAATGATCCCATTTATGTTAAAACAAACTATATATAGGTAACGTATAGATATGCAAAAGAGAAAAAGAAAGAAAGGAAGAGAGAAAGAGAAAGGCTTGAATAGAATAACAAACCATTGTTTGATAACTTCTGAGGAGAGGAGAAAATTTGAGGGGGTTATATAGTCTATACTTATATATTACTTGCATTTTTAACAACCATTATGCCCTTTTAAATTTATCAAATATTTCAAACATAAAGAAATGCAGAGAAAATAAATATATATATAGCAAGGATTTGTGTATCCAGCACCTACCTTTTCCAAACCTTAGAGTTTTGCCATATTTTGTGTTATTTTTGCAATTCAATAAGTACTCTGGGACAACAGACCACACACTATTACAGTTAAAGTGGTTGTAGTTCCCAGAGACTTTTGTTTGTTTTGGTTTTTGTTTTGCTCCTCAGTCCTTGTGGATTGAAGTATCTGAGTAAGAAAGAGCAGAATTACACATGGCCTTAGTGTCGGGCTTTGGTCATTTGGGGAAGACAGGTTTATGTCTAGAGTTTTGCATATTCTAATATCTCCCTTCCTGCGTGAGAACTGGAAGGAATCTTGGAAATAACAGGTGAGTTAACCAAGGGGTTAACGCCAGGAAGAGAGTCATGAAAGTTCAAAGATACTTTCAAAACTTGCATCTTTGGATTGATGGACAAGTGTATTAACCAATGGAACTCAAAATGCAAGCATTACTTCATCATGTTAAGTTATCATTGGTTGGCAATCCCAGAGGGCTGGACAGCCGGGCTGGCAGTTAACCCTTTCAGGGACGATCATGCCCTGTGCATTCACTTCATTTTGAAAGATGAAGCAGGGACAGATGAAAAGCCTAGAAAGTTCCCCAAACCTTCAAGTGCCACCTTCGGTTCTCACCCCAGAAGAAAGAGTTTCGCCCTGCAAAGAAACACCCGGGGACAAATTTCCTGGAGAAAAGTTTTGAACTTTTAAAATGCAGAATCAGCTGACCTTGCTTAGTAAGAGGAGAGGGGAGGAGAGAGAAGTTTGATTCACTTTTTGTGCTGTCAGAACGGAGACCAATGCTGGAGATGATTCCATTAATCTTACAGAGCAATCAGTCATTGACAGGATTGAATTGCATTTCCTGCCCGAAGATGTAGAGACAGATGACCTTTGCAGCAGCCCTCAGACCCCCCAGTTCACAGCTGGAGAGAGGATGTGTCAGCATTAACTTTCCGTCTCACCCTGCCCTTTGTTCAAAATTCAAACCCTTTGTGTTCAGGCTGCTGCAAGGGTTTTTATAGTTATTGATGCTGCTAGTTTTTTTTTTTTGTTTTTTAACCTCCCACGTCTTGTAACTTCTGAGAAACAAACTCTATTTGGCAGAAGGTAACATCTGGAGGTGCCCCAGAGAGGGAACCAGAATAGACATGGGGGAATATTAAGAGAGGCCATTGGGGCTTTTGGTTTTCATTATTGCCCCTTCCTAGACTCCCTGAATGTTGCAGGCTGAACTGGATGGAGCCAGAAATCCAGCAAAACTAATAATAATGCTTCATGTTTACATGGTTCTATTACAAAAAAGCTTTTACATGCATTACCTCATGTAAAAAAACTGCTAGAACAGAAGTATTTACATAAAGGAACATTCTAAATTCCCAAATGTGGGACTTCCCCAGTGGTCCAGTGGCCAAGACTCCATGCTCCCAGGGCAGAGGGGCCTGGGTTCCGTCCCTGGTCAGGGAACTAGATCCCGAATGCTGCAACTAAGAGTTTGCATGTCGCAACTAAGATCCCCACACACAGCAGCAAAGATCCTGCGTGCCGCAACCAAGACCCGGCGCAGCCAAATAAATAAATAAAATAAATTCCCAGATGTAATGAGCTACATGACCTTGGACCAAGGGCCCAAGGTGAGCCTTAGTTATCCCACCTGTAAAATGGGGGTCATGATATCAAATGTATAAGAGATAATATGACAATTGAATGAGCCAAAGTTCTGCAACAGGGTGGTCAGTAAATGGTGTGTCTTCACTAAAATGAAGGCGACCACCTGGACTTCATAAGCCTAACTAGTTGTGGAATCAAAATTTGGTTTTCAGGACTTCCCTGGTGGTCCAATAGTTAAGACTCCGCGCTGCCTACGCAGGAGGCGTGGGTTTGATCCCTGGTCAGGGAACTAAGATCCCACCTGCCGCAACTAAGACCTGGCGCAGCCAAATAAATAAATAATTAATATTTTTTAAAAAAGAAAGAGTGGACTTCCCCGGTGGTGCAATGGTTAAGAATCCACCTGCCAATGTAGGGGACACGGGTTCAAGCCCTGGTCCAGGAAGATCCCACATGCCGTGGAGCAACTAAGCCCGTGTGCCACAACTACTGAAGCCCGCGTGCCTAGAGCCTGGGCTCTGCAACAAGAGAAGCCACCGCAGTGAGAAGGCTGCGTGCACACCGCAACGAAGAGTAGCCCCCGCTTGCCGCAGATAGAGAAAGCCCACGCGCAGCAACGGAGACCCAACACAGCCAAAATTTAATTAATTAATTTTTAAAATAAAAGAAAGAAATTTAGTTTTCAGGAATTCCCTGGCGTTCCAGTGGTTAGGACTCTGCCCTTCCACTGCAGGGGTCACAGGTTCGATCCCTGGTCCCGGGAACTAAGATACCACAAGCCGCGTGGCAAGGCCAAAAAAAGAAGAAATTTAGTTTTCCCCCAAGAGGAAGACTGCCTGAGATGAGTGCAACAGCCCTGCTTTTCTCTCCAATATTCCTTGTCTCCCCAACAGGTCTCCTTCAAAGTCTGAACACGCCGAACTATTTTGAGTTCTTTGAATAAAGCTGCTTTCTCTCCTCCAGACCTTGGCCTATGCTCTCTCCACTCAGAGCACTCTCTCCTGCCAGCCCTCCTCCTCATATTTAGAATAGAATAATATAATAGCTCTTATTTATCCTCCTGGCATCATCCGAGATGGCTTCTCTTTGCTGGCCCCTCGTAATGCTTATGACATTATTTCATTGTTGCTTATGCTCTCACCAGACAGTGAGCCCTAGGAGGGCAAGGACCCCGTCTCTCTCATTCATTGATGTATCTTCACGGTAGCACAGTGCCAGCACCTACTCTAAAAGTGTCTAATGGAAGTCCAGCACCCCTAATTTTCCTACGCTAGTCCCCAAATTCCTCCCCTTCAGAAAGCTAGGAATAAAAGTACTAAGATTTTCTCTTTTCCTAGCGATCCATTGTATAACACCCTTTGCAGATGCCTTTTTAACCCTCCTCGAAATGAGAGTCAGTAATTCACCAATTATTTATTAAGTGCCTCCTAGATTCATACACAGAGCGGACTTTCTAGGAAACCCTCTTCTTTACCCCGCAACACCTATCTATGCCTGAGAGCAGCCCTTTTATCCCGGTGAGGCTAGGATGTTCTGAAATGAGATGGACCGTTGGCTCTTATCCCCAGGCTGAAGAGAGAAATCTTGCCCATTGCAAATTGAGAGCAGGTAAGTTTGCCCAGTTTACCTTAGCACAAAACCTTTTCTCATCCAGAGCACTTCTCACAATTATAATAAAATGCTCACGTATTAATAGTCTACTGTCTGTCTGTCTCACTGAAAGGAGAAGTCTCTGAGACTTGGTCTCACTCACTGCTTATCCTCAACCCCTAGGGATGGGCTCATAAAATATACGCAACAAACATCTGTTGAATGAATGAGTCCTACAAACTCCAAAATATGTCTGTTTTCAGCTTGATAAACTAAACCTTAAAGTGTACCTCTTTGAAGAAGATGCAAGGGTTCTAAGAGGCCCTCGTGAAGTGCAACAGACAAGGTGGTGGCCTGGGGGAGGCAATGCTCTACACTTTTCTAACTCCAAAGCCCAGGCTCTCCACTCTATTCCAGACTGCCTCCCGGGTTCAGGGTTCATGAGATCTGCTGGGCAGAAACCGAGCCGCTGGGCCACCAGGGGGCAGGGGACCAGCTGTCAACGCTGGCAGCTGAGGCCTGCAAACACGCATCCCACCCCAGACCCCAGACCCTCAGAGTGTGGGAGGCCCCTCAAGCTGGTAATGCTGGATGGGGTGGAGGAGGCCCTATTTGCATGTGAGTGTGGCTTTCGGTGGGGTTGGGTAGCACTCTGTCACTAGCCACTTTCTAAATCTCTCAGCTTGATGGCCTGGAGGCTGGAGACCTAGGGCAGAAGCGAGTGGAGTGCAGAGCCAGCTCTGGGGGCAGGGCAAGGACTGGTAGGCCTCTGGGTCACCAACAGCCCCAAAATGAACTAGGCGGCCTTCATCTTCTGCTCCTAATCTCTAAAATCGATTCATCAGCCTGAGCCTCGACTCCAGTCTCAACGTTAGCATGTCCCACAAGCAATCGCGCGCTTAATGTCTGCCCCCAGCAAAGCATAGACACCTGAATACTGCTTTGGGAGTCCTCCACTCACCTGGGTTAACTTACCAGCCTTCCAGATCTTCAACTCTTGGAACTGGAACAAAGTTTGATGCTCCTTTTGTTTCCAACGTGAGGCACTCAGTAGGTGCACAGCAAAAAGTGCATGATGGGTTCCTGTGTTTTTCCAGAGTTCAGACTTAGCCTGTGAGCTGTGTGCCTTTGGGGAAAGTGACTTCACCTCTCTGAATCTCATTTTTATGATGGGAAAAATAATAGATTGTTGGGGGGATGAAATGAGATCATAGAACCACCAGCCATAACACTCCACATTTCCTTTTTCTGCTTCCATTTGCTCTGTAGCACTGATCACCATCTATCATATACTTTATTTATTTTGTTTAGTTTTTTTTCTCCTCCCACTAGGATGTCAACTCTGCAAGGCAGGGATTTTATTCTGTTTTGTTTGCCTCTGTACCCCCAGCCTCTCAAACAGAGCTTGGCATGTTGTAAGTTTTCAGTAAATATTTGTTGAATAAATAAATGGATGGATATAAAGAGATTAGTACCCAATAAGTGCCCCATAACGGTAGCTATCGTTAGTTTACCATTCTGATTAAGAACTCAGTCTCTGGAATCTAATTGAAAGCATCGTAATTGGGACAGGGGAAGTTTAACATTGTGATAGGAAGTTAGGCATTCTGGCTGAGAAATCTGTCTGCACCATTTACTAGCTGTGTGATCTAGAACAAGTAGCTTCACCTTACTAAGGCTCAGTTTCCTCATCTGTAAAATGGAGGTAATAATACTACCTCCCTGGTAGGATGTGAGGATCGAATGAGATGGTAAATGCAAAGCACTTAGTAGAGTGCCTGGCACATAATAAGTGCTCAATAAACAATGGTCATCATTACTCATTACAGTAACACTCAGACTAGGGGTAACTTCTGAACCAATTAAACAGTTTTAAGTGCTTAGCTCTAAGCACTTAAAATAGGTAAGGGTCCAGCAAGCTCAATTAATGTTTGTTAAACTTTATCCGTGAGTTCCTCAAGGAACAGGATTTTGTTTACATTGTCATGATCTTAGCCCCCAGTAGATGCTAATTAATGTTAAAACATGTTGGAAAAATTACACACTGAGTTCGATGAGTGAGAACATAGAATAGCTATTAGAATAATAATATCAATTGCCTACTATGTGCCAGGCATGGTGTTGGATGCTAGAGATACGGCAACGAGCTGAAACAAACATGGTGGTCACAACTTTCAGGCTAGTGAAACTTAGCCAAGGGGAGACTTTGTACCAACAGTTGCACAGATAGAACATTGCAACGGATCAGTGAATCACAGCAGAGAAGTATATGAGGCTACGAGATATATAATATGGGTGGGGTGAGGAAAGGGTTGACCCAGGCTGGGATTGAGGAGGAAATCAAGGACCTGTTCCAAGGAAGTGAGGCACAGAGCTGAGCTCTGAGGAGTTAGGCTGAGTGTGGGGGAAGTGTTCTCAGCAGAAAAGATAGCAGATGCAAAGGCCTCATGATGGGGGAGCACATACAGTAAAGGAACTGAAAAAAGGCCCATATGACCCAAATGTAGTGAGCTGCTGGTGGGGGTTAGGGATGAAATAAACTGGAAAAATAAGTAGGAACTTTAAGAACTAATTGGGCAGTATCTGATAAAGCTGAAGGAACATGCAGCCTATGATCCTGCAGTTCTGTGCTAGGAACCTTCTAGAGAAACAGACGCAAGTGCACCAGGAAGCATGAACAAGGATGGTGCCCCAGCTGCATTGTATGCAATCTCAGAAAACTTGGAACAACTCAAACGTGCATCGACAGGGGAGTGGACACATTACAGATATGTCTTTCTTGGGTTCCTCAGAATGCGGAGTCTGAATCGAGTTTGCAGTACTACTTTATTGGGAAGTGCAGTGCAAGGAAACAAGAGTAGAGAAAAGGGGGAGTGAGGCAGGGAAAGAGGGGGAGTGAATGAGAGTACTGAGAAAAGGCCATATTTACTATGGCAACTTAGGACAGTTCTGGGGAGAGGAAGAAGGGAGAAGAATTATCTACTGGCTCCTGATCAAAGGTTTGCCCCATGGGGTGTAAACTTCCTTATTCTTCAGCATTACCCACATGCGAGCACCTAGGCAGTCACTCAGTGTCACACAGGGAAGCCCAGATGGAGGCCATTTGGTCAGAGCCCACGCAGAATCGGTCAACATAGTAATTAATGGTTAGGATGAAACAAGTGGCCAAAGGAAATCACCTGAGAGGGGAGGCGGAAAGGCTCTGAAGAAGCCTGTGACAGGTGCCTCATAAGGTGGAATACTGTGCAGCAGTGAAAAAGAATGACCTAGAGCTCCTGTGTCTACAAGATGACTCTGACCAAAAAATGTTGAACTGGAAGGCAAGCTGCAGAAGTAGGCACACAGTAAAGTTTATATAAAGTTGAAAAACAGGCCAAAGTAAACAGTGTATATAGAAAAGCAATGTTACAGTAAAGGATAAATCCAAAACTGAGGATAGTAGTTACTTCTGGGGAGTGAGTTGGAGGAGATTGGGATGGGGCGATGGAGAATTTCAATGAGAAATGCTGGTAATGTTAGGGTTTTTCTTGTTACTATTGTTCTTTTTCTTTTTTTTTTTTTTTAGTGGAACACTTCACAAATATGCACGTCATCCTTGTGTAGTGGCCATGCCAACCTTTGTATTGTTCCAACTTTAGTAGACTGAGGTGAGCACTTTGATTTTTAATTGTGGCAAAATACGTATAACATAGGATTTATCATTTAACCATTTTTAAGTGTACAGTTCAGTAACATTAAGTACATTCACATTGTTGTGCAACTGTCACCACCATCCAACTCTAGAACTTTTTCATTATCCTTGTCTTAGTTAGCTTGGGCCAGTATAACAAAATTCCATAGACTGAGTGGCGTAAACAACAGACATTTATTTCTCACAGTTCTGGAGGCTGGGAAGTCCAAGGTCAAGGTGCCAGCAGATTCATTTCCCAGTGAGGACTCAATTCTAGGTTTGTAAGCAGCTGCCTTCTCCCTGTGTGCTCGTGGAGCCTTTCCTCGGTATGTGTGTGGAAAGGGACCTTTCTCTCTCTCCCCCTCTTATAAGGGCACTAATCCCATCATAAGGATCCTGCTCTCACGACCTAATCTAAACCTAATCACCTTCCAAAGATTCTATCACACTGGGGGTTAGGGCTTCAACATAAGAGTTTTGGGAGGGTCTTCCCTGGTGGCACAGTGATTAGGAATCCACCTGCCAATGCAGGGGACATGGGTTCGAACCCTGGTCTGGGAGGATCCCACATGCTGTGAAGCAACTAAGCCCGTGCACCACAGCTACTGAGCCTGTGCTCTAGAGCCCACAAGCTACAACTACTGAGCCCGCGTGCCTAGAGCCTGTGCTCCACAAGAGAGGCCACCACAATGAGAAGCCCGTGCACTGCAACGAGGAGTAGCCCTGCTCGCCGCAACTAGAGAAAGCCCGCGTGCAGCAACGAAAACCCAATGCAGCCATAAATAAATAAATTCATTTTAAAAAAGTGTTTCAGGTCTTACCTGGTGGCGCAGTGGTTGGGAGTCCGCCTGCTGATGCAGGGGACACGGGTTTGTGCCCCAGTCCGGGAAGATCCCACATGCCGCGGAGCGGCTGGGCCCGTGAGCCATGGCCGCTGAGCCTGCGTGTCCGGAGCCTGTGCTCTGCAACGGGAGAGGCCACAACAGTGAGGCCCGCGTACCGAAAAAAAAAAAAAAAAGTGTTTCAGGAGGAAGTAAACATTCAGCCCAAACAATCCCAAACAGAAACTCTACACCTAGTGAGTAAATAACTCTCCCCAAATCTCCATCCACCCAGCCTCTGGAAGCTACCATTCTGTTTTCCATTTCTATGAACTTGACTACTCTGGGTACCTCACATAAGTGGAATCACACCATATATGTCCTTTTGTGACTGGCTCATTTCACTGAGCACAATGTCTTCAAGTTTCATCCATATTGTAACGTGTCAGAATTTCCTTCTTTTTTAAGACTGAATACTATTCCATGGTATGTATATAGCACATTGTTTTTCCATTCATCCACTGATGGACATTTGGATTGTTTCCACCTTTTGGCTATTGTGCATAATGCTGCTGTGAAAGTGGTAAAGTTTTGTTTCTTAAATTGATAACAATAATATATTATTATTTTAAACCATATATATGTTTATTTCCTATTTTTTTAAGCTTAGAACTGCATAGTATTCTTCTTCATTTTTATACTTGCTCACAGTGGCACAATCTTTATTACTTTGCATGCCAGTAACTCCAAAAAGTAATTTCACAACTTCATTTTACTACGCCAAACTCCATATTAGCCATTTCTTATCAAAACAATTGGTACATTATTAAAGTTATCTTTGTAAATATTCAAACAAACTGATCATTAACTGTAAGACCCCAATAAAAGACGATGAGCAAATAGTGAATTTTTAAATTATTATTAAAAAAGAAGGGAAGGATGCTGGTGACGGTGGCATAACAGTGGGAATGTACTTGATGACACAGAACTGTACACTTTAAAATGGTTAAAATGGTAAATTTTATGTTATGTAAATTTTATGTTATTTTTTAACCACTATTTTAAAAAATAATAATAATTTATTTATTTTTGGCTGTGCTGGGTCTTCGTTTCTGTGTAAGGGCTTTCTCCAGTTGCGGCAAGCAGGGGCCGCTCTTCATCGCGGTGCGCGGGCCTCTCACTGTGGCGGCCTCTCCCGTTGTGGAGCACAGGCTCCAGACGCGCAGGCTCAGTAGTTGTGGCTCACGGGCCTAGTTGCTCTGTGGCATGTGGGATCCTCCCAAACCGGGGCTCGAACCCGTGTCCCCTGCATCGGCAGGCGGACTCTCAACCACTGCGCCACCAGGGAAGCCCCTAACCACTATTTTTTTAAAAAAGAAGAATGGAAGGAGGGAAGGAAAGTGTCAGATCAGGCAAAGTCTTGTGACTATGGTGAGGATTTGTTTTGTTCTGGTTTTTGGCCGCACTGCATGGCTTGCGGGATCTTCCCCGACCAGGGGTTGAACCCAGGCCACCGCAGTGAGAGCCTGGAATCCTAACTACTAGGTCACCAGGGGAATCCCTTATGGTGAGTACTTGAATCTTTAACGATTTCTGTGCATTGCCTGAATTTTTATAATAGATTATATAGAAGTCCAGGCAAGGAGTTACACCAAGGAAGGAGACCAAATCCTTCACTGATGGCTGGAAAAGTCAGGCCAAATGGGAGGGTGGGTAGCCTGTCAGAGGCTCCCAGCTCACTGCCAGCAGCACCAGGGTTAGGACTGAGCTGCTGCCCTCTTGCCGGAGGTATGAATGAAGGAACAACTGCCAGTAGGGGATCAGCAGTAATCAGACAACAGGCATTGATTGAGCACGTGCTACAGGCAAGATCCTTCCTGGGTGCCCAGGGGATGGACAGGCAGGTGAATGAGGGGTGAGTCTACCTGACCTTCAAAAAGCTAGTTCCCAGGTGAGAAGATAAGACTGGGAAAGGTACCTGCCAATACAAGGTGATAAGGGCCCCCTCTGCACTCTGAACACACCCATGTTATAGGCTTATCTTTGTGTGTTAGAGTTATTTATTTACAGGCCATTTTAGCAGGCAGACTGGGGACTCCTTGAGGGCATTCATTGATTCAGACATTTATTTAACTACTGTGTACCCAGGCACTAATTTGGGGCAGGTGGTATACAGTAGAGGCTTATTAAATGTACATTGCCTAGCATTCAGTAGGCACTCAAATGCTCCTAGAATTGAATAAATCATGCATGAATAAGTAACTTGCACCAGCCCTGGCACACAGTAGGTGTTCAATAAATGTTGAATTGCATAAAGGAAAGACTAGCACAGGGCCTGGCACACAGGAAGTACCCTCCTGCCCTTCTCATCTGCCTCCATCCTGAGCCTGAATCCTGGACACTGAAGCCCTGAGACCAAATTGGACATCCAGACCATCATCATCATCCATGCATCCATCCATCCATTCAAAACACATTTATCAAGGATACTGTGTACCAGTCACTGGGGATATAGCAGCGACCAAGGCAAGGAAAGGTTTTCCTCTCTCATTTGCTCACATTCTAATGGAAGAGAAAGACAATAAATAAATTAAATAAATAAGACAATAAATAAGTAAACAACTTAAAAACAACAACAACAACGAAACAGTAGCATTAAGTGCTTATGTTGACATTAAGTATACTTAGGTGATAAGAGAGACAGCAGGGAGTGGTGGGTGCGATGGATTAATCTGGGAAAGACCTCTCTGAGAAGTCTCTTTAGACTTGAGCTAAAGTCTAAAAGGGAGGAAGTGGCCAGCCATGTGAAGATCTGGGGGGAACGCAATCAGGCAGAGGGAACAGCATGTGCAGAGACACCTTTAGACAAGAGTAGACTTGGCTGTTGGAAGAACTGTGAGAAGCAAGTAAGCTAAAAGGGGTGGGATGGGGCAGTGCATGGTGCTGGAGCAATAGGAAGGCACTAGGTCAGATGAAGCTTTCTCGTACCTTTTCTCAAGGGTAGGGAGCTTGGGTTTTATTCTAACTCAGATGCAAAGCCATTGGAGGGCTTTAAGCAGGCGTGGTAGGCTGAATAATGACCCATGAAGACATCCACGTCCTAATCCCTGGAACCTGCGAATACATTACGCATAAGGCAGAAGGGGCTTTGCAGATGTGATCAAGAATCTTGAGGGACTTCCCGTGGTGGTACAGTGGTTAAGAATCCACGCTTCCACTGCAGAGGGCACAGGTTCAGTCCCTCATTGGGCAGCTAAGATCCTGCATGGCGTGTAGCAAAGTGGGGGGGAGCTTGAGATGGAGAGATTATCCTGAATTGTCCTAATGAGCCTAATGTAAACACGAGGGTCCTTTTAAGAAGTAGACAGGGGTCTCCCTGGTGGCGCAGTGGTTGAGAGTCCCCCTGCTGATGCAGGGGACATGGGTTCGTGCCCCCGTCCGGGAAGATCCCACATGCCGCGGAGCGGCTGGGCCCGTGAGCCATGGCCGCTGGGCCTGCGCGTCTGGAGCCTGTGCTCCGCAGCGGGAGAGGCCACAACAGTGAGAGGCCCGCGTACCGCAAAAAAAAAAAAAAAAAGAAGAAGTAGACAGGAGGGCTCAAGAGAGGAGATATGACAACAAAAGCAGAGAGTGGACTAATACGCTTTGAAGAAGGAGGAAGGGGTCACAAGGCAAGGAGTACAGAAGCTGAAAAAGGCAAGGAAATGGACTTCTCCTCAGAGCTTCCAGAAGGAACCAGCCCTGTCATCACCTTAATCTTAGCTCCTTATGATTCATTTTGGACGTCTGATTTCCAGAAGTGTAGGAGAATACACTTGTACTGTTTTTAAGTCACCAAATTTGTGTAGTTTGTTACAGCAGTTTTGTTACAGCAAAATAATACAACCAGAGAAGGGACAGGGTCAGATTTGTTTTAGAAAGATTTTTTTTGGTTGCTGTTACAGAATGGCTTTAGAAGCAGAGACGTCAGGGAGCAGGTTACTGCAGACCTCTCGGCGAGCGATGATGGTGGCCTGGATAAGATGGAAGAGGCGATGCTGACAAGAAGAGCTCAGATTTTAAGAAAATGTGAAGGGCTACAGTCGACTGGGTTTCCTGATGGATTAGATGTGATGGAGAAAGGGCACAGTGAAGGGAAGCAAAGACTCAGGGATGACTCCTAGGGTGATCAGAGCCCCAATTTCCTCACCTTCTCCAGGGCCTCTGGAGAGAACCGCAGAACCACATTGCACTTGACAAGCCGTTCCTGGGATGCTGGGCATTTTTATGTGATTAGGCTAGAATAGTTCTTTGGGAAATAAATGCCCTCGGTCTAAAAGGCTTTTACAAGCTAGGGCAGGAGATTAAAGGCGGCCAGGCTGAGGAGAAATTCCAAGGTCAGGAGACAGCTGGGCATGGAGACTTTTAATCTAAACCTTAAAAGTTTTTATTTTTCACTCCCTGAACCCAGGGTGTCACTTTAAATACGTGTTTGGCAACATCTGCTGTTCTATTTTTCTTTTTAATTATACAGAGAGAGATCCCGGAAACAGCTCACCCCCAGGCCGGGGGAGGTAAAAGAAATCTGGCAGCGGTTGGATGCAGAGACACCAACTAAAAACCTAGTGGACTGAAGTCCTTTTGAAGGAGTGGAGAGACTACCCTGAACTTGGTGTGGTGAGCCCTGACTCAGGGTTTCTAAAAGGAGAATGACAGTCACCAGCTTAGAACAGAAAGAGGACAGATGGGCACGTCTGCAAGATAAAAATATCACTAGCACCAGCATTGCTCCAGTACCTTGAGTTTATTCCCAGGCCTCTGTCCTCTTCTTCCCTTTCATCCTCTGAGCAGAAAACAGCTAACTAGATGATTCATTCACATTTACAGGGTACTGCCTACTATATGGCAGGCACCAGGTTCAACTGTTTCTCCGTGTTGTCTTGTTTTATGCAGTCAGCTATTCTGTGAGTTGATACTCATAGATATCATTATCCCCATTTTCTACATGGGGGATCTGAGGCTTAGAGAGATTAAATATAACTCTAGCTCCCCAGTGTTGGGCCTGGGCTTGTTTGCCCTCAAATCCATTCCTTGCCCTTCCTCTGTTTAGCTCTGTATCACAGGAAGGCCAACCTCTGCAGGCTGCCAAATCAACTGACTTCCTGTATAGATTGACCAATGGGAGTCAGTGATAGGAGCCTGGTGGGCGGGAGGAAGGGAGAAGCCTGGGTATTTCTCCCTCTCTCTGCCTCAGGTCATATTTCCAGTAGCAACTACATTTCCTATGTCTCCACCTCCCATCAGACAGGCCCACTGTGGGTCCACCTTCTGTCTGGTGACCTCAATCCTTCCTGGGTACCAGAAACACCACCTCCTCCTTTGGTCCCTCCAATCCCAGGGGTGGTACTGGCCTTCCTGCTGTCGCTCATCTGTAGGTTCTTTACCCTCCCTCCCCTGTTTGCGTGCTTCCATGGTTCTTCCATTACCTAGGAAGCAATTCTTTGCATAAATTCCCCTATTCTAGTATCTGTTTTTCCTGGTTGGATTCTCACTGGTTTTCTGCCTTTCGTGAATACTCACAGAGTAGTCAATTCATCAGGTTCGGAATGAAACAATTCCCTCTCCTTGAGCACAGCACATCCCACAAAAAGGAAAATAGTAACCACCATTTATTGAGCATTGTGCTCAGTGCCAGACAAATGTTCTTTTGTGGAACACTCATAGCAGCCCTTTCTGCCAAACCCCATTAATTACTATTCCCATTTGACAGGTGGGTCTCACAGAGGTTGGGTTGCTTGCCCAAAGTGGTACAGTTATAAACTGACAAAGCTGGGATTCGAGGAGCTCCCAGCTCCAAAAATCTGCTTGTCTTTTTCTAATCTCTGCTGACATCTTGAACACACTTGCAACTCCCTGATAAACCTATTAGAACTCAAGTCCCTTGGCTGACTGAAGATCCCAGCTCAACTTACTCTAGGGCAAGTATATGCGCTTCCTAGGGCTGCCGTAACAAAGTACCACAAACTGGGTGGCCAAGAACACCAGAAATTTATTGTCTCATGCTTTGGGAGACCAGAAGTCTGAAATCAAGGTATCAGCAGGGCTGTGGTCCCTCTGAAGGCTCCATGGCAAGTTCTGACCCAGGCCTCTCTCCCAGCTTCTGGAAGCCTCAGGCACTCCTTGGCTTGTGGATGGCCGTCTTCTCCCTGTGTCTCTTCATATCATCTTCTCTCTGGGCCTGCCTGTGTGTCCAAATCTCCCCTTTTTATGAGCACACTAGTCATATTGGATTAGGGCTCACTGTAATGAACTAATTTTAACTTGGTTACCTCTCTAAAGACCCTGTTTCCAAATAAGATCGCGCTCCGAGGTACTGGGGGGGACACAATTTAACTAATAACAGTCCTTCTTGACCCAGGTGCTCAGTCTCTACAGTGTGACCTAGTTGGTCCTATTTTTTTTTTTTTTTCTTGGCGGCTCTGCGCAGCTCGTGGGATCTTAGTTCCCTGACCAGGGATTGAACCCAGGCACATGGCAGTGAAAGCGCAGAGTCCTAACCACTGGACTGCCAGGGAATTCCCGGACCTGTATTTCTAATGGAGGATGCTAGATTTCCAGGAAGACCCCACCCCTTTAAGAGATGCAATGATTCCCAAGTCATGTATGTATTCCAAAATGTATCCCAACATTTTACCCCAAAATATAGAGAGAGATGTAAAGTACCTAGTATAGCCAAACCAATTTTGAAAAAGGAGGACAAAGTTGAAAGACTTAACCTACTTGACTTCAACACATTTTAAAGCTAGAGTAATCAAGAAAGTATATATTGGCATATTAGCAAATAGAGCAATGGAATAGAATAGAGAATCCAGAAACAGACCCTCACGTATTGTCACTTGATTTTTGACAGAATGATCCATGCATTTCAATAGGGAAATTTTACTCCACTCAAAAATCAGTTTGAGATGGATCGTAAACATAAACATACAAGGAAAAACTCTAAAGCTTTATACTTTTTAAAACTTTTTTAAAATTATTAATTTATTTATTTGGCTGTGCTGGGTCTTAGTTGCAGCATGCATGCATGTGGGATCTAGGGCATACGGGATCTAGTTCCCTGACTAGGGATTGATCCCGGGCCCCCTGCATTGGGAGTGCAGAGTCTTAACTGCTGGACCACCAGGGAGGTCCCTCTAAAGCTTTTTAAAAATCTACATTTAAAAATTTTAAAACATAGGTGAATATCTCCCTGACCTTGGGGTTGGCAAAGATTTCTTAGCCAGGACAGAAAAAGCACTAACCATAAAAGGCATGAGCACAAACACACAGTCCCAGCAATGGCTTCTGACCAGGGAGAAGAGTGAGCCCTAAAAGCCCAGGGCCTGGGGAGCAGGGAGGCAGGGCAGGGGTTCCCCTGGACATGGTCTCTGAGCTTCAGGCACAGAGAATCATTTTGAAATCAACACAAACCCTAATTCTGAATCTTGTAACCAGTCCCCTGCTTCCATCACCCAATTCTCTGACTCTGAAAGCCCCTGGATCACTTACTAATGCTGCCTTCCAGATGTCCTGTGGAGATGGCACCAGGGCTGGGCAGCAGAGGGATTTCACACATTCTGTGTGACACACAGAAGGAGTCACAGGGAGGCCTGTACCAGCTCCACAGAAGGAGAACTTTTGAACTCTTAGAAATAACTGGTACAGAAGGAGGGCACTTCCCATCACCAGAGGTACACAGCACTGGTCTATAAAGGCACGGGCTCAAGAAATGATGGCTCTGGGCTTCCCTGGTGGCGCAGTGGTTAAGAATCCGCCTGCCAATAAGGGGACACGGCTTCGAGCCCTGGTCCGCGAAGATCCCACATGCCGCGGAGCAACTAAGCCCGTGCGCCACAACTACTGAGCCTGCGCTCTAGAGCCCGCGAGCCACAGCTACTGAGCCCGCGCACCACATCTACTGAAGCCCCCGTGCTCCACAACAAGTGAAGCCACCACAGTGAGAAGTCCGCGCACTGCAACAAAGAGTAGCCCCCGCTCGCCACAACTAGAGAAAGCCCACGCGCAGCAACAAAGACCCAACACAGCCAAAAATAATAAATAAATATAAATAAATGAGATGATGGCTCTTTTATTATTATTAATTTAGGGGTTTCAAACCTAGAGCAATCAGAGGGTAAGGCAGAGATGGGGGAAGGAAATAGAGGCAAGCAACCATGATGGGCTCTGACAGAATGCTCTCTTTTCAAACTGAAAGTGGGGGATTCTTTGAGGCCATTTTGGGCAGGAACGGGCAAGGGATTTCCTCTTCAGCTGGGCATCAGATTTACCCCTCCTAAAATCTGCCTCGGGAAGGTGACTGGGTGTCCAGACTCTGGGTGTCCAGGGTCCATGAATAGGTATTTGTGATGTCTTTATTTTTGCTAAGGGTATTGGTTGCTCAGAGAGGTTAAGTAGTTTGCCCAAGGTCACACTGCAACTGAGTGGCCAAGGGAACAGCCAACCTTAACCACTGCAGAAGACTAAAAGTACTTAAAAACTAAAGCTCATCTAGTTTGGTGCTTCTCAAACTTTACCCAAAAAACTTGCTAAAACTAAACTGTTTTGGTGGGTTTTAGTAACTTGCATTTAAAAAAATACCTCTGGAGATTCTGATGCAGGGGTAGGGGTGACTTTGGTGGTAGTTGAGCCCCAGACTCTGGAGACCCACCAACTGGGTTTAATGTCCTGTACTACTACTTACTGGCTCTCTGTGCATTTTTCTCATCAGCAAAATGGTGATATACACCTGAAGCTAACACAATATTGTAAATCGACTACACTTCAATTTTTTCAAATGGTGATATTAATACAACAGGTTGTTGTAAGGAATTCTCGAGTTCAATATAATATATTCAATACAATAAAATAATAATAAACAACAAAATAATTTAACATATTTAATACAAGATAATATAGATATATTAACATAACAATGTATTTAATAAAAGTATCAATTATTCTATTGTATTAATATATTTTATATATTTATTTAAAATAAGTATATAAATTATTTACTAATAAAGAACTTGGAATAGTGCCTGTCATTCATAAGTACTACTTAAGTGCTAAATATTTTGTTTACCCCATGTGATAGGGAGCTTGCTACCTCCCAAGGCAGCTCCTGCCATCTTTGGTCAGCCCCAGGCTGTGCCCACTGGCCACAGTGGTGAAGCAGTTTGCAGCAGTCCCTTCAGCTGGATCTCTATACCCTCATACACAGAGTTGATTGAAAATTTCTATTTGGCTTTTTCAAATACAAACCCCAAAAGGCTGAGAGCACACACCCTCTAGCCACTAAGGGGACCCATACATGGTGCTTGGAGGCACTGCTGGGATGGGTAGCTGGGGTTCCAAGGCTCATTCTCCACTGGCTTGTTTGGTGTTCTTTGGGAAGGTGCTTTCTCTCTGGGGCCTCAGTTTCTGTTAAGTAGGGGCTAGGAATGGGGTAGGTGTATCTCACGGCGCGACTAGCTCTAACAATAGTGGGGAAAAGTTATTAACCACTGGCCCTTCAGGGCTCTAGGACCCTGGAGCAGGAAACAGGAATTGCCCAGATGCTCACCCCTCTCCCAAGCCACCAACCCAAGTCTTGATAGTATTTTTGTTTTTCTTTTCTTTTGCTCTGTGCACATGGTAGGTCTCAAACCGCACAGAATTAGGAGAGTGGGAGGCGTATGATGTAGGATCTTGAGAAAGGAACCTGGCCCCATCCCCACCCCAAAGCCCCCTGCTGAGCTGCCACTCCCACCTCTTTTGTTCCTCCTTAATCACCAAATCTTTCCTCCTAGCTTCCAGGCTCTTCCCTTCCAGACCTGCTAGCCTCCCTCAGGCCCCATAGGCCCTCAAAACGTTGTGTGTACCCAATTCTGAGTTGGGGGGCTCTTAGAACCAAGGACATTTCATTATCTTTTTCATTGAACCTGTTCCTATTGGGAATCTCCGGTGCGCCATATCCTGTGAGAGGCCCTGGGTGATAAGGAAGTAATTTAAACAGAGGGGAACTTTGCTCTCAGACACTCATCTCCTGGGGGAGCCGGGACGGGGGCGGGGGGAGGAGAGTACAGCCAAACAGGTCAGTACATAAATTAAGTGATTTCAGATACTGTAGTGATCAGAACTATAAGGGAAATAAAACAGGGCGAGGGGACAGAACATGAAACGGGGGCAACTTTAAACAGAGAAGGAAGGTCTCTCTTTGGAGGTGATATTTGAGCTGAGACACAGATGGTAAGTGAAAGAGGTAACAAGTACAAAGGCCACCAAAGAAACAAGCCCAATGGGGTGAGATTTAAAATTCCAAGTTTCCCGGTCTCATAAAAACAAAGGTCTCTGGGAGAATCCCAGAGACTTTTGGGAGGAGGGGGCCTTCAGTTTTAGCCCATAATGTGGGTGAGTGGAGGCGCGCCCTCTAGTGGTGACAAGAGTTAAATTTCACATAGCTGACCTGGAATGCCGCATGCTTGTGACTTGACTCTGGGCTAATTATGAGTTTCACTCATTCCTTTCTCTCCCGCACTTATTCATTCAACAGATATTTACTGAGCAGTGTGCCAAGCAATAACTCTAGATGCTGGGGGTAGAGTTGTGAAACCGACAGTGAAGGTCCCTGCCCTCCTGGAGTCGATACCCTAGGGAACAGTTCTTAGCTCACTACTCTACCCCCACTGCCCCTCTGCCCTCCAGTATTCTGCAGCTTAACTGGCCTCCTAATGATCCAACGGGCAGATATCGTTGCTTCAGCGTCTTTGCATCTGCTGTTCCCTTCCATCCCTGGAAAGCAGGTCCCTGCTTCTTTGCACTGCTGGTTCGGGTCTCAGCTCAAAAGTGACCAAGTCAGAAAGATGTGAACTTATTTTGTTTGTTGTTTGCCTGTTCTCTTCACTAAACTATAAGATTCCATGAAAGTTACCATTTTCTTGGAATCCCTCAGCCTAGCGTTTGATAGGCGCGCAGTAAACTTACTGAATGGGTTTATGATCCTGCACCCCGGCTTGTTTCAGAAGACAGTGAACTGTAAGTGAATGAGTTGGACAAAACAGACAAAAAAAATCCCTGCCCTAAAACAACAACAACAACAAAACACCTTGTCCAGAGCATTTTCAATTAAAATTGCAGCCCCCGCACTACCAGTGCCCCCTTTCCCTGCTTTATTTTTTTCTATACATGTATCACTTTCTAAACTATTATAATTTACTCCTCGGTGTTTGCGTGTCTCCGCCACTAGAATGTAAGCTCCACGAAGGCAGGGGATTTTGTCCATTTTGTTCACCACCCTACCCTCAGTGCCCAGAACAGTGTTGGCACCCAGCAGGTGCACAATAAATAGAGAATGAATGAACTCCAGATCACAGTCTGCTTTTTTTCTGCAGACCTTGAGTCACCTTGTTCCAAGGGGGAAACGGGCTTCAGGAGGCGCCCAGAGGTGACTTCAGGTGGCGCGACCCAGGAGTCCGAGCTCTGGAAGAAGGGCCACTGGAGCAGCTGTGGAGATGTGAGGCGCCGGCAGCAGGAGAGCCGTGAGGCCCGGGCGCTGGGGCACTTCCAGGAAGAGGCGCGGACGCTGACGGCGCGGGGCCAGGGACTGTGGGCGGTACCGTCCGATGGAACGAGTCACCTGACTCGTGCAGGCCACGCCCACCCCCTCGTGGGCGGGGAGCATGCAAATCAGCACGCGGCGGCGGCCAATCGTGGTGCGCGCCGGGGGTCCGGGGCCCAGGGATCCGGGACGCTGCCTCGCGCGCAGGCTTTCGTCTCTGCAGACCCGGGCTTTTGCAAGCGGCGTGGCGGGCTTGCGAGCTTGTGCTGTAGTCGCTTCCTCGACCTTCTCGTCTTTAGCGGCCGGCCGGGTCAGGCCGGACCCGCGCAGGGGCCCAGGCGGCGGCTGCCTCAGCCGGAGGCGGAGGCGGAGGTGCGGGGGGGGGTGGGGGCCGCTGCCTTCGCAGGCGCCTGGGCCGGCCCGCGCCTTTTCAGCGTGCTCCATGCATCCGGAGCCCGCCCCGCCCCCGAGCAGCAACAGCCCTGAGCTTCCCCTCAGCTGCGGCAACACTACCAGCGGCAGCCGCCGGAGCCGCCGGCGCAGCGGGGACGGGGAGCCCCCGGGGTCGCCGTCGCCCCCGCCGCCCGCCGTGACCTACCCGGACTGGATCGGCCAGAGTTACTCGGAGGTGATGAGCCTAAACGAGCACTCCATGCAGGCGCTGTCCTGGCGCAAGCTCTACTTGAGCCGCGCCAAGCTCAAAGCCTCCAGCCGGACTTCGGCTCTGCTCTCCGGCTTCGCCATGGTGAGCTCGGGCCGCCGTGCCCTGTCCCCTTTCAGGTCTGGCCACTGTCACCCGCAGACTTGACGGGGCCCACAGGGGAGCTGGCTGGGCGGGCCAGGCGGGCTGGGGGTGAAGGGAAGAGCTGGGAGAAAGCTGTCGTGGACGCGGGAGGGGTCCAGAGGTGCTGGATATGAGAGGTGGGCGACACGTGACACCCGATGTGGGAGACGGTATCATACACATGTCCAGGGTTGGGGGGCTCAGATACCTTCAGATGGGCAAGCTTGATGCAGCAAGGAGGGAGAAACAGCAGGATCCTCGACGTAGATCTGTAAGAAGACATTCCCACAGATGTTCAGGGGGAAAGGAAAGACATAACGTGGACTGATCTCTTTGGAAGCAGGTATCAGGAGGTTGGGAGGTAAAGGACTCCTGAGGCGTCTCCCTAGTTCCCCCACACTTGAGGCCAGGTTCTTTTATTACCTGGTAGAGGGGATTTCCCGACACCCTGTCTCCTATGGCATTTTCCGAGGCCTCAGCCTGGGGGTTTGACAACCGCTCCCCACCTCAATTTCTTCTCCAGAAACTTGCCAGTGAGTCACTGGGTGTGGGGGAGCAGCATGGGACATGTTCCCGTTGAATGGGCTCTTTCTTGATGTAGCTGGTGGACTTAGTTTCCGCTCCCCATTCGGGCTGGGTCGGAGTGAGAACCAGCCTCTGGGGAGTAGGGTAGGTGAGGCTGCAAGTTGGGCTGAGAAGTGGCCCCGAGGATGCCTTCATGCTGGGGATCTTGGAGTCTCCCAGGGCAGGGAGCTACAGAACAAGCCCTGATAATCACTTTCAGTGACCTCAGCCTGCATGAATGGGGTCTGCTCCCCCTCCCCCAAGGTTTTTAGCCCAGAGCACTCTTGCCTCACCAGTGAGTGAGGTAATTCCCTGGCCTTAAGGGAGGGGTGGCTGCACCCTTCGTGTTTTCTTGGGAAAGGAGCGTGTCTGGCACTCTCCCTGTGCTCCTCAAACTAGAGGGCGATGCACGGGAGCAAGAACTTTTTAGAAGCCCTTAGCAGTCCCAGAGCACCCTGGGGCCACGGTGGAAAGGCCAGGTGATTGAGGTTGGGGAAGAGCTCTCCCGGCTCTGCCACTTGCTGCCTGTGCGCCCTCAGACTAATCCCTATGTGGGCCTCGGTTTCTGAATTGGTGAATGAAGGCTGCTACTGAGTTTCTCTGACTTTCAGAATTTAATCGAGGAAGCCTTTGAGAGGGGAGGAGAGAATGTGTGTGTTTGTAAGAAGTGTCACTCTAGCTTTTAATTTAGGTCTATATGAAGGGGTGCTGTCCTATCAGCCCCAAATCCTAGGAATAGCTGACACTTACCAAGCACCCACTAGGTGCTTGGCACTGTGTAGGTTCCCTAACTTATGCACTAAGTCCTCGACCACTCTTTGAGGTAGTTTTTTCATGGGACTTTCCCGAGGCCACACAGCTCACTGCTGGAGCGGGATTTGAACCCAGGACGGCTGACATCCAGAACTCTCTTGGACACTTGTACCATTTGTGGTGTATGGAGCTTTGAGCCATGTCCTGCCAGGGACCTGTTAGGACCAGGCCTTGTAGGGAACGAGAAATAGAGCAGAAAAACTTCTCTTAAGCAAAATAAAATGTTACAGTTAGGGGGTGGGTGTCGGCTCTTCACAGCAGCTCTCTGGGTTTCAGATGGTGGGATGCTTATATTCCTCTGTTTTCTTTTTTCTTTTTCTTTTTTTTTTTTTTTTTTGCTGTACGCGGGCCTCTCACTGTTGTGGCCTCTCCTGTTGTGGAGCACAGGCTCCGGACGCGCAGGCTCAGCGGCCATGGCTCACGGGCCCAGCCGCTCCGCGGCATGTGGGATCCTCCCGGACCGGGGCACGAACCCGCGTCCCCTTCATCGGCAGGCGGACTCTCAACCACTGCGCCACTAGGGAAGCCCTGCCTATTCCTCTTTTTCTTGGGGTCATAAATTCACAGCTGCCCAGGCCCCTTCCCACTCCAGGAGAAGTAAGGGTGACGCTTTCCTGCCTTCTTGAATCGTGTCTTAGAAGCCGGGCCTCCTAATCAGATGTCATCTCCCTCTTCCTCTTGCTAAAAACAGTGTGGGGAAGTCAGGCAGCAGGGGTGGCCAGAGGCACTTGGTGGGCCTTGACTCACCCAGGCTGTTTCTTAGGGACCTTTATTTTACCCAGTCAGGGTGGAGAAGGCTTCCTGGCTCCACTGATGAAATCCCCAAAATTCTGCCAGCCGGGAAGGCTAAACCCCATAACCAGCCTCTGTTCTGGGGAAGCAGTTACAAGAGAGTGCATTTGCCATGAGTCTGGAAATGAGTGGAGGAGATGGCGTTAGGGTGGAGAGCGGGTGCTCAGCAGGGCGGGTCTGCCCGCATCCCGATCCCACCAAAGCCACCCAGCCTCGTGAAGGATACTTGGAGAGGAAGGGGTGCCACACAGCCAAGCGCCATGGAAACTAGGGTGAGCAGGTTTCCTGGACTACTCTCCCTTGGCCTGTGAGTCAGCACAACCAACTTCCTGCCCCCAGAGGGCTTCCTTCCTAGAGACCTGGAACACCAGAAGAAGTGACATGACGTGACCTTTGATTTCCAAGGGTGGGAGAGTTGGTGAGGATGCCAGACTCACCTGCGCACAAGGTGAGATTGAGGGAGGGTCTCCCAAGAGCCTGGAGGGGATGGAGAGACTCCCCGTTCATGGGTGGAAGGGCCTGGCCAGGTGCCCTGAGGCCGTGGGACCTCAGACAACGGCTTTAGTCTTCGGGGCCAGTTTTCTCATGTGTGCAAAGGAGGCACATATTCTGTTCTCCCGTGGACTTGCATGTGGAGTCATTACAAGGTCCGATGGCCCACGAAGGATTGAGGAATTGTCTTCAGACAAGATTCCCGTTCCTGATGGCATTTCCAGAAATGGCAGAACTTGTCTGGGCTCAGCACCCAGACTCTTAAAACCAGGGGCCCTGGATGTAGCACATGATCAGCAGCCTGCAAGTGCTCCTTGAGCCGAGGGTGCCATGACTCGGGCCATCTGTGCCTCAGTTTACCTCTCAGCAAGAGGCAGCCAGCCTCGGCCTGACCCTGTCCCCTTGGGGCCGCGGTGAGCACACGTAGCCATCGTGGTGTGCTGGGAAGGGCAGCCTGTAACGTTAGCCTAAGCAGTAGATAATTGGGAAGGGTAAACAAAATGCTTTCTGTGACCTGGGATCAATTATTTTTGGATTATCTGCCTCCTCAAGTTCTCCACCTGCCAGCACCCTTTTGTTCCCAGGTTCCAGAGTGGGTTCAGAAGCTGCTTGGAATTTCTCTGAAAATGAGTTGGAAGGAAGGGCTCAAATCATAAGGCATTATTGAGCCTCTGTGACACGTTCCGAGTTCAGGGGGCGTGGAGATGAGGAACAAATTACTCATGGTGCTCATTACTTTTTTTCTTTTTTAATATTTATTTATTTATTTATTTTATTTTTGCTGCATCGGGTCTTAGTTGCGGTTCGTGGCATCCTCCACTGCGGCGTGTGGGCTTCTCTCTAGTTGTGGCCCACGTGCTCAGTAGTTTTGGTGTGTGGGCTTAGTTGCCTCATGGCATGTGGGATCTTAGTTCCCCAACCAGGGATCGAACCCACGTCGCCTGCTTTGGAAGGCAGATTCTTTATTTTATTTTATTTATTTTATTTTTGGCTGCATTGGGTCTTCGTTGCTGCGCGCGGGCTTTTCTCTAGCTGCAGCGAGCGGGGCCTACTCTTCATTGCGGTGCACTGGGTTCTCATTGCGGTGGCTTCTCTTGTTGCAGAGCACGGGCTCTAGGCACGCGGGCTTCAGTAGTTGCAGCACATGGGCTCAGTAGTTGTGGCTCTTGGGCTCTAGAGTACAGGCTCAGTAGTTGTGGCACACAGGCTTAGTTGTTTTGCGGCATGTGGGATCTTCCCGGACCAGGGCTCGAACCCCTGTCCCCTGCATTGGCAAGCGGATTCTTAACCACTGCCCCACCAGGGAAGTCCTGGTGCTCTTTACTCATGCTAATCATTGCCATTGTCGATTGGGCTCTTGGAATAGGCTAGACGTTGTACTAAGTATGCTCCTTGTACTATCTCTTGTGATTTTCACAGCCTGGGGAGTGAGGGTAGGTGTGGTTCCGCAGTGAATGACTTGTCCGAGGTTACCTGGCTGGTAAGCTGTGGGGCCCTGTGACTGTGGTGTGGCCCCACTGCTACGGGAGAGGAAGCACCAGAGAGAGTGGTGGGAGGACCGAGCTGGGAGGCTCGCGTATTGTAGAGCAGAGTAAGAACCGGGACTCTGGAGCCAGACAGCTTGGGTTCAAACCCCGGCTCTACCACTTATAACTGTGAGATCCTGGGGAAATTGCTTAATGTCTCTGGGCCTCAGCCTCCTCTTCTGTAAAATGGGGGTAATAGTAATACCAACCTCATAGGCTTGGTGTGAGGATTCATTTGTATTTGCAAAGCACTTAGAAAAGTACCTGGCCCAGGTACAACGGAAACTCTCTCACCCTTGTTCCCATGATGTTGGGACTGCTTTTTTTTTTTTTGGCCATGCTGTGGCATGTGGGATCCTAGTTTCCCCACCAGGAATTGCATCCGGGCCCACGACAGTGAAAGCACTGAACCTTAACCACTGGACCACCAGGGAATTCCCAGGGCTTCTTTTATAAGGGTTAAATGGTTTAGAAGAATGTGATTCCAGCCTAGCCTCGAGGGTGGTAGAGTTAGGGCTTAGGGAAGAACCCTCTGTCAGAGGAAGTATTAGGAGCACAGTTACTAAGGTGAGGAATTATAGGGTCTCCAGGAAAAGGCAGAGAGTGTGGTGTGGCTGGAGTTGAGGGTGTGTTGGGGATAGTAGAGGAAGATGAATCTAGCCAGACTAGATGGTGCAGGGCCTTGACTTGCTGTTTGGGACGTTTGAACTCTGGTATCGGCAATGGGGAGCCATGGAAGGTTTTGGAGCAGAGGAGTTCCATGATGAATTCTTGAATAATGTTGAAGATGTTACTATTTACTGAACACCAGGCAAGAGCCTGGATCCTTTTCTTTCATTCTTACTTAATCCTCAGAACAGCTCTTAAACATATGTACTGTCACCTCCGCAGAGGCTTACAGAGGTTCTGATCACCCAGCTAGTAGATTTCAAGCCCCAGTCCCTCTGACTTGGAGTCTTTTCTACTCAACCACCCTCTCACCGTGTCCCTTGCTGTTAGTTGAAAACTGGGCCTTTGAAGTCTTCCAGATGTGCAGTTCTGCACTCTGGGCCATGTACAAATGGAACTTTGCTGAATGTCCCAAGGGGAAGGCACTCCCTGCCTAGCGGAGAAGCCTTTTGGAAAACTTCACAAGTGCCTGTGGCACGTGTCTGGAATTTTCAGCCAGGGTCTCTGTTGAGCTCAGCTGATTTCTGCTGGATCCAGGGCTGATGAAGGAGAGCTCTAGGGCTTCCCAAGGTGGCACTGTGGTAATCAATGTTGGGAAGGCGATTCCCTGGAGAAATGAAACTGAGAAAGTTTAAACAAGAGCAAGTTTCTCTCTGGTGGAACTTCTTCTGGGAGGCCTTGAATATGCTCCCCAGAAGGGATGCCTTAAGCTGATAGAAACACGGGAATTCCCTGGCAGTCCAGTGGTTAGGACTCCATGCTTTCACTGCCAAAGGCGTGGGTTCAATTCCTGGTCGGGGAGCTAAGATCCCGCAAGCTGTGCGGTATGGCCAAAAAAAACAAAAAGAAAACGGATGGAACCACAAACTCTTCAGAGGAGAATCTTCTGGGACTGTGGTTTGACAGCCCTTCTTGGGAGCATTGGTCTAACCCAGGAACGGACCAACTTTTTCTATAAAGTAAGTATTTTCAGCTTTGCAGGCCACACAGTCTCAGTGATAACTACAGGTGTCCCCTACTTTTCGAAAGTTCGCTTTACACCACCTCGCTTTTACGAAAGACCTACGTTAGTACCTGTTTTCACTAACCTGAAAGAAACCCAAAAAGAATTTTTACTTTTACCAAAGAAAGGTAAAAAGCGAAAACAGCATTTGCAGTGAGCCGTTATAGAGGCAGCCGCACCCCAAGGGGTGAGACTGGCACCACCAAACTCCCTTCCCCGGAACCGCACTCAGCATCTCGGCATCAGGTCGCCAGAGCTTTGAGCTGTGTCTTTTAGCATCTGTGCTTTAATCCCGGTTTATTTGTGCATCTGTTAGTAAGATGTCTCCTAAGGTAATTGCTCCATCCCTTTAGGCCATTTCACCTTACAAAAGGTTTCAGAGGTACATTATAGGGGGAAACCTGTACTCAATTCTGCTATTTTAGCTCAAAAGCAGCCACAGACCTTAGATAAATGAGTGGGCATGGCTGTGTGCCAGTAAAACTTTATTTGCAAAGAAGTACACTGAAGGCCAGTTTGGCGACCCCTGATTTAAGTGGTCTCCAAACTTTTTGAGTGCACACCCCGCTCAAAATATTGTCAACACTAGGTTCAGTATTTGTATACATGTGTATGCACCCTATGTGTATATGTATACGTATATGTATGGTAATGAATGATATGTGTGCTAATAAAACATAAGTATTAAAAGGTACATAGAGGACTTTCCTGGTGGTCCAGTGGTTAAGACTCCACACTTCCACTGCAGGGACGCGGGTTCAGTCCTTCGTTGGGGAACTAAGATTCCACAAGCTGTGTGGCCAGAAATTTAAAAAAAAAAAAAGTACATAAAGACAAATCAAAACAACAACAAAAAAAGTACATAAAAATACAACATTGAGGGCTTCCCTGGTGGCACAGTGATTGAGAGTCCGCCTGCTGATGTAGGGGACACGGGTTCGTGCCCCGGTCCAGGAGGATCCCACGTGCCGCGGAGCGGCTGGGCCCGTGAGCCATGGCCGCTGAGCCTGCGCGTCCGGAGCCTGTGCGTACCGCAAGGGGAGAGGCCACAGCAGTGAGAGGCCCGCATACCGCAAAAAAAAACAAAAAACAAAAAACATTGAAAAGTTGAAAGGATGAGCTGAAAAAGGAATGTCATGAGAGTTCTTAGGGTTTCCGATGGATTACATAGGATTGTCTTTGGACACTTTAGAAACCCTGGGCTGAAATACCCAAAGGTCAAGTCTTGCCTTTAATATTCGTTTAGTGAGGCCCCTAGAGGGACAAGGCCCAGTGCTGGAAGCTAGAGAAACAGGGAAGTAGAGTGGAGGAAACCAGACGTGTCATTACATCTTCAGAACGTGTTTGGCAAGCGTAGCGGTGGAGGAGAGTTGGTGGAGGGACACTTACCACCGTCTGAAAATACTTGCCTAAACGTTTAGTACCTGTCATCCTCCCTGGGGCAGGGATTCTGCTGTCTTCCTGCTTTTTCTCCAGCGGAGCCACAAGATCCTTAAGGCACATAGTAAATTCTCAATGAAAGTTGTCCATGAGGGTAATTCTCTGGCGGTCCAGTGGTTAGGACTCTGCACTTTCACTCCTGAGGGCAGGGGTTCAATCCCTGGTTGAGGAACTAAGATCCCTTAAGCCGCGCAGCGCAGCCACAAAAAAAAAAATAGTCCATGAACGAATGAATGGCCCTGTCCTCACCTGGGAGGCCATGGAACAGGGGTGACTTGGAAGGTAAAAACCTGAGGACATCAAAATTAGCCAGATGAAGAGAAAGGCTAGGCCTGTTCTCTACCCCCTCCCCCCAACCTGCAGGTTCAACCTGTTAGTGGCTTGTGACATTGATTTGCAACCGGCAGGTTTTTTGTGTGTTCTTTTTTTGGAATAAGAGTGGAATGAAACAGAAAGCAGCAGCATGCGTCACGTGTAAGAGGAGGCTGGGTTAGCACGCTTTCAGGGTAATTATTGTTTGGAGAAACTTGTTTCTGTTATAAATGGGTGTGTGTCTATTTAGGGAAACCTTTGGAATACTGGTCGATGGTGGTCAAAAGAGTTTGTAAATTACTGCATGAGCCCTCAATCCTCTCTTAATAGATAGTTTGCATCGGAGGGGGGGCCAGCAGGCTCAGGCAGCGCTCGGTGACCCAGGGTGACTGTGGCATGGCGGCTCCAGTGAACAGGAGAAGCCCAGGCTTGGGAAAGGAGAGTTGTGTCTTCCAGCTGTTGGGCGCCCGGGTCAGGCCAGGCATGGGAAGGCTGCCTTGGAAGGGCCTGGCCTCGGTGCCAGGTGGCAGGGGTCTCCATGGAGCCCAACAGGAGTGAGAAGAGTGGTTGGCATCCGGGCGTGGTGGGCAGACACCCAGCGAGGCCAGCCAGGCCCTGCCCTTCTCAGGAGCCTCTTCTTGGCTCGTGCTAGAGGTTTGGTGTCCCCGTGGCGGGGTGGTGGTGTCAAGAGGTCCGCGGACCAGAGTGAGGTGGGGCTGGCCGTCCCTCACCCTTTAGGACCCATATGGCCAGGTTTAAGCAGGCCTATGGCTGGCTGGGAGCTGTTTATTTTAGGTTAACGGCCCAGCACTCTGGCTATATTTACCTTGCGAAGCTGCTTGCAATCTGATCTGATCTCTCTGGGACTCAGCTGGGGCCCTGGGAGTTGCCTGCCAGATTCCGAGATGGCCCCCCCTGGCTTTACCCTCCCTGCCCTTGGGGAGATTTCCAAAGTGGGACGCATTCTGAAAAAAGCAGTAGTTTTTATTCCTGTGAACAGTTTTCCTCAGGAGCCATGATTTGTGCCAGCCATTCGTTCACGCAGCCCCAGGACACTGAGCTTGGTCCCCAATGTGGGAACGGTACACACAGCCCGCCAGCGTGCTCCAAGTTCCAGGAACTGTAGGGTCCGGCGAGGATGATGGGGTTTCTTCTGGAGCACGGCAAGGCCCCTTCTCCTCAGAAGGCCCAGCGTCACAGGCTGAGCTGCCCAGGCTCCCCACCAGCCCAAGACCTCGGGGGAAATTCTGGTGTCCCCAGGCCAGGTGTGTCCCAACAGCTGTGTGTACGGCTCTAGAGCCTGAGGGTCCGGCAAGGTGGTCCCTGTCCTGCCAAGGTGGCCATCTGGCCAGCTGTGCCGTGGGGCACGCATTCTCCTTGTACCGAGGGTTTGGAGCTGGAGCAGGCCAGGCCCAGAGTGGGGGGTCTGAGCCCCTCACCCTCCCCAGGGAACAGAACACGGGCACACAGGGTCAGCTCCCAGCAGCCTCAGCTGAGGGCGTACAGGGGCTGTTTGTCTTCCACTTTAAGCCCCGCGTTTTTCTTTTTAACTAAGAGTTATTGAGTACCTTCTGGGGGCTGGCCCTTTGTTAAACCCCTGTCAAGACCTCATTTAATCCCCTCAGTGATTGTCTTAGTCTGTCTGGGCTGCTATAACAGAATACCACAAGCTGGGTGGCTTATAAACAACAGATGTTTATTTCTCACAGTTCTGGAGACTAGAAGTCCAAGATCAAGGTGCCAGCAGATTCAGTGTCTGGTGAGGGGCTGGCTTCCGGGTTCATAGACACTGACTACTGTCCTCACCTGGCAGGAGTGGTGAGGGGGTCTCTGCTGGGGGCAACTCTCCTGTAAGGGCACTAGGGCACCACCCCCAAGACATAATCACCCCCAAAGGCCCTACCTCCTCACACCATCACCTTGGGGGTTAGGATTTAAAATATGAATTTAGAGGGTTTGCAGACATTCGGTCTGTAGTAGCAGGTGTGAGGAAAATGGTATTACCCCCTTTGCACAGAGCCTCAGTTTCCTCATTTGTAAAAAAGTAATAATAATGTTGCTAGTAATCATTGACACTTTATTAAGCGTATATATATATATATATATATGACAGATCTTGTGCTAAGGGCTTTGTATTCATTAATCTGTTGAACCCTCATAACAGCCCCTATTTTATAGATGTAGAACCTGTGGCATAGAGAGGTTACCAGCTTTGTAAGTGGAGGAGCCAGTTCACTCCGAATGGCTCTGTAGAGGTAGAGATACCAGGCTTAAGAGAACATATACCTGTATATGTGTGTGTCGTTCCCCCTGCCCCTGCCGCCGTATAGACCCCCAGCAACCAGCTCAGGGCCTGATGCACCTAATGGGTCTGGACATTTCAGGTGAGTGAATTAGTAGCCAGTGGACCTGAGGCAGCCAAGCAACAGACTCTCCTGCTGGTCCCTTCTCCGGTTTCAGGTTCCGGGGCAGCAGGCCAAAACAGGAAGAGGAAGTGCTGGGGAGGGGGGAACGTGGCAGGAGGTACGCCCTGCCGGAGGTGCCCCCCTTCTCCAGTGTGGTCAGGCCCGGGGACAGAGACCAGGGAGCCCGGGGTGCAGCCCTTAACCTGCCGTGCCCTGGTGGCCTGCCCGGATGCCCTGCATCCCTCACCCGCGTGTGCTGAGCAATCTCAGCGTTGGCCTTAGGCCACCAGTGAGTGATCCTAAAAATGGTCAGAATCCTCATGGCACTGCCCCAGATTTAGATGGGCTTGAAACATTTTACAAACTCCTGGGATGAAAAGTTTATACAATCATCAGTTGTGGGAATTCTAAGACAGAAGTCTGTGACTCCTGTTGAAATTGTCTGCAAAGTCATATGACTGTATATACCTGGCTGTCTTAAGGCGTATCCAGTATTTTCACCAAATTCTCAAAGTGTCCAACCCCAGATCAGCTCTAGACAGCGACCTTAATTTTGCCACATACCCTCCTTTTTCAGAGACAACAGGGAAGGTCTTGACCAAGGTCACCCAGGGAAGCAAGGGTGTTTCTGGAGCCAAAACCCAGGGCTGCCAATTTGGCTTTGGTTTTCTCAGGCTGGACAGGAGGACAGAAACCCAGCGGGTTTCATATAGAGACACTGGGATTGAGGGTGAGGTTTTTAAACTGAATAACAATAATAATAGTAAAGCCTCTTTTATTGAGGGTTTACTCTGTGCCAGGCACTGAGTATTTAATGTGGGATTAACTCAGTCCTCACAACTCTGAGTGATGTACCAGTCTTTTTTTTTTTTTTTGGCCACACCGTGCAACTTGTGGGATCTTAGTTCCCCGACTAGGGATTGAACCTGGGCCCCGGCAGTGAGAGCACCTAGTCCTAACCACTGGACTGCCAGGGAATTCCCCCAATTTTCTATTTTTTTAATTATTAATTAATTAATTGATTAATTTTGGCTGATCTGGGTCTTAGTTGTGGCATGCGGGATCTAGTTCCCTGACAAGGGATCAAACCTGGGCCCCCTGCATTGGGAGTGCGGAGTCTTACCCACTGGACCCCCAGGGAAGTCCCCCAATATTCTGTTTTTTACAGATAAGGAAACTTAGGCCCAGAAATTTAAAGGAACTTGCCAGAGCCTCACAGCCTAATAAAGGGCAGAGCAGTCAGGGCTCAAAGCAGGCAACCTGGTTCCAGAGCCTGTGCTCCTAACCACTGCCCTACACTGCCTTTCCAGGCCTAGGAAGGCTGTGGAGGTACAAGAAATGAAAGCAAACAGGGCCAGGCCTTACAAACAAGAAAGCTGGGAAGGAAGGAGCCCACCCCCTCCCCCGGAGTAAGGAGGGGTCGGGGCAGGTGTGGGGCTCGTGGGTACATTTCAGCATCAAGCCTCCCCCTTCTGAGCCTGGCACACACAGCGAACCCTTTATGAAGGTCATTCTCCTTAATGGTGTTGCCGTTGGCACTTGCTTCCCCACTCCCTCCAGCCTCTGCAGACAGACCCTGGCAGTGTGCCCACTGCCCGCTTCTCCCGGCCCATATCTGATGAGCTGGATCCTTCACATGGGGGTGATTTGCAAGGCCCAGGTGACAGGAGGTGGGTGGCGGGCCTGGAGCATGCCCCTGGTGACCCCAGATCCACAGGTCTCCAGGAACTGGGGATCAGCCCTGGGGCCCTGAGCCCAGCACTGGGGCTGGAGGAGGAGATGGCCCTGGGGCTTGCCGACTGCACCGCAGCACCCAGCCAGAGCCCAACTCTTCTGGGAAGCCTCTCTTAATTCCTTCTTGGTTGGTGCACTGTGTTCTCAGAAAGGGCCCAGGCATGACCTGGGAGGGCCTTCATCCCTTCACCCCACCCCTCTCCTTGTCCCCAGAGCAGGGCATGAGGAAACCTCTGCTTGGGACTTCCGTGGTGGCGCAGTGGTTGAGAATCTGCCTGCCAATGCAGGGGACACGTGTTCGAGCCCTGGTCCGGAAAGATCCCACATGCTGCGGAGCAACTAAGCCCATGCACCACAACTACTGAGCCCGCGTGCTGCAACTACTGAAGCCCGCGTGCCTAGAGCCCATGCTCGGCCACAAGAGAAGCCACTGCGATGAGAAGCCCACGCACCACGATGAAGAGTAGCCCCTGCTCTCTGCAACTAGAGAAAGCCTGTGCGCAGCAACGAAGACCCAACACAGCCAAAAATAAATAAAATAAATTTATTTTAAAAAATAGAATAATTTTCAATAAGAAACCTCTGCTTGGGAATTGGGAGTGTGGTGCCAACAGGAAGGGAGCCTTTTTTCATTCATGTAAACTTTTTTATCATAGTGAAATTTACATAAAACTTACCATTTTAACCATTTGTGATGATTACTATTTGGGAGGTGTTTGCCATCTACCAGGAGCTCTCATTTAATTGTTAAAATAATCCTGTTAACTGATACCATATCCCTACTTTACAAATAAGAGAGTTGAGGCACAGAGAGGTTCAGTGACTTTCCCAAGGACACGTAGCTCGTGAGTGGCAGAACTGGGATTCAAATCCAGGCAGCCCGGGCTCCAAGCCTGCGCCCTCTACCAGTACTTCCTGCCGCTTCTCAACCCTAAGTGGGTGGGTCGTCTTATCCCCATTATACAGATATGGACACTGAGGCTCAGAGAGGCTAAGTGACTTACCCAGGGTCCCAGAGCTTGATGGGAGGAGAGCTTCTGAGCCATGACTATCCTGTCACTTAGCCCACCTCTTCCTCCCCCCCCCCACCCCAGGTGGCGATGGTGGAGGTGCAGCTGGACGCTGACCACGACTACCCGCCGGGGCTGCTCATCGCCTTCAGTGCCTGCACCACGGTGCTGGTGGCCGTGCACCTGTTTGCGCTCATGATCAGCACCTGCATCCTGCCCAATATTGAGGCGGTGAGCAACGTGCACAACCTCAACTCGGTCAAAGAGTCGCCCCACGAGCGCATGCACCGCCACATCGAGCTGGCCTGGGCCTTCTCCACTGTCATCGGCACGCTGCTCTTCCTGGCTGAGGTCGTGCTGCTCTGCTGGGTCAAGTTCTTGCCTCTCAAGAAACAGCCGGGTCAGGTGCGGCCCACCAGCAAGCCCCCGGCCAGCGGCGCAGCCGCCAACGTCAGCGGCAGCACCGGCGGCATCACCCCAGGACAGGCCGCCGCCATCGCCTCCACCACCATTATGGTGCCCTTCGGCCTGATCTTTATCGTCTTTGCTGTCCACTTCTACCGCTCACTGGTCAGCCATAAGACGGACCGACAGTTCCAGGAGCTCAATGAGCTGGCCGAGTTTGCCCGCCTGCAGGACCAGCTGGACCACAGAGGGGACCACCCCCTGACCCCCGGCAGCCACTATGCCTAAGCCCTCCTGGGCTGGGCACTTCGGAGCTTTGGCCTTACGCCCTTCCCCACGACCTTGTCCCGGCCCAGCCTCAAGGACAGCCCGTATAGGGGGCTGGGCTTTTGTCAGGGGGCAGAGAGTGGAGGGAAGAGGCTTTTTTTTAAAGAGAAATTACTGCACTTTGAAACTTTCCTCTAAGAGAATAAGCACTTCCTGTTCTTCCAGCTCCAGGTTCACCTCCTGTTCTGAAGCCACCGGTGGGAGCCAGAGAGGGGACAAACGCTCCCTTTGTCCCTCCTCCTCCCCTGTGCCAGTGCCACCTGGGTGCCTCCTGTCCTTTCCGTCTTGACCCCCCTCCCCGTTCAGTGTCGATTGTGTGCGTGTGTGTGCGTGTGCGAACGCAGAAATATACTCATAAGGGACACCTCCTCTTGTGTCTGTATTTGTTGGGTCTGGACTGCCTGGTATTTTCTCCTGGTGCCCCAATAGGTGAGCCTCTAAACAAAAAAATTTTTTTCAACATTTTGGGAAATTTCAAACCTACCCCCAAAAGTTCCATGAAGAGTAACTGAAATATATATACAGTCAGTTCTTATTCGCAGTGGTTCTGTTCTATAGTCACAGAACACTGAATTAGTATTTCTCCTAAGAGAAATATGGGGTTATGTTCCTGCAAGCCTCTGGTCACAACATTTTTGTCAACCAATCAATACACAGCCTTGTGTTTTGTGTGTTTCTTTTTAAAGACGCCTTAATATGTTATATATAACATTGAACTTACACGCTATTGCTATCACAACAGCACTATCACTCACTTGTGACTGAAACTTACATAACACACATTTTCTCCGTAAGGCACATCACAGCCTTCCTGTGCTCTGAACACTAGACAGCACTTCATTGTTACCCTTGGGGACCATCTTAATTAGTGAAATCACCAACAAAAAGCACCAAAATGTGAAAAACGTAGCACTAAATAGACTGTGAAAAGGATACTTGTTTACAGCATGAGCTGAAAGAAGGCAGAGGGTCACCTTGTTTGACCTCAGCAAGTAGGCAAATTTGCAAATACTGAAAGTGTGAGTAATGAGAATGACAGTATGTTTTCTCCCTGAGCCATATGCATTAGTTACAGATTTCTTCCTTAAACCAAGGACATTCCTCTACAGAACCACAATTCGATGATCAAATTCAGGAAATTTGACATTGATGCGATACTATTATCTAATACAACAACATTCATTTTCAGTTTCCCTCTTTGTCCTAATCATGTCCTTTCTTGTAGTGATTTTTCCATCCAGGATCATGCACTGCATTGGGTTGTCATGTCTCTTTAGTCACCTTTTATTTGGGACAGCCTTTCTTTGTCCTTTGTAATATCAACATTTTTGAAGAGTCTGAGCCAGTGTTTTGTTTTTTTTTAACATCTTTATTGGAGTATAATTGCTTTACAATGGTGTGTTACTTTCTGTTTTATAACAAAGTGAATCAGTTATACATATACATATGTTCCCATATCTCTTCCCTCTTGCGTCTCCCTCCCTCCCACCCCTCCAGGCGGTCACAAAGCACTGAGCTGATCTCCCTGTGCTATGCGTGAGCCAGTGGTTTTGTAGAATGCTGCCTCTGTCTTGTTTCTCTGATATTTCCTCATCTGTATGATCAGGTTATGCATTTTGGGAGGAATTTTTTCTCCATTTTGCAGATGACAAAAATTGATGTCCAAAGAGGATGTTTTCGAGCCTGGAAATCTGGCTCAGAGCCTAGACACTCAAAAAATCTTACGTAGACTGATTCTGGCTTTGCTTAAGAAATCGGAAGATCCAGCAGCAGCATTACTGGGCCTGCCTTCTTGCAGAGCAACAATGAACAGGAGCTGAGTTGCAGCTACCTCTTACCCAGGAGATGTATTTGCCACAGTCCCCACCACTCCCTATTGTATGACACCAGCCCAGCTTCATATGTTACTCACCTGGCCCCAGAGGGCATTTGTGTTTGACAGCTCATTCTGTCCCATAAACCTGATACAGAAAGTGGTTTTATAAAAACACAAGTGCTCTGGCTGAAGTGAGAGTTGGTTGTGGGAAAGTGTGGCCTTAAGCTTTTGTCCTTCTGTGCAGACTTGGACATGGCCACAGCAGCTTGGTGGGCTGAGTGGAGGAGGGGGACCCCTTTATCCTACTGCAGCTTGCCTCTGTCCTGCATGATATACACCAGGACCCACCCCTCCCCTGTCCCCAGAAGGCCCTCTGACTGGGACCGAGTAGGGTGGGGCAGGTGCCCCTGTGTGAAAATCTCCACTGCTCGCCAGAGAAAACCTAGGCATCTTTCATCCTTCCCCTAAGATACCCACCTCCCTGCTTCTGCAGAGACCTGGGTAGATAATACATTCATAGGTTCCAAACACAGCAGTGAAAAATTGCTGTCCCTCCCCTGTTCCCAGGTTCCCAATTCTCCCCAGAGACAACCATTGTTGCCAGTTTATTTTGTTCCCATCTAGACATTTTATACATAAACAAGTACACATCCTACCTTTTCTGAAAAAATGGTAGTTTTCTATACGCACTGCCACTGTTCTCACCTTAAGAGCAGACAGGCCTAAGTTTAAGCACAGTCACTTTCTAGTTTGGTGACTTGTGAGCCTCCCTGAACCTCAGTTTCCTCCTCTAAAATGACACGAATAATAGCAGGACACCTCATAGGTTGTTGAAGGGTCATGGGAGAGCACCCGTGTAAAGCTGTCAGTGCTGGGCCTAGCACTGAGTGGCTCTGTGGTTGGTTATGTGTCCAGAGGCAGCCAGGCTCAGCTTCCTGGCTTCAGAGGTACCGACTGAGAACGATGCCATGGGTCGGGCCACCTGCTTGGCATTTAGATGGCAGAGAGAACGTCAGTATCAGTGAACGCTTTACTATATGCCGGGTACTTGCTGAGGGCTTTATGAACATTGTGGTATTTCAGGGTTATTTCATGGTATTACACCGTTGAAGTTGGGTTGAATAATTCTTCTGTAGAGTGTTTACATCATAACATGTTTAGCAGGATCACAACCTCTACCCACTGGGTGCCAGTAGAATTCTTCCCTGCCAGCTGTGACAACCAAAAATGTCTCCAGACTTTGCCAGATGTTCCCGGGGAAGGAAGGGGGACAAAACCACCCTCCCTCGGGTTAGAACCACACCTTATTTCATTCTCCAGTAACCACAATAACCCCTGGTGGTAAGTACTGTTATTGTCCCATATTAGAGGAAAGGAAACTTGAAGAACAGAGAGGTTGGGTGACATACACAAGAACACACAGCTAGTAAGTCAGTGCTGGGATTCACACTCAAGGAGTCACTGCAGAACTCCTGTTCCTACCCATTATGTAAGAGTTCCTCTTATCTTGCAGGAATGTTGTCTAGAATTATAGAAAGCCCTTCCCAGAAATCTGCTTTACAACTAATCTTAGTACGTGTTATTTTTACGTCTGCTAGAAAATCCTCAAAACACCTCTGTGAGATATCTGAAGTCCCGTTTTACAGATGGGGCAACTGAGGTCACTTACTTAGGATCACAAAGCCAGTAAGTCAGAGGTTCTCTGCCCCAGCTGCAGAGAGTCAGCTGGGGCGCTTTTTGAAGGCCCAGGCCTCACCCCAGACAGATGAGAATCTCTGGGCATGGGATCCAGACATTCCTAGCTTTTAAATCTCCCACAGGATTCCAAGGTTGGGAGCCCCTGTGTTAGGCTGAGAAGCCAGGTCACATTTTAATGCCAAATCTTAGTGACCAATGTACCCAGATGCAGACTCCATCTTCTCGGAATATCTCAGAGATCAGAGACCTGGAGGCACCTACCCCTTTCTGCCCCAAGGTAAATTCATGCAACCCATGGGGACCCCTCTTCTCTACCTGAAACCCCTCCTGAGGCTCCCTCGCACCCCGGCCACCCACCACAGGCCCCGGGCTCACGCTGCCAGGCTCTCCTTTATTCTGGGGTGCTCAGGGATGGGGTCCAAGAATAAAGGCGTCCCCAAGGCCAGCAGGGGAGAGGAGCACTGGCCTCCTACTGGTCAGGAATGATCCAGTGCTGGGAGGAGCAAGGTGCCTTCGGAGGGTGCCGAGTGTGTGCCCAAGTCCCCCTTTGCTCTACCAGTGGGAGCCGCACCGGTCCAAGCAGTTGGGTGACTCCGGTTTGAATTCCTCCTGAAGCGCGGGTGTTCTTTCTGCAGGGGCAAGGTGGGTGGGGTGGGCGGGGCTGGTGTCTCCAAGATGCTGTATCAATGCTCTCCCCTCGACCCCACTTATTACCAACACCAGGAGGGGTAGCACTAAACAAGGGCCCACAAGACAGATAGGCAAGTGGAGGCCCAGGGCCCTCCAGGGCGAGCAGACCACCTGACTCCAATCCGATTAAGCCCAGGGTGCAAACGGGAGGATTTGGCAGGACTTCTGCAGGGAAAAGAGTTTTGAAGGGGAGGAAGCAAAAACGACCAGCAGGACTGCGGGAGGCAAGAAACCCACCCTCTCTGGTCAAGCCCCTGAGACCCTAGGCCAGAGGAGACCCCAGGAGCTACCCAGACCACATCAGAGGGTGGCAGGTGTGCCCGCCTCTCACCTGGCATCAATCTCCTTCTTCCTGTGTCTTCTTGAACGTGGCCAAAGCTTCCGCCAACACGTCGTCAGGATCTAGAATTTTGACCTGGAGGGAAGCAGCAGGGGTTGGTTTGGGGAGCATGGAAGGCCCAGGCTGCCAGCCTTCGGGGCGCTCCCTGCTTTGGGGGGGTACTGCCAGCCTCCCTGGGGTCGCCCTGACTGAAAACAAAACCGTGTCTGTTTCCTGGCCGGGCTGGGCTTGGACAGGCTGGGTGTGGCTGTGGGTGCTGTTTTGTCTCTCCCTGGGCTGCATGTGGCCCCAGGATCCGGGAGAGCTTCCCACCTCAGGAATGGGGAACTGGGTGGGCTTGGGGGCCTCATCACGGCCACAGTCAATCATTGTGCCACACTTGGCTATGTTGTCGACCCAGAGGCCTTCGAACAGCTGACCATGGTCCAGGTGGAAGAAGCGCCCCCACCCATTCTTCATGCCTCTCTGCCAGTTGCCTTCGTAGCGGTTCCCGTTCTCTGGGGGAAAGAACAGGGAGTCAGGGGTCTTGGCCCACAGAACCAGGCCAGACTACATATACCCGGGCTGGACCCTTGCCACTGCCGGGCCAGACATCATGCCCACCAGAAAGCCATAGAGCCCTGGGGTGTGAGCGACTTCCGGTTTCAGACCTGGTTCACATCTCACCTCCACTACCTCCCGGAACTTAGATGAGCACCATAGTTTCCTAGCTGTAAAAAATATAGCGAATAATACTGACAGGCAATGTTCTTCCTGCACTTACTCTGTGCCTGGTTCCATGCTGTTTCTGACCTCACGTCTCACAAAAACAGTTCTGTGAAGGATGAAGGATTCCATTTTATACATGGAACTTGAAAAGCTCCAGGAATTTGACTGATTTGCACAAGGTCACAGAACTAGGAAGTGGCAGAGGCAGGGTTTCAAACCAAATCCTGTTCATATCAGGAGCCCCGGCTCTTAATCGGGAATCAATTCCACTTCCCACTGGATCTCGGTGGTGGTGGTGTAAAAATAATAATAATAAAGCCAACATGTCTCAGCTCAGACACTTACCAGCCGTGTGACCTTGAGCAAGTCACTGAACCATTTTGTCTCATTTCCTCATTTGTAAAACAGGGACAAGAATAGCTCCTCACTCATAAAATTATTCTGAAGATTAAATGAGTCCATACACAGACAGGACTTAGAAGAGTATTGGATGAACTCTAGGTCAGAGGTCAGCAAACTTTTTCTGCAAAGGGGCAGATAGTGTTTTCGGCATCGCGGGCCATAGGGTCTCTGCTGCACATGGTCAACTCTGCCATTGCAGCACAAAAGCAGCCCGTGGGGACTTCCCTCGTGGCACAGTGGTTGGGAATCCGCCTGCCAGTGCAGGGGACACGGATTGGAGCCCTGGTCCGGGAGGATCCCACATGCCGCGGAGTGACTAAGCCCGTGCGCCACAACTACTGAGCCTGCGCTCTAGAGCCCACGCGCCCACGTGCCTAGAGCCCGTGCTCCACAACAAGAGAGGCCACCGCAATGAGAAGCCCGCGCACTGCAACAGGGAGTAGCCCCCGCTCGCCGCAGCTGGAGAAAGCCTGCGTGCAGCAACAAGGACCCAACGCAGCCAAAATTAAATTAAAAAAAATAAATTTATATTTAAAAAGACCCAACGCAGCCAAAAATAAAGTTAATAAATTAATTTTTTTTAAAAAAGCAGCCTGTGGACGATACATAACTGAACGAGCACATCTGTGTGCCAATAAAACTTTATTTACAAAACACGTGTTGGGCTGGATTTGGCCAATAGTTTGCTGAGCTCATACAAGGATGTACTGATTCTGAGCACTTACTATTCCGTGTCATGCTAAGCGTTTTACAAATATAAACCTCATTTAACCTTCACAATAACTCTAGTTAAGCTTTATTTTTTCCTTACTTTACAGTTGAGAAAAATGAAGCAGAGAGAGTGTAAAGAAATTAATTGCCCAAGTTCCCACAACTAGTAAGAGCTTGAGCTAGAATTTGAACCCAGGCTGGCCGGCTCCAGAGTCCAAGCCTTAGAAACGGTGCACTTAGAGCTCCTTCACTGTGCGGGCCACAGAAGGTGCTCACTGAAAGCAAGCTATTACTACTAGGAGATGCACACTGAAATCAGGCACGGAGGCGGATGCACGGGGGATTGAGAATGACAGAGTGGCTACCCTTAACCCTCCCAGCTGCCCAATGCCTTGGTTTAGTCAAATCTCTTTGGAGGGACTTCCCTGGTGGCACAGTGGTTAAGAATCCGCCTGCCAGTGCAGGGGACACGGGTTCGAGCCCTGGTCTGGGAAGATCCCACATGCCATGGAGCCCATGTGCCACAGCTACTGAGCCTGCGCACCACAACTACTGAAGCCTGCGTGCTTAGAGCCTGTGCTCTGCAAAAGAGAAGCCACTGCAATAAGAAGCCCATGCACTGCAAGTAGACCCTGCTCGCCGCAACCAGAGAAAGCCTGCTCGCAGCAACGAAAACCCAACACAGCCAAAAAAAAAAAAAAAAAAAAATCTCTTTGGAAGTTGGAATCTTGAGTTTTCAGGAGACTGGGCTCTGGTTTGTGTCCTCACCAAGAGTACCTACTTACTACATGGCAGGCACTGGGGAAACAGTGGGGAACAAAACAGACACATTCCCAGTCCTTCTGCAGGCTCACAGTCTGGAGGGGCAATGATACTAGCTTTATCGACAGCCTACTACGTGCTAGGCCCTGTTCTAAGCACTTTACACAGACTCCCTCATCTAATCCTCCCCATAGCCCTATGAAGTGGGTACTGCCATTATTCCCATTTTACAGGAGAGGAAACTGAGGCACAGAGATGCAAAGTAGTTCGCCCAAGATTATACACCTAGTTCTAAGAAGGAAAGGAAGCAAGTGCTGAGAAGAATGTGCTTTAGGTGGAACGTACAAATGCAAAGATCTGGGGGAATCTTCTTTTTTTTTTAATATTTATTTATTTGGCTGCACCAGGTCTTAGTTGTGTCACATGGGATCTTTGTTGCTGCCTGCGGGATCTTCCTTGCGGCATGCAGGATGTTTTAGTTGCAGCATGCGGGAATTTTTTTTTTTTTTTTTTTAGTCGTGGCATGTGAACTCTTACTTGCAGCATGTGGGATCTAGTTCCCTGACCAGGGATCAAACCCAGGCCCCCTGCATTGGGAGCGTGGAGTCTTAGCTACTGGACCCCCAGGGAAGTCCCTGTGGGAATCTTCTTTCTATTCCAGGAAGAGGGAACAGCAGTGCAAGGGCCATGAGGCAGAAAGTGGGAGCAATTGAAAGAAAGTTAGTATGGCCAAAAAGAAGGGAGTCCAGGGGAAGAGGGGAGGTGAAACTGGAGTGGTGAGCAGGGCCAGATCATGCTGGGCCCCACAGACCAGTCAGGCCTCTGAACGGAGTCTGAGGGCAATAGGGAGCTATGGAAAGGTTGAAAGCAAGGCAGTGACAAGGTCCAATTTATGAAAAGTTGGCTCTGTTTGCTTTGTAGAGAATGGATTAAGTCCTGATACAAATGCGAGCTTCTCAGAACTCTTTCCTCTGCCTGGGAATGTTCTTCCCCAGCGCAATACATATCCCGCTTCCTTCTCCTCCTTCCATTCTCCATTCAAACAACACCTCTTCAGGGAGGCGGTCTCTGACCAGAAGCCAATCTAAACAGCCCTGACCCCAACTCCTTTGTCATTCTCCAACACGTCTTCCTGTTTTCAAGGGCAATTCCTTAGCACTTCCGACCTCAGAACAGACTGCGTAACCTTGAGCAAATGACTTAACCTCTCTGTGCCTTTGTTCATTTGTAAAGTGCGGTGTAAGAGCACCTATCTTATAGGATTGCATTGTGGATTAAATGAGCTCAGGGCTGTATAAGTGTAGGCTATGATTATTACGACCATAAGACAATGTCTTAATTGTTTATATTTATTGTTAGGCTCCCCTTTTAGAGTATAAACTTCCTGAGGGCAAGGACCGGGTCCTGTCATTCAGCTTAACCCAGTCGGGACAGGTCTATGCGGGGACTTGGCCTGATGGGTCGTGGCCATGAGGGGCCCAGAGGAATGTGACTTGAGGGCGTGGCCGGGTGGGCGTGATCCACAGGCCATTTGGGGTGGGGCTAAGCACTCACTCAGGCGTAACATGCCCTCCCCTTCCGGCTTGTCCTTGCACCACTGGCCCTCGTAGATGTCTCCGTTGCTGTAGTACATGCGGCCCCAACCGCTGCGCTGGTTGCCACACCAGTCACCCTCGTAATACTCCTTGGGTCCGAAAAACTGGATCCCATAGCCCTGAAAGCACGAAGGTGTCCTTGTTCACGACGTCCCACACCACTAGGAACTCCCACCATCCTCCCTGGCACCCAAGCCACACACCTGGGCTTCTCCCCTGCTTCCTCCCCCAGCCCTACATCCAAGCTGACGGTCGTGTATCGAAAAATCTCCCAGGCCGTCCATTCTCCTCTATGCCTTCCTGCAGCCCACCATCATTTCATCCCTTCTCACTGGTCTACCTCCTCCACTCTCCCGTTCTTCCCTGACCCCATGCATCTGCCATACAGCTCCTAGGAGATCTTTACGTTGTCTATCCGATCACATTTGCCCCGTCTCCTCAACTCTGATTTGATCCTATTAAAAGTCGCAGATGCCTGACAATCAGATCAAAGCTACGGACTTTCTCCCCAGAAAAATGGACATAATCACTTATCATGCAGCCGCAGAGAATCACCACAAACTCCCCGCAGATCACACCTGAAGAGGTTGGGTTATGCAGCCCAAGTCTACTCTTCAACATCCTCATCCCCTACATAACCTTCAAGGCCTCACTCCCACCCCTGTGGGCAGACACACCTTGCTGTTTATTATATCCTTCCTTTTGGTATTTCCTCTTCTCCTTTTTTACTCCCTAACTCCTTGCATCTTACGGTGTCACCTTCTACAGGAAGCCTGCCCTGAATTCTCAATGAACTGCCTCTGGACTTTCTGTAAAAACCTCTATCCTAGCACCATATTATATGTAAAATATTTATTTTGGGAGCTTTATCCCCACTGGCCAATAAACATTTTGAGAGTAGAGATCATGAAATGCTGGGCTCTACAACTTGCCAGTGGTGTGACCCCAAGAAAGGCACTTCACCTTCTGCGCCTTTCTGAGCTTGTTTCCTCATCAGTAAAACGGGAATAATAATGATGATGATGATGTTGTTTTGTTGATGTGAGAGTTTACAATATATCATGTTCCAGGGTTACGGTAGCTGTTGTTCCATAGCAATACTGTATTATTATCTGTCTCCATGACCTATGGTGAGGATTCAGGTGTTGATGGGTTGGGGGCATGCCTCTGGCTGGTTTCTATCCCTCAAGACCTTCCTCTCTTGGCCAAGGGTGTGGCCTCTGCTTTCTTTCTTGCTCCCACTCTTCCAAACCCCCGCTGCCACCTCTTATCCAGTCCCAACAGAAGGGGGGTTCTCAGAAAGGGATGCCAGGGGAAAAGAAAGCCAGGAAATGAGTGAGGAGGTTGGGAGGAGACTTTGGCCCCTCACAGCCTGGCTGGCTTCTTGTAGCCACAGGGTTTCATGGGCTCCTCCCTGGGCCCTCTCCTCTTGCTTCCTGTTTCCTGGGTTTTGTTCTGAGAAGCCTTGATGTTCCCCCACCCCTTCCTTCTCCCACCCACACAGCAACCCTGTTCTCCTCCCCTAGATCCCCCCACCCTTTTCTCCCAGGCCTCTCTGACTGCTCCCCCCCCACACACACACACAGCCTGCTTTCAGCCTGGCCCACACCCCAGGGCATGATGGGAACCACTCACACATTTCTTATCGCCTTTCCACCAGCCTGAGTAGACTCTCCTGTAATTTCCGGTCTCTTGGTCAGAAAGGCTGAGGGTGCCATAGCCATCTCTCTTCCCAAATTTCCAGTCCCCCTCATAGATGGCTCCGTTCTTCCTCCAGACCTGTGTTCCTTTCCCTAGGGACACAAAGATGAACCAACATGGTAGACATGGCCTTTATGGGGCTGGGGATGCCGGGAGGCAGGTGCTGTGTCTGCTGGGCCTCAGGGGCCCCTAGACTGGACAATTCTCAAGAACTGGGTCAGGGTCTGTGCCCGGTCTCCAGACCCCCAACACCCAGGAAAACCCCCCAAAAGTTCTATTTCTACAGCCCTTTGCCCTGAAGCCAAACTGACATAGCAGACCCCAAGTAGAAATCTGCCTCTTCAGTGTTTCAGCTTCGTCTTTTCTTAAATTTTAATTTTTATTTATTTATTTTTGGTTGCATTGGGTCTTCGTTGCTGCGGGCGGGCTTTCTCTAGTTGTGGTGAACGGGGGCTACTCTTCCTTGTGGTGTGCAGGCTTCTCATTGCAGTGGCTTCTCTTGTTGCGGAGCACGGGCTCTAGGCGCGCAGGCTTCAGTACTTGTAGCACACGGGCTCAGTAGTTGTGGTGCGCAGGCTCAGTAGTTGTGGCGCATGGGCTTAGTTGCTCCATGGCATGTGGGATCTTCCTGGACCAGGGCTTGAACCCGTGTCCCCTGCATTGGCAGGTGGATTCTTAACCATTGTGCCACCAGGGAAGTCCCAAGCTTCATCTTTTAATAATACTGAATGGATACACCAGGTGGTCAGGATTTTTAGAAAATGTTCTGCTTATCTCTTCAGTTCTCCTGAACACACATGGAGACCCATCTCCTACTACTCCAACCCCTCTGTGTCCTCCACTCCCGTTTTCCATTCTGCCCTCCAACCACTGTGGTTTCCATGCTGTTCTTGGAACCCACCTGTTATGCTTTCGCCTCAGGGCTTTTGTACCTGCTTCTCCTTTAGCCTGGAAAACTCTTCCCTCTATATTTGCTCACTCCCTACCTCCTGCAAGTCTTTGCTGAAATCTCATTTTCTCAATGAGGCCTACCCTGACCATCCCGTTTAAAATTATTCCATATAAGCTTCTTTTAATCCCTTACCCTGTTCTGTTTCTTTCGATATCACTTCTCAGCTCTTAACATAATAGATAATTCACTTATTTATCATTTATTGTCTATTGTCTGTCTCTTCCAGGAGAATGTACGCTCCACAAGAGCACAGACTGGTCTGTTCTGTTCACTGCTCTATATCCAGCACGGAAGAACAGTGTCTGGCATGTTGTAGGTGACCAATATTTGTTGAACAAAGAGATGAATACAATATTTGCGGAGTACCTATGCACGCCAACTCATGTCTTGGTCCTTGGTAGCTCAGGAACAAATCCAACATTGTCCCTGTGAGCTTTTTGATCTAGTGCAAGTAACTTAACTCTCTGGGCCTCAGGTTCCTCGTCTGCAAAATGGGGATAAGAGTATCTCATGGGGTTGTTCTGTTCACTAAATTCATTAATATATGTAGAACACTTAGGACAATGCCTGCAAATAGAAAAGATGATATCAATGATTTTTGCCCTTGAGGTGGGGTCCAGTCACATCGCAGGGGATGAAGGGTTGTTTACATCTGTTCTTCTTCTAGTTTATTTCCTTTGGGGACACAGCCCTCCCTCTCAGTCCTTCAGGTTTGCATGGGGCTGACTTCTCCTCCTGGCAAGCCTAGCCAATCAGTGTATTCTATCCACCCAGGCCTCTGTGACTGGTTCAGTGAAGGGCATGTGACCAAGTTGGTCCAATGAGACTGTTTGTCTCCCAGATGAAGGCAGAACTTACCAAGGCCTAAGAGGCGCTATACGATTGGCCCTCTTAACCTGCCCCTTTCTCACCTCCTTCTCTGTGTTCCAGCCCACTGGCTTCCAGTCCGTTCCTTGAACAAGAGGTAATAGTGAAAAACACCCCCCCATCTCTGATTCCACTATCTAGAAGACATGCTCCCCCCTGCCTGGCTAATCATTTGCATCCTCTGGGCTCGGCTCAAACATGTTCTCATGGCTCCTTTCGTGGCTTCTCTCTGGTCCCCTTTACATCCTGATGATACCACTTTTAGCTGTGTGGCCTTGAGTAAGTCACTTCCTCTCTCTGAGCCCCAGTTTCCTCATCTGTAAAATGGAACATTACCTACTGTGCAGGTTGTCAGTGAGACTGGAAGGACCCTGAGTGTTGGGATTCTTCCAGATGCCCGGTATAGGGCCTGGCACAGACTAGGAGCACAATGAGTATTAGTGGAGTGAGTGGTCTGGGTAACCACTGGGGCCACCCTATCCTTGCCCTGAATGACGGCTCTCTTGACTGCTTCCAGCCTGCTTATACTACAGCAACCCACTTCAGCGTGGTCGAAAGGTGAGTCAAGAGAGGGGGCATTGGACCTGGGTTCTCTGACAGATCTGCTTTCTGCAGCCCCAGCCCCATCAGCTCTATGCCTCCAGGGTCTGAGGGGAGGCAGGGCTCACACGGGAGGACTCAGAGGGCCACACCAGCCCACAAGGTCATATCACAGGTAGGGCAGCCAAGTCCAGAGAATGGGAAATGACTTACCCAAAGTCACACAGCTACTCAGTAATAGAGCCAGGCTCAGAACTTCAGGGTCCTGACACCAAGTCCAGGGCTCTGTCCACACCACAGGCTGCCCACAAGGATTGAAACATGCAGGCAGACATCTTTAACCGCACATAGAGCTCCAAGCAGCTGCTTAAACCCTGGCCTTTAAGTCAGTGCTGAGGGTGGGTGTTGTGTTACACACTGGGTGAGGTCAACTTTGGGGGCCTTCTTGGACAAGGAAGCTCTAAGTAGTGATCCCTGCCATGGTCAGCCCTCCGAGAACACTCCAGAAGTTCCCTTCTGCACAGACTCTTGGCTAAATACTTGATAGATGTCATCTCTTAACAGATAGGTATTATTCCCATTTTACAATGGGGAGACTGGGGCTCGGAGTACTGTAGTAGATCTCTCAAGGTCATAGTTACTGGAGCTGAGATTCTGACCAAGCTCTATGGGCTCAAGCACTTAACGCAGGAAGGCAGGAGAGAAGAATGGTTAAGAGCAGAGAATCTGGAATTGCAAGACTGGACTGAGAAGCCATAACACCTCTTTTGAATAAAAACTTATTATTTTTTTTCAGGGCTTAGTTTGTATCACAAAGAGCCCCGTACTTCCTGCTAGTTAAACTGAGCCCAGCCCAGTTAAAGTCAGAGCCCCAGCCACTTGGGGTGGGGGGTGGAAGTATAGGGGGTGGGGGGGGTAGGGGGTGGGGGATAGCGGGTGTCCTCCCTCGCCCCCTACTGGTTTGAAGGGCTGAATTTGAAGACCAGAATCCCAGTTGCAAGCTGCTTTCTGGGGGCCACCTTTTCCTCCTGCTAGCCAGCCCCATGCTTAGCCCAGGTGTCAGAGGTAGAGAATGAGCTGGTGTCCTGAGAGTCCCAGCTGAGGCTGTGGCTGGTGCCTAAAGACTGCTCTGTCCCCTACTGGCCCCTTTGCTCAGCTGAAGCCAGGGCCGAGTTGGGTTCCAGAACCCCAGCAGGAGGAGGCCCCTGGTTGGTCCAAGTCAGCATTCACTCCTCAGAGATACATGTTATATCCCCAGTGAGCTATGCAAGCTGCTTCCTTGGCCCCGGTTGCCCACCATGGCCCAGACCTACCACCTGAGCCCCCTAAGGTCCCCCACTTACCGTGTTTCATGTTATCCTTCCACTTGCCCACATAGTGATCGCCATTGACAGCGAACACCTGGTGCCTCAGTCCGTTCTTCTGGGCCTTCCGGTCCCATGCTTTCCACAGGGGCTCCGACTTTGGCGGGCACTTGGAGATAGGCATGGTGGCTGCTTCTGTGGGCCAGGGTGTGCTGGCAAAGGGTTAGGGACATCAGGGGCTCAGTTTGCCGTAAGTAATGCCGGGATCCTGGGGCTTCCCAGGGAGACACCTGTCTGAGGTCAAGTGGAACGCGTCACGTGTGTTCTGAGTCCCCAGGGCAGATGAGCAGCCCCTGAGGAGTTTTCTTTTGTGCTGGACTGACCCCCCTGGGAGGCTGTCTCTTCCCTTGCCTCTCCAGGGGCCCCTTGGGGCGGGGGATCTGATGGCACAATTGCTTGGGATGGGAACCCAGGGAAACCAACAGGGCAGAGGGGTTTGTGATGACATCAGCAAGAAGCTGCCCCGGGGGAGAGGGTGAAAGTCACGTATTTAATAACCAGTATGACCAACCAGCGTGGATGGGGGCCTGGAGCCCTCAGTCGTGAACACTACAACCCACTCTGGGGAGTTGGGGCCTAGCCAGGCCACTCTGTCTGGGCTGGCAGACAGCCGTGATGACACAGCCCACAGGGGCACCCCCGCTACCGCCACTGGCTCAACACCCAACATTTTAGCCCCCTGGGTCCCGCCCCCTATGCCTGGTGGACGGGATGGTAGAAAAGCCTAGGGGCTGGCTTGGCAGGGGTTTGTGAGCTGTCAGGAGAGCCCCTCAACTGAAGAGACTGCCTCTTGGGAGACCCCCTGTACCGGTTTGCCCGGGACTGAGGGGCTTCCTAGGACATTGGACTTTCAGTGCTAAAGCTGGAACAGTCCCAGGCACACCAGGATGGTTGATCACCCTCTGCCCTCTGCCCTCTGCCCTCTGCCTAGGTACTCTTCCTGTCTGCCTGGTTAGGTGTTTTTCATCAGACCAGGGCTCTCCTCCCCACCCTGCCTGGTGGGGTTTGGGTCTCTGCCCAGACTGGGAGCCCCCCGTCTATGCTCTTCATGTCCCCAGTGCAGACATTCATGTCTATGTGTTTCTCTCCAGGGGACTTGTGCAAGGTGACAAAGATGGTCTCCAAATCTGGAGATCTCTGTTTCCCCTCAGCAGGTACCATCTATCCTGCTCCATAGTTGGGAAATACACACACACACACTCAAGCAGTGCTAGCAGCCAAGGATGGGGGTGGAGGAGTGGAGGGATGGGGGAATGAGGGGATGGGGGTGGGGGACTAGAGTGAACTATTTAACCATCAGCAGGCAGAAGTCTTTTTTGTTTTTGTTTTTGTTTGCCGCACCGTGTTGGCCTGCGGAATCTTAGTTCCCCCGCCAGGGATAGAACCCAGGCCCCCTGCAGTGGAAGCACGAAGTCCTAACCACTGGACTGCCAGGGAATTCCCAGGCAGAGGTATTGACCAATGAGAATGACCTCAGGGCTGAGCAGGTTTCAGGAGATCTTGGTGTCCCAAGCATCCACCCACCCAGGACCAGCATCACAAGTGTGCAACCTGAAGAGTTGCACAGGGCCTGGTCCTTAGAGGGGCGTGTACTTGGTCTCGGCTCTGTCGCTGTTTTGAAATTCTTAATACTGTATGAGCTACTGCCTCACATTTTCATTTTGCATTGGGCCCTGCTTATCAAGGAGTTCCCTGTAGGGCCACAGCAGGGGCCTCAGTGATTCTGACTAAGCTGGCCAACTGTACTGGCTAGTACGTATTTTGACAATCATGCCTAGGAATTGGGAAAGTCACTCCAGGCAAGGAAGACAGCCAGGGTGAAAACTGGGCAGAGGGAAACAGTCTCAGGTCCTAAATTTAATGTTTTTCTTTTTTCTCCCATTTGCATGTATCATGTGTACTATGATTAATCTTTACATTGAAGTTAATTCGCTTAAAACATCAATACATTTATCCAAGGAAGATTTTGCAAACATTACTTGAGTCTTAGCTAGACACTGGGGCTTACAGTTGAGATTAGCAAATGTTCAGAAAGGTGTTAATGCCATATTAGCCCCAAACTGACACTTTCTCCTTGGTTTACTCAGAACCGTAAGAGAACCCAGAATCTAATAACTTTCTTACGATGTCATTGGGTGATACTTAATGCTTCATCCGTGTAACTCATCCTCTGTCCCACACTTTCAGGAACGTAGATGCTACCCTAGAGGAGGTTGTGGTCTTAATACATAGAGCTCCTGATAGGAAAAGAAAGCTTTGGGGAATTCCCTGGCGGTCCAGTGGTTAGGATAGGACTAGGCGTTTTCACTGCCAGGGCGCGAGTTAGATCGTGGCCGCAAGCCAAGCTGCGTGGCCACAAAAAAAAAAAAAAAAAAAAAAAGGGAAAGAAGTCTTTGCCACTCGGTGCGCGTACTCTACTCGTGTTGTTTTGATACTGAATAACAATAATTACCACCATGGAAAGTGGAAGGAGCAGGGCCCAGACGGCCGGGGGTCAGTCGCTAGCCCGCGCCTCGTCACACCTACGCCGGCTCACCTGCGCTCTCCTGCCGGGCGGATCCTGCATCTGGAGTCCTGGGCCGAGAGCGGTGGAGTCGCCGCCCGCAGCCTCCAGCCTCAATCGACCGCAGCGCGCGTTCCGGCGTCCCAAGCCCTGCCAGGGTCCCTATGGCAACGCGGGGCCCCAGCAAAGCCAGCCGGCAGGGCCCGCCCCTTCCTGCGGAGACTGTGAGCTCGGGGCCGCGTGTGGGGAAGGCTGTAGATCCTCCCGCGACGAGGAAGGACGTCTTCGGGCCTGCGGAGGTCGAGTACTGGCTGGTGCACCGGCCTGGTGGCCAAAGGCTGGTGGGCGAGCCCGGGAGACCTGATATCCGCGGAGCTTGGGCCACGGTGTGCCACGGGAGGTTACTGCCCTCCCCACCCCCGCTTCCCTCCCGTCCCGGTTTCCCCGGAGCAAATACCAAGCCCGATGCTGGCAGGAAAGTGTCAAAGGCTTTTCTGCCTTGTTGCAAAGACAGAGGGGCAAAATTAAAGGGAAAGCCAACATTACCCGTGTTCTTTGTTTTGTGATGGTTTATTAGACTCCTCTGAGAATCTGAGGGAAGCTATACTGCCCCTACACACCGGAAGATGCATATGATTTACATAGACACAAGTCGGCCCAAGTCATTCCTCAGCTCACTTCCCTACAGTGGTTCCCCTCACCACTCAGAGTAAAAGCCACAGTGCCTACAGTGTCTTCAAAGCGCTGCGTCATTTGCCCACCTCCCTCCCCTTTCCTCTCTGAGTTTGTCCCCTACTCTGTGCGCCCAGTCTCACTCTGCTCTAGCCTCACACTTGCTTCCTTGTGGTTCCTGGAAAATGCTAGGCGTGTTCCTGCCTCAGGGCCTTTGCCTCTTCTGTGCCCTCTGCCAGGCCATTTCTTCCTCCAAATAGCGGCCTGGATCAAGCCCTGCCCTCCAGGGCTTTATTCAAATCACCTCAGTACGATTGTCTGGACCACCCTATTTAAAATTGGAATCTCCGGGCTTCCCTGGTGGCGCAGTGGTTGAGAATCCGCCTGCCAATGCAGGAGACACAGGTTCGAGCCCTGGTCCGGGAAGATCCCACATGCCGCGGAGCAGCGAAGCCCGTGCGCCACAACTACTGAGCCTGTGCTCTAGAGCCCGCGAGCCACAACTACTGAAGCCTGCGTGCCACAACTACTGAGGCCCACGTGCCTAGGGCCTGTGCTCCGCAACATGAGAGGCCACTGCATCGAAGAGTGGCCACCGCTCACCGCAAGTAGTGAAAAGCCCGCACGCAGCAACGGACACCCAACGCAGCCAAAAATAAATAAATTTATAAAAAAATATATAATAAATAAATAAATAAAATAAAACTGGAATCTCCATATATACTTTCTGAAACGTTTTCCTCTTTCCCAACCTCATTCCTGTTTCATGTTCTCTGTAGCACTACACGCACACACACACACACCCCTTATTTATTGTCTGTCTCTTTGAAGCCAAAAAAAAAAAATTTTTTTTTTTGTTGTGCCAGGCCGTTTGCAGGGATCTAACCTGACCAAGGATCATTGAGCCCGTGCCCCCTGCAGTGGAGGCGTGGAGCCCTAACCACTGGACCGCCAGGGAATTCCCAGAATATTTGTTAAGGTATAATTTTTGCTCTAGAGTTCCCCTCAGGATCAGGCTGCACTCACTTGGCTTTTTAACTTACTACCCCCCGCCCCCCCGCCCCCCCCCCCCGCCATCTATTAGCCAGTTTCTACTGGAAGCAGTTCCTTAACAAATCATATAAATATTATATATACATTTTTTCTTTTTTACAAAACTGGAGCCAACTTGTGAGCATAGAAGAAACACAACGGACCCAGAGAATGGCACAGTTTTCCATGATGAAATTCATTCAAGAACATCATCTTAACACCTGGATAGTTTCTTCACCAGTCTCTTGGTGATGGGCATCAGATTTATTGCCTATGTTCCCCATTATAAATGTTGATCTGACGAATGTCCTTCCGTTTAAATGTGGTTATGCATCGCAGCTTATTGCCTTAGGAAAGATTCCTAGAGACAGAATTGTGGGTCAAAGGGTGTGAGAATTTTTTTTTTTTGCGGTACGCAGGCCTCTCACTGCTGTGGCCTCTCCCGTTGCGGAGCACCGACTCCGGACGCGCAGGCTCAGCGGCCATGGCTCACGGGCCCCGCTGCTCCGCGGCATGTGGGATCCTCCCGGACCGGGGCGCGAACCCGTGACGCCTGCATCGGCAGGCGGACTCCCAACCGCTGCGCCACCAGGGAAGCCCGGGTGTGAGCATTTTTGAACTCTTGATATATGTCACCAAATTGCCCTCCTGAAAGATTGTATCAGTTCCATACACAGAATAGAAGAGTGTCTGTTTTTTCCCCCATCTTTACCCTTTGCCCACATTGAGTATTATTTTTAAAGCTCTTTACCCATCTCATAGAAAAAAGTCTTGTTCTGATGGCTTTTCTTTGATTACCAGTGGGCTCCCCTTCACTGCTTTGCTCTTCACTCCCACTGGAATGGGAATTTTGCTCTAATTTCCACATGTATCACATTATTTGTAGTTAATTTGTTGGGTGTCTCTCTGTCTCATTAGAAGGTAATTGACATAGACCTTATACAGTGTACCTTTTTTTTTTAACATCTTTATTGGGGTATAATTGCTTTACAATGGTGTGTTAGTTTCTGCTTTATAACAAAGTGAATCAGTTATACATATACATATGTTCCCATATCTCTTCCCTCTTGCGTCTCCCTCCCTCCCACCCTCCCTATCCCACCCCTCTATACAGTGTATCTTAATGCCTTATCCAAGGTTCCTTTGGTTGCAGGTAGAGAACCATCTCACACTATCTAATTAGGGAAATTTATTAAGGATACAAGAGTGTTGGAAAGCTGCCAACAGCAAAGCCATTCTCTCTCTCTCTCTCTCTCTCTCCATGTCTCCTTCATCTTTCTCATTCTGCCAATCAGCTTTCTCATGCTCATGGTTCCACCTCCGTTCGGTTCCAAACACTCACAGAAATTAATTGGCTCTTTCCAAATTCCAATCCCAAATTCATGACTGGCTCACCTAGGGTCCGGAGTCTGCCCAGGGCCAGTCATGCCGCAGATGCTGTGGTTCTCCTCAAGGCATTCTCCTCTCCTACTCACGTACCTGGCCAGCTGTTCCAGCAGGTTCTATCCTGGTGCAAACTATCCCTGTGCTGTGGCTTTGTCCAGAGCTGCCCTGCCACCCGCTGAGTGGCACCTCAATGGTCTAGTTTTCTCTCTCCCAAGGCCAGGCTAAGACACAGCCTCAAGCCTCAGTCTCACCCCTCCAAGAAGCCCTTTTACAACCACTAATCAAACCCTGGCTCAGGGGAAGCAAGGACTGTCCCCTAGAGAAGAATCTGGGGTAGGTTAACGTTTATCTGCCTCGGCAGGCAATCTGGATGGGCAGGTTACAAATCTGTGAGATTATTCTCCTTATGGAGTCAGAATTTGGTAGCATAACTCACAAGCTCCTGAGCAGGTGCTATGGACTGGCCACTCCTTAATACCGAAGTGCCAGGAACATCAAGCTTGAGGTCTTCTGTCCCGTACACCCTTCTGATAATCACTTGCCAGATCTGAATGGCTAGAATTGGGACTTCCCTGGAAGCCCAGTTGTTAAGACTCCATGTTTCCACTGTAGGGGGCCCGGGTTCAATCCCTGGTTAGGGAACTAAGATCCCACAAGCCGAATGGCATGGCCAAAAAAAAAAAAAAGAGAGAATGGAATGGATAAAAAATGTCATCTATCCATACAGTGGAATATTATTCAGCCATAAAAAGGAATGAAATACTGACACAGGCTACAACATGGATGAACCTCGAAAACATTACGCTAAGTGAGAGAAGCCAGACACCAGACACAGAAGGTCATACGTTGTTTGTTTCCATTCATATGAAATGTCCAGGATAGGCAAATCTATAGAGACAGAAAGTAGATTAGTGGTTACTTTGGGAAGGGGGAGATGGGGAGATGGGAAGGTGATAGTTAAAGGGCAGGTTTGTTTGTTTGTTTTTTGCAGTGATGAAAATATTCTAAAATTGACTTGATGAAGGGTGCATAACTCTGTGAATATACTAAGAACCATCGAGTTGTACATTTTAAACGGGTGAATTGTAGGGTGAATTCTCTCAATAAAGCTGTTTTTAAAAGTCTCCGGTGCAGAACGAGCGCCCTCTAGGGGCTCTCAGATGTCCAGAGAGAGTCACAGGCCACTTTTTTTTTTTTTTTTGAGACTTCTGCTAAATTAAAAATCAGAGAAATGCCTAAAGAGGGTAACACAAAGTGCAGAAAATGTTATTTAAATTTTTACTGAAGTATAAAATACATACATAAAAGTGGAAATATCCTCGGTGCATAGCTTGATAGATTTTTGCAAACTGAGAACACCATTCTTGTCACGACTGACTCTCTGGGACTCTCCCTTGGGAACGATGCCAAAAGTCTAAATTTGAGTCCCATCGTATATATGAGGCCACCTTTTTTTTTTTCTTTTTAGAGTTTATTGCAACTTTGGGAAATTAGTGGTAAACCATATGGTTTTAAAAAACAATATGTGGCTGCACTTAAATTCACATAAAAATAGCATTTTAAAAACCATAATGAAATTTAATCCTTTTACACAGGTTAAAAAAATGTATTACAAGAAAAACTAAACATTGGGTTTAACAAAAGCAATATTTTTGAAAGTGGAACAATGGAAATATTTTTTCAAATTTTTTACAAATGGTCACCTCTGCGTCCATTTACCACACTAGGGGATCAAAGTTGTTCAAATACAGCTGTGCTCAACTGAGCCACTTACCTACAGCACAGTAGTACTAGAAATCAATCCTAAGGTCAAGATGTAAGACCATAAGAGACTAGATCCTAAATGTTTTACAGCCTCCTCAGTAAGAGGTGCTTTTCCTTCCCCAAACAGGATGAGGTCACTTCTGAGTGACTCTATAGGACCCCTCTTTTCCTCTCCTTTCTCTCCTTTCTTAATCTCTAGGGTTATGCCATCAAAGGATTTTATAAAAGTAAAAAGTCAATTCCTCAGTTGTACTAGCCACGTTCCAAGTATCCAGTAGGCACTTGTGGCAACTGGCTCTCCTAGGGGACAGCGTGGATACAGAACATTTCCTTTACCATAGAAAGTTCTACTGGACAGTGCTGCTTTCAGGGATGAGCTCTGATCTCTTGTTTTATCCCTTCCTTGCAAGGTTTCCTTTCACTGCCCACAGCTCCCCATCCTTTTTTTTTAAAGTTGGTCAAGGAAATGCTCTGTCAGAACCTAACATAATGTCTACCCGGATAAGCCAGGGGAAATTATGGTGTTTGAAAATAGTTCTTAGGCAAAGAAATACAGCTAATAAATCATCCCAAGGAAATATGCACAACCTCACCAGCAATTAAAGAAATGAAAGTTAAAATAACCCTGCCATGCATTACATACTGTCTAGACTAGAAAAATGTGTAAAAATCATGGACTGTGATATTGCCAACACTGTGGGGAAAAATGCACCATTACCTACCACTAGCCATCCTGGCAATTAGTTAAATCCTCCTGAAGAACCATCTGGAACCATGTTACAGAAACAATAAAGCTATTTTCTAATTCCACTTAACGACTACTGACTACTATATATTTAATAGATAGCAGGTATGAGGCACAGTACTTGGTACTTTACAGAGTTTTTAAAAATATGTACGTGTGTTTTCACAACAATTCTATGAGGGAGGTAGGTAGCCTTACCTTCATTTTAAAAATCTGCAGACTCTTAGGTTCACAAAAGTTAAGGAAGATACCCAGAGTAAAAGAGCAAAATAAGTGGCTGAGCCAGGATTCAATCTTAGACTTTTTGACCTAGGAAGACCTGCTCAGAACACCACATTGCCTCCCATTTCAGAGAATTGCCTCCAAGGGAATGGCACAATTAGGGCGGGGAAAGAAATTTACGCAAAAATATACATATTAAAGTAATTATGACACGTATTACAAAGGAAAAATTGGAAAATGCACACAGAAGACAATGTAAGCTGGGCCCGGCACACAGAAGGCTCTCAAAAAAAATTTTTTTAAAAAGCAATTCGGTGAAAAAGATCTCTGGCCCTTTAAAAGTCAGAGGCGGGTAAAACAGAAAGGAGGCGGGTTAAGAACTGACGCGAGAAGCTGCTTGCCTTATTTAAATGAGCGTGCGTAAAGGCTTGCCCTCGTTCCTCGCCACGTTCCTCACTCAGTGCGCGTGCGCTGCCTTAACCCGGAGGCGGCTCTCGGCTGCTCCTGCCTATTTAGGTGGGCGGAGACAGTCGCGTGAGTTCCGTGGACCTGCCTTCTCCCTCCCAATTAACCAGCCCCGCCCCTCTCTTGCACATGCGCGTACTTCGGCACTAGACCAGGAGGTCGGTGAATGGCTCCAGGAGTTGCGCCTGCGCTGTGGACGCCTCTGCCGGAAGTGGGCGGGATCGTGTTCCAAAGCCGAAAGGGCGGAGGGAGAAAGCGCGGCAAGAGTGGCTGAATGGAAAGCTGAATTTCGGGACCGCCCAAATGCCCTGCTGCACAATTACGGAAACTAGAAATGTAAGGCCAGAATGTGATCACTGGAACTTAATTTTCGATTTTAGAAACGTTTTACAAGACTATTCTTTTTTACATGTGTGTTAAGTAAAGGTTTTAGGTTGAAAGAATTTTCCCTGTTTTCTTTTTCCCCATGACTTTTTTTTTTTCCCTCTCTCCGCCGCACCGCGGCGCTTGTGGGATCTTAGTTCCCCCACTAGGGATGGAACCTGGGCTCCTGCGGTGGAAGTGCAGAGTCCTAACCACTGGACTACCAGGGAAGTCCCACCATGAATTCTTATATTCTGAAAGACTTCAGGACTCAATAAGGACACATTTGGGTGACTATGTGCCAGGTTGAAAAGAAGTATTATTTTAAAAAAAAAAATAAGGCACACCTTCTCGCCCACATAAAAGTAGGTCCTCGTCAGGAATCCCAGTCAGGAAATCATTAGGAAGAGATGTTGAATAAGAGCCAGAAAAGGAACAAGTCTGCATAGAGGTAAGTGTGATTTTGTGACGTAAAAGTTAGAAATGTTTTGGAAGTCCCCTGTGTCAGTTCATCAACTTGATTCCTTGTGGAAAACGTGTTATCTTTGGAGATTCAAAGATGAATATAATTCAGCCCCTGTCCTTGACGAGTTCACACTCAGAAAGGAAGGACGGCAGGGTTCAGGGATACGAATACCCTGGGCAAGGTCCTGGAGGTAAGCATGATAGTGTAGTGACTCCGGACACTGTCTTGACCAAAGTGGAAGGATGGCCTCACACAACATGGGAGATCGTGTTGAACGCCCTATGAACAGAGTGGGGGTAGACTGGGAGTGAGGAGGTCCAGATGCCAGGCTGAGGAAGGTTGGCTCCAAATCCAGTGGCCAGGAACCACTGTGTTTTCTTGAACTTGCTGTGCTGGCAGGGGTTGAGGCAGAAGGTGACTTTTTGACCACAGTGATTGGTTGAACAGGGAGAAGTTGGGAAAACTGTCTAAGAAAGTCTCAACCTGGCAGGCAGTAAAACCTCCCCAACTGCCAAGTTATGAATTCTAATTAAGGATGCAAACCATGAAAAGGAAAGGAAAGGTGATTCTTGGGTATCCTTAGGAAGTTGCTCAGACAATTACTGGGCTTTTCTCGTTTGGGTAGCCACCTTCTCTTTAAACTGTTTTCTCCTTGAGACAGAGCATCTTAGAAGAGTCCCAAGCCAAGAATGGACCTGCCCTGAAAGGAATGAACTGTTTCATAGGTACCTCATAAAGAACAGAAAAATAATGAAAATGCAAACAAGGAAACCCTTAAATGGACTCAAAATACACCAGTTAGTACAACCCTCCTCACAGGGGAGTCACACAGGGCCTCATGCTCAGAAGTGCCTTGTGCTTGGCTTAATATTCTGCTGTCACTGTTCTGAAATTCTTAATAACTTTTTATTTTATTTATTAATTTTGACTGCATTGGATCTTCATTTTTGCGCGCGGGCTCTCTCTAGTTGCAGCAAGCGAGGGCTACTCTGCATTGCGGTTGCACGGGTTTCCCACTGCGGTGGCTTCTCTTGTTGCAGAGCATGGGCTCTAGGCGCACAGGCTTCAGTAGTTGTGGCATGCGGGCTCAGTAGTTGTGGCTTGCGGGCTCTAGAGCTCAGGCTCAGTAGTTGTGGTGCACGGGCTTAGTTGCTCCACAGCATGTTGGGGTCTTCCCGGCCCAGGGCTTGAACCCATGTCCCCTGCATTGGCAGGTGGATTCTTAACCACTGCACCACCAGAGAAGGCCCTATATTATTTTTTAAACTTAATACTTTAGTTGTTTTCTGCTTAAAAGTAATTCATGCTCAAATGATTATCCCCCAAATCAGGATAGTGGTTACCTTAGGGGAAGGGAGGGAGAAGGTTAGTATCAGGGAAGAGGGGTCTGGGGTTATCTAAGGTGATGGCAATGTCTTCTTTTTGTTGTTGTTGTTGGCAATGTCTTATTCTTGACCTGGGTCTTAGTCACACAGATTCTCTTTATGATTACTATTTAAACTGTACACGTACAATTTATGCATTTTTCTGTATACATTATATGTCACCATAAAAAGGTAATATAGTCTCATTGTTGAAAATGTGGAAAGCAAATTTTTTTTTTACTAAAGATGAAGAATGTTGACATATTTCCACCACCCCAGCTCTGTGAGTAGTAGTTTTTCAGGTGAAAGAAAAAAAGACTATTTGTGAATAAATCTTTGTTGAGTTTTGCCTTTTGTTGGAAGAAAAAGAAATTCTGTGAAGTTGCCAGCAGGTGGCGCAATTAAATAAGATTTAGTCTTGCAGGCACAAAAGCAAACCAAACCAAAACCAAAAAGCAGCCAACACTTCTCCTGGTGATTGGAAAACGTTTTGGTGAATTTCCCACTACCTACAGTCCTCCTCCAATATCCACCATTATACAAAAGAACCTGGTAAATATGGCTTCATTAGGGAACTGTCAGACCTAATTCTTCAAATGCATCGAAGACACTGGATGTTTTCTCCCTGTTGCTTGACAGAGAGCCTCCAAAATAACATGGTTGACTGGGACCCAGGATATAGCGCTTTTTGTGTCTGCAACAAATGAGGACAGCAAAGATGTCTAATAATAAATACATTCCTCAAACATTCTTAGATGGCTTTTGTTTTTGTTTTTTTTTTTTTTTTGCGGTACGCGGGCCTCTCACTGTTATGGCCTCTCCCGTTGCGGAGCACAGGCTCCGGACGCGCAGGCTCAGCGGCCATGGCTCACAGGCCCAGCCGCTCCGCAGCATGTGGGATCTTCCCGGACCGGGGCATGAACCCGTGTCCCCTGCATCTGCAGGCGGACTGTGAACCACTGCGCCACCAGGGAAGCCCTCTTAGATGGCTTTTGAGACGAATTAGGAAGTGTTCAGTTTCTAAATCTTTATCAAGCACTTCCTTCCACTCACATCTCTTTGATAATGGCCACTGGAGGTTGGGTAAGTTTTCACATAAGAAAAAAAGACGCTTTAATCTGGACACTAAGCCAAAGAAAGAGATCAACGTACTCATCATCCTTCTCATTAAGATACACTTATTTGGGGGACTTCCCTGGTGGTCTAGTGGTTAAGACACCACGCTCCCAATGCAGGGGGCCGGGGTTCAATCCCTGGTCAGGGAACTAGATCCCGCACGCCACAATTAAGACCCGGTGCAGCCAAATAAATAAATAAATATTTTAAAAAATCAAAGATTTATTTGGGGCAAGGTTGGCCTGAGGACTGGGGACAGGATGGTGGTGGCCATGGGAGGTTGGTTACATATGAGGAGGAATGATCAGATAAGTAAATATATTAAGGATGACAGGAGCCAGGTTTCCCACTGCTGGAGAGGGGAATAGTGAATCTGGAAAGGGACAAACTAGAATGAACTCTGTGGACTGGAATTGGATATTGGTGTGAAGTCATGGTTTTCAATATTTATAAATAGAGTTATAAATAAAGGTGTAAATGTGTACATATATACATGCATAATATATAAATATAGACCCTAGATCTGTCCTCAGAGAGAAGAGAATAGTGACATCCCATAGTGATGAACACACACAACCAAGTACCCAGAACTTGGTTTCTAGGGAATTTCCTGGTGGTCTAGTGGTCAGGACTCCACGCTTTCACTGCCAAGGGCCTGGGTTCAATCCCTGGTCAGGGAACTAAGATCCTGCATGGCACAGCCAAAAACAAAAAACAAAACAAAACAAACTTGGTGGGACTTCCCCTGGTGGTCCAGCGGTTAAGACTCTGCACTCCCATTGCAGGGGGCCTAGGTTTGATCCCTGGTCAGGGACCTAGATCCCGCATGTCACAACTAAGACCTGGAACAGCCAAATAAATAAATATATTAATTAAAAAATCCAACTTGGTTTCTAAATGCCATTCTCCACTGGAAAGAACCAGGAATGCTTGGAGAAATGGCTGATTTCAGAGTTGGAGCCGGAAAAGTATAAGATGTGCTTGGAACATCTTTTTGTGTCAAAAAGTAAGGAAATGCGGGCTTCCCTGGTGGTGCAGTGGTTAAGAATCCTCCTGCCAGTGCAGGGGACACGGGTTCGAGCCCTTGTCTGGAAAGATCCCATAAGCCGCGGAACAACTAAGCCCGTGCGCCACAACTACTGAGCCTGTGCTCTAGAGCCCGCAAGCCACAACTACTGAGCCTGTGTGCTGCAACTACTGAAGCCCACGCGCCTAGAGCCCATGCTCCGCAACAAGAGAAGCCACCTCAATGAGAAGCCCGCACACCACAATAAAGAGTAGCTCCCTGCTCACCGCAACCTGCGTGGCAACGAAGACCCAACGAAGCCAAAAATAAAATAAATAGAAAATAAATAAATTAGAAAAAAAAGTAAGGAAATGCTTGAAGAATGTTGGGGATCTATCAAAAAGAAGTCAGCTAAAAGTGAATCTCAGTGGCCAAGTCTGTGACAACTTGAACATCAAAATAGTTATAGTAATGGATTATAACTCGTTGACTAAGATAAAAAACATGAATTCATGCTGATATAAATAAATGGAAAGTTTGATGAAGAACAGGGTATTTACGTAGTTAGAGTATCTCCCATAAAATACTTGCAAAGGGAATAAGAGTAACTTGACAGGGGAGAAACCGGGAAAACACTACCTTAAGCAAAGTGAACGTCGTCAGTAGTGGGACACATTGGAATTCTGTGCCACCTGTTGAGCTGCAGTGAGGAGAAAATAGCATCACTTCTGCGGTTGTCCCAGCAAAGATACCTAACCTCAGTCTAATCAGAGGACCTATTAGGCAAACCCTAAGTGAGGAAAGTTCTACAAAGTAACTGTCCTGTCCTGTTCAGAAATTTCAAGAGCAGGAAGATGAAGGTAGATTGAGGAACTGTTCCATATGAAAGGAGACTAAAGAGACATGACAACTACACACGGCAGGTGAGCCTGGATTGGATCCATTTACTATGAAGGACGTTTTTGGCACAATTGGGAAACTTGAATGGGGTCTGAGGATTAGAAGGAGTAATGTATCAGTGTTAATTTCTTGATTTTGATGCTTGTACTTTGGTTGATTAGGAGAATGTTCTTGATTGTGGGAAATGCCCACTAAAGTATTCAGGAGTGATGGGGTGAACTGGATGAGCAATCTATGCTGAATGGGTTTGAAAAATAAGTTATTTGTACTGTACTTGCAACTTTTCTTTAAGTTTGAGAATTTTTTGATAAGTTAAAAAGTATATGTATATAAATCAACACACAGAATGGGAAAAATAGGGGCTTCCCTGGTGGCGCAGTGGTTAAGAATCCGCCTGCCAATGCAGGGGACACGGGTTCGATCCCTGGCCCAGGAAGATCCCACATGCTGCGGAGCAACTAAGCCAGTGCGCCACAACTACTGAAGTCCGCGTGCCTAAAGCCTGTGCTCTGCAACAGGAGAAGCCACCGCAGTGAGAAGCCTGCGCACCGCAACGAGGAGGAGTCCCCGCTCGCCGCAACTAGAGAAAGCCCGCGTGCAGCAATGAAGACCCGGTGCAGCCAAAAATAAATAAATAAATACATTTATTAAAAAAAAAAACCCCACAGTGAGATACACTTCACACAAAATTACAAGGTTGGCTAAAATGTAAAACAGAGAAAATAACAAGTGTTGACCAGGATGTGGAGAAATTGGAACCCTAGTACTTTGCTGGTGAGGATGTAAAATGCAGCCACTTTGGAAAACAGTTTATTGCTTCCTCAAAATGTTAAAGTTACCATCTGACTAGGCAATTCCACTCCTGAGTGTAATACAAAGTGAAAAGAAAACGTGTCCACACAAAAACTTGTGCACAAATGTTTGTAGTAGTATTATTCATAATAATCAAAAAGTGGAAAAAAAATTTTCCATTTACAGTTGAATGGATAAACAAAATGTGTAACTCCAGTCTGAGCCTGAAGGCTTTAGAACCAAGAGAACTGATGGTGTAAATCCCAGTCCCAGGGCAGGAGACTGAAGTCCCAGCTTAACGGGTCAGGCAGAGAGAGAGAATTCTCTCTTCCTCTACCTTTTTGTTCTATTCAGACCCTCAGCTGATTGGATGAGGCCTTCTTATATTGGGGAAGAGAAGCTGCTTTACTCAGTTTACTGATCCAAACAATCGCTTCTGGAAAAACCCTTGCAGACACATCCAGAATAATGTTTAACCAGATACCTGAGCATTCGTGGCTCAGTCAGTTGAGACATAAAGTTAATCATCTTGATAGCTCAATAAAGCTATTATTAAATATATATACATTTTACTGTTCAAAACTGTCAAGGTCGTGAAAAAAACAAGGAAGACTGAGATACTATCACAGACCAGGAGAATATGGAGACATGATATTTAAATGTGGTGTCAGATTGAATCGTGGAACAGAAAAAGGACATCAGTAGAAAGACTGGTTAAACTTGAATAAATTCTGGAGTTTAGTTCATAGTAATATGCCTTTGTTAATTTCTTAGTTTTGATAAAGATGCCATGGTTATGTAAATTGTCAACATTAGGGGAAAATGAGTGAAGGAGAGTAAATGGGAACTCTCTGCACTATCTTTGCCCTTATGTTTGTAAATCTAAAAGTACCCCAGGACTTCCCTGCTGGTCCGGTGGTTAAGACTCTGTGCTCCCAATGCAGGGGGCCCGGGTCCGATCCCTGGTCGGGAAACTAGATCCCACATGCCGCAACTAAGACCCAGCAGAGCCAAATAAGTAAATATTTAAAAAGGAAAAAAGAAAAGACTCTGTGCTTCCACTGCAGGGGGCGCGGGTTTGATCCCTGGTCAGGGAACTAAAATCCCACATGCCGTGCGGCACAGCCAAAAAAAAAAGTATCCCAAAATAAAATGTTTGTTTTTTTAAAACCCAAATATATAAAGTTAGTGCTTTCTGGTGCTTACATATCAGGCACTTTACCTACGTCATCTCATTTAGTCCTCACAACAATCCTACAGAGCAACCCCCAACTTACAGAGAAGGCGAATTATGTACTCAGGGTCAGGCATCTGGCAAGTGGCAGGGCTGGGATTTGAACTCAGGTCTGTCTGACTAGTAAATCACACAGCCCCAGCCAGCCAGGACTTTACAGTCCCAGGTAGGCCCAGTAATGCAAATAACTGAATAAGGACATAAAGGACATTTTGATACCTGGAGAGTAAATATTAAACAAATAAATTTTTATAGATAATACTGTTTACATTATAAACCTGTGAACAGAAAGATAGGGGTTTAAAATTTCTATCAAACACCTGAACAACATTTCAGGAAAAACATTAAAGGAGGGGTGGTGGTGTGATGAATTGGGAGATTGGGATTGACATATATACACTAATATGTATAAAATGGATAGCTAATAAGAACCTGCTGTATAAAAAAAATTAAAAAAAAAAAACTGGGTTTAATCTACTGTGTTCAGACTATTAAAACCCTTTTGCCTCTACGTTTTCCGTCTATCAAAACTGCTCTATTGGGGCTTCCCTGGTGGCGCAGTGGTTGAGAGTCTGCCTGCCGATGCAGGGGACACGGGTTCGTGCCCCGGTCCGGGAAGATCCCACATGCCGCGGAGCGGCTGGGCGCATGAGCCATGGCCACTGAGCCTGCACGTCCAGAGCTTGTTCTCCGCAACGGGAGAGGCCACAACAGTGAGAAGCCTGCGTACCGCAAAACAAAAAAACCCAAAAAACTGCTCTATTTAGTGCCACCAATAAATTTTTGTTGCTTTGTTTTCTTCTTTTAAAAGTTATTTTAGCAGAAAAAAGAAAATTCCATCAGTTTATATGGTGGACTATTTCTTTTTTTTCACTTGCCCCAATATTATTTATTGGAAGAGAAATTCTTTCAATTCCCTTCTTTCCTTCTTCCCTCCCACCATATGCTGGACTATTTCTGTTATACTAAATTCACCCAATCTCTTTCAGGGTACACAAATGATCATATAACTTTAATCAGTATATATACATTATTTGGAGATCTACTTTTTTACTTAAACATGCTTTAATGTACCTGTTTAAAGGTATCCATTTAGTTCCCATAATAATTTTTAACAGCCATATAGTATTACATGAAATAGACAGGTTATAGCTTTTTTTTTTTTCCTGTTTTTTAATTTTTTGGCTGCACCTCGTACCGTGCGGTACCATCTTAGTTCTCCAACCAGGGATTGAACCCGGGCCACCACAGTGAAAGCGCTCAGTCCTAACCACTGGACCGCCAGGGAATTCCCAAGACAGACTGCAGCTTACTTAACTGTTTTCCTCTTGTGGGGCACTTGGGATGCTTCCAGTGTGTGGCTGATCTGAAAAATGCTGCTATAACCATCTTTGCACAAATTGCTTGTTACAGTCTTGGGGACTATTTTTTTTTGTGGGAGGGACTATTTTGAGCAAGGGCGTTTGTGGGAAGCAGACGAAGGAAAAGTCCCTGGAATTTTCACTTCTCCCTGGGCAGCTGCTCTTATTTTAGAATAGGCTCTTGGCATCCTGCAGTGCATAAGTAACACAGCTACCAGTAGCTGGATGAGCTGGGGAAAGTTCTTTCACCTCTCTGTACCTTGGACTCTTGCTATTTCAAGTGTGGTCCTTGAACCAGTAGTATTGGCTGGGAGCTTGTAGAATTACAGAATCTCAGATCCTTCCTAGAACCTACTGAATCACAATATGCATTTTAACAAGATCTCCAGGAGGTGGTTTAAAGCACACTGAAAGCTGGAGAAACCATGCCTTAGAGTACTTACCTGTCGAATAGGGATAATAAAGGTCCTTCCTCATAAGGTCGTCGTGCATTATACATATACATAGTGCATTAACACATATACATAAAGTGCATAGAAGAACGCCAAGCACATAGTAGGTGCTATGTGTTCCTTTATTTTTTGGCCACGCCACGAGGCTCGTGGGATCTTAGTTCCCAGACCAGGGATTGAACCCTAGCCCTGGGCAGTGAAAGCACCAAGTCCTAACTACTGGACCACCAGGGAATTCCCGTTTGCTACTTTTATGACTCTCCCCAGCTGACTGAGCAAATTCTACAGCTGGTAGGTCCCTAAGTAGAGTGCCTTAAAATAAGCAAATAGGAGAGATTTCCCCCTGGTGGTGTAGGGAGGGGGTGGGGGAGGAATCTTGCAACGCACATTCTCACCATTCTCACGTATCACGGTCAAAATCCCTAAGAAGAGGCACATCCAGCCCCAGGAAGCTGATGAGTGAGTCTGAAAGCTCTTTGGGCAGAAACCGGGACAGGGTGGCAGCCAGGTAAGATCTGATACTTCTGGCACCTAAGCAGCTACACTGATGGGGGTGGCCAGCCTGTGCCATCTACAGAAAGGCTTGTGAATAATGCACGTAAAGTCCTGACCCCACAGAGAACAGTCCCTAAGATTTGCAACCTGACCGCTGGCCAGCTTGCAGAGAAGGTACATCTGCCTAGCTCTCCCTGGGGGGCAAGGCCAGCCTCTTCAGCCCAGGATCGAGCAGCTGCAAGCATAGGTAAAGGGGGATCGTCGTCCGAAATCCTCTGCTTGGTGACATTTAATTCATCCTTCAAGGCCCTGGATTTCCTTTTCTTTTTTTGCTGTACGGGGGCCTCTCACTGTTGTGGCCTCTCCTGTTGCGGAGCACAGGCTCTGGACGTGCAGGCTCAGCGGCCATGGCTCACAGGCCCAGCCGCTCTGTGGCATGTGGCATCTTCCCGGACCGGGGCACGAACCCGTGTCCCCTGCATTGGCAGGCGGACTCTCAACCACTGCGCCACCAGGGAAGCCCTGGATTTCCTTTTTGATTCTACTAACCCCAATTAAATAAACTATTTTGTTTTTTCACCAAGTGAGTGATTTATCTGGTTTTGCAAACTTCATGACACATTGTATCAGGAGTCTCAACCTCAGCTGTCTCCGGCCTACATGAAGTAGGCTAGGGCAGTACAACTTAGCCTGCAGGGGACTGTGGCAGCTGGCGAGCCTCCTGTGAAGCGGACATGTGTTCCTCTGGTCCAGCCCATTGCCGAGCACGAACATGAGCCCAGTGTGGCCAGATCTTTCCACTTTTCAAGAGAAAGTAAAAGTCTGGATTTTTATATGAAACTGTCATCTTTTTCTTAATTAAAAAAATTTTACATTTAAAAACTTACATTTAAAAAAAAACTTACATTTAAAATGTCTATATTTAAAAACTTAATTTAAAAACTTTTGTTTATAATCCAGCCAAACTGGAAACATCCTAAAGTTACCTCAACTGGTGAACGGATAAACAAATGGATCCATCCATACAATGAAATACACTCAGCAAAGGGAAAAGGAATGAATTACGGAAACATACAATAATCATCTGAATCTCAACTGCATCATGCTGACTTCTGCTAGCCAAGATGCAGTAATATGGACCAGATTTACTTTCTCACCTGAAACAATAAAAGAATGGAGAAAATAAATATGAAATGATGTGTTTCTTCAAGACGGTGGACATCAGTCAATGGAGGACGGTGATCCCTGAGACACAGGAAACAAGTGGGGTTAGCCCTGTGATTGTCCAGCTTATTGTCTTTTTTTTTTTTGGCTGTGCCATGCATTATGTGGGATCCTAGTTCCCCAGCCAGGAATCGAACCCGCGCCCCCTGCATTGGAAGCATGGAGTCTTAAGCACTGGACTGCCGGCTAAGTCCCCCAGCTTACTGTCTTGAGAGAGTTTCCAGGCCATGGTACAGGGCAGGGGGACCCCAGGTGGAGCCTGGCAGACCCCCTGAGTTGAGACGACAGAACTGAGGGTCCAGGGAAACCAAGGAGGTTAGAATTCTAGAGAGGAGACAGCTGCACATGGAGAATCCAGAGGTCTGCAAAGAGTCCCCTCTAGGATCAGCTGAGCCCTGGTCAACCCATGCTTACAAGTACAACTACCGGAGGCCAGGGAAAGAACTACCTGAAATGATCAGAGGTAAGAGTGTGTGGCACCTACATAGGCCCAGGAATACAGCCTGTTCCTGCACCAGCCAGACTGGAAAACTTCATGATTCGTGGGCACTGGTCTTGCCTCAGTAGTGGAGAAAAATTAGCTCCAGACTGAGCACTCTTTGGGTCCCAGGTAAGTGATAAAAGCAAGATTCAGGGCTTCCCTGGTGGCGCAATGGTTAAGAATCCGCCTGCCAATGCAGGGGGCACAGGTTCGAGCCCTGGTCCGGGAAGTTCCCACATGCCGCAGAGCAGCTAAGCCCGTGCGCCACAACTACTAAGCCTGCGTGCCTAGAGCCCATGCTCCTCAACAAGAAAAGCCACCGCAGTGAGAAGCCCGTGCACCGCAACGAAGAGTAGCCCCCGCTCGCCACAACCAGAGAAAGCCCGCGCGCAGCAACGAAGACCCAATGCAGCCAAAAAAAAAAAAAAGCAAGATTCAAAAGAATCAAATGGTTTCCAAATAACCACATCCAATATAAAGCTCAAGAATATTTTTTAGAACTACTAAAATACAAAAGAAGGAGGAGGAAAAGGGAGGTGGAAGGCAACAAGGTCGACTTCACAACATCTGACATCCAGTCAACGATAACAGGCTGGCAAAAAAATCCTGTTTCACCCTTTTTGAGAGGTGTTGTTATGGGTTCAATTGTCTCCCAAAAAGATATGTTGAAGTCCCAACCCCCAGAGATGAGAATCATAAATCAAAGTTGGTCATTAATTAGCTGTGAATCTTGAGTAAGTCACGCTCTTTTTCACGCCTCAGATAAGAACTGCAAATATTTCTCTGTGTGCTCTTGTGCATTTTCCCCATGCAGAGTTCTCAGAGGGGTCTATGAACCCCAGAAGTTGAGAACCTCTGCAGTAGATGATCTTTAATGTTTATTCCTTCAACAAATATTTATTGAGGGCCTACTGTGTGCTTTAGGGATCCAATGATGACCAAAACAGAGACAAGATCCCTAAGATCTCATGGAGATTATATTATATACCCATGGAGGGAAACATGCAACCAACATGGAGACAAACACTTCCATAGAATGGTAAGTTGTATGAAGGAGATAAAGCAGGTGAAATGTGACTGGGAGGAGGCATGACCCGTTGGGTGTTCAGGAACAGTTTTTTTTAGAGATGTTGTTACAGGTTGAATTTTGTCCCACAGAAAGATATGTTGAAGTTCTAATACTCACTCCCTCAGAATGTGACCTTATTTGGAACTAGGTTTTTGCAGATGTAATTAGTTAAACTGAGATGAGTTCATGTTGGAGTAGGGTGGGCCCTTAATCCAAGGAGACTGGTGTCCTTATAAGAGGAGAGGACACACAGAGACAAGCACGTAGGGAAAGAGGCCATGTAAAACAGAGGCAGAAATTGGAGGGGTGAAGCTGCAAGCCAAAGAATGCTGAGGGTTGACCACCACCACCATAAGCTATGAAGAAGCAAGAGAAGATTCTACTCAGAGTCTCAGAGGGAGTATGATCTTGCTGACTCCTTGATTTCTCACTTCTAGCCTCCAGAACTGTGAGAGAATACATTTCTGTTGTTCAAGCCACACAGTTTGTGGTACTTAACCCAGTTTGTAATTCGGGCAGCCCTAGGAAACTAATACAGGTGTCATTTGAACTAAGGCTAGAATGATGAGAAAAAGGCAACCATATGAAGATTTAGAGGGAAGAATATTCCATGCAAGGGTAGGAAGAAAAAACCAACAAAAACCGTGGCTGGAGAGTACTTATCGAGAGGGATGAGATAGGAGATGTGACTCGAAAACTAGGCAGGGATAGATCTTGCAGGACCACGCCCGGGAGGTAACGGAATTTGGATTCAATTAGCATTGAGGTGGTTATGTCATTTGAGCGACAGAAACAGCTGTCAGGAGAGTCACCTAGAGTCTTAGAGGGCAGGATCTAGGATGTATTGGTTGAAGTAAATAATGACAATGTGAGATGACAGGGCCCTCTCTCCAGGCCGTCGTTGGCTTTGGCTCAGTTAAGGCAATGCTCCCTCCCCGCAATCTCCCTTCTACCTCCGGATCCCAGACACCCCCAATACACACAATTTAAGTAAAATAAGCTCTACAAATGCGGTTTGCGGACAAGTTCCCCACCCAAACTAGGCGAGAGAGATTCTGGAGGCGCAGAAGCATTCCCAAGGGGGGGCAGCCGTAGACCCTACCAAGTTCTGCAAAGCTACAGCAACCCCCCGGCAGGCCCCCGACGCGCGGGGGCGGAGCCGGGGCGGAGCGTACGCATGCGCAGGGCCTGACTCCCGGCGAGGGGTGGGGCGGGCACCAGGGCCGGGGCTGTGACGTCAGGTGCGCGCGTGGCTCCCGCTGCGCAGGAACAGCTGGTGCCTCGGAAGGCGGCCGGCGAGCGGACAGGCGTGGGGTGCTGGTGGCCGGCCGCGCCACGCTGCAGGAGCAACCGCCTCCGCCTCGCACCACTGCACCATGGCCGGCCAGCTGGAGCGTTGCGAGCGCGAGTGGCACGAGCTGGAGGGAGAATTTCAGGAACTGCAGGTAGGACCGGGCCACCTAGTCCTGAAACTCTGCTACCTGATGTGCAGGGTATTCCGCTTCCTGCTTGCCCAGCCCGGGCGGTGGGAACCATTAGGGCCCAGAGGTTGCCCCTGGCTAGGCCCTGGGGGCTGGTGGTCCGCGTGAGCCAGTCCCCTCCCATCTCCCAGTATTTCAGTTCTTCATCCCCTTTGGGCGCCGAGTCGAAGCTCCCCATTTCCCCCGCCCTCGCGCCGGCTCTTTGCTCCGCGCACCTCCTTCGCTGCAGAAAGTTGGTCTATGGCCTCTGAGGGGAAGTTCCAGGCGTGTCCATGTGGGGGAGGCCGGAGGGGACAGGTATGTTTGGGGACTCAAAGAGAAAGCCCAGCGCCCACCTCCTCAGGGGTCTCCCCTGACCCCACCGCCGCCCTCCAGCTTTCGGCAGCTCCACTCGTCCTTTACTCTGGCGGGCCAGCCCTCTCCTCTGCAGCTCCATTTTGAGAGGTGTGCTTGGGAGCCATTCACCTTGAACCTGTAGACTTTGCTTAGGGGTTAGAGACCCCTATTCTCAGTCTTTGGGGCTCCTGTGTCTGTGCCCGCCTCTCCGACGCTGCTGCAGGCCGAGTTTGGTGTTGTGGATGACATCTGTCACTTGTGACAGCTGGGCTGCCTCCTTTAGTGATAGAGGCTGCTCCCAGCCCTCACCCATTTGGCCCAGAGCCTTACACTGGGTGGGGTGAGGGCGGGTGTAAGAGGCCCCTTGAGAGAATGGCATTGCCGCTGCGCGGGCCTGGCAGGAGAAGTTGTTTCCGATAGGAGGTTCGCAGAGGCCTCAGCTATCTACCTTGGTGACTAAAGACGCCTCAGGAAACCTTAGGGTTGGCCAAGAGTGATGCCTGGACCATTTTTGGAGATGAGGCTGTTCCCTCCGCAGCTACCGGATTGTGTCTCTTTTCTCCAGAGTTGGGCTCTGTTTGCCTTAAATCACATGGAACACCCCAGCCCGCTCCTTCCTGTCCTCAGCTGGAGCAGTGACATTTTCTCTGTCCATGTAGCTCTTGTCTGCAGTTTGGTTGGCCTCTTACTGTGTCCAGAGGAGGGGAGGGGAGATTGGCAAGGGTGTCTGTGATGGGTCTTTCTAGATATGATGTCGTAGGTCCAGGTGAATAGAGAGAGGGTTGCTGGAGAGACTGAGCAGGAAGGCAGGTGCTTTTTCAGGCATGAGCACAGAGTAAGGTACCAGAACCAGAAGGGTACTTTTTCTTGGCCTGTCCAGCATGTGTGGGTTCGTGCCCTTTCCTTCAGGCCCAGGGCTTAGGGCCCACTCAGTTCCCAGGGGACCCTTCAGGCTCCACTGCCATCGAGAAGACTCAGCTATTTCTTAACGCTTTGTCCTGCTAGGCTCTCAGGTCATGTGCAGCTGTGGAGCCATGGAGGGTATTAGAGTGGGAAGTGCTTCAGAGCTATGCAATTAATGCACTTAACACCAATTAGATAAAGGAGACTTTTGACTTGTTGTTATGTTCTTACTTGGTGTCTCTGGGACTCAGGTGTGTGAGGGACAGAGAGGAATTGGGAATTAACCCTGGATTTTGTCCCCTGGTGCACAGCAAGGGCTGTAGAAGGACTGACCAGGTGGAAACCGTGATGTCCCCTGCTCACGTCTTCGGCAGTGGGGGAACTGGACTGGACTAGGTCTGACTTCTCACCCTTCCCCCCAACCCCCATAATAAATGTAAGAGCTCTGAACTCCTGAGACGAAAGTCTCTGGAAATACGCATATAATAAGTAGGGTATATATTGTCATTATGTTTGTGTTGGGTGGACTTTCAGATATGAGACATTTGTTGGGGAACAGGGAGGTCACAACAGGTAGGCAGGTGGGCAAGGTTAACAATAGGAAGGCTCTTTTTTTTTCACCAGAAAATCCCGGCCTGTCTTAATTTGCCTATATCTGCCTCAGAATCTGGGATTTGTGGGTTTCATGTTCATATCTCTCTGATTCTGTCTTTCTTGGGATGATGTATAATATCTTTGTGTTTTACCTCTTCTTCCCTTTTTCCAGTGAAGGGAGGAAAGAGGAAATCTAATTTCAGATCCTAGAGGATTTGAAAGGTCTTTGGAATTCCTCCCCATCCCTAAAAAAGTCATAATCTCTGGGACTTTCTAGAGGAAAGGATCTGTTTTCTTTTGCCTGTGATTTGCATCTGCCAGGGCCTCTCTGGACTCGGGGGCAAGGTCGAGTCACCGTGAGGACTTTGGTTTTGCCTGGTTGCGGTTTCGGCCATGCCGGTGAATTGAGCATTAGTCTGAGACCAGTGCGTGTTTGGCCCTGTGGCCTGTGGTGTGACCACAGAAGGTCACTTACAGATGTGGTGGCAGGTGATTTAATGTGCATTTCCTGTCTTGCATCTCTGGAAACCTCGTCCCTCTCCACCCAGGAAGGAGGTGGCCCGAAGAAGCCTCTCCCTAACCCTGACCTCACAGAAATGCAGGGTAGGCCATTGTAAGATTTTTGGCTTTTGTTACCAATGAAACGGGCATCCCTCTGGCTGCTGTGTATAGAATAGACATGAGGAGGACAGGGTGGAAGTAGGAAGATAAGTATTATTTTATTAAAACCCTTGAAAAAAAAAAACCCTGTGAAATAGATCCTGTTATACCCATCTTGCAGAGTGAAAAATGTACCCCAAATCACACGGCTTATGAGTACTGGATTCAGGATTCAAACCCAGGCATTGAACATCAGAGTCTATACTCTTTTTTTTTTTAATTTTTATTAGAGTACAGCTGATTTACAGTGTTGTGTTAGTTTCAGATGTACAGCAAAGTGAATCAGTTATACCTATACGTATATCCACTCTTTTTTTTTTTTTTTTTAGATTCCTCTCCCATATAGGCTGTTACAGAGTATTGAGTAGAGTTCCCTGTGCTATACAGCAGGTTCTTATTAGTTATCTGTTTTATATATAGTAGTGTGTATATGTCAGTCCCAATCTCCCAACTTATCCCTCCCCCCACATCCCCTGGTAACCATAAGTTTGTTTTCTATATCCATGACAGGGCCTGTATACTCTTAACTACTACCCAAGGCAGGTCTGTGCCCCGGGTACTCTTTTGTTTCTCTCCCATCTTGCATTGCCTTCTGGGCCTCTTTCCCTAGAAGTGGGTTCTGTGGAAAGAACTCCAGACAGGGAGTCAGGATTCCTAGGTTCAGGCCTGAACTCTGCCACTGCCTAGCATCTGACCTTTAGCAAGCCGCCTCTCTGAGCTTTTCTTTATCTAGAAAACAAAGGCTGACAATAATAGCAGCAACGATAAGAGCTGACTGTATGATACATGGATTATTCCATTTAATCTAAACGACAGCCTGGCTTTACAGATGAGAGTGAGGCTAAGAGATGTTAAGTAACTTGAAACTCGAGGAGCCAGAATTTGAACCCAGGCCTGCTGTATCCATCAGATACTTTTTGGGTTCCTAACACAGTGGGCTCCAACAGTATCCTGAGACCCTTGGCTCTCCAAGGAAGCTTTTGGACTTGTGGGGACTCATTTCATTTGTACGGTGCTTTAACATGATGCGTTAGTAAGGATTCTTAGTGGTAAGTGGCAGAAACCCAGTTGAACCAGCTTTAAGCCAAAAAACAAAAATGTTTTATTGGCTCATGTAGTGGGAAGTCCAGTGGGAAATGGCTTCAGGCAAGGCTGGATCCAGGTGCTTCAGTGATGTCTGTGTGTGTGAGTGTGTGTATGTTTCCTCTATGTCAACTTCATTCTCAACAGTCTCTCCCATGTTGTGGCAAAGATGAGCATTGGCAGCCTCAGGCTGATATCTACCAGTTCAGCAGACCTCAGAAACAGAGCATCTTCTCTCCTGTAATTCTGGCAGGAGTCCCAGGGCTAACTCTCATTGGCCCGACTTGGGTCATGTGATTATCCCTTACTTAACCAGACCCTGTGGCACTAATTGGCTGGGTCTTGGTTAACATGTCTCCCCTGGAGCCCAGGACTGGGATAAGTGCTGTTCAAACCACGTGAAATAAGAGTGGTGGAGGGGTGGTCCCATGAAGGAAAATCAAAATACTGGTAGTAAAAAAAAAAAAAAAAACAGAGAAGGATGCTGGACAGGTATCTTTCTAGGAGTAATAGAAACAGTCTATATCTGTGCCTCACAAACTGTGTTAAGGCACCTCCAAGGAGCTGCAGCAAGCTCACAGGGGGACTGTGGGATAATTTAAATTTTCAAGGGAAACACAATATCTGTCATTAAAAAGAATGTTTCACACATCTTTTTTTTTTTTTTTCGGTATGCGGGCCTCTCACCTGTTGTGGCCTCTCCCGTTGTGGAGCGCAGGCTCAGCGGCCATGGCTTATGGGCCTAGCCGCTCCGCGGCACGTGGGATCTTCCCAGACCAGGGCACGAACCCGTGTCCCCTGCATCGGCAGGCGGACTCTCAACCACTGCACCACCAGGGAAGCCCCACACATCTTTTTAATGATGTCATATCTTTGTGAAGTTGGGTTTTGGGGGCTGATTAAAATCATTTAAATACTATGTGAAAATCAATTTAGAACAAGAAATGAGGATGACAGTGTCCAATCTATTCCCAAGGTTTGAGATTTTGTGCAGAGCCCGACAGGCACACACATCCGTAAATAATTTTGGTTACTTCTGAATGAAATAAAAATACTTTTGTCAATTTCTGTGTATTCTTTTTTCCCCAAGAGGCTACTAAGTTGGTAGGACATAAATACTTTTCAATTATTTGGCTTAAGGACTCTGTGAAAAGTTTACTGAGACGCTAAGGGTGTGGTGAACCAACAAAGTTTGGGAACCTTTGTTTTATGTCCTGATTGTGGTGGTGGTTACACAACTATATGTATTTGCCAAAATTCGTTATGTATACCTGAAAATTGGTGAATTCGTATGTAAATTCTACCTGTAAAGCTGATTTTCAAAAACCAGTACATGCCTGTTAACATATAGCTCATCCCCTAGCTCTTCCACAACTGAGGAAACTTAAGAAGTGGCAGACTCTGGACATGAAGGCAGTCTGACTCTCAAGCCTAATCACTTAACCATTATGTTATTCTGTCTTCCAAATGCCTGACATGCATGCTGATGCCCTCACTTACTGCTCCTATAACAGACATTACTAATCGATCCTGGCGCATGACTCAGAATCTTTCCCAGTATAGAATTGATACAGTTTAGGTGAAGTCAACTTGCTATCTTTGGTAGTGTTTCCATGGCATACTGAGTCTTAGTTCAGTATATTCAGCATTCAGAAATCTTTATTTGATGTTGATTCCTTGGAAGGAGAACTATATAAATGCAGTCTCTTGAAAACTTAGCACCAGCCACACCTGTAAGTGACCACATTTTAGTGGTGGCCATGGCTCTGTTGCAGTCTGCTGGGTTGCCCACCAACTTGCAATGTTCCTAGACCAGGGCCCTGTCTGAAAATGGCATATGATTCCATTGCTGGAAATTCTTTCTTTCTTTCTTTTTTTAAAATTTTTGGCCGCACCGCGTGGCTTGCAGTTTCTTAGTTCCCCGACCAGGGATAGAACCCTTGCCCCCTGCAGAGTTCGGACTCCTAAGTGTGGACTCCTAACCACTGGACCACCAGGGAATTCTTGATTGCCGGCAGTTCTTGCAATAAACGTTGACTCAAGAGTTGTGACTCAGCCAAGTTGTGTTGAAAGGGCATCTCTAGATGTTTCACAGCTGTGCTGGCACCTGGACTCATTAACCTCATCTTCCCAGTGGGGCAGAGTTTGGGGCCTCAGAGGATAGGAGAGGCGGCAGATCTCCAAATCTTCCAGCAGAAATTCAATTGTTTGTGTCTCCCATACATGGTATAAAAGGATGGTAATCAGACATGTAGGAAAGGAGCTATGGGTATCTCAGCTTACAGAGCCAATGTTAGTGTCTGTCTCTCTCTGATCTATTCTACATTTTTATAAATAATACATATCCACATAGTTAAAAACTCAAATAGGAGATATGTATAAGAATTCTGTAACAGCTGAAAACTGGAAACCTAACTGTCCATCAGAATGGATAATTCCACTGAACATCCATAGAGTGTGGTATGAAGATCAGATGAATAAACTAGAGCTATATGTATCAACATGGATAAATATTTTAAAAAGAAAAGCAACATTGGGAGGAGATATGGGGATATATGTATATGTATAGCTGACTCACTTTGTTATAAAGCAGAAACTAACACAACCTTGTAAAGCAATTATACTCCAATAAAGATGTTAAAAAAAACCCCACCAAAACCTCAAAAAAAAAAAAAAAAACCCAGCAACATTGTGTGAAAAGTTGCCAAGGGGTATGTATAGTATGACATGTATAATAAAGTTAAAAGCATTCAAAACAGCACTATGTTTTGCTTACTGATACATGTCTATGTAGTACAAATATAAAGACTTGCAAGGGAGTGATATGGGCCAGATTCAGTATAGTGGAGATTTGGGCAGGGCCCTGGCAGGAAGCAAATGACTCTTCCAAATGGGTGTCACTGAAAAAAGTCTAAGGAAGGGACTATTTACAGAGGTGTGGCAGTTTAAAGACGAGGTCCCTGGAGCTGGAACCAGTCCTCATCCTAAGGGGCAGAGGGAAGGGGCGGTCACCAGAGCTTGTTGCAGGGAAAGGGGAGCTGCAGGACAGGAGCTGCAGTGGTCAAAAGCTGTAGCAAAGCAGGGAGGAGGCAGGAGGAACCAATACCCCAGCCTCTCTCTCCTCCCGCTCTCCAGTCTTCTGTCCTGGCATCCCATTGGCTAGGTAGGAGGCAGGGCAAGGGAGCCTGGGAGATGCAGTCCATAGAGGTCAACCTCCCAGGGCACAGAAAGACAGAATTGATCTGGGGTGGGCGTGGGGGTGGACATAACCAGCATAGAGGTTCCCCTCATTGGGGGCAGCAGATGGGAATACCACGTAGAAAGAGTACATAGGGCCTCTCAACTCTTTGTGCCCTATTATTTCTTAAACTGAGGGTGAGAATATGGGTATTAATGTTATATTTGTTTTCTATTATATGATTTTCTGTCTTTTTCAATATGTCTGAAATATTTCATAATAAAATGAGCAGGAGACCAAAAAGTAACCTAACAGTACCAAAAGGCTTATTAAAAAAAATAGGCTCGGGCTTCCCTGGTGGCACAGTGGTTAAGAATCTGCCTGCCAATGCAGGGGACACGGGTTCGAGCCCTGGTCCGGGAAGATCCCACATGCTGCAGAACAACTAAGCCCATGCGCCACAACTACTGAGCCTGCGTTCTAGAGCCCACGTGCCACAACTACTGAGCCCACGTGCCACAACTACTGAAGCCCGCATGCCTAGAGCCCGTGCTCTGCAACAAGAGAAGCCACCGCCTGCTCACTGCAACGAAGAGTAGCCGCTGCTAGCTGCAACTAGAGAAAGCCCGTGCACGGCAACAAAGACCCAATGCAGCCAAAAATAAATAAATAAATAAATTTATTTAAAAAATAGTCTCAGTCATTTATGTGGTTATGACCATGCAAATATCATTTACTGAAGAATTGAGTAGTGTATGATGCTTGCGTTTTCTCTCGGAGAAAGAAATTTTTATTTATTTATTTATTTATTTTTGGCTACTTTGGTTTTTCGTTGCTGTACGTGGCTTTCTCTAGTTGTGGAGAGCGGGGGGACACTCTCCGTTGCAGTACGTGGGCCTCTCACTGCGGTGATTTCTCCTGTGGAGCACGGGCTCTAGGCGCACGGGCTCAGTAGTTGTGGCTCGCAGGATCTAGAGCACAGGCTTAGTAGTTGTGGTGCACAGGTTTAGTTGCCCTGTGGCATGTGGTATCTTCCCGGACCAGGGCCCGAACCCATGTCCCCTGCACCGGCAGGCGGACTCCCAACCACTGCGCCACCAGGGAAGCCCGAGAAATTTTTTTTTAAATTAATTTTTTTAAATTAATTTATTTTTGGCTGCATTGGTTCTTTGTTGCTGTGCGCAGGCTTTCTCTAGTTGCAGCGAGCGGGAGCTACTGTTTATTGTGGTGCATGGACTTCCCTTTGTTGCAGAGCAGGGCCTCTAGGTGTGTGGACTTACATAGTTGTGGCACGTGGGCTCAGTAGTTGTGGCTCGAGGGCTCTAGAGCGCAGGCTTAGTAGTTGTGGCGCACGGGCTTAGTTGCTCTGCAGCACGTGGCATCTTCCCAGGCCAGGGCTCGAAACCATGTCCCCTGCATTGGCAGGAAGATTCTTAACGACTGCGCCACCAGGGAAGTCCAGCATTTGATTCTTTGCTGACAGTATTTACCTTATAACTATACTCTTTCCTCCTGCCTCCAAAGCTCCATCTTTAGATATTTTATCAAGTGCGTCTCTTTTTTTAAAAATAGATCTTTATTAGAGTATAATTGCTTCACAATACTGTGTTAGCTTCTGTTGTATGACAGAGTGAATCAGCCATATGCATACATATATCCCCATATCCCCTCCTTCTTGAACCTCCCTCCCATCCTCCCTATTCCACCCCTCTAGGTCATCGCAAAGCACTGAGCTGATCTCCCTGTGCTATGCGGCTGCTTCCCACTAGCTATCTGTTTTGCATTTGGTAGTGTATATATGTCCATGCTACTCTCTCACTTCGTCCCAGCTTACCCATCCCCCTCCCTGTGTCCTCAAGTCCATTCTCTATATCTGCGTTTTTATTCCTGTCCTGCCTCTAGTTTCTTCAGAACCTTTTTTTTTTTTAGATTCCATATATATGTGTTAGCATATGGTATTTGTTTTTCTCTTTCTGACTTCACTCTGTATGACAGACTTTATATCCATCCACCTCACTACAAATAACTCAATTTTGTTTCTTTATATGGCTAGTAATATTCCGTTGTATATATGTGCCACATCTTCTTTATCCATTCATCTGTCGATGGACACTTAGGTTGCTTCCATGTCCTGGCTATTGTAAATAGAGCTTCAGTGAACATTGTGGCACATGACTCTTTTTTTCTTTTTTTTTGCGGTACACGGGCCTCTCACTGTTGTGGCCTCTCCCGTTGCGGAGCACAGGCTCTGGACGCGCAGACTCAGTGGCCATGGCTCACGGGCCCAGCCGCTCCGTGGCATGTGGGATCTTCCCAGACCAGGGCACGAACCCGTGTCCCCTGCATCGGCGCACATGACTCTTTTTGAATTATGGTTTTCTCAGGGTATATGCCCAATAATGGGATTGCTGGGTCATATGATAGTTCTATTTTTAGTTTTTTAAGAGAAATGCAAATCAAAACTACAGCGAGGTATCACCTCACGCCGGTCAGAATGGCCATTATCAAAAAATCTAGAAACAATAAATGCTGGAGAGGGTGTGCTGGAAAGGGAACCTTCCTGCACTGTTGGTGGGAAGGTAAATTGATACAGCCACTACGGAGAACAGTATGGAGGTTCCTTAAGTGTGTCTGTTTTCTTTGCTTGGTCTTGAACTAGATAGTTGGGGGGTTGGGACTTGCTTCGGGCAGCAGAATAGAGTCCTTTCTTCCATAGCTGCTTGTCTGCTTTGGTGCCCCCAGCACTTTGGGTTATTTTTGGAGGTAGCAACTTGAAGTGGGAGTCAATCACGTTTAATAAGCTGGTACTCCTTGCACTGTGTGCAGAGACCCAACTCCCAGTTTTCAGTGAGTGTCTCCCTTGCTCCAATACACTGCTGCCTAGTTTAGAAATAAAAATAGGGGTTTGGCATTCTGGCATTTTCTTTGAAAGTTAAACATATACTTACCATATGACCCAACAATTCCATTCCTAGGTATCTATCCAAGAGAAAGGAAAATAGGTATCTACACAAAGACTTGTACATGAATGTTCATGGCAGCATTAGTCATAGTACCCAAAAAGTGGAAATAACCCAACTGTCTAACAGCTGGTAGATGAATGAACAAAATGTGATATAAGTGCTGAGTAGTAATAAAAATTGATACATACTACAACATAAATACACCTCAAAAACAGTATGCTACGTGAAAGAAGCCAGACACAAAGCCACATATTGTATGATTCCATTTATATGAAGTATCCAGAAAAGACATCTATAGGGACAGAAGGTGGATTAGTGGTTGCCAGGAGCTGGGAGGAGGGAAGAGTGGGGAGCGAGTGCTCATAGACACTGGAGATCTTACTGGATAATGGAATGTTTTAAAACTGGATGTGGTGATAGTTGCATAACTTGGTAAATGTATAAAAATCACTGAATTGTACACTTAAAATGAGAATTTTATGACATGTAAATTATACTTCAATAAAGTTGTTAAAAAATGATGGTTTAGGGGCTTCCCTGGTGGCGCAGTGGTTGGGAGTCCGCCTGCCGATGCAGGGGACACGGGTTCATGCCCCGGTCCGGGAAGATCCCACATGCCACGGAGCGGCTGGGCCCGTGAGCCATGGCCGCTGAGCCTGCGTGTCCGGAGCCTGTGCTCCGCAACGGGAGAGGCCACAACAGTGAGAGGCCCGTGTACCGCAAAAAATAAATATAAAAATAAATGACAGTGACCAGGGCAAGAGCTTGGTAATAAAGAGTCCAAGATTTATGGCTTCTCTTCTTACCTGGTGTGGTTAACTTTGCCCAGATGGAAAGCTCTGTTCTTTGGCATGTTAATCTAGATTCTGACACTTGCCTCTTAAAAAGCCAAACAGAATAAAATGGCATTTGTTTGCTTACATTAATAGGGAAGTCAAAGGTGTACCGCCTTCAGATATAAGCCGATCCAGGGGCTTAAATGAAACCGTCAGGGCTCAGCCTTTGTTTGCCTCTCCATCCTGTTCTCCTCTCAGTTGGATTCATTCCCAGGCAAGGCAGCCCCATTAGCTCTGCTAAGGTAGCAGGGGTAGCTCCTGCTACCTTGAGAACTAGGGGAAAGAGAGTTTCTTTTTTTTTTTTTTCCAACAGTTCTGATAAAAGCCCCCCACTGAGGTTCATTGGTTTTGAATGCTCGTCCCTGAGTCAGCCAGCCTGGTCAGGAGGCTGATATTCTGATTGGCCAGGCCTGGGTCATTTGCCCTGGAACCTGGGGTAAACCTGCTCCTAGCCAGATCTCATGGACTGAGTGTTGGGGAGGGATGCATCTCCAAAGAAACCATAGGGACATTAACCAGAAAGGGAACAGCTGCTGAGCTGGCAAAAACAACAGAAAGCTTCCATCTGGCGACTAGTTGCATTCAAGGACACAGGGCTGGCTGGATGAAAGGCAGGATTGGATTGCCTCAGTGTGGCTCATCCTCCTGTTCCTGGAAAAAACGTCTCAAAGCACAAGTCCAACTGAGGGTCTGTGGGGACTTCCCTGGTGGCGCAGCGGTTAAGAATCCACCTGCCAATGCAGGGGACACGGGTTCCAGCCCTGTTCCGGGAAGATCCCACATGCCGCGGAGCAACTAAGCCCGTGCGCCACGACTAGCGAGCCTGCGCTCTAGAGCCTGCAAGCCACAACTGCGGAGCCCAAGTGCCACAAGTACTGAAGCCCGTGTGCCTAGAGCCCGTGCTGCACAATGAGAAGCCCGCGCACTGCAGCAAAGAGTAGCCTCCGCTCGCCACAACTAGAGGAAGCCTGCGTGCAGCAATGAAGACCCAACGCAGCCAAAAAAAAAAAAAAAGAGACAGCTGTTGTAAAATGGTACAGCCTCTCTGGAAAACGGTATGGCAGTTCCTTGAAAAAGTTAAACATGGATTACCTTATGATCCAGAAATTCTACTTCTGATTATATACTCAAAAGAATTAAAAGGAGGGACTCGAACAAATATTTATCCACCCGTGTTCATAGTAACACTATTCACAATATCCAAAAGATGGAAGCAACCCAGGTGTTCATCAACAGATGAGTGGATAAAATGTGGTATATACATACTGCAGGATATTGTTCAGCCTTAAAAAGGAAGGAAATTCTGCCACATGCTGCAATTTGGATGGACCTTGGAGCCATGATGATATGTCTAAATAAGTCAGGCACAAAAAGTATAAATACTGTATGATTCAACTTATACCTAGAGGAGTCAAATTCATAGAACTAGAAAGTAGAGTGGTGGTTGCCAGGGGCTGGGGGGGGAACAGGAAATTGAATTATTGTGTGACAGGTTTGGAGTTTCAGTTGCAATGATGAAAAAGTTCTGGAGATGGATGGTGGTAATGGTTACTCAGTGATGTGAGCATATTAGATGCCACTGAGTTGTACACATAAAATGGTTAAGATGGTAAATTTTATGTGTATTTTGTTACAAGTAGAAAATTTTTTTTAATTTAATGATTAACATGGTAAATTTTATGTTATATATTTTTGCCACAGTTGAAAAAAGACTGAGAGACAGCAGGTCTGGAAAAAATTTAGAATCCAAGAAATGAGTTGATAATCTTTCCTGCTGCTTGTGGGACTGGCATGAGGTAGAATCAGCAGAGACTGGGCGTGGGCAAGGAGTGCCCTGGGGATGGAGAGCGTGTCACACTAAGGGCCTTGTTTCCAGCCCCCCAGACCCCACGTTGTCCTCAAGACTGGCAAATCCTGAGCCTGGAGCCGAGGGCAGGGTGGACTGGACGTGTGGTCTCCAGTATCAGATCTCCCTTGGGAAGTGGTTCTAGCCAATGGCAGAGAGAGAGACTGAGAACTCTTAGGGATCAGGAATGATTGTATGTGCCAAGGGACAAAATTATGGGAAGGGCCATGGACTTCCTATCCCTACTCAGTCTGATGCCTTAGGATTGGGCAGAAAATATCACCAGTGAAGCATCGGAAAAGTGCCCTTAAGAAAGTCAGTGGGGGGAATTCCCTGGCAGTGCAGTGGTTGGGACTCTGTGCTCTCACTGCAGAGGGCACAGGTTCGGTCCCTGGTCAGGGAACTAGGATCCCGTAGGCCGTGCAGGGTGACCAAAAAAAAAAAAAAGTCAGTGGGGATAGCAGTGAGTGTTGCTTGGTGAGGTGTGGAGGACAGCTGTCATATGCTGTGGGTGGGAGTGTAAATTGTCACAGTCACTTTGCAGGCAATTTGCCAAGATCTGTTAAAACTAAAATCAAGCCTGTACCCTGTGACCCAGCAATTCTACTTCTCTTCCCCAGAGACACTTGCACATTTCCCCAGAGAGACAGTGCAAGGATATTATTCAGTGCTGCATTGTCGGTTATAGTCAGAGACTGGAAACAACCTAAACACCCAGTGATAGGAAAATGGCTAAATAAACTATTGTATGTCCACAGCATGAAGTACTGCACAGGTCTAAAAAAAATGAAATACATCTATATATTCTTATGTGGGTAGATCTATAAGACATATTGTTGAGTGAGAAAAGAAAGTTGTGAAATCATATCTATATTCTGATACTGTTAATATATTTAAAAAAATCAGAAGTATGTGCTTTAGGGTATAAGCTATGCTGCTGTAGCAAAGAGGTATCCTAATAAAAGGGTTTAAATGAGGTAGCTTCTTTCTTTCTCGCATAACAGTTCAGAGTGGGATGTGGTCCAGGGTGAGTGGTGTTCCAGTTATCTGTTGCTGCATAAAGCAACCGTTATTGCATTTTGCTCACAGAGTCTGTGGGTCAGGAGTTTAGGCAGGGCATGGTGGGGATGGCTTGACGGTGCTCCATGAGGTCAGTGGCCTTAGCTGGGAAGACGTGAATGGCTGGGAGTAACTCACATGGCTGGGGCTGGAATCATCTGGAGGTTTCTTGACCCTCATGTCTGGGACCTGAGCTGGAATAACAAGGTTTGTCTTAGTTGGGGCTATTGATCAGACTGCCTCCATGTGACTTCTCTATGTGGTTAGGGTTTCCATGCAGCATGGTGGCCCCAGGGTAGTTGAACATTTTGTTCCAAGAGCTTGTGTTCCAGCAAATAAGGCAGAAGCTGCGTGGCCTTCCGTGACTTTTTCTCAGAAATTGTATAGTGTCACTTCTGCCATTTAAAAAAAATTGAGGTATAGTTGACTTAACAGTACTATATGTTTCAGGTGTACAATATAGTGGTTCACAACTTTCTTTAAAATAAATTTATTTATTTATTTATTTGGTTACGTTGGGTCTTCATTGCTGTGCACAGGCTTTCTCTAGTTGCGGTGAGCGGTGGGTACTATTTGTTGTGGTGCGTGGGCTTCTCATTGCGGTGACTTCTCTTGTGGTGGAGCATGGGCTCCAGGCGCGTGGGCTTCAGTAGTTGTAGCTCACGGGCTCTAGCGCGCAGGCTCAGTAGTTGTGGTGCCCAGGCTTAGTTGTTCCGCGGCATGTGGGATCTTCCTGGACCAGGGCTCAAACCTGCGTCCCCTGCATTGGCAGGTGGATTCCTTTTTTTTTTTTTTAACATCTTTATTGGAGGATAATTGCTTTACATTGTTGTGTTAGTTTCTGCTGTAAAACAACGTGAATCAGTGATATGCATACATATATTCCCATATCCCCTCCCTCTTGCGTCTCCCTCCCACCCTCCTTATCCCACCCCTCTAGGTGGTCACAAAGCACCGAGCTGATCTCCCTGTGCCATGTGGCTGCTTCCCACTAGCTATCTGTTTTACATTTGGTAGTGTATATATGTCAATGCCACTCTCTCACTTCTTCCCAGCTTACCCTTCCCCCTCCCCGCGTCCTCAAGTCCATTCTCTACGTCTGCGTCTTTATTCCTGTCTGGCCCCTAGGTTCTTCAGAATCTTTTTTTTTTTTTAGATTCCATATATATGTGTTAGCGTATGGTATTTGTTTTTCTTTTTCTGACTTACTTCACTCTGTATGTCAGACTCTAGATCCATCCACCTCACTAAAAATAACTCAATTTCGTTTCTTTTTATGGCTGAGTAATATTCCATTGTATATATATGCCACATCTTCTTTATCCATTCATCTGTTGATGGACACTTAGGTTGCTTCCATGTCCTGGCTATTGTAAATAGAGCTGCAATGAACATTGTGGTACATGACTCTTTTTGAATTATGGTTTTCTCAGGGTATATGCACAGTAGCGGGATTGCTGGGTCATATATGGTAGTTCTATTCTTAGTTTTTTAAGGCACCTCCATACTGTTCTCCATAGTGGCTGTATCAATTTACATTCCCACCAGCAGTGCAAGAGGGTTCCCTTTTCTCCACACCCTCTCCAGCATTTGTTGTTTGTAGATTTTTTGATGATGGCCATTCTGACTGGTGTGAGGTGATACCTCACTGTAGTTTTGATTTGCATTTCTCTAATGATTAGTGATATTGAGCATCCTTTTATGTGTTTGTTGGCAATCTATATGTCTACTTTGGAGAAATGTCTATTTAGGTCTTCTGCCCATTTTTGGATTGGGTTGTTCGTTTTTTTGATATTGAGCTGCGTGAGCTGCTTGTATATTTTGGAGATTAATCCTTTGTCAGTTGCTTCATTTGCAAATATTTTCTCCCATTCTGAGGGTTGTCCTTTTGTCTTGTTTATGATTTCCTTTGCTGTGCAAAAGCTTTTAAGTTTCATTAGGTCCCATTTGTTTATTTTTGTTTTTATTTCCATTTCTCTAGGAGGTGGGTCAAAAAGGATCTTGCTGTGATTTATGTCATAGAGTGTTCTGCCTATGTTTTCCTCTAAGAGTTTTATAGTGTCTGGCCTGACATTTAGGTCTTTAATCTATTTTGAGTTTATTTTTGTGTATGGTGTTAGGGAATGTTCTAATTTCATTCTTTTACATGGAGCTCTCCAGCTTTCCCAGCACCACTTATTGAAGAGGCTGTCTTTTCTCCAGTGTATATTCTTGCCTCCTTTATCAAAGATGAGGTGACCATATGTGCGTGGGTTTATCTCTGGGCTTTCTCTCCTGTTCCATTGATGTATATTTCTGTTTTTGTGGCAGGCGGATTCTTAACCACTGAGCCACCAGGGAAGTGCCTAGTGGTTCACAATTTTTAAAGGTTATATTTCACTTATGCTTATGATAAAATGTTGGCTGTATTCCCTGTGTTGTACAGTATATCCTTTTTTTTTAAAACATCTCTATTGGAGTATAATTGCTTTACAGTGGTGTGTCGGTTTCTGCTTTATAACAAAGTGAATCAGCTATACATATACATATATCCCCATATCTCCTCCCTCTTTCATCTCCCTCCCACCGTCCCTATCCCACCGTCTAGGTGGTCACAAAGCACCAAGCTGATCTCCCTGTGTTATGCGGCTGCCCCACTAGCTATCTATTTTACATTTGGTAGTACATATAAGTCCATGCCACTCTCTCACTTCGTCCCAGCTTACCCTTCCCCCTCCCCGTGTCCTCAAGTCCATTCTCTACTAGAATATATCCTTGTAACTTATTTATTTTATGCATAGCAGTTTGTACCTCTTAATCCCCTACTCTTATCATGCCCATCTCCCCCTTCTCTCTTCCCACTGGTAACCACTAGTGTGTTCTCTGTATCTGTGAGTCTGTTCTTGTTATATTCACTAGTTTTATTTTTTTAAGATTCCACATATAAATGATATCATACCGTGTTTGTCTTTCTCTGTCTCACTTATTTCACTAAGCATAATACCCTCCAAGTCCATCCATGTTGTTGAAAATGGCAAAATTTCATTCTTTGTTATGGCTGAGTAGTATTCCACTGTATATATATATACCACATCTTTATCCATTTGTCTGTTGACGGACATTTAGGTTGCCTCCATATCTTGGTTATTGTAAATAATGCTGCTGTGCCTATATCTTTTTTAATTAGTGTTTTCATTTTCTTCAGATATATACCCAGGAGTGGAATTGCTGGATCATGTGGTAGTTCTATTTTTAGTTTTTTGAGGAACCTCCATACTGTTTCCACAGTGGCTGCACCAATTTACATTCCCACCAACAGTGCACAGGGGTTCTCTTTTCTCCACATCCTCGCCAACATTTGTTAATTGTGGTCTTTTTTTTTTTTTTTTTTTTTTTTTGCGGTACGCGGGCCTCTCACTGCTGTGGCCTCTCCCGTTGTGGAGCACAGGCTCCGGACGTGCAGGCCCAGCGGCCATGGCTCACGGGCCCAGCCTCTCCGCGGCATGTGGGATCCTCCCGGACCAGGGCACGAACCCGCGTCCCCTGCATCAGCAGGCGGACTCTCAACCACTGCGCCACCAGGGAAGCCCAATTGTGGTCTTTTTTGATGACAGCCATTCTGACAGGTGTGAGATGATATCTCCCTGTGGTTTTGATTTGCATTTATTTGATGATTAGCAGTGTTGAGCATCTTTTCATGTGCCTGTTGGCTATCTGTATGGCTTCTTTGGAAAAATGTCTATTCAGATCTTCTGCCCATTTTTTAATCAGATTGTTTGCTTTTTGGGTAATTTTGACATATTTTATTGGTCAAATCAGCCATAAGCCTACTTTTAATGAGAGGGAACAGAGAACCCACTTCTCTATGTGAGGAGTGCTAAAGGCTTGGTGGTCTTGTTGTAAAACAGTCACAGGTGGGAAGCCCTGTCACATGAGGTCACCCGGGATCCAGGTTCGTTTGGCTGAGGAGGGCACAGTGGGCTTTGTCATTTGTATTATGTGGCTTCCATCTCTGGTTTCAAGGTAACTGGATCCATTGTTGCCATATGCCAGCCAGGGAAAGAGAGAGCGGAGGGCGAGCCATTCCTTATAAAAATGTGGTTCAGTTATTCTTGGCAGAAAATGTTGGCTTGACATGTGAAAACTGAATAGCTAGAAATGGCAGGTGTAATGGTTAAAAAAAAAATGTGGTTCAGAACTTACATCACTTCTGCTTGCAACCCAGTGGCTAACTCTTGGTCATATTGCTACACCTAGCTGCAAGGGAGGCTGGGAAATGTCTGTAGCTGGACAGCCACGTGCCTGGCTACCACTCAGTAGGGTCCTGTTATTAAAAGGATGCAAAGGAGAATAAGTATTAGGGGCAATTAGTTTTTGCAACAGTGTGTATTTTTCATATATATGTATACATAGTTAAGTGTGTGTATATAGAAATAGGTCTATGTGGAATATAGAAATACATAGATACATACAGTCTGGAAGAATACATAGAAAAAGATCTAGAAGAAACTGGTAACAGTGGTTACTTCTGGAGAAGTGGGAGAAGACAGGATAGGGGTATATTCAAAGCCGACTCTAGCCATAGCTGCAGTGTTTTAATTTTTAACGAGGATGATGTCTTCATGTTTACTTGTGAAATTAAATATTAATTTAAACTGAAGGCCTGGTAAGCATCGGGCTGCCGATGTTTCAGTCTTGGTCTTCTCGTGCTGTGGTGGGACCCAACACCAAAGAGTGCCAGGAGGTGGCATGGCCCAGCTGGCATTGCTGGGGACTCTCAGTTCAAAGACCCCACATTCTCAAAGGCTGCTTAGTTGGGGGGTCTCTCTGCCCCCATCCTCCTCGTCCAGTTCTGGAGGGTTTCCTTTGTTACCAGCAAATATTGGTTGAACATTGAGGACTGTTTTGGCACTGAAGCCTCTCTCTGTACAGATTACTTATTAATTACAGGTAGAAAGCTGGTCACTGTACAGTGGAGAAGACAGGTGGACACCACCTCTCCCAAGCAATCAAAGTTAACATCACAGACACCACGTCCCTCCTGATGGGAGACGCTGAGGGCCCAGCGTCACTTTACTGGCATTTCTGTCCCAGGTGCATAACTAAAATTCAATCATGAGGAAATATCAGACAAACCAAGGTGGAGGGACATTCTCCAGAACAACTGGACCGAACTCTTTAAAAATGCCGATGTCACAAAAGACGGAAGTTGAGAAGCTGGTCTAGACTAAAGGAGACCAAAGTGATATGAATAGTAATACAGGGCATCAAACTGAATCGGGTCCAGGTCTGGGGGGAAACTGCCTTCAAGAGATAGTTAGCATCCAAATTTGAATTTGAATTTGGATGGTATTGGAGGTGATAGTATTGTATTGTATCAAAGTTATATTTTCTGTATTTGATAACTGAATGTATAAGAGAATGTCATGTCCTTAGGAAATATGCACTAAAGTATTTAGGAGTAAAGAAGCCTGTTGTCTGCAACTAACTCCCAAATGGTTTAGAACAGGAGTAGACAAACTCTTTTGGCAAGAAGGTCAAGTAGTGAGGATTCTGGGCTTTGCGGGCCATGTGGTCTCTGTCACACTACTCTTGCTATGCTGCTGTGATGTCACAGACAATATATAAATGAATGGGCAGGACCGTGCTCCAGTGAAGTTTATTTATGGATACCGAAGTTTCAATTTCATGTACTTTTCACGTGTCACGAAGTATTCTTCTTTTGATCTTTTCCAACCAGGCAAAAATTATTTCTAGCTTACTGCCCATACAAAATCAGGGGGCCAGATTTGGCCCGTGGGCTGTAGTTTACTGTTACCTGATATAGAAAAAGAATACACCCAACACACATAAACGCACACACACATGGTAATAAAGCAAATATGTCATAATGCTAACAGTTGGTGAATCTGGGCGAAAGGTATAGGGGAGTTCTTTGTACTCTTAAAATTCTTTTGGAAGTTTGAGATTATTTATTTTATTTTAAATTTTTTGGCCACGTCGCGCGGCTTGTGGAATCTTAGTTCTCTGATCAGGGATCGAACCCAGGCCCCCTGAAGTGGAAACACCGTATCCTAACCACTGGACTGCCAGGGAATTTCCTGGAAGTTTGAGATTATTTAAAAATAAAAAGTTAAATTAAAAAAGAGACACAGTTTTCCTCTCTTGGGGCCCGGGAAGGAGTGAGGAAACTGTATAAGTCCAGGGGACTGAGCCCTCTCTTCTGGGGGCCAAGGGGGTCTCGCTCACAGCGTTCTTCCATGTGGCTCTGAATTGCTATCTGTTCACTTCTGGGCCTTCACTTTTTCCTTATTTTCTGGTTTAACCTTCATATCTAGGAACCTGCTTGACAGACATGAGAGTTTAGGCTGTGGCCTCCCTGTCTGACCGTCCTCTTTTTCTCTGTCTCTCTGCTAATACAATTCTCTACCACCCAAGCAAACAGCCACTTTAAATATGTTCATTGCATTATTGTTTTTAATTTTATGGTCCCCATCCCCCATATTGTTTTCTCCAGATTGTTGGTATTTGTCTTAGATTATCAAACTCTAGAAGAAACTGGTCGTTTCCCTGCATATGGCATTATTTGGGGGGAGGTGTGCTGTGGCAGCAATGTCGAGAAATTACTGTGTTCCATTCTCCCTGCATTGGGGTGAAGTCTCTTGTATTTCCTCTGGCCTTATGGCCCTGAATGGTTTTTTCCAGGAATGAGATGTTGAGTGTATTGGAGTGACTGTGCCTGGGGTAGGGAGGGTTGGCTTTAAGGGAAGAGGTGTGTCCTTTTCTTAGTTGACTTAGCAAGAGCTCTCTTCATTGCCAGGATCAAAAACCCAACTCAAACTGGACTAACTGGAAAGAAATTTATTAATTCATGTAACTAAGAGTATCAGGTAGCATTACATTCAGACTCAGTTAGATCCAGGGGCTGAAATGGTGCTATGAGAATGCTGTCTCTTACCATGTCTCAATTCTGTTTTCCGTTTGGCTTCATTCTTAGGCAGGCTCTCTCCACTCAGCAGCCCCAGGTGTACCTTCTACCAGATTAGCAAACCCAGGAGAAAGAAGGCATCACTAAACCAATACTTCTAGGTAAAAGTCCCAGGGCTGACTCTCATTGGCTCAGTTTGAGTCATGTATCCACCTCTGAACCAATCAGTTGCCAGGGGATTGGAGGATACTGATTGGCCAGGCCTGGATCACATGACCACTCTTGGCATGGGAACTGTTAGCTCTACTCAAACCATCTGGATTAAAACTTGACAAGAGGTGGCTGACCTCTCAAAGGCATATTTGGTTGCTGTTCCCATCAGGAAGGATGGAACCTGCACAGGAAAAAACAGTAGTTCCTTATTACAGAAATGCTGTGCTGTGCTGTGCTGCCTTCCCCAAATCCAGTCCCAATTTTATAAGCCACATCTTTGATAGGTGTAGTTGTATCATCTTTTTTTTCCTCTCTCTTTTTTAAAAATTAATTTTATTGGAGTATGGTGGCTTTACAATGTTGCATTAGCCTGCACTGCCCAACAAAATGAATCAGCCATACACATACAGATGTTCCCTCCCTTTTGGACTTCCCTCCCATTTAGGTTACCACAGTGTAGTAGGTAGAGTTCCCTGTGCTCTACAGTATGTTCCCATCAGTTGTCTATTTTATACGTAGTATCAGTAATGTGTAAGTGTCTATCCCAGTCTCCCAGTTCCTCCCACCCCACCCCTTTCTCCCTTGGTATCCATAGTTGTATCATCTTAACTGTGAAACTGTGATTGCTGTAGTCACATCCCCAGACACAAGCAAACTGAAAAATGACCCCGTTATGTCCTCCTGCACACGCTACCTGGGCTGCTCCGTCCCTTAGGATATTCACAGGATCTACAGGCAGAAGCTGGAGGAGCTGACCGCACTCCAGACTTCGTGCAGCAGCTCCATCAGCAAGCAGAAGACACGACTGAAGGACCTGAAGCGCACGCTCCAGAGGTAGGCTGGCTGCAACTCAAAGGCTCCCCTGAATCCCAACTCAAAACTGGCCCGGCTTGAGCAGAGAATGGAAATTTTAATGGAAAAAACCAGGAGTGGCTTCAGGCATCACTGGATCCAGGGGTCAAAGGGTGTTTTTAGGAATCTGTTTTTTTCCTCTAAATTCTGCCTTCCTCTAGGTTGGCTTTACTTTGGCTGAGATGGTCACTGAGATGGCCACCAGCAGTGCCAGGCTTTTATCCTCCAGCCTTTCTTCCTCCTGGCTCGGCCACACCAGCAGAAGTTCTGGGCATGATCCCAGAACTTGGCTGGAATTGGTCACGTACCCATCTGCAAACCAGTCATTGAGACTCTGGTTGGACAAGACTTGGTCATATGTTCACTTTATGGACCTGGGGGATGGGACAGCCCTACTTGAACCATACGGGATGGGGCGAGGATGAGGCATAGTTCCCCAGAGGAAAGGTGTTCTAATAAGTCCTACTGGGCAGGTAAATAGCAAGTATCCTTCTCATGGGTGTGGGAGCTCACTCCTCACCGGGCTCTCTGGTGGAGGGGGTGAGAAGTCTGGCATCCCTGGTGGGGATATGCTTGAGCTCATGACTTAGTTCAGTTCCTGAGGCCAGGATCACCTGTTCACTTCCTAATCCCGTGTCTTCACGGCTTGAGAAGTGCTCTCATCCCCTGCAGGTGAAGGCGTCCACTGGATACTGTGACCCCCCCCAGGGAGGCAGGAAAACATGCTCTGAGTGGCTCGTCCCAGGTCACTTAGCTGGGCCTCCATTCCAGAGTTTGTGACAATTCTGGAATCCTGGTCAATTCTTCCTTTCCCTGGTGGACAGTTTTTGGGACGGTTACTGATTATACCCCTATCCTTGACTGACCATTTTGGAAATGGAGGCCCGTTAGTCATGGTGTAGAGTGTGGATGGTTCCATGTAATGACATCACCACCCTTGGAAAAACACATCTTACTGATGACAGGACTCAAGAGTCTTTCATCTGTCTAGGGTTTTTCAGTCGTGGCACTATTGATAATTCTTTGCTTTTGGGGGCTGTCCTGTGCATGGTCGGACGTTTAGCAGCATCCCTGGCTTCTACCCACTAGATGCCAGTAGAACCCTCTACCCCTGTCTTGACAACCAAAATGTTCCCAGACAGTGTCTTCATGGTTTGGGAAGTGCTCTCATCCCAGGTTTCCCCAGTTGAGAACCACTGAGTTAGAAGGTTGACCCGTGAGTTATGTTCTTACACCAAGGAGCCCTGCTATTCTGAGAGTGTCTACGACTTGCTTTCCTGGTTTTGAGATTAAGTGTCACCAAAGAATAACAGTCAGACCTTGGTTGGTTGACTGATTATACTTTCAAAGCATCCTTCCTGTCTGTACTCTTAGTAATCTTCAGGTTGTTCCTATAGAGTAGCCTGGAAAGTAGTACTGCCAGTAGATATCCATTGAACTTGTACTTTGTGTCCGGTATTCTAAATGCTTAACATTGCACTTATTCACTTTATTCTCACATTGATATTGTCTATAAGGTAAGACTGATGGGATGTATCCCTGTGTTTGAGGTATGGAAAATAAGGCAGAGAGGTTGAAGGACATTCCCAAGGTCACAAGACTAGCAGGGAGTCAGCATCAAACGCAGAGAATACAGGTGGAGGACTGAGGTTGTGAGAAGCATTGTGATGGCAAGATGGGAGGGCGGTACCCAGAGTTTCCAGATTCTTCCTGCAGTCTGTGTAACGCCCCTGCTTCTCTTTACGCCCACACCTCTGACCACAGGTACAAGCGCCACACCAGTCGGGAGGAGGCAGAGCTCATTCAGCAGTTGGGCGCCAACGTCAAGGAGCGGCAGAACGTCTTCTTTGACATGGAGGCCTACCTGCCCAAGAAGAACGGGTAGGAGCTGGGGACCTACTCCCCAACCCCCAGCGCTGTGGGCAGATGCCCCGGCCTGGAGCACCTGGTCTGTGTGACTCCTGCCTCCCTGTTGGGGCTTGAGTTGGAGGTGAAAAGGAGGGAACAAGGGCAGGAAAGAGAAGGAACCTTCCTTACACATCTCTCCATGGACCCAGGAGGGGACCTCAGCCCCTCCCGTGTGGTAGTGACATTCCTGGAAGGGCTTTTTCAAGGAACAAGATGAAAGATCTGGTTCCCGGGATCTGCCACGTTCCTGATGCCACCTGGGGTCCAGAGGAAAGGTGTTCTCTCTTAAGAGAACAAACATTTATGGAGAGCGTGCTGTATGCCTTGCATCGTGCTGGGGGCTCTCCTGATGTCACTCACTTCATCCTCAACAACCTGGTGAGTCAGGTCCATGAATCCGCATCCTTCAAGGTTCAGAGAAGAGACATTAGGGAATATCTTGCCCAGGTGGCTCAGACCGGGTGTGACTGAGCCAGGATGTGAACACTAGACATTCTGACTCTAGAGCTTGTGTTCTTTCCATCTTCCTCCTTCAGAGAAGTCCCATCTCCTTCCAAGTGACATCACCGCCACCCTGTTCCAGAGAGAGATCCTTACAATATTGTATCATGACTTGACGTGGGCAGCTAAAAGTACGTCCTGGGAAGCACCCTGACTTTCTTCCTGGTTTGGCCTAGCCCTAAGTCAGAGCCTTCTACCAGAACCCTTCCTCTTGTCTTCTTTTTTGCTGTATTTGGTTAAAAACTCTAGGCTTTGGGTGGCGATAGCTTTCTACAGAATGAAACAGCATAACCTTCTTTTAGAGTGTGGCTCAGATCCACTTTCCCAGCTCCAATCTCCCTAGTCCTCTGTGCATGTTAACATTAGTCAGGAGTCCTTGGACTGTAAATGACAGAAAACCCAACTCAGAGTTGCTTAATTAAAAATAGGGGATTTATTGGCTCTTGTAACTGTAAAGTCCAGGTGTATCTATAGGTATGGCTGGATCCTGCTGCTCAAATGATACTGTTAGGCTGTGTCTCTCATTTAGCTTTCTTTTTACTCTCTTTTCCAGCGTATGAGTTTTATTCTTAGGCAGGCTTTCTCTACAAGCTAGCCCCAGCAGCTCTGGGTTTGCATCCTACCCACTTAGCAAATCCAGTAGAGAATGCCTCTTTGTTCTTTAGTAGTTCTGGGAAACGTCCTGTTACTGATTCTTATTGGCCTAGATTGTGTCACATGATCGTTATTGACCCAATCGGGAAGTTGCACCACCTTAGCTGAACCTGGGTCATGTGCCTTACCCTAGAGCCTAGGGGAAAAGTGATTCTCTGAAGGGAAATTGTACTGCCCTTCTAGGAAGTGGGGACTATATGCTAGGTGGGAAAAATGGATGGTCTTTTCACACCTCTGCTCCAGGTACACCAGACGGGAAATGCCCCTAGAATTTACTCATAGCTAGAAAGAAGGCTTTCCTGTTCCCTTTTCTCCTCTCAAACTTCTACTCATCCTTCAAAGCCCAGTTCACATGTTACCACCTCAGTGAAGCCTTTCCAACCCCCTCTCTCTCCTTCTGTGAAATTAACCCTTCTTCCCCTGAGATCTCATAACCCTTTATTTGCACCTTTATTAGTGTGTTAGAGTACAGGCTATTGTAACAGAAGCCTAATGGCACAATGGCTCAAACATGCGTGGTTTTTGTCTCTTACACACAACAGTCCAGAGGTGAGTGGACTCCTGAAGGCCGAGAGTGGTGGGCTCCCAAGGTCACCTAGGGACTCAGGGTCCTTTTCCAACTTACTACTTCACCCCCGCTTGGGCAGTTGTCCTCAGCTACATGGCCAAAGCTGGCTCACACCATCTCATTTTCAGGAAACAGGGAAGAGTCAGGCAGCAGAGGGCAAGCAGATCCCTTTTTACAAAAATGTTTGCCATTTCCTACTGAAGCCAAACACATACATACCATACGACCCAGAAATTCCACTCCTGGGTGTGTGTGTGTGTGTGTGTGTGTGTGTGTGTCTGTGTATGGTGGAAATGGGTGCTGAATGTTCACAGCAAGGAAGCTAGACACAAAAGGCTGCATATTGCATGAGTCCATTTATACGAAATGTCCAGGATAGACAAATCCATACAGATGCAATGTAGATTAGTGGTTGCCAGGGGCTGGGGGGAGTCGTGAATGTGCTGATAGTGGGTATGGGCTTTCTTTTGGGGGTGATGAAAATGTTCTGGGATTAGGTGATGCTGATGGTTGCACAACATTATAAATATATCAGAAACCATTAAATTGTATTATTTATTTATTTATTTATTTATTTATTTATTTATTTTGCGGTACGCGGGCCTCTCACCGCTGTGGCCTCTCCCGTCGCGGAGCACAGGCTCCGGACGCGCAGGCTCAGCGGCCATGGCTCACAGGCGCAGCCGCTCCGCGGCATGTGGGATCTTCCCAGACCGGGGCACGAACCCGCGTCCCCTGCATCGGCAGGCGGACTCTCAACCACTGCGCCACCAGGGAAGCCCTATAATTTATTTTTAATTAAAAAATTTTTTATGAGCTCACTTTATTATTTATTTATTTATTTTTTTTAGTTCCAGGTACACATAGTGAGTTGATATTTCTGTACATTACAAAATGATTACCACTAAGTTGCATACTTTATTTTTAAAATTTTTTTTAATATTTATTTTATTCAACAAGTTTCATGAGCATCTCCTTTGTGCCCAGCACCATTCTATGTACAGTGGATAAAGCTCCGAATAAGTCAAAGTTTCTGCGTTTTCAAAGCTTACATTCTAGAAGGAAGTGGGGGATGAAAATATATATGTACATACACACATATGTACATAATATAATCATAATTTTTTTTATTGCAGTATAGTTGATTTACAATGTTGTGTTAGTTTCTGGTGTACAGCAAAGTGATTCATTTTTATACACACACATTTGTATATTCTCTCATATTCTTTTCCATTATAGGTTATTACAAGATATTGAATATAGTTCCTTGTGCTATACAGTAGGACCTTATTGTTTATCTATTTTATATACAGTAGTTTGTATCTGCTAATCCCAAGCTCCTAATTTATTCCTCTCCCACCCCTTCCCCTTTGGTAACCATAAGTTTGTTTTCTATGTCTGTGAGTCTGTTTCTGTTTTGTAAATAAGGTCATTTGTATCATATTTTAGTTTCCACGTATAAGTGATATCATATGATATTTGTCTTTCTCTGTCTGACTTACTTCACTTAGTATGATAATCTCTAGGTCCTTCCATGTTGCTGCCAATGACATTTCATTTTTATGACCGAGTAGTATTCCATTGTTCATATATATATATATATATATATATATATATATATATATATATATATCTCAAGTTAAAAAAAAAAATAAAACATTCACAGCAGCTCTATTCATAATAGCCAAAAACTGAAAACAGGTCAAATGTTCACCAACAGTAGAATGAATAATTACATTGGGTACCTCCACTCCGTAGAATAATATACACAACGGGAAAGAAGGAACCACTGATGCAGACAATGTGGATGAAGCTCACAGACTTATTATTGAGGGAAAGAATCCAGACATAAAAGAGAATACATTGTATACATTTATGTGAAGTTCAGAAACAGGGAAAGCTAACACAACAGTGGGCATCCTTGCGGGGGGGGGCGCGGTTTACTGACCAGGAGGGGGCATGAGGGCACCTCCTGGAGCTAGAAGCATTTTATTTGATCTGGGTGTTGGTTACATGGATATGTAAATATATAAAAATTCATCATGTTGTATACTTAAGATTTGTATGCTTAGGAAGAACCCTTTTTAAATTGACCTAGAAACTGTACACATGCCTTCACCTCATTGGCTGGAGCTTAGTCACGTGCTCACATTAGCTGCAAGGGAGGCTAGGAAATATGGTCTCTAAGCCAGCTGAAATGGGGAGAAATGGGTTAATCATGAAGGTCATGTCACAGCTGTCGTGTTCTCTACTTAATCATTTTCATTCTCGCTCCACGTGAGGCTTTCACTGCTGAGCTTAGCACCCTGTTTTCTAATATCCGGTGCTCAGTGCTATGCTTATTAAGCTTGGATATTTTTGGTTGGGGACCACTCCTGGGGCTGTTAACATGGTGACCCTCACAGGTCTTTCCTTCCAGGCTCTACTTAAATCTGGTTCTCGGCAATGTGAATGTGACCCTTCTCAGCAACCAGGCCAAGTAAGTATCCCAGGCAACCCTCCACTTGGCTTTACAGAATCCAGGCATCTTGCTCTTGCAACTCAGGAGAAATGGGACCAAGCTAGTATTTTTGCATAAGTAAAAAAACATTCACAGTTGGGAGTCTGGCTTTGGTCTTTTGGACGAGACTCTGAGGTCTCTTCCTCAGTGGGTAGACCACCTGGGGGAGGTTTCCTTCCTTCCTTTCACAGAGTCAATACCTGGGGTGGACAGGACTGCCACTTTCCCATGAGAAATGGCCCCTGCTCCGTTCCACGCCTTGTTACACACATTCCTCCTGGGAGGTAGGCAGTCCAGTCCTGTCCACCCCAAATCCATCAGTTACCAGGGGAAATGGAGCCGTGGCTTTTCCACTGAAGTAGCTGGTTGGGGGAGGAGACCCTACCTCTGCTTCCTGCCCATCACAGGCTTGGAACCTTAAGCCAGGAGTACAGGGACATGAAGCTTTGCACACTGGCCCTCTTTCCCTAACTAATCATCACCATTAATTCAAAGTCTCTCCCTTAGTGTGATCAGCAGGTCAAGATCTGATGGGGTCAGGGTCCTTCCCCCAGGTGGGCTATAGTTATGTGACCTTTCCTGGGGGTGTCTGTCTCTGCAGATTTGCCTACAAGGATGAGTATGAGAAGTTCAAGCTCTACCTGACCATCATCCTGCTCCTGGGTGCTGTGGCATGTCGATTTATCCTTCACTACAGGTGATGGGGTGTGGTGGTGTGTGTGTGTGGGCATACGGGGGTGAGGAGAGGGCCATGAGAGAGGGATCCAAGGTCTCTCTTGCATCTACAGCATTTGGTGTGATAAGGTGTAGGGTAAAGAAGGACCATTTCTTTTTTTCTCTTTCATTTTTTAAAAAATTAAATACATTTATTTTTGGCTGCGTTGGGTCTTTGTTGCTGCGCGCGGGCTTTCTTTAGTTGTGGCGAGCGGGGGCTACTCTTTGTTGCGGTGCGCGGGCTTCTCATTGCGGTGGCTTCTCTTGTTGCGGCACATGGGCTCTAGGCGCATAGGCTTCAGTAGTTGTGGCTCGCGGGCTCTAGAGCACAGGCTCAGTAGTTGTGGCGCACGGGTTTAGTTGCTCCGCGGCATGTGGGATCTTCCAGGACCAGGGCTCGAACCCGTGTCCCCTGCATTGGCAGGCGGATTCTTAACCACTGTGCCACCAGGGAAGCCCAGGAAGGACCATTTCTTATGGGAAATAGCAGTCCTGTCTGCCCTACATCTGTCCAACAAGTATCTACTAAACGGCTGCTGAAGCGACCTTTTAACGTAGTAGTTAAGAAAGAGCCCAAGTGGTCCACCCATACAATGTAATACTATTTGGCCACAAAAAGGAATGAAGTACTGACACATGCTATAACATGGATGAATCTTGAATACATGATGCTGAGTGAAAGAAGCCAGATGCGAAAGGTCACTTACTATATGAACCCATTTGTTTGAAATGTCCAGAATAGGCAGATACCATAGAGACAGAGAACAGATTAGTGGTTGTCAGGGGCTGGGGGGAGGGGAAACGGGGAGTGACTGCTCAGGGCGACATGGGTTTTTATTTTGGAGTGGTGAGAATGTTCTGGAATTAGATAGTGGTGATGGGTGCACAACTCTGTTAATATACTGAAAACCACTGAGTTTTATACTTTAAAAGGGTGAATTTTATGGTATGTGAATTATATCTCAGTTACAAAGAGAAAGGCAGTGGGGGGTAGGGTGGGGAGAAAGAAAGGAAGGAAGGAAGGAAATAAAAAGAAAGGAAGAAAAGAAAGAAGGAAATAGATTGACCACAGACTGCCCATGTTTGAATCCTGGCTTTGAAACTTACTGGCTGTTGCCATGGGCAGCTTCCTCTGGATGCCTCAGTCTCCCCATCTGTAAAACGAGGATGACACCAGGCCCTGCCTCCCTGGGTTGTCATGACAATTCAGTGTGTTAACACGGTGCGTGGCTCTGCCCAGTGCCAGGCACCCAGCATTGTGGTTGAGAGTGCCGGCTGCCCTGTTAGCATAGGATGAGGCCAGTGAGCTGAGGCTGCGCTGCCCCGGGGGTTTCGTTCCTCTCTCTGGCCCTGGCTTTTCTCCCCAAGTGTGGCTTGGGCATTTGGCCCACGTGTCAAGGGTTTATTTCCTGACAGGCGCTTGGCTGGGAGTCCAGTTGCTGGTCTGCCCACTTGAGTGTCCAAACAAAGGCTCTTTCAGGCCCTGGGCCCGTGGCGGCCTGCTGCCTCAGGCCTGGCGCATTTCCCTGGAGGGCAAAGGCTGCTCACGCCAGTAACGCCTGCTCACATGCCCCCTGGAAGGGGTAGAAGTTCTTGATGTGCAACCAGATTGCCTTGCCCTGGGGCCTCTAGGGCCCTCAAAGGACAAACCTGTGGTGTGTTGTCGAGATCTAAGGCTCACTGAGGGCCTGGCATTTCCATGTCTCCCATCCCTTTCTGTATTCATTTCCTGGGGCTGTCGTAACAAGGCACCACAAGCTGCGTGGCTTAGAACAATAGAAATATATTTTCTCACAGTTCTGGAGGCCAGAAGGCTGAAATCAAGGTTGAAATCACAGTTGGCAGGGCCGTGCTCGCCCTGAAGGCTCTAGGGGAGGATCCTCCTTTGCCTCTCCCAGCTTCTGACGGTGACCAGCAGTCCTTGGCGTTCCCTTGGTTCAAGACTGACTCCAGCCTCTGCCTCCGTCGTCATGTGGCTATCTTCCCTGTGTCTCTCTCATGGTCTTCTAATGAGGACACAGTCGTTGGATTTAGGGCTCACCCTAACCCGGTATGACCTCAGGAATTCCCTGGCGGTCCAGTGGTTAAGACAACACGCTTTCACTGCTAAGGGCCCGGGTTCAATCTCTGGTCGGGGAACTAAGATCCTGCAAGCCATGCGGCATGGCCAAAAAAAAAAGTAACCCAGTATGACCTCATCTTAACTAAATTACATTTACAAAGATCCTATTTCCCAATAAGGTCATATTCTGAGGTTCTGGGTGGATATGAATTTCGGGGGGGGGGACACTGTTTAGCCCACTACGCCTTCTGTGGGTTAAAAATAGGGCAGGCGAGGGGGCCTGGATGGGCAGCTCATCTCTGAACCTGTTTCCTCATCTGTAAAATGGGAAGTAGTACTGTCTTAGTTTGGGTTCCCCCAGAAGGAACCACCCCCACAAGACAAGTATTTGAGTGCCCATAGTTTATTTGGGAGGTGATCCTAGGAAACACTGGTAGGGGAATGGAAGTGAGACAAGGAAGGGTTATCCTGTGGGCACCTGGAGTTCAGTGCTGCTGGGGAACTGTGGGACAGCGAAGGATGTGTCTCACTTATCCCACCCGAGGGGCGAAGGAGCAGGTGGTATTTATTCTCCGACTGCTGTCAGTCTAGGAAGGATTGACTCCCAGAGAGTGTTAATCCCCCTGCCCTCCTGCTCTGCCTCTGGCACCAGCAGGGTGAGCTCTGGTGGCCTGAGAAAGCCTCTAGGCGCACCAGGAGTTGCACGTTCTGGCTGTTGGAAGCCATGCAGATGGGAATGGGTGGGGTACATGCACCTGCCATGAGAGCCAGCCCTGTGGGGTTGTTCAAGGGTCCAGAGAGATCGTCCACGTAAAATGCCTGCAGCGTTGCAAGTTCCCAGTAGTTAGTGTTCGCCTAGTGTGTCAGGTTGCATAACGGTCCCCAAAGATGTGCGTGTTCCAGTCCTCAGAACCTGCGAACGCGTGACCTTACATGGCAGAAGATCTTTGCAGATGATTCAGTTAAGAATCTTGAGATGGGGAGATTCTCCTGAATTATCCGGGCGACCCAGTGTAATCACAGGGGTCCTAGTAAGTGGGAGGTAGCAGGGTCAGAGTCGGAGATGTGATGACAGAAGCAGAGGTCAGAGTGATGTGAGGCCCTGAGACAGGGAATGCGGGCGGCCTCTGGAAGCTGGAAAAGGCAAGGAAGTGGATTCTCTCCTGGAACCTCCAGAAGGAACACGGCTCTGACCTGATGACCTATTTCAGACTCTGACCTCCAGGACTGTAATAGAATAAATGTGTTCCTTTAAGCCACTAAGTATGTGCTCATTTGTTACAGCAGCAACAGGAAACTCAAACACTTTGGCAGGGCAGACTGAGACCAGCACCTCAAGCATGTCCCTAACGTGCCAGGGCCATAAAACTATTTTCACTCCTCTCTTTACTGATATAGGAAGGGACCAGTGGAAACTATGCTGGTAACCACCGCTCGCTTCTGGGGCTGCCTCCTGTCTGGAGATATCTAAGTGACCCTCTGCAGTGGGAGGCCATCTTCACTCCCCCGTTTCCTGTTCAAGTCAAGTAGGCCTTTGATTTCCTCAGAGTTAGGCATATGAGACTCATTTCTTGGACTCTGGGCGCCCTGTGGTGCTTCCCAAATTATTATGACAGGGGACACCCATGGCTCTTCCTAGGCTGCAGGCACTGTTCTAAATTCAGCTGATGCTCACAGCAGCTTACCCGGGAGGTGCTGTGACTCTCCCCACTTCACAGATGGGGAGGTGACGGCACGGGAGAATCACTGACTTGTCCTTGGTCCCACAGCTGGGAAGAGGCAGAGACTGGATTGGAACTCGGACCCCGTGTCTCCAGAGTCTGTTCCTGACCCTCCCGAGACTACCTCTGCAGGCAGTGGTTCAGCGGGGCTGAGAGTCTGTCATCTGTGACCATGAAACAGGGTCACATAGCTTAAAAGACACCTTCCAATGTCTTTTTTAAAGATAGCATTTAGTATATCAAATTGATTATTTGGTCTAAGATTTAAACAGATATTTTAATATACACATTTATGCAATATGTAGCATTTGTGCTATAATTGTCTACAAAATAAAAAGCGGAGCATGGGACTTCCCTGGCGGTCCAGTGGTTAGAACTCCACACTTCCAATGCAGGGCACGCAGGTTAGATCCCTGGTCGGGGAATTAAGATCCCACATGCCTCACATGGCGTGGCCAAAAGATAACAAATAAATAAGTAAATAATAAATAAAAAGTGGAACAATATAAGTGAGCATAATAGGTACAAGTATCCATTTCAACAGGTCAAATTTAGTTATTATCAACACTAATGAAAGCACATTTCCGTATATTTAACCTTCAAGGCCCTACTCAACTGTCATCTCTCTTCTTTGGGGACTTTACACATTTAAGTAATTAGGAGTCTCTCATCTTCATTCTTACAGACTCTCCCAGACGCCTCCCAACGTCTTTTATTATTGTTAAAGTTGTATCCTCCCATTTCCCTCCCAGGGCCTTTGTAGTTGGGGAAAAGGATCTCCCAGTTCAGGGATAGAATGGAGGAGATCGGGGGTGTTCTCCCTCCCCATGCAGTCATTTCTGTTCCCACGACAAATGGATCTGTGTGACAGCAGGAGGTACAGAGCTGCTTCCTGTTGGGGTCAAAGATAGAGGCTTTATCGAGGGCCCGTCAGAGAGAGCCAGTGGCGGGGGAGCCCTCTGAGGGGCTGTCTGTTGCTGGCTCTGTCCCAGGATCCTTCACCCAGGAATGCTCATGGAGGGGGTCAACCTTCCCATTGTACAGATGGCAAAGTTGAGGCCAGTCAAGGTCACGCACAGCGTGTCTAAGGCTCTCCCCTCTGACCACGGCACAGCACGACTCTAGCTGCCATGTTCTGCCTGCCTTTAAGGCCTGTTCTGCCCACTGTAGAGGAGGCAGGGTTTTTTTTAAATTTATTTATTTTATTTTTGGCTGTGTTGGGTCTTCATTGCTGCGCGCGGGCTTTCTCTAGTTGCGGCGAGCGGGGGCTACTCTTCGTTGCGGTGCGCAGGCTTCTCATTGCGGTCAGTGGCTTCTCGTTGCGGAGCACGGGCTCTAGGCACGCGGGCTTCAGTAGTTGCAGCACGCGGGTTCAGTAGTTGTGGCGCACAGGCTTTGTTGCTCCGCAGCATGTGGGATCTTCCCGGACCAGGGCTCGAACCCGTGTCCCCTGCATTGGCAGAAGGATTCTTAACCACTGTACCACGAGGGAAGCCCAGGGAGTTCTTAAGTTCATCTTTTTGTATGTGCAGCAAAGTTTACAGACGGTTTAAGGGGATGGAAGGAGTTTACACTGGAGTTAACACTGCAGATAGTTTAAAATTGCAAATTAGGTTTCCTGCTTAAAGTCCTTCTCTTGTCATCCCACCGGAAATTTCATATCAGACAGATGTCAAATTTAGAAGGGAAACAGGTTGTCGTGGGCTGGGCGGTCAAGGAAGGAGGGGAAACCTCAGCTAGAGCCTTAAGGGCGGGTAGGATTCATGTAGAAAGGTGAGCGGGGGGATGGGCATTCTACGTGGAGAGAAGACACGCCGCCGCCTTCCCGGGGTCACTGGGGGTTTCTGGAGGCATGCCTCTGTGGGCGGTTCTCATCCTGGTTTGCTGTCCAGCTGTGGTGGCGGGGACAGCCGTCCCTGGTTCTCATGCCTGCCCCCCCTCCCGGGCGCTGTTTCTCTATGCCAGGGTGACAGACGAAGTCTTTAACTTCCTGCTGGTATGGTATTACTGCACCCTGACGATTCGGGAGAGTATTCTCATCAGCAACGGCTCGAGGTAATTGGGGGCCCAGCTTTGTGGCGGGTATGGGGGAGCCAAAGGGAAATCTGTCATGGAGGTGAGGGCTGTCACCCTCGCCTTGCGTTCCCTTCCTCCTTGTGGGGGTGGGGTATTCATGACCGTTCAGACCCAGGGAGGAGGAAAACGGTATCGGCTGCTGCACCTCATTTGCTGTGCTCAGTCTCTTGCTTACAAGAAACCCTAACTCAAATGTACTACTTAACACAGTAGGAAATTTATATTCTCATATCAAGGAATGGGTCCATTGGCACTGACTTCAGGTAAGGCTTAATCCAGGTGTTCAGACAATGTCATCAGGACCCAGTGTCTCTCTGTCTCTCACCTTTGCCTTCTACTGTGCTGTTTTTATTCTCAGATTCCAGGTAGGAGCCCCCAGCCGCTCCAGGCTCACATCTTTATTTCTAGCATTCCCAGCAAAATAGGGCACGTTCCTCTCTTCCAAGAGTCTCGCTGGGTCCTACTGGCACTCACTGATCACGTGCCCATCTCTGAACCAATCGCTGTGGCCAGCGAATGCGCCGCTGTGATTGGCTGGTTGTGAGCCTTGTGCCCACCCCCAGGGCTGTCAATGAAAGCCTAGAAGCTGAGTGTCAGGAGAGGAATGGTTTCGCAGAGGAAAATCAGGGTACTGTCACCAGAAGGTTGAATGGATTCTGGTGAGAAAAGTGGATGGTCCTCTCACAGGGCAATGAGAGTCTCGGGACTGAGTTAAGATCCACGACTTGCCACTTGCAGGACCCATTTTCCGCAGGTCGGATGCCTTTTGGGGGTGTCCATTTGAACCTCTGCACACCATTCTTGTCCGTTTTTCCTGAAACAAAAAGTAACAACCTCCCACCCCTCCCCACTTCCTCCTTCCTGGGGGCTGGTAAGGAACGGCCAGGAGCTGTGTGTTTAAGATTGGGGTGTTTGCCAAACCCCCAAATAATTTGCCACCATCTTACTTCTCTGCCCAGTGGTCTCTTATGGCATATCCCTGCCCTGCCGGGCCTTACCCTGAACGTAGAGCCAAGAGGTAAGGACCAGGGGAACAGCAGTTCTTAGGTATGCAGCCCTGTAGCATGTAGCCCTTTAGAAAAGATCAGTGTTTCTCAAACTGCATTCATTCTTGTCCCATGCACACCATTTTTACCATGTCCAATATCACCTGGATGATAATTTTCTCACATTTTAAATCCATCCTTCCTTTTTTTTTTCTACTTAAATAAACATTAATTTATTTTAAAAGGGAACTATTTCACCACCATATGTGGAAAAGCAGCATCAATTGCAGGAAAGAGGAAATAGTGTAAAAATAGATTTTCATTTTCATTGTCTAATTTATTGAAGTCAGTAATCTTCCTTCCTGAGGCCTGCTATTTCTCTTCAGCGTGTGTATGTATGTAAAAAGGGAGATGAGCAGATCTCGAGAGGCATTAAAGGTGTCCTAGCATTTAACTGAGACTCTCTCCTTGACTTAATCAGGAGAATGGAAAGAAGAGAAAACATGACTTCTCACCACGTGATTCAGTATCATCTAGTGTTACACTCAGGTACCATCTAAAACTTGGTGGTACATGCCGCATGCTTTGGGAAACACTGAAGTAGAAAATCTTACCAAATAAATAACATTTGTAGTTTTCCTTAATTGTAGTGAATAGTGTCTTCCAGCTTTTGGGTGGGGTCGGAGGGGACTCAGAGTAGTACATAGTGGGGAAATGGGCCCAGGACAATGGGCCAGGCTTTCTTGTTACTAATTCTCTTTGTGCATCCCTGGGCTTGCTGTCGGCCTTGGAGTTTCCTCCTTCTGCTGGACTCATATTAAGAGTGTTCAGGGACATGCTACATCTCTAACAGTCACTAACACTTTAGTAAGAGTTATCCTGGTCACTTTTTTCTGTGGATGTGGTTGGGGAGGGGGTGGTGGTCCCCGAGAGGAGGGAGCAGGACTGAGTGGAGGTGCCTGCAAGTGTGGGGCACACCCAGAAAACAGGGAGGAGGGCTGAAGGGGGAAAGTGGGGTTCCAAAGCCCCCTCACTTTCCTGACACTTTAATGGGGCCTTTTCTGGGGCCTCCCTAGGGCTTGTGCTCTGATGGGACAACAGATGTGTTGGTGGTGGGAGTGTGGAATGAGTGGGGTGGGCCCGTAAAGGTGTCTCGTTTTCTGGAATGACTGTGGGAGTTGTGGCCAGTTTGTGGGGGAGGGAGGCACGGCAGGTGGATGGAATCTGGGTGATTAAAACTTGTGACTCATCCTCAACATCTGTTGCGTATTTAGCCTCCATCCTCCCCCAGCTCCTTCTCAGAGCTGATTCCTCTCCTGGGGGCGGGCAAGGGAGATGCCTGTGAGGTTTCCCCTCACACTTGGCACTTATTAGGGAATAGCTAAGAAACCCTTTCAAGAAAGCACAGTGAGGAAGAGGGAGTGGGTCCGGATTGGTATGAATACTACCTTTCTTATTTCTGAAGCGTCTCAGGGCTACCTCTGGAGCTCACAGTCGATACCCAGTAAACACCCCAGGGTCTATGTAGAAATGAATTGAACCCAAGCTCTGCAATGAGGGGAAGGTCATTGGGGCCATACCTGTGTTCGAAAGACAGCTGGAACTGAGCCATATGGGTTTCCTGGAGGCCTGCTGCCCAAGTTTTGGCCTGACGGGGCCTTTTTCGTCCTGTTCCCAGTTGCATCCGAGACCTGAATTAGGGGTGTATTGGGGGAAGAAGGCCTGGAGAGGTGGGGTGTGGGGAGGGTGCCCCCCATCATGGGCTGGAGCCACCCTTGGTTTGTGTCTGATGCTTCCCATGTGAGATGTAGCTCATTAGCTCAATTAGTGTAATAAGCAGGTCAACCTCCCTTGCAAATTTTGCAAATGACAGAAAACCACCTGATAGGAGTAAACATGAGGGGTATTTATGGGAGCATATGAATCGTTCAAGGAGGTCAGAAGGGCTCAAACAATGTAACAGCCCCCCTCCTTCTCCTTATTCTGTTATCTCCTTCACTGGCTCCCAGCAGCCCAGGCCAGCATTCTACCAGATCAGCAGTCCAAGAGGAAAGAGCATCTTTCCTCTACTGGCCTAGGGGTGATCTTGAGACAGACTTCCAATTGGCTAGGTGCAGGTCACATGCTCATCCCTGCCCCAATCACTGTGGCTGGAGGGATGCAGAGCCCTGATTGGCTGGCTCTGGGTGATGTGCCCAGTTATCTTAGCTCCACTGAGCCACCCAGACTGAGAGTGGGGGTGAGGTGATTCCCCGAAGGAACGATAAGGGGGAGAACCAGAATAGGGAGTGATTGACAGGCAGGCAAAACAGATGTCCTCTGCCCTAGTTCCGGGCCAGAATGAATAATGAATCAGGAATCACGCTGGCTTTTCTGGCAAGCCAACCCACCAATGCCTAGATCTGATGGGTTTTTATAAGGGCCTTTCCTAGAATACAGAGGTGTAGGGGTGGCAGGGGCAAGAGGGTGCCTCCGTGTAGAAGCCATTCCCCCAGCCGCCCAGATTGACCCGAAGCTCAAAGCCAGCCAGGGGTTGAATAGTGACTGGTGCCCAGGTCTTATGCACACATGGCTGAAGGGCCCTGAAGGGAGCTCTCCGGCCACAATCCCCAGATACCAGGACGTGCTGTCCCTACATGCTGGCCATGCAGTGTGCCACCCTTCCTGGGGCATCTACCGTCTGCTCATTTAAAAAGCCCACAGGCTCCTGCAGGCTTCGTTTCTGTGGCAGAACGGGCCCAGAGGGTGACTGCTAACGGGTGCGGCTTTCTGTCCGGGGTGATACGGGTGATACAAAATGTCCTAAAACTGATTGTGGTCGTGTTTGCACAACTCTCTGAATATACTGAAAACCACTGAGTTGTATACTTTAAATGGGTGAATTGTACAGTGTCTGAATGACATCACAGTAACACTGTCATATAGACACACACATGTGAACGAAACCAGCCCAGAACCCTGGGGTGTGCAGATGGACCATGGGGCTGCTGAGTGCGCGCTGGGGAAGAGGCCATTTTTAGCCTCTCCCAGTGCCGCTGAGCTGGGTTTATTGGTGGCATCTGTCAGCGCTGGGCTCTGGGCACAGTGAGCTGTGAAATTAAAAGCTGCTGCCCAGGCAAGCTTGTGGCCCAGAGCCTGTGTCTGCCTCCAGCCGTTCCTGTACAGAGAGAGGGCATTTCTCAAGGGACCTTTGCGGGTAGGACAAAGGACAGTGGGGCTTGCCAGGCCTCCGGGGCTTGCAGAAACTTCTTGGTAGCTCTTCAAGCTGAAAGGCTAAGGGTGGGGCTAGCTGTGTTTTCAGTCAGAAAATTAGAGCCAAGGGTCCTTGTAGACTCTTGACGGGCAAGACAGGGACACAGGGAAGGGGAGACTGGGAACAAACAAGTGGACGGATGTCTCATCCTGTCCCGTGAACTCCCGTGGCACCTGCATCAGTCTCCTGTCACCTCTGTGCTGGTGGCATCTAGACCAGCTGCACCTCCTGGACATCACTTTTTTCGTTTCAACATTTCTTGAGTACCTACTGTTTACCTGATGCTGTTAGTGCTGGGAATAAAGAGCCACCTAAAACCTTGCTCCTCAGCACAGCCCCTCAGGCATCCACAGGCCATTGCCTTAACCCCCAGTTTATGGCCAGAACTTCTTTTTTTTTTTTTTTTGGCCACACCCTGCAGCATGTGGGATCTTAGTTCCTTGACTAGGGATCGAACCCATGCCCCCTGCATTGGAAGCACAGAGTCTTAACCACTGGACCGCCAGGGAGGCCCCTTTCATTTCTTTCTTTCTGTTTATTTTAATGGCCAGAACTGTTGAAGGGCTGCAAAGAGAAGACAGGGGTAAGATGCTGTTCCTGCTTTTATGATGTCTGTGTTCGGGCTGGAAGGTTTTAAGAGCAGTCAGATCCACTTATGAGGACAATGCAGATTAAAGCCTCCACGACACACCAATCGTCACATAATAAGACAGGGAGAAATTTTAAAACTGGGTATCCAGCATTGGTGAGGGTTTGGGGAGCTCGACAGGCTCTACTGAGGATGGGAGTGTAAATGGGGATAGCCGTTTTGGAGGGTAATTTGAGAAGTAACCACGCACGTGCCCACCGACCCAGCCATCCTGCGTACTTCCTGGTAGCTGCCGTGGAGAAACAGCGTCATCGCACGGGGGGGCTTCCACAGTGTGTCGTGGCATCATGGAGCATGATAGCAACATTTCAGGAACGGCAGAGCCACATCCTGAAATGTCGTGTCGCATTTAAGAAGTCAGTGACAGGTCCACAGATAGCTGCCTGGGAGTCGAGACAAGAAAGCAAGTTGCAGGATGATTTTAGTTCCAAAGAAAAGTCTAATCCAGCAGCTCGTCCCCCAAACCAGCAGACCCTCAGGTGCCACCGTTTGGTGAGCAGGAGCGCCCTGGACCCCATCTCCCCACTTGGCTGCACTCTAGTTCTCTCCCGAGAGAGTTCTGGAAAGACAAAGGTTGAGTGCTACTCCCACGTGGATGCCTCGAGGTCCCAATTCCTGGCATCCCAGGGTGCATTTGACAGGGCAGATTGCTGCCACATCATGTTCCGATAACTGAGCTCCTGGAGAGGGGCCGGGGAGCCCAGCAGAGGCCTGAAACACTCGGGGACTTCGAAGGATAAGGGCTGCCTGTGACACCGCGGAGCGGGTGACAGCCAGGTTCCCTGTCCTGCTGTGGAGTGAGAGCCCTGAGCTGGGGGACCGCTGGGCTCTGACGGCACGGTTCCCGCAGCTTCTGGACTGACTGGGGCGAGGGCCTGCTGTAGACGGAGGAGCAGATGAGCCTAGGGCATGGGGCTCCCAGAGAGAAGCTGCGTCGGGGATGGTGCGAGATGCAGCGTGTACAGCCCGTTGTCTTTCTGCATCTGTGTGGGGTAACGTAGGTAGCTACAGCTCTGCATAAACGTGTGCGAGTGTTCTGTGTTTATTCAACACGCTTACTGAGCACCTGCTCTGAGCCAGGTGTCACAGATGAACAGACAAAATCCCTGCTCTTTTGAGCAGGGAACGGGGTTCAGGAAACAAATGAGAAGAAAATAATTTCAGATAGCATGAGCACCATGAAGAAAATGAAGCAGGGTAGTGTGTTACAGATCGGGGCTGTCTAGCTGTTTTATTTATTTATTTTTAACATCTTTATTGGAGTATAATTGCTTTACAATGGTGTGTTAGTTTCTGCTTTATAACAGAGTGAATCAGCCATACATATACATATTCCCCATATCCCCTCCCTCTTGCGTCTCCCTCCCACCCTCTCTATCCCACCCCTCTAGGTGGTCACAAAGCACCGAGCTGATCTCCCTGTGCTATGCGGCTGCTTCCCACTAGCTATCGATTTTACATTTGGTAGTGTATATATGTCAATGCTACTCTCTCACTTCATCCCAGCTTACCCTTCCCCCTCCCCGTGTCCTCAAGTCCATTCTCTACGTCTGCGTCTTTATTCCTGTTCTGCCCCTGTCTAGCTGTTTTAGATAAGGTGCAGGGAAGGCCTCTTGGAGGAGGTGACAGTTGGTCCGAAATTTGAACTTGGACCAGGAGCCAGGCAGGCCAAGGTCTTGGAGCAGAGAGGACAACAAGTTCAAAGACTTTGTTAGTCTGCTCGGGCTGCCATGAAAAGATACTACAGACTAAGGGACTTGGAACAACAAAAATTTATTTTCTCACGACTCTGGAGGCTAGAAGTCAAGATCAAGGTGCCAGCAGGATTGGTTTCTCCTGAGACCGCTCACCCCTGGTGTCTCTTCCTCTGCTTCTAAGGACACCAGCCCTGTTGGATTAGGGCCCCACCCTTATGACCTCATTTAACCTTAATTACCTCTTTAAAGGCCGTGTCTCCAAATATACTCACATTTTAAGGTACTGGGGTTAGGACTTCAACGTAGGAATTTGGGGGGGGGACACAATTCAGCCCATAATAGACCTCGAGGAAGCAAGGGGCCTGATCAAAGAAAAGGATGCTTGGAGCCTCTTAGGGTGGGGGGAGGGGGGACGGGGAGGCGGGGCTTGGGGTCATGAGGAGGTTAGGGATGTGTTCTGAGGGTAGTGGGAAGCTGCTGGAGGCCCGAGTGCCTCTCTGGGTCTCTGTGTGATTGTGCATCTCGTTGGACAGAAAGAGAGAAGTCCTGGCGTGGGTACGTTTCTTCCTCCAAGGAGCTGTCTCTGGGTCACAGGGCACCCCCCCGCAGACACAGGCTGGGAAGCAGGGAGACACTTGCGTTTCTCTCCTGGCCTGAGCTCCTTTTCCTTCTCTTCTTTTAAGAATCAAAGGCTGGTGGGTGTCTCACCACTACGTGTCCACGTTCCTGTCTGGAGTGATGCTGACCTGGTGAGTGTCCCCCGCTGTGCCCCAGGGCCTCTGCTCACTCTCCCCAAGGAGCCAGTGAACTGAGCACTGGTGGTGGCTGAGGGGTCCAGATGCAGGGGCCTTATGGCCTGACATCTGGGCCATGACGTAAAGCGTGAGCTTACGACGGGGCTGCAGGGACACCCCAAGTCGGCTGGGGACTTCTCCGAGGAACGTCCTGTCTGCCTCCTGGCCGGGGTGACAGCAAGCGAGTCTGGACAGAACAAGCACAGGGACGAGGCTGTGACTGATGGAGGGTTAGGGGGAATCGGTGGGAATTTAGGCTTCAAGATGCCTGCCTGCACTCCCCTGGTTGTAGAATGGATTAAAGCAGTGATGGAAATTACCTGGTCCAGCCCCAGGGACATGGTGATAAAGAAGGTAGAATTGGGTTTTAAATCTTCTTTTCTCTTCTGGTTGGAACAGAGATGGGGTGGGGATGAACAAATGATTTCAGAGCGGGGGCTAATCTTTGCTTTTCCCTCCCTTCTCTGCAGGCCTAACGGACTGATTTATCAGAAGTTTCGCGATCAGTTTTTAGCGTTCTCCATTTTCCAGAGTGAGTGTCTCTTGCTTGGATTCAGGGGAGGCTTGGTGTGGCTTTCACCGATGGAGTCTGTTTTGTGAAGGGTGTGTCTTGTGTGGAAGGGAGGTGAGACTGGGGGAAGTCCCTGGTCGGCCAGGGACAGGGGAGGGTCCCAGAAATCCAGAAGGAGCCATCCACCCCCCATCAACTCCATCCTGCCGCCCAGCCCCTGGCCTTAAGAGAGCAATGTCTGACCCACACCCACGCCCTGGATCTCCAGCCACTGCCTTTTTCTTCCCTGGATCAGAACTGGACCAATTGTACCCTTCAGGAACTGAGGGGTGTTGGGGGCACTAACTCTGTTTTCCTCAAAATGGAAATTTATGTTCTTTTTCTCATTTAAGAATAGCTCTGGATTTATATACAACGAGGGGTTACCTCTGAGAAGCAGAAATTGGGTGGTTGGGGGACAGGGAGAGAGTTTTACTCTTTACTGTTTGTTCCCCTTAAATCTGATGCCAAGTGCATATTACCTATTCAAAAAATACAATTTAATTTTTAAATAAAACCCTGCTTACAGGCAAATACAAACATAAGCCAAGAAGGAAAATTACATATAATTACATATAATTCCACCCTTAGGGTGTTAATTGATCTATGTCCTTTCAAACATTTTTATTCATAAATATATATATATACACACATATACTGCATTATGTGTAGTCTACAAACATGGGATCCCTCTACACAGCTTTGTTTATAACCTAGTTTATATTCTATTAACAATTATCGTGGGTATTTTTCCACGTCAACACGGAATTCTGCCTCCTTAATTTTTAGTGACTACAAAGTACCCCATTGTATGGAACTGTCTCTTTCATGTCTTGGTGCTGGGAGCACACAGCTCCCATTCCAACAAGCATCTGATGAGTGCCAACTGCATGCCTAGGAAAGCTCCAGAAGTTTCTAGCCTAGTTGGGGCTTAGTTGCAGTCTCAGATAACCTGAGCTCTCTTTGAAGGAATAAAAGCAGGTTCAGACGTGTGTGTGTGCGTGTGTGTGCGTGTGTGCGTGCGTGTGTGTGTGTGTGTGTGTGTGTGTGTGTGTGTGTGTGTGTTGGGGGTGGGAGGAGGTTGTACCCTCTGGGCAATGGAGACCTGCCAGCCTGCAGTGGAGGTGTCGCTGGGTCTTCCAGTCCCTGAGCTGGGCGCTGGGCTCCCCCTGCAGGCTGTGTCCAGTTCCTGCAATATTATTACCAGAGGGGCTGCCTCTACCGGCTGCGGGCCCTAGGGGAGAGGAATCACCTGGACCTCACGGTGGGTGAGTAGCCTAGCCTTGGGGGTGGAGGGGCAAGCACCGGCCCTCCCTGCTCCCCCAGACCTCGCCCTGCACTCCTCACTGGGAACAGGTGCCAGTAAGAACCTGACAAGACCTGCCACACGCGAAGCCAGTCTGCCGACCTCACCCCAGTTGCTTTTCTTTTTTTTTCTTTGGTTTGACATATATACACTAACACAGTTGCTTTTCATAATTCGTCGTGGGATTCCATTTCAGCTGACAAGTGCGAGACCAGCTGTGGGCCAGGCCCTGGATGCTGGCCTCTAGCTTCTTTTTAAATGGATATTTTTTGTCTGTGTCTTATGATGTACATAATCTTAGTCTAATGTTTTTACACTTATGCAATTTATGTGTGCTTAACTTTCACTCAGCAAGGTGGGTGCCCCATTAGGAAAAATCGGAGACTCCTCATCTAAACTTTCAGGGGAAAGTGTGGTTAATAAAAATCTTCTATCTTTTAAGATGGTCATTTCCATCGAATTACTCTGCACAGTAGGCTCTATTTCATCAAGACTCGATTGAAGTGATGCATGCAAAAGCCAATTATAAAATGCAAAATCCCGTGCAAATTAAAGAAATTACTAGAAAGCTAGTGCCGGCACATCAGTGTTCTGTAAGAGTTGTCAGCCCACTTGGTTCACAGTGACTTGAGGCGTGAGGGCAGTCAGGCCTGGTGGCAGGTGTTCTGCATGTTTTTTCCTGGGTTACTTTCCTAGTGAGCGCTCACCCACCTGGAGGAGGTGAGGGCTGTGCCCCTCCCCCATCCGTGCGTTTGAACCTGGCTAATCTCAGAGTGACTGGCCTGCCTGGGCCACCTCACACGGGCCCTTCGCTCCCTCCTTCCTCCCCACAGAAGGATTTCAGTCCTGGATGTGGCGAGGCCTCACCTTCCTTCTGCCCTTCCTGTTCTGTGGCCACGTGAGTCCCCCTGGAGTTTGTGGGTATCCCCTACACTGGGCAGACCTCCTGGGAACAGAAGGTCTTCAGGGCTCTCCCTCTCTCACAGCCATCCCCGAGCTGGGCCCCACGGGGTCCTGGGGCTGAGACGGCCCCAGTGTCCAGGGATGCCAAAGGCAAGAGCCAGAATCGGCCCTCGGCACCAGCACGCCCAACCCCAGGCGGGGTGCCCCAGTTTCATTTGGGGGGGGGCTGTCAGTGTCTCAAGGGCAGTTGACAGCAGAAGCTGGGGGGCTTGGCGCTCTCCCTGGGCTTTCCCACGTGGGTCTCCAGGGGACTCCGGTGGGCTGAGCAGTGCCTGTCTCCCCTCTCTGCAGTTCTGGCAGCTCTACAATGCCATCACGTTATTTGAGCTCTCCAGCCACGAGGAATGCAGAGAATGGCAGGTATGGTGTTTGTGTGTGTGTGTGTGTGTTTTGTGGTGTGTGTGTGGAGCGTGTGTGCGCATTGGTTGGGGGTTTCCTGAGGAAGGTTGGGGCCGCTCAGGGAGAATTCCTTCCTCAGCTCCCCCTGCCCCCTGCCTGCCCTGTAGGGCCCTGCAGTCCAGAGCTCGCTGCAACTGGGGCCTGGGAGACCATGGGAGGGAATTCGGGAGACCAGGGAGCCCCTCAGTGGTCTGAGAAACCCAAGGAGGTTCGCGCTAGGAGGGGGGCCACGGGAGGAGCCCCCCAGGACTCTGCCTGACCCCGTAGGACTCACACCCTTCACCCAGTTAGCCCAGATCTCTGCCTTCTGCTGGCAAACGCTGCAGTTCGCAGGTAGCTTGTGCCAAGGGGGTTCTGAGCTCCCGGGGGGCGCGGGGGGCATTTCAGCAAGGAGAGCTGACCCAAGCCGGCGCGGCCTTTGCCTTCTTTCTCTTGTGCTTTCTGCCTCGCCTTCCCTGCCCTGGGCACCCCTTTCTCTGCATGCCGCCCGCCCAGGTGTTCGTGTTGGCGCTTACGTTCCTTGTCCTCTTCCTCGGCAACTTCCTGACCACACTCAAAGTCGTGCACACCAAACTCCAGAAGAACAGAAGCGAGGCCAAGAAGCCGTGAGCCACGGGGCCGGCGCCCCTCGACCCCCGGACTTTGAGACTGCAGGGGATCCCAGGCGACACCCTCGCTGCCGGGTTCCTCCCAACCAGTGCCAGTGGCCACTGGCAGCAGTGACCTCAGGGGCCAGCGGCATCGCTGGGAGCAGAGCCGAGGCCCCGGTCCCCGGCCGGACAAGAGGAATGTGACCCCAACCTGTCCGTGCAGTATTAGCCCGTCCCAGCCTCCCTATTTATGACATATTTAATATCGGCGCACCCCCTTCCCTAGAATCTGCCGCCCTCTTACCCCGCTGCTCTCCGCGAGACTGCGTCAGTCTTCCTGGGGGGTGGGGGAGGCTTAGCCTCAGGGTCCCCCTCTGTCCCCCATCCTGTCGTTTGAGCCCTTCAGGTTGGGCTTCGGACGTGCCTCGCTGGGGTTGGGTTTCCGCTGACCTGCTACTTACTGAGTCCCAGGCGGGTGGAAGGAAGCCCTTCCGTGTTCCGGGGAGCCGCCCTCCCCGGGGCACCGCTTCTGCCGTAAGCTCCCGGCCTCCGCGCGTGCGCCGCGCGGGTGTTCAGGTTCTCGGAGAACCGCTGTCCGTGTCTTTGTGCCTCGTACTCTTTGTGCTTCCTGAGTCTTCAGCCTGCTGGCCGCCAGGTGGCCCTGCCTCCCACAGGCCCAGGGCTTGGCCTGAGGCGGGAGGGTTTTCTGAGGGTCACCACCAGAGGGCGCCCCTGCATCGTCTGGCTGGTGTGAGGGCTATTTTTTTTTTTTCCTCTCAAAGTTTGGGTCCACTTTTGGGGGCTTCATGACTCCCACCCCTCAGCCCACCTTCCCAGATTCTCTCCGTGAGCACTCAGGGCGTGGGGTCAAGCCCCTCGGCAATGGTTGGGACGTAAGCCAGCGTGGAGGTCACCCACGCTCAGGCTTCCTCCCTTCACCTCAGAGCTTCTGGACCGTGGGGGGCGTCTGAGCAGGCTCACTTCGAGGCGGCGGCCACACTCTAGAGGCCAGGGCAGGTCTGTTGGTCACCTCACGTTAGGTTCTGTATCTGTGGGGAGGGTGAAGAAGCGAACAGTTTGGCTACATTTTCTGCGTCTTCTCATATGAGCCTCAGCCGTCCTTAACGACTTACTTAGAAATCCCTGTCGACCAGAGTACATAGATGGTGTCCCTAATCATGCTCTGGGTGTCAAAGGGGTTTAAACTTTTAAAGTATGAAATTTCCCCTCCCCTCCCCTCCCCCCAGTAAGATTCCACATAAAAATCCAGATTTCCACTTTCCCTAGAGAAATGGAAAGATCTAGAAACATTCCCACAGAGCAGCATCTAGCTGGGCTGAGCTGCCTTGTCTAGGGTGGGGTGCTTGCTTTCTAATTTGCCACAGGCCCCACCACTCCCTTTCATCCCTGCCCTACTTCACTCATTTGGGTCTCCCATCTGGCCCCTTAGGCACTTGGGTTTGCCCTAGACTAGGAGTTGGCGAACTTTTTCTGTGAAGAGCCAGATGGCAAACATTTTAGGCTGTGAGGGCCAGATGGTCTCTCACTCTAGTCTAGTCTGCAACTGGAGGGCAAAAGCAGCCAACGCGTAAACGAATGGGCTGTTTTTCACTAAAACTTTATTTACAAAAATAAAGATTTGGCCCACAGACTGTGGTTTGTGGACCTCTGTCCGAGACCATCATTTGTCCACGGAGCCTTGGACCGAATGCTCTCTTGATTCCCCAGGACGCGGCAGGGCCTTGGGGAACCTAGGTGGGGTGGGGTAGACTTCAGAAGTCTCTTTCTCAGGCCTAGTGGGCGCTGAAGCACTGGGCAACGGAGGAGGCTGAGGCAGGAGATACCGGGGATGGCAGGACCACCTGAAGCCATTATCTCATCTTAGGTAACGCTGATCCCTGGGCTTACTCAGGAGCCACCAGCTCTCAATCTCTGGGGCATCAGAATCACCTGGGGCACTTGTTTCAAAACTCTTGGGCCCCTGACCCCAGACCTTCTAGGAGGTTCAGTGAATCTGCACTGGGGGTTAATCAAGTCTGTTCTCGCAGGAGGCCAGGATGGCCTTGGTTCCAGATCTCCACATCTTGGCAGAATTGGAGGCTGTGAGAGACGGGAGCTCGATGACTCTTTAAATGAGCCAGTGCCGTCCTTCTGCAGACAGTCTGTAGAGAGACCTGACTTGCCCAAGATCACTCGGAGCTGGTGTCACTTTTCATCTCGGGTTTCTGGCAAGTAGTGGCGAGCGGAGGGGTTGCAGGTGAGGAGACACTGAGCGAGGGTCACATGGATCAGCCAGATAATACTTTTTGCTTTTTGAGAGAGGTTCTTCTCTGCCTCACGTGCGTCCAGCTCTGGAAAGATGGCGGCCAAGCCGAGGGCTGAGACTTAAGTCCTCTGTTTGGCAGGGAGGAGGGAGGGGGCTGGTGCCGGCCCCCCACGTTTGGGGCTGGGGCCTGTGTTCTTGTGATAGGCCTCGGTCCCATCCTGGTGCCTGAGTTCCTGCGGGGAGGAAGCAAGAAGCTGGAGGATGCAGCCGTGCCTATCTCAGGAAACCAGGGAGGCGGGTGACTGGGGAGAGCAGGCTTGGGGGCCGTGTGGAACGCTGCCAAGTCCACATTTATCCTCATACCAGACGTCATTTCTCATCTCAAGCACAGGCTTTGAGGACCTATTGGGTGTGCAGAAGGGGACACACAGCTGGGGGTTGGTAGTGATGAGGGCACTCCTGAGTCCTGGGGACAAATGCTAGTTCCAGGGTACAGAGGGACTGAGTCCAGCACCCTCGCTCACCACCACCATGCAGGCTGGAGGGGAGCTCGTGGTCAGAGCCCCAGCTGGGAAAGGAGAGAGTTCCAGAATGTTCCAAGAGCCTGGCCACAGGCTCCAGACACCAGGCCCTGGAGACGCCCGACTCCGAGTGCCCTTCGAGAGCTGGGGAGGGTGCAGGATCCGGGGAGTAGTCTGGAGCTGGGGACCTGCGTCCTCTCAGTTCTATCGTGAGGGCCGTGGGCCCCGCCGGGAGGTGTCAAAGCAGCAGGCACAGGCGGTGTTGTTTCTGCCGCTGTGCTTTCTTCAGAGCACTGAGGGCAACTTTGGCGGCCTCTCGGAAGACGTCCTCCACGTTCTCCCGAAACTTGGCAGAACATTCCAGGTAGAGGGCAGCTTGGATCTGTTCGCAGGCGCTCTGGCCCTGGTGGGGGGAGGGGCCGCGATTAGACGAGGGGCCTGGAGCATGCGGTCTCCTGTGAGACCCCTCACAGATTTGGGGGCTTGCTGGGGGCGGAGGCCTCGGTGTGGGGATGCTTCACCCCAGGGCCAGCACTCCCCAGTGTGTGCGGATGGACCATGAAGGCCAGTGTGGTGTGGCCTGTGGGCTGTAGCTGCTGGGAGCTCTGTCCTGGCCTCCTGCCCACGCTTCCCCTGAACTCAGGCAGAGACGGGGGCTGACTTCAGCCGAGAACTGGGGTGGTGTGTTGTGTCTGCCAGGCCTGTGAGGAGAGTTGAAGGCCTCAAGACAAAAGGGCTTCCTACGTGCTTCTCTCCCCTGCTCTTCCCGAAAGCGCAGTTAGGGCAACTGAGCTGGCTATTAGAGTAAAAACAGTATTTCTAACACAAATTTATTAATGCCTGTTCCTTTTTATTAAACTTCATTAGTTTTCCTTCGTGTTCCTTTTATTCTGCCATGCCTTACCCAGAAGGCCGCAGGGTTTGGTCAGGCTCATGAAAGGAACCCTGCTTTCCAACGCAGGCCTGCCCTTCCAGGCCTCTGGGGAGATGGGACAGGGTGGTGGTTAAGGGCTCAGGCTCTGGGGCTAGAGTGACTGGGATGGGATCTTGGCTCCACTTCAGGTTAGCTGTGTGACCCTGGGCAAGCTACTTAACCTCTCTGAGTCTCCATCTCTCCTCTGTAATATGGGGGGCGCTAATAGTACCTGCCTCAAGGTTATAAGGATTACATGAGGTAAGTAATGTAAAGTGCTCAGGCAAGTGGCCTGTCATTATTAATATCTAAAAATTATTATTCTTAACCCCGGCAGTCCAGTGGTTAGGACTCGGTGATTTCACTGCCGTGGCCCTGGGTTCAATCCCTGGTCAGGGAACTAAGGTCCTGCAAGCTGCTCGGGGCGGCAAAAAAAAGAAAATCATTATTTTTAGAATCCTGCTGGCTTCAGCTCCCGAAAGGCTGCTAAGGCACACCAAATGCAGAGGCCAAAGACCTGGGAAGCTTTCTGGCCATGGCTGTGTCCTGGGCTCCTGGCGATGGGGTGCAGCGGAGCGGGGCGGGGGAGGGGCCCCTGGCCCACCTGCGTGTAGGTGATGGGCTCCAGCTGGGCCGCCCGGAGCTTGCGCAGCTGCTCCTTGTCTTTCCTCAGGTCTGTCTTGCAGCCAACGAGCAAGATAGGGATCCCACGGCAGAAGTGGGTGACCTCCGGGAACCACTGTGGAAGGAGAGGGTGGGCATCAGGGCTGGGGCCCCGTCCGTAGCCCCTCCTCCAGAGGCAGGCAGGCTGGGAGAGGGGCCTTACCTTGATGAGAACGTTGTCATAGCTGGTGGGGTTCATGACGTCATAGCAGATGAGCACGAGCTGGGTGTTCTGGTAGGACAGGGGCCGCAGCCGGTCATAATCTTCCTGCCCTGAAACCAGACAGCAGGTGGAGGTCAGGGAGGTACCACTTACTTCTCTACCTGAGTCCCCTGTCTGGGCTCCGATGCATGAGGGGTTGGGGGTCTCCTGGGCAAGAGACTCTAGGCCTCGGTTTCCCGTCTGTAAACCAGAGGTGGCGGGCTTCCCTGGTGGCGCAGTGGTTGAGAGTCCGCCTGCCGATGCAGGGGACACGGGTTCGTGCCCCGGTCCGGGAGGATCCCACGAGCCGCGGAGCGGCTGGGCCCGTGAGCCATGGCCGCTGGGCCTGCGCGTCCGGAGCCTGTGCTCCGCAACGGGGGAGGCCGCAACAGTGAGAGGCCCGCGTACCGCAAAAAAAAAAAAAAAAAAAAAAAAAAACAGAGGTGGCAGCCCGCAGTCCTACACGAGATAAAAGCCATGCAGGGACTTCCCTGGTGACACACTGGATAAGACTCCACGCTCCCAGTGCAGGGGGCCCAGGTTCGATCCCTAGTCAGGGAACTAGATCCCACATGTATGCCGCAACTAAGAGTTCACGTGCCACAACAAAGGATCCCACGTTCTGCAACTGAGCCTGCCTGCTGCAACTAAGACCCATCACAACCAAATAAATAAATATTAAAAAAAAAATAGCCATGCAGTGATCAGAGATAGGCCTGATTGCAGGGTAAGTGCTGGAAAAACTGCTAGTAATCATGCCAGTGATGATCACCCCTCCCTCCCATCCTTATCCCTGGTGCTCAGGTTAATAGCGCAGACTCTGAAGCCAAATCTGAAGTGAAGCCTCCCCTCCCTGAAGTTTCAGACCAGTGGGGTTGGGTAGGCCCAGGACACTGCAGTCAACCGTGGAGTGCGCCCCCCGCCCCCCGCCCCCCCCCCCCGGCTGAGAGGTGCATGGCCTCTGGTTGAGCTCCTCCTGCCATTCCTGCCAACACTAGGAGGAGGGTGGGGGCATGCTAGAGGTGACAGACCGTGCGCCCATCCAGGTCCACTCGGCACAGTGGCTGTCAACCCCTCTGCATACCAGACTCACCAGGAAGAACTGACAACTTCTGACACTCGGTCCCTCCCAGCACCACCTGAATCAGAACCCAAGGCTGGGCTTGGGCGACGGTTGGTTTAAAAAAAAAAACTTTTTTAGTAATTTTTTATATTGACAATTTCAAACTTACAGAAAAATTACAACAGAGAGCACAGAACTCCCTTACTCAGATTCACCGAGGCCTTACGTTTTGCCCACTTGCTTTATCTGTATATATACACTTTGAATCACGTGAGAAGGAACTGCAGACCTTCGGCTCCCCCGCCCCCACCCCCACCCCCACGGCAGAGTTCCTATGCGGTTTTTCTAAGAACAAGGACGTCCTCTCACCTACTCAGGACAAGTATGAAACTCAGAAACCAACACTGACATTGTACTCTTCTAATCCAATCCATAAGCTGTATTCAGATTTCACCAATAATGTCCTGTAGTATTTTTTTCCCTAGTTCAGAAGCAGGCCCGGGATCACACACTGTGCGTGGTTGTCATGCCCTATTTTTTGTTTAAAACTACCACAGTGAGAACTGAGAGTCTTTCAGGCCCTATGGCGACCCCTGGCCACCTCTGCAGAAAGACCCAGGCGGTGACTACCTTCCAGGGAACACAGAACTCAGAGCCCAGGAATTCCTGCCCCATCCTCTAGCCTGTGGGTGCCAGGGAGGTGCCACCTGCCCTCTGATCCCTCCGTGCCAAAGGCCTCTCAGGACAAGCAGCCTCTCCCAAGAGCACAAACAGGACACATCCTGCTCCCAGACCCCTGCTGATGACAGGACACGGCCGCCATCTCCTTTCCCACTGGCCCTCCTCAGCCCAGGGATCCTTGATGGTGTGCAGTGACTGGGAACCCAGATCTAATGATGGCTGGGCCGGGAGGACTGTCTGTGCTGTCACTCAGCCAAAGTTCCCTCAACACTGGAGAAGGGGTGAGGGGTAGTCAGGGCCCCGCAGACTCAGGCCCTCCTGCCCTCATTACCAGAAAGCTGGAGAGATCCTTGTAAGATGGTGGGAAACCGGCCCAACGTGCTTTTCCAGCCCATCTCCCCTTCCCATACATGTCCCCTCTCCTGACCTTTGTCCACATCTTTCTGATAGGGTAGTCACTAGCCCCATGTGGCTATTTGAGTTAATTAACATTAAAAATTCAGGTTCTCCGTTGCATTGGCTACATTTCAAGTAATTAACTGCCCCACGGGGCTAGTGGCTACCGTAATGGGCAGTGCGGGTGTGGAACATCTCCATCATTGCAGAAAGTTCTGCTGGATGGCATGGCACTATCCTCATCCAAGCCACCGTCAGTCTTCTGTGCCACCTCCTCCCTGGCCTCCTGCTGCCCCTCAATCCATTATCCACCTGGCAGCTGGATGGATGGTAACACAAGTAAAATCACACCCCTCTCCCCTCAACTGAAACACCTTCAGTGGCTCCCTACTGCCCTTTGCAGAGAATCCAAGCCTCTCCCAGTGGTCCACATGACCCTGCTGCCCACCAGTCTCGACTTCATCCCCCTTCCTCCTGCCCCACTCACTCGCTGCAGTACAACCAAGGCAGCCTCCTTGCTGTTTCTCAAACCTATCAAGCTCTTGTGCCACACCTGGAATGCTTTTCCCTCATTTTTTCCCCCATTTCCTTCCTAGCATTTCATTTTTAAACATTCAGACTGACCATCCACAGTATTTCCTTTTTCAAGATACTTGCCTTCTCTCTACTACTTACTGGTAATGCCACCTTATACGTCACACTTTTTCTTTTGGCGACCGCGCGGCCTTGGGATCTTGGTTCCCCAACCAAGAATTGAACCTGGGCCCTTGGCAGAGAAAGCCCAGAATCCTAGCCATTAGGCCACTGGGGAACTCCCATCACACTTTTTAGAGTGCCTTTGCCTATAAATGATTAAGAAACCTTTACAGGAACTTCCCTGGTGGCGCGGTGGTTAAGAATCCACCTGCCAATGCAGGGGACACGGGTTTGAGCCCTGGTCCAGGAAGATCCCACGTGCCGTGGAGCAGCTAAGCCCGTGCACCACAACTGCTGAGCCTTCGCTCTAGAGCCCGCAAGCCACAACTACTGAGCCCGCGAGCCACAACTACTGACGTCCACGTGCCTAGAGCCTGTGCTCTGCAACGAGAAGCCACCGCAGTGAGAAGAAGCCTGCAAACCGCAATGAAGAGTAGCCTCCGCTCACCGCAACTAGAGGAAGCCTGCGCGTAGCAACGAAGACCCATGAAAAGAAAAAGAACAGCAAAGACCCAACGCAGCCAAAAAAAAGGAAACCTTGACAACAACCACCTGCCTGATGTGCTAGTCAGGGATCTTATGAATACTCCCATTTACATATAAAGAAACATGAGATGTGAACTGACCCCTCTGAGGTCACCGAATCAGAGCCAGGCCTGACTCCACATTCATTCAAGTCCAAGGCCAGCGTTCCTTCTGCTGATACGCAGCAATGCTCCATTCTGCTCTGTAGTGTGCAAAAACAGGTTCTGGGCCTCTACGATGTAATGATGCGGCTCAGAATTCTGGCCTCACATACACTCTGATTCCCTTTTAGAAACACGGCAGGAGGAGACAAGCAGTTGTAAAATGGGGCTACGGTGTTCTGACGTCTCCTCCCATCTTGCCCGGCTGATTCCTCAGAGAGGCCTTCCCTCACCACGCAAAGTCCATCCACAGCCTGTACTCACACATTTGTTTACCGCCTGTCTCCCGGGAGACTGTAAGCACCCTGAGGGCAGGGTCCATGTCTGTCTAAAAATCATTCCTGGCACAGGGTAGGTGTCCAGTCACTATTGGCTGGTGGGTGGTTGAGAAGTTGTTCATCTCTTGTCAGACTTAGCAGAGACGAGGGCTGAGACATGCCACTGGGCTTTGCAATTAGGGCCTGTGCTGACTGCAGCAAGCTTGATGAGGGCGGAGCCAGACTGCAGTGGGTTGAATGAGGAAGTCAGACCAAGCCTGCTCCTGGCTCAGGGCCTCTCCCTTGCTGTTCCCTCTTCTAGAAGGCTCTTCCCAGGTAATAGCATGGCTCACTCCCTCCTTTCCTTCAGGTCTCTGCAGAAATGTCACCTCTTCCAAGAGAACTTTCCAGACTGCTCTGAAACAAGAGCCTCCTTTGCAGTCTGTCCCATGACCAGCTATGGCTTTATTTTTCTTCCTAGCAAGTATCACTACCTGACATCACAGTTGTTTTTGTTTGTGGGGGGAGATGTCCCTCATGAGCACGTAAGACCCTGAGGACAGGCCATCTCTGTACTCCTCACTGTTAGATCACCTGGCGCACACAGGCTCTATAAACATTTGGGGAATGAACGAATGAACAAACGAGCCGGTGAATAAAGTGGAATAATCATCTCTATGGCTTTCAGGTTTGCAAGGGCATTTCACTTCCATCACCCGTTAATTTTTTTTTTTTGGGCCGCACCTCGCAGCGCGCGGGATCTTAGTTCCCCGACCAGGGATCGAACGCGTGCCCCCTGAAATGGAAGCGCGTATTCCTAACCACTGGACCGCCAGGGAAGTCCCACCCGTGTTAATTTAAGCAGTCGCCCCCCCACACACCCCCCCGGGAAGCTGGGCGGGCAAGTTCTTCCTGTTAGGAGCCCACGTGGCTGGGGGTGGGGCTGCAGGTTTCAAGGTCACTGACAGGCTCCCTGTGAGCTGAAGCACCAACGCGGTTCCCAGCTCCAAGGCCAGTTTCCTGCCCAGACGCTGTAAAAGCTCCAGTCCTCCCGGGAAGCCTTCCTAATTGGGAATTAATCTCTGGACCTCAGTTTCCTCATCTGTGAAATGCGTATGTAAGGAGCAGGTGAGCCTCGATAATAACAGTAAAAATGGTTAGTATCAACAATATTTATTGGCCGTGCTCTCACTCATCACATGCCAGGCCCCATTCAAAGCCCTTTACCTGCATAGACTCATCACTCCTCACTATGATTCCTCACTACTGGCTACTGTTTTTGTTTTGTTTTGTTTTGTTTTGTTTTTGTCGAGTCATGCAGCTTGTGGGATTTTAGTTCCCCGATCAGGGATTGAACCCAGGCCCTTGCCCGTGAAAGCGCGGAGTCCTAACCACTGGACCGCCAGGGAATTCCCACTACTGCTATTGTTATCACCAATTTACAGATGCAGAAACTGAAGCACAGAGAGGTGAAGTGACTTGCCCAACGTCACACAGCCAAAGGGAAGCTTCATAAAGGACAGAAGACCATAGGTAGAACTATTGGGGTGCTTCTCTCTCAATCCACCCCAGAGGATAGGGAGCTGTCCTCACTCTACAAGCCCCAACCCTGACCCAGTGAGGAAAGGCTGCCAACAAGGGGATCTTGAGAGGGAGGGACTCTGGGAGAGGATGGGTAGCCAGCCCAGATCCCATCGCCTCTTCCCAGTTCTCTTTTTTTTTTTTTTTTTTTGCAGTACGCGGGCCTCTCACCTTGTGGCCTCTCCCGTTGTGGAGCACAGGCTCTGGACGCGCAGGCTCAGCGGCCATGGCTCACAGGCCCAGCCGCTCCGCGGCATGTGGGATCTTCCCGGACCGGGGCACGAACCCGTGTGCCCTGCATCGGCAGGCGGACTCTCAACCACTGCGCCATCTGGGAAGCCCCCAGCTGTCTTCTTGACTTGACTGTGCCTGGCTCAGCTTTCCCCAGGAGTTCAGTGTGAGCCTCCACATAGGGACCACGCCTGCAGACTATGGACTTCTGGGTGCTGTCGACCTCATGGCTCCTTGGGAGGAGTGGAGTGTTCTGGACACCCCACCCCTATGAGTCAGGAGAGCCAAGCTCCACTCAGACTCATTTTCCATGATCTTGGCACCTTCCCTCTCTGGGCCTCAGTTTCCTTATCTGAAAAAGGGGGTGATAACCCTGCCCTTGATATTGGAAGTAAAGGACTTGTAGGCTGAGCAATGCTGGGCAAAGGTGTGGGCCTGCGGTTACTATTGAAATAGAAACTGAATGGGGACCTGGGTGGGGGATTCTAACCGCAGATCTTGGGACCCACGAGCTCTAGGAGGCCTCCCATCCACTAGGTGATACAACTACCCTCCCCATTTACTCACAGTGATGCCCAGGCTTAAAGGGGGCAAAGTCATCTGCCCAGAGGCGAACAGGGGTCCCACTCTGGCCTCTGCAGATGGGCTTGAGAGGTTAAAAAAGCCCCCCGAGGGCTTCCCTGGTGGCGCAGTGGTTGAGAGTCCGCCTGCCGATGCAGGAGACACGGGTTCGTGCCCCGGTCCGGGAAGATCCCACATGCCGCGGAGCGGCTAGGCCCATAAGCCATGGCCGCTGAGCCAGCACGTCCGGAGCCTGTGCTCCACAACGAGAGAGGCCACGACAGTGAGAGGCCCACATAACGCAAAAAAAAAAAAAAAAAAAAAAAAAAGCCCCTCGGGTTATGTGCAAAAGGACACATTTGCTTCTGGAGAGGAAAGGTCTTCTGATCCACAGCTCCCCCGGAAGCTGCCCATCTTCCTGAAGCTGGCGGTGCCGCAGGGCCTGAGGAAGTGAGGCTCACGCGAGCGTTATTTCCTTTGTGGGAAGCTCTGCCATGACAGTCATCTTCCCGGGGGCATGGTCTCTAAGACCTGGTGCCGGGTAGAGGAGAGGGTGTCATTGGGCCACAGTGGTCCCCAAATCTGCCAGAGGACATCTACAGGGCACGTGGTTCCCATCTCTGGCCGGGGTGTTGGTCAGGGGAGGGAGGGGTGCAGGCAGCGTGAGAAGGGGAAGCTGCCAGAAGAGGAACCCACTTTTACTAGTGCTACTGGGGCCCGCCCACCTGTGTCTCCTAACCGCGGTCTGGAGCTCAGACCACGCATGCGCCATAGACCCACAGCGTCAGCTCCCCCGCCTCCAGGGCTCCTGGCTCCTAGGCACCCCTCTTGTCCGTGATTCCTGTCTCAGCGACTTCTTTGCGCCCCACTTTTCCTACTGTTCCCATCTCTGGCTGGGAAGGGGACCACAGCTCCCCGACCTCCCGGGGCAACTCCAGCCAGTCCTGTGATGCCCCACCCCAAAGCCCAGATAGCTCTGTCTCCGGTTGGTGTCTTAACATCCCACCTCGCCCCCACCTCCCCTCTCTCTGCCCAGGAAACTTCAGACTTCACCGCAGCTTCCTGCCTCTGAGGGTGTCTGGGCAGGCAGATGAGCTGCTAGGGCAATGGGTGCTCACAGCGCCCGCCCCCTTCACCTTTGCGCACTGCACTGAGAGCTCCATCACCCCTCCATCCACCCTCCCGCCGCAGTGGTGTCTGTAACTGCTTCCGCAGGACGGAGACAAGTAGCCAGACTCTCCTCCCACACGGACCCCTGTGGCTGAGGTCCTGGGTGTGGAGAAATTCAGCCTCTCGGGGGGGGGCACCCCATCCCACAGCTCTGAGCACCACTGGTTGGCTGGAAAGATGCTCGCTCCCCTGCCCCCCACCTCCCACCATAGGGTCTAGCCCATCAGGTTCTAGAACCTTCTACCATAACCTTTACTAGACTTGGGGCTTCCCTGGTGGCACAGTGGTTAACAATCTGCCTGCCAGTACAGGGGACACGGGTTCGAGCCCTGGTCCGGGAAGATCCCACATGCCGCGGAGCAACTAAGCCCGTGCACCATAACTACTGAGCCTGCACTCTAGAGCCCGTGAGCCACAACTACTGAGCCCGCGAGCCACAAGTACTGAAGCCTGCATGCCTAGAGCCCGTGCTCCACAACAGGAGAAGCCACCGCAGTGAGAAGCCCACGCACCGCAACGAACAGTAGCCCCTGCTCGCGCAACTAGAGAAAGCCCACACGCAGCAACAAAGACCCAACGGGGCCATAAATAAATAAATAAACAGATAGATAAATAAATAAATAAAACCACCATTACTCATCTCTACCTGGGCCACTCCCTTCACCCTTGTCTCTATCTTTTTCTAGTTGATCACCTGGCCATTCTTTCTGCCACTTTCTTCGGATATCTGTCCACCCCAGAGAGAGAGACGAATCTCATCACCTTTATCACAAAGGACCTTCTCCAGGGGTGTCTCTGCACCCAGGTTTCTTTTTCATTCATTCATTCCACAAGCCTCGCTCTAGGACAAGCACCACGCTGGGCACTGGCGTGTGGAAGAGGAGTGACCCAGGCTTTCCTTCATGCTCCTCCTGACAGTGGGGCTTCCCAAGTCACAGCGGGACACCCTTGAGGGAACAGCCACGTTTCTTCCCCCCAGAATATCCCTCCTGGGCCATCCTGCTGACTGTGAGGCCAGTCTACTCCCCCAGGGATGCCACTGAGAGGTTCAAACCCCAGCTCTGCTTTTCTGCCGCCTGGAACAGTCCTGCTGGGAAAGCAGAGGGTGGGGGCCGGCACAGAGCTCTGCAGGCAGCGGGTTCAAAAGAATAGGCTTGGGCTGGGGCCTGGGCCTGAATGGCAGGAGGTTAAAAAATCACAATGACAGTGAGCCCTTTGCAAAAGCCAGGCCCTGCACTAAGTGCTGCATGTCACATGAATTTGATGTAATCCTCACAACTATTTTAGCCTTGATTACAGAGAAGGAAACTGAGGCCTAGGTGCCCCCACTGACACGCAGCCAGGGGGACCAGCATCAAAGCCCAGGTCTGACTCCAAAGCATGTGGCAGGAAGCTGTGGACAGGTAATCATCGCCCTGAGTGGTCACTGCTCCTGGTGATTTGGGAAGGAGCTCTCCCCATCCCTCCCACAGTAGCTCTTAGTGAAAATCATTCCTTATACCAAGTAGAAGCTTTCCAGAACCTCTACAGGACAATCTACGCTCATAAGTTCTTTGAGCATCTTTCTCTGGGTGAGGCCAGAAAGACCAGAAGTGATCCTTACTCTGGGTCCGATGAGGGAGGCTGCGGTGAAGCCCTGAGGGCAGAGGAAGGAAGAGAGTGAAATCTTCCCTCTGACTCTCCCTGCCCCACCAGCACTCCACCCACAAAGTGGGGTTAATGAACCTGCCCCCACCTGGGTCCCGGACAGGAAACATGTGAAACTGAAAGTGTCCCAGACACACCACGATTTTTACTGCTCTTGTGGCCACGCCCTTGGGAATTCCTCAGACGCCTTTGGCTTTCCCAGTTCAAGGGGCTGGAGGCATGGCCCTGTTCTGGGGGCAGCCCTGCAGGGCCCTCATCCAACAAGAGAGGGCCCTTAGAGGCCACTATAGGGGGGACACACCCATATGGCAAAGTCAGGAATGAAGGAGGGGTTTGGGGCTGGGAGAGGCCCTTTCCTGAACCTCTCCAGAGTGGAATGAGAGATGTCACTGGCAGCCTTATGGAGCGGTGGGCAGGAGGGGGTGGTCCTGGATTTTGGCCCTATCCAAGACCAGCTGGAAGACTTGACCTCATACATACAAGGCTTGGCCGACAGGGGAAGGGACACCTGATGACATAGTCCCCTGCAAATTACTGAACACTGAGTCACAGAGGCTGGGTGAGGCCCCAGCTGGGATCCTGAGCTTTGCTCCCCAAAGTTGATTCAGCCCAGAGGGGCGTCAGGGCAGGATGGAAGCTCCCCAAGGGTACCAGTACCAGCAGTGTTACCCAAATCCTCCCGTTGGCTGTGCTCCTCCACCCATCCCCCAACAATAGGAACGCTGATGACTGTGACGCAATTAGCATAAATACACTTGCCTTAGGAGCTGCAGGTGGCAGAGAGAACCTTATTTTGAACCTACATTCCCTAGAGCTCTGTTCCTTCTTCAGTGCCAGGAAGAAACAGAACTGTAGCCACAGAATCCTAGAACCACAGGCTCAAAATTATAGACCATAGAATTCAGAGTCATGCACCATAGTCCATGGAATTCCAGACACATGGGACTCAGAATGTGTAGCTCTAGGGCCCTAGAGCCTCAGGGCTGTTGGCCACAGAATCCTGGAGTCACAGGCTCTGATCTATAGCCCAAAGTATTCTAGAACATAGGACCCAGAAATGCAGCCCACTGAACCCTAGCACCAGGGGACTCAAATCTGCAGCCCACGGAATCCTAAGAGACCACAGCATGTAACACGAAATCCTGGAACCATAATAAGCAGAAGCAAAGCCCACGGTTTTCTAGAGCCATAGGAGAGGAAGGAACCCGTGAGCCCTCAGAACATCAGCGCTAAGAGGGTGGCTCAGGAACTCACCTCTTCCAAATACCCTCCTTTTACAGATGGGGCGCCTCTGTCGGCCTCCAGCACCACCCAGTCAGGCGGTGGTCAACCGGTTCCCAGCCAGCGCCCCTCCGCGGCCTCCAGGAGTGACGGGATGTCAGGGCCCCGGGAGAGGCAGAAGGGCGGGCGGGGATGCCCGGCGGGGAATGCCCCTCAGGGGAAACGCTCCTGGCGGACCCTAGGACCCTCGCCGCGCAGACGCACTCACCGGCGGTGTCGTATAAGTTCAGGGTCACCTCCTTGCTGCCCACGGTCACGCTGGCCGTGTACTTCTCAAACACGGATGGGGCGTAGTGCTGTCGGAGAACGGGCAGTGTTGGTTCTTAAGAGGTGCGGCAGGGACCCAGGGCCCGACTGGATCCCCACCCCCACCTTCACCCCATCCGGCTCAGCCCCCCTCACTCTGCTGGGCTCTGGAATTCCCGAGGGGGCGCCCCGGGGTGACGGCCGCCTCTCCGTGCGCAGGACGCCAGGGACCTGGGGTCCGGGTTCGGGGCGCAGGCTGAGGTCTGTCCCTCACCCCCAGTGGTCCCAAGCCCGTCTCCCTCGCCCCCAGCCTGCTTCCAGCCCCCCGGCGGGCCTCACCTCGGGGAAGGACCCCTGGCTGTACACCATGAGCAGCGAACTCTTGCCGCAGCCGCCGTCGCCCACAACCACGATTTTCAGCTGCTTCTTGCCCGGGCCCGGGGCGGCAGTCGGGGCTGGGGCCCCAGGGTTGTCCATAGCCGGGAGCAGGCAGCACTGGCGGCGGCGCCCTGAGGAGAGCGCTAAGGTTGAGCGATCCGGGGCGGGCGGGGCGCGGGCTGGCCCCTAGGGCGGGGCTAAGAGAAGCCCCGCCCTCGAAGCCGGCACCTCCTCCGCCAGGCAGCCAGCCGGGGTCGACCTCCCAGACTATTTCCTTCCTGCTAGGCTCTCGGCCCAGAGTCTTCACCTCTCATTCCCAGGGAAACTGAGGCAACTGAGAAACGGAGTGCTCAGCGGCAAGCGCACCTCCCATCTCTCCTGCGAGTCACGGCGCCCCCCACACCCCAACCAGCAAGATCTGATAGTTTCCGCCCCTTCCCGCCTGGCACCCTTGATTGGCAGTCTCTGTCTTCAGGCAGGGACCCTCTGATTGGCCGACTCGGCCTCCTCCATCGGGCAGGGTCTCTTTGATTGGCGGACTGCCCCCCAGCCCTCGGGTTCGAGGAGCCTTGGTCTCAAGCTCTGGGAAAAGCCCCCCAGCTTCTCCCCGCCCCAACTATGTGGCCTCGGGGAAGTCCACTCTGACCTGTTTTCCCCCAGAAGGTAGCGTCGGTGGTTCCAAGAAAGATCCTGGCATAGGGGTCCTGTCTGCCCACGTGGTCTGGCCCTATGGGAGTGAGCCCGTGTGTGGGTTGGGGAATAGCGGTTCCGCTTACCTATCACCCCACCTCCCAAAGGTGGAGATCTGGCGCCCTCTGCCGAGCGATGGCCTCGGCGCGGCAACTTTGGTAACAGGTGAGTGGCCCCAGAACCCTTTCGAGGGTTGGCCCCAAACCAAGCGGGCGGGAACCTCTTTCTAGCAAGGCCCAGAGGCGTGGGAACCAAGCAAGACGCCGTCGAGAAGGGGAAGGGGAAGGTCAAGGTAAATCTAGTTGAGATCAGCTGGGCCCCCTTCCGTCCACTTTGGAGACTGATAACCCTGCTCCCACCAAGAAATTTGTGTTCTCCAGCCAGCAGCCACATATCCTTCATCCCAAGCTTTCTCCTCAACCCCCGGACCCAAACTGCTATTTACTGAGCATTCACTCTGGCCAGGTACTATCAGGGCGTCTGGGCAAAACCACCCCTGCCTCCCACCCCTTCCCTCCCTTGGACTGTCTTTTGCACAAACCAGGCCAGTGGTCAGGAGTGGCAGAGGGACCCCCAGGATCAGGCATGTACCAGGCAGGCACTGGGACATGGCTAGGTGAGAGCAGACTCTTTCCCAGCTGGGGTAGGACATCTGACAGTTTCCTCAGAGAAGGGCTGGCAGGATTCAGGATTTTCTTGCCCTCATCCCACCCAGAAGATTCCCCACTTTCAGGTACTCAGCAAGGATCAGGTAAATTTTACTTCGGAAAGAAAATCGTCAACCTGGCACCATAAATGCCTGGTCAACGTTTTCAGAGACTGCAAGGCATAATCTGGCCACCAGATGGCAGCAGAGACTGCCCCAGGAAGCCCCCAAAGAGTCCAGAGCTGGGAAGAGAAGACCCAGCTCCAGGTTCTTAAGCGGAAAGCCCTACTCTTGTCACCGGGCCAGAGGGCATCTGCTGGGTCAAGCACCCCTAGACAAATATACAGCAATTCATTCATTCCTTCTTTGCAGCACACGTTTATTGAGAGGCAATTGTGTTCCTGCCTTTGAGGAACTCAGTCCTGGGGGAAGCAGTTAAAGGAGTCTGCGAGACGAGAACAATTCAGACACCGGAGCCCCCGTGGGGTTCAGAGGAAGTTGAGAGCTGGGCAACACATGAACTAAGCTTGGCAGTGCTGGCAGGAAGGGCCAGTGGAAGTAGGATGGGTACCCAGCCTGAGTAAATCCATGGTGGCTGGAAACCCCATCAGGTTTGGCAGTGGCTGGGGCATGAGGAGGGAGACCAGACATGGTTGTCAAGGTGGTGAGGGTTAGATCACAGGGGCCTGGCTATCAGGCTCAAGATGGGTGTCAGACAGAGGCTCTGAACAGAGGAGCCCAGCCAAAGCTCTTTCCGGTGACCAGGGGGGAGCTGTGATTGGCTGGTGAGGACAGAGCTGGGGCCATCTCTACACAGTGGCAGCCTGGGGCTGGCAGAAGAGGAGGGGGAGGAAGCCATCACTCAGGGAGAGGGAGGATGGAAGAGGGCTTTGAGGGAGGGGAGGACCACTTACCTTTGAGCCAGGCACAGGCCTGACCTCACATCAGATACCCTGAAGCTCAGGGAGTGACTGGGAGAGTAAGACTACCTCATCTGGGAAGGGCCTTGAGAGAACTCACTTAGAGTTTGCCCATTCTGAGCAAACTGTGGGAACTGCTCCAGCCCGTAGGGAGAGGGCACTTAACTTTTCCTCAAAATCCTCAGACCTCGGTTTCCACCTTTTCTGTCTAACTAATGGATTTCAACTTATAACAGAAAAAATGACTTACACGAAAGCAGGTCTTCCCAGGCCGGCCCAGGTCCAGGCAGGACAGCTGACACTGGCCCCAGCCTGCCCACCCACCCCTGCCTGGCTGAGAGGCTGGCACAGAGCCCCAGCCCCACCCTGCCTGGAGCGTGTTTGATTTGGACCTGGCTCCAGTGGTGGTGTAGGGGCTGGATCTGTAGCTAAAAATACCCGGCAGCCAGGCTAGCTGCTCGGAGCTTCCTTGGAGGTGCTGTGCCAGGGCAGGCCAGCTGAGGCACTGGGAACACCCACAGGCCCGGGGAGCCCTACTCCCTTACCTGCAAAATGTTCCGAGGACCCATGCCATTCTTCTATTCACCAGGAATTCCTGGAGAGATTTAGGAGGGTAAGAAAAAATTCTTTAAACTGGTTCTTGCCACAAAGCTGTTGAGACACAGAAGCCTAGGGGAGCTGGCAGGTGGCATCTGCGGGGGTGAACTGATTTGTGCTCACATCTAGGCCTGGGATCTAGTGAGGCCAACTGACCACAAGAGAGAAGTAGGGCCAGATCCACTTCTGTCTTGTCAGGGCAAGGTCTGGCCAGCACAGGTCAGGACGGGGACGTTAACGACAATGCTAATGGCTTCCACTTCCCTGGTGCCTCAGCATACTCTGGGAGGTCACTACACACCTGAGGGGTCATCCACCCCACGTGAGACAGAAGTAACCGACCATCCTCTGGGGCCCCAGGGATGGGAGGTGGCCCAGCGCAGCCTGGGGGATCAAGGCTGTCTATCCCTGTCCCAGGACTCTCTCCAGGCTCAACATGTGGTGGTGGGCTCAGGGGAGTCACCACCAGAGTACAAAGAGCTACCTCCACAAAGCCAGACTCAGAGACAGGTCAAAGGTTATCTGCCAACCTCCTCCTCCTGATTCACAGGAGAGACCACGACTCCTGGAGGGGTAGGAACTCATCGAGGTCACTGGCCAGATGGAGACAGCACTGGACCCAGGCGGCCTCTGAGATGGCAGGGTGCCCATCTCCACAGTCCAGGCAGAGGTTCAGTTTCCACCCAGGGGGTCCAAAAGGTCGTACTCCACGCCTCGGCTCTCGCCCAACGGGCCGGAAGGGGCGGGCCCCTGGCGTCCAGTAGGAAGGCAGGTCCGGCCACCTCCGGCCGCCCTTCCGCTGGCGTGGCCCTCTCCAGGCAGGCTCCACCGGCTGGGCGCCAGGAGCAGCCCCGCCCCGAACTTGCTGGGCGACCGGTGGGTGGAGCCACGCTCTCGGCAGAGGAACCAGTCTGAGGACTGATAGGCTGCCCCGCCCCTCCCTTCACCTAGGAGGTACTGGCGTGCCAGACAAAGAAATTAGAAAGAGGGGGTGAAAAAAGGAAGCGGGGAGGGGTACGATCCTTCCAGGTCATCGGGACCCCTCTCCCTTCCAAGAATCACACCCGGACCACAATGGAGCGCCTCATTGTTCCCTAATTGGTCCGAGGGCGGGAGTGGAGGAACTGGCTGTAACCCTCCAAGCTGCTGCTGGGAGGGAGAGGTTTAAATCAATTATTTAACTATCCAACGCCCACGGGAGATAAAGACCCCAGCCCCGTGGAGCCCCAAGGGCTCTATCAGAAGGGATGCAGGACACCCTCAGGGGGCAGAAAGGTCACCTGAGAATCCAGGGAGTTGAATGAACTCATCAATGGCAGAGCCGAATTTAAACCGCCGGATTGGGGCAGACTGTGGAAGGAGGGAAAGGCTCGTATGATACTAATAATGTGAGCCTCGCCAACTTTTACAAAGTGCTCACCCTGGGTAGGGGGAAGGGAGTCTGGTGCCAGGTGTGGTCGGCTGCACCCCTTGCCCCCCAGCAAAAGACAGCATGGACCAAATCCAGCTTATCTGGAGACCCTCATGGCGCCAAGGCATGACAGCCAGAAGGACCTAAGAGTACCACGCTGGTTACTTTCAACCAAATAGCTTTCCCAGCTCCCAGGCGGTGACGCCAGCAGACAGCTAGCACTGGCAGGAGCCCAGAATAACCCAGCAGCTGGGGCGAGGGGGTGCCATGCACACAGGTGCTGGGCTGGAAGACACCTGGAATCTCATCCTGACTGCCGGTGGTGACCTCCTGACCTTGGGTGAGTCACGTTACTCTCCGGGTGGGGGGAACCCCCCAAACCATGACCCATCATGGAACAACAGCCTGTGGACTTGAGGAAAAGCCACCATCCCAACTCACACACTGGAGTAAAAATGGAGCTGGCTCCCAGCCTGCAGAATGTCAGCCTTCCCCTTTGCCCTGAGGCTGTGCCACGTGCTACGAGGTGGGCTGGTGGGGGAGGAGCTCTCGGACAGCCCAGCCCCACCCCCCGCAGCCACCTCCGAAGGGGGGCCAACTGGTGTGAAGCCTGTGAGGCCGGCCCCCTTAATCGCACTTAATCCGCCCTCCACCCTTTACTGCAGGCTTCATTATCATCACTTTACACAGGAGACTCGCCCAAGGTCAACCAGCACAGGGGAGAGTCAAACCCACAGCTGCCTGCCTTAGAGCCTCCCTCGATTAAGCACCAACACGCCCCCAACAAAACCTCTGGGTCAAGCCCTACGGCTCCCCCAGTCCTCACTCCAGCCCCCAAACTGAAGGACGGGATAAAAGTGAGCAGAGCCTATTAGACCCGGAAGTCAAGCCTCGGCCCGAACGGGGGAGGCGGCGCAATCAGCAGCACCTGGACCCAAATGGCTCATCAAAGTAATCACAAACTAAAGATCACGTGGGAGAGGGGTCAGAGATCAAGGGCCGCACTGTCTCCAGCTGCGGAGCTTCCTGGAGATAAAGAGAATGGGAAACTGCATGCTGTCAGCTTGCGTAAGGAGAATAAGGAGAGAGCTGCCATCTCTACGAAGCGACACCTCCGCACCAAGAAATAGTTCGGGGTTCCAAGAGCACATGCTTGGATCCTCACAACACCCCAGGTGTTACCTGGCCCAAAGGTTCTCAAAATGTCTCCACAAGGCAGCATCAGCATCACCTGGGAACTTGTTAGAAATGCAAGCTCTCAGGCCCCACCTACTGAATGAGAAACTCAAGGACCGGGCCTCGGAGTCGATTCTAATGAGCCACCCGTGTGATTCGGCTGCACACTCAACTTTGACAATCACTGACCCATCTGTGCAGATGGTGAAACTGGGGCTGAGGATCTGTGCTGCTTACGCAAGATCACAGCAGGTGAAATGGCTAGCCAGGTTTCAAATCCGGGTTTCTCCCGTTCTACAAACAGGGCTTTTTCTTTTTCTTTTCTTTTTTTTTTTGGTGGGGGGGGGGCCTGGGTGAGGTGGAATCGTGGGAATTCCCTGGAAGGGGAAGAGTCAAGAAACCTCTTTCTTAAAGAAAGCTGGCCCAGATCTCAGGTCTTTCTGTTCTTCACCTCCCTAGCAGTCAGACATCAGAGGGGAAGAGGCCAGCTCACACAGTCACCCCACACGCCCCCAGCGGAGGCCGGAAGGGAGGGCCAGGGCCGGGCCCGGTTTCCTGGCAGCTGCCTGTGTCTTTCAGAAGAGGCATCCAGGGCACTCCACCCACCAAACACACAACTGGGAAATATTGGGTTGGCCAAAAAGTTCGTTCGGGCTTTTGTAAGATGTTACGGAAAGACCCGAACTAACTTTTGGGCCAACCTAATACATGCAAGTGCAGCCTCTCCTATGCTCCTAAATATGGCAAAGAATTGCACGCCCCAAACTCCTGACAACGGAAGCTGACAGGCAGGGATGGATGGACCAAGCAGGCCCAGCAGGCAGCCGATTTCAGTCCCACACATCTGTGGGGGGGAAGGGCTGCAGAACCAGACTAGCAGGTTTGGGGTGCCCGCCCTCCCTGGGCTCCAGGCCAAAGCCCCCCAAATATCTCTCGCAGGCTGGGAAAGGGCTCACACCTACCTTGGTGGGAGGACTGTCAAACTAGGCCTGCTTCTGTCCAAAGGAGGACGGTCCACTCTGGGGGTACCGGGCCCCTTCTCCGGTCATGATCCTGGGGGGAAAAATCGGAGGGTGTTTTAGGGCGTCGATGGCCACAAACCGGATACGGTCTCCATGAGGGAAGGGGAGCCTTACAAATGCCTCTCCCCCCTTCCCAGCTGCCAAGGCAGCCCTCACTCCAGAATGAATAGGAGGGGGGTGTGGATGAATCACCAAGGTTCAGCCGGGGCGCCGAGCAGCAGGCGGCGGCTCATCTGCATTTCCAAAGGCCCGCCCCGACCGCATCCCCTCCCCCAGGAAGGGCCGGAGATGCGAGGGTTTACCCCAGAGCCCTCCGCCTCTGCGGATCCCGGGGAAGGCCCGCTCGGCTTTCCCAGGCCCCAAACCCCACCCCACCTTCCAGAGCGCCGGCTGGCCGGCTGTGCCTGGACGGCCACCTAGGGACGTCGGCGGCCAGCGTGAGGGCCTCACGCCCCAAGTGGGGACAAAAGGGGCCCACCTGCCCCTCGGGCTCGGCTATCAAAGGGCGGTTGGAAGCCGGACGTGGGCGCCGAGGCTCGGGGTGGGCAGCAGGGACGGCCTGGGATCAGGGCCGGGCCGCGGGGAATAAGTCCACGGCCTCTGGAGGAGCCGGTCGGGGTCAGGGGGTGGCCTCGAGGCCCCGACTGGCCCGGTGGCCCTTTGCTACTGGCTCCCGCGCGGGAGAGAAGAGAAAAGACCTCGCGACCGCGCCGGCCTCCTCGTGCCCCCGGGGGCCCCCAGGTCGGGAGCGGGGTCCGAGGACGTTGCGGAACCCGCGCTCTTCGTCGAGGTTTCCCCGGGCCAGGGGCGTCCCCGCAGGCGGAGGCCTGGAACGCGGGCGGCGCCGCGGCGGCCTCCCCTCCCCCCACCCGCGGCCCCGCCGCCTCCTTCCCTCCTCCCGCCTGGCGCGCGGCGGCCGCCACCGCCCGAGCCGCGGGCGGCGCGCGAAATGGCGCCCGTCTGACCGCCTCGCCCGGCAGAGGCGAGCGCGAAAGCCGCGGCGCGCGACGCCCCCAGGCCCGCGGCCCCCAAAACGGCCTCCGTGACCACCCCTCGACCCGGGGCGCTGTGTCCTGCGGGCTCTCGGGGCCCGGCCCGGCCGAGGGGCCGCCGCCTGCTCCGGGCTCCCAACGACAACCGGGAAAGGAGGGAGGAAGGAAGAAAGCGGCCGCCATTAGCCACCCGCAGTCCCGCCCTGGCTCCTGCCCCGGCCTCGGCCTCGGCCTCGGCCCAGCCGGCGGCTCTGCTCTGAACCTGAAAATAAAACTCGTGTTTGGGAGGGAGGAGCGAGCGCGGCCGGGAGCACAGGCAGCGCTCGGGCTGCAGGCGGGAGAGATGCTGCGTCATGGTGCCAACATGGACGCCGGCCTTTTGTCCTTTTTCGCTCAGGAAGCGCAGGCGCACCCCGGAGCCCCGAAAAGCCGGCTTCGGAGGGCGAGACCCCCACAATCAAAAGGGAAAGAGACCCCAGGCCCGGAAGGAGAGGCTTCCTCGGCTTTTGTGCCCCCATTCCCCAAAGCACTTCAATTTCTTCTCCCCCCAAGGCTCAGACCTAGAAAAGCGAGGACGAGCGCAGGCGGCTCCGTGGATGCCCCACGTCGCTGGGGAGACCTTCCTCTCGCCTCCGGGGCAGAAGGGGCAAAAGGGTCTGAAGAGCCCTCCTCGTCCCCACCCCCCCACCCCTCCCGATCCGGCTGCCAAACATGAAGCTCCTGAAACCTTCTCCCCTCAGCTCCCAAACATTTGCAGCCCTTGGCCTGCTCGAAAAAACATTTCCTCGAAGGGGTAAAAGGCAGTTTTGTTGTTGTTGTTGTTGTTGTTTTTACTTACCCGCTCAGCCCGGTGCCATGGAGTCTGGAAGATCAAGCTGGGCGGAGGTTTTGGAGGTGTTATTGTAAAAAATATCTTTTAGGGGGATTGTTTAGTTGGGAATATTTGGAGTAGTGGTGGTGTCTTTTTTGTTGTTGTTACCTTTTTAAAGTTACACTCTCATGGCATTTTCAGCTCCTTCCACTTCTGCAAATTTTCCAGGGTTGGGTTGGCAAAAGGCGGCTTCGCTGAGGACTGTTTACTGCTCTGGATATAGCAATGGTGTGACCGTCATTAAGAGACAAAAGGCGAAAATACACAGTCAAATCAAACAAAAGGCAAAAGACGCACCGGCCATCCCAACCACCATAGAAAATACCCCCGAGTTAACGATGGTGTTTGGCTCGAACCAGCTAGGACTTGTTTTCCAGTTTTAATCTAGTTTCCTGTGACGGCTTTAGTCTCTTTACACAAAGAGGTCTTCCTTTCCCTCACCCACCCCCCTACCAAGACGAGAAAAACAGAGATGTTTTTCTTCAAATAGATTTTCAAAGAAAGTGTACATGTTACTGGGAAGAAAGCTGACTAGCATTTATTGCTATAAACATTTTCAAAAGCTTAAAGCTAAAACCCTAGCTGTATAAAAGCAAAATCGTCTAAAAGCATTTTAACTGTTTTATGTTAGACAAGAGCGACAAAGACATACATGCAGATGAAGGTTCAGAAAATTAAGGACATCTCAGCAACATTAACAATGAAAACTGCACTGCGTAAGGACAGAATGGACTGGGTACTTACAATGTAAAAGGTTTTTAAAAAACTTAAAAGAGTAACGACTGCTTACAATTTTTTGTTGCTGCCATTTCGCTAGTCCTAAAACTATACATTTAAAACATTACCTTGTTAAAAAGAGAGCAGAAGGAGTTAATAAGATGGCCAGGTTTAAGTGTTTAATAGAGGAAACTATATATATATAAAAATTTATTGTTCAGTCAAGAGAATACAGATTAAGACAGCTCCAAGCTCCCCCCACCCACCCAAGAAAAAAAAAAAGAGGAAAAAAATTAAATATGTCGTTTACTTAGGTTTTTTGGAATTCAAAATTGTTAACTGCTGACATTAATGGTGTGCTATGACCTAGTTATACAAGACAAAGATGGATTCCAAGTCATAAGGAAAAATCCAGATCTTTTTAAAAAGTCTTCTTCATTCTTCCAATTGTGAGTCCTTTAGCCTGTTGACAAATGTTAAACACAACACTGAGGCGTCCTGAACTGGATGGTGGAGTCAAAGGAAAAACATTCCCCATTTGCAACAAAGGAAAAACCCACTTGGCCATTTAATTCCATTGCAGAAAAATGGCTCCCCTCATCTGTTGGCCTCTCCTTGGTGTCTGATGAAGGATGTTTTGAGAGCAGCGTCTAATAACTCAAGCCCTATAGAAGCCGCGCGCTGATTGGCTGCCGCACCCTGCCGCCCTGCTCCAGCCAATTACCTACCCACGGCCAAATTACAAACCCCGAAAAGAGCCCCAATGTGAAATACACCACCACGAAGCCCCAGCGAGGCGACTTCCTCGCCTCGGCCGCCCGACAGGAGAGGCAGAGGGGGCTACAAACGCGTCCTCGCGAAGCCCGGGAGCCTTGGAGTTGAACTCACAAAATGGAAGCCGCGCGCTGATTGGCCGCCGCCACTCCCGGACCTTTAATAAAGAAAGGGGAAGGAAAGATAAATGCAAAAAAGGGGGACTCTCTCCTTCGTCGGTGACTGGAGGAAGGGGGGGTGCGGGGAGAGAAGCATGTGTTCACAATTACAGGGCGCTCCTCTCCAAAAATAAAAACAGAAAGAAGCTTCTATCACCCAGGTCCAGGCAAGGGCTGCATCCTCCCAGGAATGTGAATGCTAATTTGGTTAAAATCCTGGTTTCCCTTCCCCAGCTCCGCTCTGGGGGGAGGGGGTCGCGGGGCAGAAGAGGAAGCCGGAGCCGAGATACCTCGATTGCAACTCGTCTTGGAGCCTCCTTGCCGCCCCTCACGGCTCCCAGCGTCCAAACACACAATCAGACACACACCCCAAAACCCAGCCCTTTCCCCTGAGCCCCCACGCGCCCACCTCCGGTTTTGGCAGTTTGGAAACAGTTTTGGAGGCCCCAGGCGCACGCCGCGGCGGCCGCGGCTCGGAGGGTAACCCCAGCCGCGGGAGGTAGAGCTCGGGGAGACCCCCTCCCCCGCCAGCCAAGCCCCCCACCTAAGTCCCAGCAGAATAAATAAATTAAAAGGCCTTCCCCCCGGGAGGGGGGAGGCAGTGTGGGAGCGCGAGAGTGAGGGGTGGGGGGCCGCTGGGGCCCGGGGCTTTGGCGGCGCAGCTGCCGCCGCCGGGAGAGTGCCTGGGGAAGCGGCGAGGAAGGAGAGGGGAGGAGGAAGAGGAGGAGGAGGAGGAAGAGGAGGAGGGTGAGCGCTCGGGTCGGGCTCCTTAGCGGTGTATTGTGGGATGTGCGGCTACTGGGAGCCGAGCCTCCGCCGCCAGCCGCCTCCCGGGCAGCAGCAGCAGCAGCAGCAGCAGCAGCAGAGGCGGCGGCAGCAGCTCCGGGCCCGGCAGCCGCGGCGGCGGCGCTCCCCCCTCCCGGCCCCCAGTCCGGCCGCCCCGGCCTCGGTTCCCGCGGGGGACACCATGTACTGGCTGGCGGCGCAGGGAGGCCGGCGCCCGGCGGGGATGTAAGCGCGGCTCGGGGAGGGAGAGGCCGCTGCCGGCAGCCGGGCGGCCCGAGCCCCCAGCCCCCAGCCCCGGCCCCGGCCCCCGCTCCGGCCGAGCGGTCGGGCGGGCGGGCGGCGCCAGGCCTGCCGCGAGCCCCGCGCCCGAGCCGGGCGGAGCGAGCGAGCTAGCGCCACGCCGGGCGGCCGGGCGGGTACCATGGGCCGGAGCCCGGGTCCTCCGGGTGCCCCGGGCCCCGCCAGTCTGCACCAAGGGCCCCCGGGAGCCCCTCGCAGCCGCCCCGAGATGGTGGCCGAGCGGGCGGGCGCCTAATTCTCCGGAAGGGTTATTCTCTCGCTCCATTCTTATTTTGGGGGGAGCCAGCGAGACAGCTCCTTTTGGGGCGCGCTGGTAAGGTGGGAGGGGGTGGGGGCTGGACGATTTGATTCCTTCGCGTGTGTGTAGAAGCGGCCGCCGCCGCCACCGCGGCGGAGACGACAACAACTTGCTCGTTTTCAGGTTGGGTTAACGGCATGGAGAACAGTCACCCCCCCCACCACCACCACCAGCAGCCCCCGCCGCAGCCCGGCCCTTCGGGCGAGAGGAGGAACCACCATTGGAGAAGTTACAAGTTGATGATTGACCCGGCTTTGAAAAAGGGGCATCATAAACTGTACCGCTACGATGGGCAGCATTTCAGCCTGGCGGTGAGTAGCCGGCGCGCCTCCCCGCCGCCCGCACCCACCCTCCGAGCCGTGGCGAGGAGGGTGGGGGCGGAAGGGTCCGATCGGCCCGGGGACCCCCCTCCTGACCACCCGGCCAACTGTCAGCCGGGTCCGTAGTCCTGGAGTTTGACAAGTGCCTGGAGAAGGGCGGGGGGTGGGGGGGCTTGCCCCTGTCCCTGGGGAGTTGGACCAGGCCACCCATTACGTCCCCCCCCACCGCTTCCTCCCCACAGATGTCCAGCAACCGCCCGGTGGAAATTGTCGAAGATCCCCGGGTCGTCGGGATCTGGACCAAAAACAAGGAGCTGGAGCTGTCGGTGCCCAAATTCAAAGTAGGGCCCCTCCCCCCTGCCCCGCGCCCCTGACCCCCCTCCCCAAGCCCCGAATTCGAAAATAACGCCAGTCTTGACCGAGCCCAGCCGGATTCTGAGTTCCCGCCGTCCGGGGCCTGGGAAGTTTTGGCGGGGAGGGGGAGATGGCAAAGAGAGGGGTGTCCCCTCTCGGCTACTGTAAACAGAATAACACTCGGTGAAACTGTAATCAAGGCGCTGATACAGTATCCTGCCCGCCCAGCTGGGGGCTCCGGGTCCCCACCTGGCTCCTGCCAGCCCAAGGGCTCGGCCCTGGGACCCGCCCCCCTTCCCAGCCTTGTGGCTTTAGGGGTACAACTTCCTAGCCCAAGGGGTCGCCCCTGCGCTGGCAGCAGGGAGAGGAGGATAGAGTAGGGGGTGGGGAAAGAGAAACTGTTTCTTTTTCCCCTTTCCTTTCGAACCCAGAGGACTTCCACGTTCCAAACGATTTAATCCTCCGCTTCCCGGGCCCGCCCGCGTGCATTTTTTTTTCCAAAAAAAAATTTTTATTTTTTACCTTTCATTGTTTTCAAAGGGCGGGCGAGTGGGGAATTTTGTGTTTTCCATTCGGTTTCAGTGTTCTCAACCTCCCTTCCCCCTCGTCCCCTGCCAGATCGATGAGTTCTATGTGGGCCCGGTGCCTCCGAAGCAGGTGACATTTGCCAAGCTGAATGATAACATCCGTGAAAACTTCCTGAGGGACATGTGCAAGAAGTATGGGGAGGTGGAGGAGGTGGAGATTTTGTACAATCCCAAGACCAAGAAGCACTTGGGCATCGCCAAAGTGGTCTTTGCCACGGTCAGGGGAGCCAAGGAGGCGGTTCAGCACTTGCACAGCACTTCGGTCATGGGCAATATCATCCACGTGGAGCTGGACACCAAAGGTGAGTGGAGGCCCGCTCAGGACAGCCATCGCGGAGGAGCCACAGGACCTGTCAGTGTGACCCCCTCCTCTCCCAGAGGCCCTCTTGCAGTGTTGGGGAGCCCCTCACTCTTCCTTAGGTGCCCCCTACAACCTTTTCTTTTGCCCCCTCCTGAGGGTAGAGTCACGTGGAGCCAAATGTGTTGTCTGTTGCTAGGAGACAAGCTGTAATTTACCAAATGTGCCGGTCCTTGGCCACTGAACCCCAAGGGACCACCCGGAGGCTTCCCCACCGCTGACACCCCCTCGGGCCCCGCGCGGAGCCCTGGTGGCCTGGGTTTAGGCAGTCCCCAGTGTTGCCGTCTGTGTTAGGAGAGAAAGCAGGGTTCGTTTATTTGTGGTGGGGGCGCTGACGGAGAGCCACTAGAACGCCTTTAAATATCCAAAGAGTACGTCCCTCCACTAAAAAGAGAGTCCTCCAGGGATCTGGAGTGCCCCTCCCCCACAGGCCGCCCCTTCCCCTTGGAAGTGGGAACCAATCTGGGCCCAGAGTGTGGTTTCATTGATAATGCTCCCGTTGGAGCTGGGCGGGCTGCTCCCGGTGCTCTAGGGTTGACACTGTCTTCCCTCCTCTCTCTTAAAGAGACAGCACCACCTCCCAAGCAGCGGAATCCCGCTCTGTGCTCACCGAGCCTCTGAGCGGCTGCTGGGAGAGCCGGGCTGGGGAAGCCATACCTCCCACCCTCAGGGTCCTGGGAGGCTTCTCCTCCGTGCTGGCTGGGGGGCTGGCAGGACTCTAGGGCATCCCCTAAAGTTTGCCTGTGACCTCTCTAGAGAAGTTCGTACCAATACAGAAGAAAGTGCCCGGTGCTCTGAGGCCCAGCCAGCCCTGTGACTGGGCAGGGACTGTTGGGTCCAGAGCCCCTGGGACGTCCCCTGGGAGACCCTGCATGGGAGGGTTTAGGTGAGTGGCTTCCAAGGGTTTCGTGAGCACGGGGTTTAGGGGCAACCCGGGCACACCAAACCCAAGACTGGAAAATGTAATCCTTTCTTTTTCGCCTTTAATAATGAGCACATATTGACTGTCTCTAAGACCTTGCTTGGGGATGCGGAGGGATACTGCTTCTGGGTGGGCACAGTTATCCTATAAACTCTTGCCAAACCTGTGCCTAATTCTGAGGTTCCTCAGGGCACAAGCCAGGTTCCTGTTCCAGTCACAGCGCCCTTCACCCCCCTTCTCTAGTTTCTCAAGTCTGTTGGGGAGACCCCTTGGGTGGTTGCAGGCTGACCTCTCCCTGAGAATCAAATGTAGAGCCCCTCTCCCATCACATGCCCATTTTAAGGAGTAGTCAGCCCTCACCAAAATTTCATTTCTGCAAAAAAAAAAAAAAAGAAAAAAGAAAAGGCCCTTAGAGACTGCCACCAAGTTTGTATTTCAAGAAAGAGACCGGTAAAGAGTAGCTCAAGGAATGCGTCTCCTTTGCATATGTAAGCAGCTGCCTCAGAGGGCTCTGTAAATATAGATAATCTGGCCCCCTGGTCTATAGAGGCCTCTCTCTGCCAGGGGGTGGGGCTGGGGTGGAGGGTTACCAGAGTGGTTCAGTGGGCCGGGGGAGGACCTTGTGGAGTTCACAGTAACGCAGTACTAGAGTGCATTTTACAAACTCTGACAGGCACCTGAGAGAGTTAACGACAAAACTGTCACTCCTGTGTCACTGGGTTTCCTCTTCACTTGCTACAAGGCCCTGGATGTTAAGTGGGAAGGTGAGAGGATGGGGATTACCCCTTTCTTTGGGTGGCATGGCCCAGGTGACAGGAAGGGGCTTTGTGTTGAGGCTGGCATTTCTGTATTTGGGGGAGTCCCAGCGCCACGAGGCATTAAATTCTGAATCTCAGGATCAGAAAAATCATACAGTTTAGGAGCTTCATTGAACAGATCGGACTCCGGAGTGAGGTACAAAGAGAGAGAAGTGGGAACTTGGTCAGGGTTACTTAGCTTCCCTAGGCCTGGGGTCCCAGGCACAGGGGCCCCAGGCACAAGGGCCCTACAAGGATGCCCACCTGTGCGGGCTGCCCCATCCTGGAGCCTCACTGAGTCCTCCCTCCCTTGCCTTTTCCACAGGGGAAACCCGCATGCGGTTCTACGAACTGTTGGTCACGGGCCGATACACACCCCAAACCCTCCCAGTGGGCGAGCTGGATGCTGTCTCTCCAATCGTGAATGAGACCCTGCAGGTGGGTTTATGGCTGTCAGTCCTTTCCCCGCCTCCCCACCCCATCACCAGCTCCCTTGATGTGGCTGGCCCCCACCCCACTTCACCATCTCCAGTGTCAGACACCAGGAAAGGAGCCTGGCTGTGCCCACCAAGGCTTCCAGCAGGGGGTCTGAAAGCCCTGTTTGCCAAAGCTGTCCTCTGGCACGGCCCCCAGCCCTCTCTCTGCACACGCTGGGATTCCCATCCCAGAGATCCAGAGTCCACGTGCTTTCCACGTTAATGCTGAAACACTGCTGTGTCCAGGGTCCTAGTCTCTGGTGTCCCGTGCACCCCTCTACCCCTGCCCCCAGAAAGCCGAGTTCAAGTCCCTCCTTCCAGAGCAAGATGGATTCCTTCCCCACCCACCGCCTCCCAGGACCTCACCTGGACCACCATCTCATGGGGAGGTTCTCATCCCAGCTCCTACCCCAGCATCAACCCAGCCACCCTCTGGAATAGCTTTTCCAGAGTGAACAGTCTTTGCTTACTTGCTGGTCAGCTGTTTATCAGGCACTTTACGTGTTACACTATTTTTTTTTTCTTTTCCGGTACGCGGGCCTCTCACTGTTGTGGCCTCTCCCGTTGCGGAGCACAGGCTCCGGACGCGCAGGCTCAGCAGCCATGGCTCACGGGCCCAGCCGCTCCACGGCATGTGGGATCCTCCCGGACCGGGGCACGAACCTGTGTCCCCTGCATCGGCAGGCGGACTCTCAACCACTGTGCCACCAGGGAAGCCCTACGTGTTACACTATTTAAACCCTAAAACATCAAGAGGTTGGAGGGACAAGGCCCTTGGCCGCCCCCTCACTTCCAAGACCATCGTCTGCTATCTCTACCTGGAAGGTCTTTGATATCTGACAGCCTGGGGCAGGAAGGAAATCCCAGTTCACACCAAGATGTCAGGGTCTTATCTTTACTCTGCTTTAGGGATTAGGAAAAACCCTCAAGGTTCTCTGAGGATAATTGGCTACCCCAAGATTAGAGAAGGTGAGGACCATCCAGACACTCCTCTTAAATCTCCCCCCTTCCCTCTGCCACCGCTGCTTCCGTTCACTATGCTGCAGCTCTAGAGTGACCAGTTTGGCTCCGAGCTCCCCGGTAGCTGGAGTGAGAGGGGAAAACAGTCCCATTCTATTGCATGTTTTCCCCTCAGTGATCTCAGACCTCTCTCTCTCTCTCTCTCAAGCTGTCAGATGCCCTGAAGCGCCTCAAAGATGGTGGCCTGTCTGCAGGCTGTGGCTCTGGCTCATCCTCTGTCACCCCCAATAGTGGTGGGACACCCTTCTCCCAGGACACTGCTTATTCCAGCTGCCGCTTGGACACGCCCAACTCCTATGGACAGGGCACACCGCTCACGCCGCGCCTGGGCACCCCCTTCTCGCAGGACTCCAGCTACTCCAGCCGCCAGCCCACGCCCTCCTACCTCTTCAGCCAGGACCCCACAGTGACCTTCAAGGCTCGGCGCCACGAGAGCAAGTTCACGGACGCCTACAACCGCCGCCACGAGCATCATTATGTCCACAACTCTTCTGCAGTCACCGCAGTGGCAGGGGCCACAGCCACCTTCAGGGGCTCCGTGGACCTCCCATTCGGGGCAGTCAGCAGCAGTGGGGGCGGCAGTGGCCCTCCATTCAAGGCCCAGCCACAGGATTCAGCCACGTTTGCCCACACTCCACCGCCTACCCAAGCAGCCTCCGCTCCTGGAGTCACATTCAAGTCGGCTTTCTCTCCATATCAGACTCCTGTACCCCCTTTCCCCCCGCCCCCTGAGGAGCCCGCTGCCGCAACCCCCTTTGGGGCCCGTGACAGTGGGGAGTTCCGGAGAGTACCTGTGCCCCCGCCCCTGCCGCCCACTGAGCCCCTGACAAAGGAGAAGCCAGGCACGCCACCTGGACCCCCGCCCCCTGATGCCAACAGCATGGAGCTGGGCGGCCGGCCGACCTTCGGCTGGAGCCCTGAGCCCTGTGACAGTCCTGGTACGCCCACGCTGGAGTCGTCGCCTGCAGGGCCCGAGAAGCCCCACGACAGCCTGGACTCACGGATCGAGATGCTGCTGAAGGAGCAGCGCACCAAGCTGCCCTTCCTTCGGGAGCAGGACTCAGACACGGAGCTGCAGATGGAGGGCAGCCCTATCTCCTCCTCCTCCTCCCAGCTCTCCCCACTGGCCCCCTTTGGCGCTAACTCTCAGCCTGGCTTTCGAGGCCCCACACCACCCTCCTCACGCCCATCCAGCACCGGCCTGGAGGACATCAGTCCCACACCACTGCCCGACTCGGATGAGGATGATGAACTTGACCTGGGCCTGGGGCCCCGGCCCCCACCCGAGCCAGGCCCCCCAGACCCTACCGGTCTTCTGGGTCAGACAACTGAGGTGGCCTTGGACCTGGCTGGAGACAGGACCCCCACCTCAGAGAAGATGGATGAGGTACCATGGTGTCTGTCCATCTCTGTCTGGGATTGGTTTTGTCTGTCTTGTGGCTCCTTCTTTCCTCCTTGAAACATTCTCCCTGTCGGATAACTAGCTAAGACACAGAAGCAGCAGGGCTAGGGCAGCCAAAATAACAGATCACAAATAAAAAGAGAATGAAAAGAGAATACGAAAAGCACCAGGGGCTATGACTGAGCAGCTGGTTTGCTCTGAGCTCCCTAGCAGCTTTGGTGAAAAGGGAAACATGACCTAGATCTGTTGCTCTCCTTGCTAGGTATGGGAAGTCAAGACCTTTTTCTGGGGATAAATTCTGACTTGAGCTTCTTTGGTTGGAGTTTGCTGAGATCCCAGAGAGGTGGACTGTGGTGATGGTTTGGGGCCTCCTTCTCTGTTGGGAGGCTGGGACCTGATCAGGACTGGTCCTGACACTCAGGCAGATTTGGGAAGAGGGATCAGCCAGAGTGTTCTGCTGAGCTAGGTCAGGTGGCAGCTCTGGAGCACTGTCTCCTAGAACCTGGTGCCCTCTGAAGAGATGGGAAACCATGGTGGGCAGGGAGGACATTGAAATGTTCCTCCTCCCTCTCCCCCTGCGTCCAGGACTGAAGGAGTTAAGGGCTAGCCCGGGGGAGGGCCACAGCCAGAACCAGGCTGAGTTGACCACCCCCCACCCTCTGCCCACCCAGAGATCCTCCTCTGGGGTCTCACTGCAGCCTGAGGGTTGGGGTGGGTGCTGCTGCATGCCACATTCCCTTGGGGGAGGATTCCGTCATCTTCCTTGGCTCTGCTCCTCCCCCCTCCTGGTCCAGGCACCTGCCCTGGCCCTTCTGGCCTGGCAGGCATGAACAGCAGGAGCTCAGACACAGCTCTTCGCCCCCCGTGGGCGGTAGGGAGGAGGGTCCCTCCTCCCCGAGTCCTTTGATTAGGCCGATGTGGCCGCCTCAGGGAAGAACAGAGAGGAACTTGGCTTGCCTGGGAGGGGATTGCAGGTGGCTGGGGCTCCTGGGGGCCTCCAGGCTGTTCTGGGGAAGTGGTTTCTGGCGCTAAGGGGTTCAGGCAGGGAGAGCTGACAGGTGTGCAGAGGTGGGGGAGCTGCTGGCCCTGCTGCCATCCTCCCTTCTTCCCTCCCTCTCCTGCCGGAGGTTAGGGGATGTTTATTTAACCATGCTCACTGGCTGATCCAGGGCCGGGAAGCCCAGAGGAGCCAGAGGGAATGAGCTTTCCCACGGTGTCACTGTAGGAAAGGGGAGACTGAGGCCCAGAGAGCTGGGGTCGGGGATGCCCCGGGACATCAGCCCAGGGAAGCCCGGGAGTACTGATAACCTCCAAGATGGCCCTCGGGAGCCCCCTGCTGACAGTCGGGAGAGCAGCTCCCGGGTTCCTCCGGCCTGAACCCGAGGGAATCCCAGCCTAGGCTGACCACATGGGAGAGCAGCACAGGGGGACACTCCCTTTCTTCACAGAGGCTGATAGTTAAAAGTTCCGGCTCCAGTCCTTAAGTCTTGAGCGCCACCCCTGTCACTTACTGGTCATGTGGCCTTAGGGAAGTTACTTTCCCCGCCTGAGTCTCAGTTTCGTCATCTGTGAAATGGGATAGTGAGAGTAGCTGCCTCACACTAATCTCGGCTTAAGTGAGGTGCCACCTGGGAAGCTCCAGGCACGGCTGGAGCTGATGCCGAATATTCAGCCGCCAGTTCCCGCCGGTTCTCTGCCCCCCCCGCCCCCGGACGCGGGAGGGGCGGAGGGAGGGGCAGGGCCGCGGGCTGGGCTGGATCAGGGTCTCCTTGTGATTGGCTGGCAGCCGTGGCGGCGTTAACCCTATGCGTGCTGCGCTTGCCTTGCTGGGCGCTGTCCAGGACTGATCTGGCGCTGTCCCTGAGTATCAGGCTGAGCCTGCCAGAGCCTCCCTCAGCATGTGTGTGGGACCCCGAGAGGCAGAGTGTGTGTGTCTGTAGAGGGGACAGAGCAAAAGCGGGGGCTTTCTTCTGCCTTAGGTTTGCTTTTCCTCTTCTCTCTCCCCCGCCCCCCATTTCCCTTTGAAGCCTCCCTCACCTGTACGTCTGACCTCTGACCTTACAGCCTGCACAGACCCTGCCCCCTCAGCCTTCAAATGCACTCCCTGGCAACCTACAAAGGCTCTGTCTTCCCAGCCACGTTCATCCAGGCCAGGGCCTGAGCCCCCTTCTCACCTTGGGTCCTGACACAAGAGCCTGGGGGTAGCCCATCCCTCCTCGCCCTACCCCTGCTTTGCCTTCTTGCTCCACCTCTACCTTGTGGACCCCGTGCCCCCCTCCAGTTCCAGGCCTCTGCATCCACCTCCCCAAAGCCCCATGTCTGAATGAAAAGAAGTCCTTTCCCGTTTCACAGCCAGGTCATGCTCGACTCCTCCCATTCACGTGGTGCCACGGTCCTGGATTCCCACAACAACCCCCTGACGCCTCGCTCAGCAGGCACCCTGGGCTCGCATCCCAGCCCGCTTTCTGACTGGCTGGGCCTCTTGGGCCAGTGATTTATGTATAGCTCTCTGAGTGTGTTTCCTCACCTGTCAAAAGGGATTGGACTAGAGCCCTACGTTGTGAGGTTAGGGTGCGGATGAGAAATACGAGATATTATGGGCTGACAACACTCAGCCCCACCGCGGCCCGTACTAAGACTATATGAAAAGAGTAACTAAGGAAAAACGTAAAGACATACCTCCTATTCGTGCACCCTCACTACTGCTAAACGCCCCCGCTGCTCGTGTCACCTTCTCTGCCAGGCCCTCTCTGCCACAGTGAAGACTACAGGCCAACTGGGAACAAAGGCTAGTGAGCCACTTCCTGGTTCAAATCCGGGCTCCATCTCTTAGTGGTTGTGTGGCCTGGGCAAGTTACTTAAGCTCTCAAGTGTTCCAACTTCCTCATCACTAAAACTGGTGATAACAGACCTACTTTACAGGGTTGTTCTGAGGATTAACTGAGTTAAGGTACGTAAAGTGCTTAGAAAGGTGCCTGGCCTGTAGAAAAGGCTAGAGAAGTTTCAACTATTAGTATTATCTTCTCTGAATGCAAATTGAAACAGAGTCTCTCAAATTGAAACAATCTTTTACCCTCTTCACACCTCACTCCCCTTCCCAGCTTTCTTTTTCTCCATGAAGGACTATATATTTCACATTCCTCCTAGTTATCCTTTGCCTTGTCCCTCCAGAAGTTCAGCTCCAAGACAGCAGTAATTTCGTCTGTCTTGTTCACCACTGTGTTCCTAGCACCTGGAACAGTGCCTGCTACACAGCAGGTGCTGAGCAAATGTTTGTTGAATGAATGAATGAGTGAATCTGCATGATAACCCCGTGAGGCAGGTACTGTGGTGCTCATCATGCAGATGGGGAGACTGAGGCTTAGAGAGATTAAACGACTTGCTTGAGGCCACGTGGCTGGCAAGGGAGGGGACCAGGATCAGAGCTGCGGAAGCCACGTTGCTCTCTCTGTCTTGTAGAAGGCTTCTTCTCTGACCTGCGGGTGTTCAGCAGGGGGATCTGGGAGCCTGCTGGGCCACCCGGGCTCACCCTCACCTCTCTCTCCTTGCTCTCCCTGCAGGGGCAGCAGTCCTCGGGGGAGGACATGGAGATCTCAGATGATGAGATGCCCTTGGCCCCCATCACCAGCGCTGACTGCCCCAAGCCCATGGTGGTGACCCCCGGGACGGGGGCTGTGGCAGCTCCCTCTGTGCTGGCCCCGACCTTGCCGTTGCCCCCGCCTCCTGGCTTCCCACCACTGCCCCCGCCCCCGCCGCCCCCCCCGCCCCAGCCTGGCTTCCCCATGCCCCCTCCTCTGCCCCCGCCACCGCCCCCACCGCCCCCAGCCCACCCCGCTGTGACAGTGCCCCCACCACCGCTGCCAGCACCACCGCCCGGTGTCCCACCCCCGCCCATTCTGCCACCGTTGCCGCCCTTCCCACCGGGGCTGTTTCCCGTGATGCAGGTGGACATGAGCCATGTGCTGGGCGGCCAGTGGGGCGGCATGCCCATGTCCTTCCAGATGCAGACGCAAATGCTGAGCCGTCTGATGACGGGCCAGGGCGCTTGCCCCTACCCGCCCTTCATGGCCGCCGCAGCCGCAGCCGCCTCCGCTGGGCTGCAGTTCGTCAACCTGCCGCCCTACCGGGGCCCCTTCTCCCTTAGCAACACTGGCCCCGGCCGCGGGCAGCCCTGGCCACCCCTGCCCAAGTTTGACCCGTCAGTGCCACCACCAGGCTATGTGCCACGCCAGGAGGACCCGCACAAGGCCACGGTGGACGGTGTCCTGCTGGTGGTGCTCAAAGAGCTCAAGGCCATCATGAAGCGGGACCTGAACCGCAAGATGGTGGAGGTGGTGGCCTTCCGGGCCTTCGACGAGTGGTGGGACAAGAAGGAGCGGATGGCCAAGGTGGGTGGGCGGCAGAGACCCGGCCAGGCAGCCTCTCTCCTCCCCAGGCACGTACTGGAAACACCGCCACCCAGACCCCCAAAGCAGAATAGTGTGAGTGTTATTTTGTGAAAGCAGTGTGTCGATGACACAGGTGTGTACTTACAATGCGTTCCTTTTGGGTTCCAACCTCCAAAGCGCGAGGGTCCCTGCTCCGGTGCGGGCAGCTGTAGTAGCCGCTTTGCCCGTGAGGAAGCCGAGGGTCAGGGAGGCAGAGTGGGGCCCTGGGGGCGTCCTGAGTAGTCGGCACAAAATGAGGTAGGTTCCAGGAAAGGAAGTGCCCAGTTACCACGTGGCTGTCACTGTTGAGAGGACGGCAGGCTGCTCAGGGGACAGGGCTGGTGGCAGCGCCGTAACCATGGTCACCTCCCCCTCCTCTCTTGCACCCCAGGCCTCGCTGACCCCGGTGAAGTCCGGTGAGCACAAGGACGAAGACAGGCCGAAGCCCAAGGACCGCATCGCCTCCTGCCTGCTGGAGTCGTGGGGCAAAGGCGAGGGCCTGGGCTACGAGGGCCTGGGCCTGAGCATTGGGCTGCGTGGGGCCATCCGCCTGCCCTCCTTCAAGGTCAAGAGGAAAGAGCCGCCGGACACTGCCTCGTCTGGCGACCAGAAGCGGTTGCGACCCTCAGCCTCCGTGGATGAGGAGGATGAAGGTTTGCGCCCCTCCGCTCGCCGGGTGCTGGGGTCTCCTCCTCTCCCGCGCCCCTGGCCCAGCTCTGACAGCCCTCCTTCCCCACAGAGTCTGAGCGGGAGCGGGACCGCGACATGGCGGATGCCCCCTGTGAGCTCGCCAAGCGGGACCCCAAGGGCGTGGGTGTGCGGCGGCGGCCAGCCCGGCCCCTAGAGCTGGACAGTGGCGGGGAGGAGGACGAGAAGGAGTCGCTGTCGGTGTCCTCATCGTCGTCGGCGTCCTCGTCCTCGGAGTCCTCGACAACCTCGCCCTCATCCTCAGCCTCCGACAAGGAGGAGCGAGAAAGCGCGGAGGAGGAGGGGGAGGGGGAGGAGGAGGAGGGGGAGGAGGAGGAAGGCCCCAGGAGCCAGATCTCCTCCTCCTCGACCTCATCCCTGTCCGATAAGGTACCGTTCGGGCTGGGGAGGCCTGGGGTGCTGGGCCAGGGGAGGAGGCCCTTCGGCTCACCTTTCCTCCGTCCCTCCCCCCCCAGGATGACGATGATGAAGACAGCGACGACAGGGACGAGTCTGAGAATGACGACGAGGACGCAGCCCTGTCGGAGATGAGTGAGAAGGAAGAAGGGGACTCAGATGGAGGTGAGCGGGGCTCCCGGCCCAGCCCGGGGTTCCTCTGCAGAGCGCAGAGCCCGTGCAATAGTCAGCTATACTCTGGGGGCAGGTCTCTTGACTTTGAAGTGTGAACTCAGTAAAGCACAAACAGGGCATGCCCTATGATTCCTTTCTCGTGAAGTGTCCAGAAGGGGTCAATCCATAGAGACAGAAAGCAGACTAGTGGTCGCTGGGGTTAGGGGACAGTGGATAGACGGGTGATCGCTAAAGGGAACGGGCTTCTTCTAGACAAGGGCTAGTTATCCACATTGTGAATATACTGAATACCACTGTATCGTTTACTTTAAGACGGTTAGTTTTATGTTATGTGGATTTCACCTCAGTTTAAAAAAACGTGATGACTAGTTAGTACCGACACGTGCACGCGCGCGCACGCACACACGCACACACACGCGCGCGCACACACACACACACACACACACACACACACCTGAGGGCTATGTTCAGCCCAGTGCCGCCAGTTGTGAGACGTTTGGTGAAGTACCTGGCTGGAGCACAGCAGATAATGACAGCGCCCCTGCCTGTGTCCCCCGCCCAGAGGAGACAGTGAGCATCGCCACCTCCAAGGCTGGAGCTGAGTCCTCCAGTGAGAGCTCTGAGTCTTCTGACTTCGAATCAAGCTCCGGGTCCTCCTCATCACCTTCCGAAGATGAAGAAGAACTGGCAGCAGGGGAGGAAGATGAGGCGGAAGGGGAGGAGGCAGCTGCAGAAGAAAGCGTGGCTCCCGCTGCCCCTGACGAGGACTTTGAGGACGTGGCCACAGGAGCACCCGTGACGGAGTCGCTGGTCCCAGAAGAGGAGGTGGACATCGAGGCTGAGGACGAAGCCTCCGAGGCGCGGACCCCGATGCTGGAAGAGCCTCCCTTGCCTGTGGGTGTCGAGGAGCTGGCTGGCTGCAAGGAGCCCCCCGACGAGCCAGGCCTGAACCAGGAAGGGGCCAGGTTGCTGTCTCCAGAGCCCCCTGCTGGAGAGATGGAGGCCCGGCCCCTGCCATCCCCGGAGCCCACCCCAGGTAACACTTGCAGCCCCTGGGAGGGCGGTGGGCATGGAAGCAGGATGTCCTCACCGTGAGAGTGAGCCCAGCCTCCTTTATACTAATCACTTCACCTTAACTAGTCAGTTTCCTCATCTGTAAAATGGGATCCGTGTGTTGTGCTTCCCCTATGAGGTCATATGGGAGGACAGAGTGAGATGACTTATGACGTGCCAGCATGGAGCCTGGCACCTGTTAGATCCCAGAGGGGTCTGCTGCTGTCACCATTCCTCTGTCAGTATTTCCCTGGGGTTTAGTCCTTGGACCATTAATTAGTCCCATGAGATGCTCCCAGGAGAGGGCGTGTGGGTGCATGCAGGTGTGTATGGTCATTTCAGTGACAGAAAGCAGCAGAGAAGGCCTCGGGGTGCTGGGCCAGTTGAGAAGAGGCCATGGACGCTGCCCCCTCCACCATCTTGGTGGAGCTGCACAAAGCATGTTAAAGGCTCTAACAACGCTGTCCAATGGAACTTTCTGCAGTGATAGAAACGTGCTGTCCAATAGAACTTTCTGCGGTGATAGAAACGTTCTCTCTCTGTCCTGTCCAATACTGTAGCCACTAGACACCGTGTTGCTAAGAGCAGTTGAAAGGTGGAGAGTGCCACTGTGGAACAGAATTTGTGACGTTGTCTCATTTTCATTAGTATAAACTTACATAGCCACATGTGGTTAGTTTGTACCGGTAATAGTCCTTGAGAAAAGAAACCCGTTGTATTTTGTTTAATTCTGTGTTATTTGGCTATAGAACCACAGGTCTTTGAATATTGTTAAACGTATTAATTGAGCCTCTATTGTCGTCCCCAGTACTGTTTTATGAACTGATAATACAACAGTGGACCAAACAGACAAAAATACCTGGGGCTTACACTCTGGGGCAGGGTGATGGATGACAGCAGATAAGTTAGAAAATGTATTCTGTGACAGTAGAGATAAATGCTAAGAGAAAACCTTAAAGGCTCTGAAAAGTCCTGCAGCAAAGAGACTTGTTGGATTTTATTTGATAGAGCTCATTTTTTTGGTCCATGGGATGTTCCCAGTTCACAGGAACACCGTTCTAAAGACAGTGTTGAGGGCTACAACCATGTCTCCTGCATCTTTGATTTACTTCCACCAACATTTATCAGACACCTACTGTGTGCCTGACACTGGGCCGGGTGCTGAGCGGTCCTTGAGCGGCTTAGCTGGAGGAGGACAGTCCATATACTCACAGAACCCCTAGGGACCCAGAGGGTATGAGTGCATACCCAGAGACGTGTCAAGTGCATAGTAGGGCAGCATGAGTAGGGCGCTGAGGGACATCTGAATCAAATAATAAAGGTCTGGTTTTTGCCCACCTCTCTGCAGAGAACAACCTGGAAGCGGAGCCTGCGCCCCCCGCGCTGCTCTCCTTACCCCTGCAGCCACCGTTGCCGCCCGCTCGACCACCCCGGCCACCCAGCCCACCACCAGAGCCCGAGACCCCAGACCTCCCGCTCCCAACAGTCCCTCTGGAGCCTCCCCATGAGGACCAGCCCCCACGTACTCCAGGCCTCTGTGGCAGCTTGGCCAAGTCGCAGAGCGCAGAGGCCGTGCCGGCCACACCGAGTGGGGAGCCCCTGCCGTCGGGGGGCAGCAGTGGCCTGCCCCTGAGCTCCCCGCAGCTGCCAGGCAGCCCCTTCTCCTACCCATCCCCATCCCCCGGCTTGAGCAGCGGGGGCCTCCCGAGGACACCTGGCCGGGACTTCAGCTTCACACCCACCTTCCCTGAGCCTGGTGGGCCCCTGCTCCTGCCTGTCTGTCCCCTCCCAGCTGGCCGGCGTGATGACCGGTCTGGCCCCCTGGCCTCCCCTGTGCTCTTGGAGACAGGCCTGCCGCTCCCTCTGCCCTTGCCCTTGCCCCTGCCCTTGGCATTGCCCGTACCCGTCCTGCGGGCCCAGACTCGGGCCCCCACCCAGCTGCCACCCCTGCTGCCTGCTCCGCTGGCCCCCTGCCCACCCCCCATCAAGAGGAAGCCGGGCCGGCCCCGGCGATCCCCGCCGGCTGTGCTCTCCTTGGATGGGCCCTTGGTCCGGGCGCCAGGAGGGCCCCCCCTGGGCAGGGACCTCCTGCTTCTGCCAGGCCAGCCACAGACCCCTGTCTTCCCCAGCACCCACGACCCCCGGACCGTGACCCTGGACTTCCGGAACGCGGGGATCCCGGCTCCCCCCCCACCCTTGCCCCCCCAGCCTCCTCCGCCCCCACCTCCGCCACCTGTTGAGCCCACCAAGCTGCCCTTTAAGGAGCTAGAGAACCAGTGGCCCTCTGAGGCCATCCCTCCGGGTCCCCGTGGGCGCGACGAGGTCACCGAGGAGTTCATGGACCTGGCCAAGGTGCGGGGGCCCTGGCGCCGGCCACCGAAGAAGCGCCACGAGGACCTGGTGGCCTCAGCCTCCCCCGAGCTCTCACCGCCGCAGCCCCTCTTTCGGCCTCGCTCAGAATTTGAGGAGATGACCATCCTGTATGACATTTGGAATGGCGGCATCGACGAGGAGGACATCCGCTTCCTGTGTGTCACCTACGAGCGTCTGCTGCAGCAGGACAACGGCATGGACTGGCTCAATGACACGCTCTGGGTCTACCATCCCTATATCCTGCCAGGCAGGGTGGGGGGGCTGCACCTCCCAGGATAGCGCACATCACTGTCACTTACGGAGCAGTGTCTATGCCGGCACCGTGCCAGGCTCTGTACAGAGTCATCACTGGCACTTTTAAACACTGCCCTCTGTGCCAGAATTGGCAGGTCTGGGGGCTAAATGTAACAATGTGATTGTACAACATGACAGAAGCAGGGGCTGACAGAAGGTTCACTCTCCCTGGCTCCCTCTCATCGCCTAATTTAATCTTCCCAACAGCCTAGTGAGGTAGGGGCTGCTATTATTCCCATTTTACATCTGAAGAAGCCGAGGCTCAGAGAGGTTAAGTTACCTGCCCGAAGTCACACAGCTATGAAGTAGCAGAGTAGAGATTTGAACCCAGGCAAATGTGGCTCCAGAATCTGCGTTCTCAGCCACGATGCCACGCCACAGTCGGTTGTTACCACAACCCTATGAAGTTGGCGCTGCTTTTATCCCTGTTGTACCAAATGAGTTTATTGAGTTTATTTACTCTGTGTCAGGAACTCTGCTAAGCAGCCTAAGCATCTGTAGTCATTCCACGGGGCATCGTCATCCCCAATTTGCATATGGGGAAACTGAGGCAGAGGGTGGTTTTAAAAAAAAAAAACACCCAAGGCCATGCAGCTGGGTACCTGTCAGAGTTCTGACCACGGTGGAGTTGGCCAGTGGGCAGGTGCAGGGAAGTGGTGTAGGTGTGGGCTGTGGAGCTGGGCGTCCTCGGCCTCCTGCAGATGGGTCTGAGGGTGGAGAGGCCAGGCCCGGGAGGGCGGGTCTCCAGGCAGGACTGGGAGGGGCTCTCCGAGAATGTCCATGTGGCCCTTGACCCACACCCACCCACCAGCCTCTCTTCAGCTAAGAAGAAGAAACGGGACGACGGCATCCGGGAGCACGTGACAGGCTGCGCCCGCAGTGAGGGCTTCTACACCATCGACAAGAAGGACAAGCTCAGATACCTCAACAGCAGCCGCGCCAGCACCGACGAGCCCCCCACGGACACCCAGGTACGGCCATCGGGGCCTGGACACCCCGGAGCCTCCCGGGCTGCGCAGAGGGTGGGGCCCTCCTGGAGGGGGTGTCAGGCACCGGGAGCGGTTGTGGAGCCAGAGGGGCCGGTGCATGGAGCACGAAGCGTGCCACTCCCCTGGGTGCTCAAGTGTGAGAGGTGAGGTGAGGGGCGGGTAGGGGAGAGCCTCCGAAGGGTTTTAATCAGGGATACGAACAGAGTTGAGTTGCATTTCCAGAAGTTTCCTTCATTCTTCTTGAAATTAAGGAAATAAATTGGGTAGGTTGGACATGGGGGGCCGTGTGGGAAAAAGAAGATGCATTTGAAAGACTCTCAGGAATATTCGAACATTAGAAGGTCAGATGGATGGGACTGGGGGGCCTGACTGGTTACAGGAGGCAGAATGGGGTGGGACGCTGCTGGGTCCGGCCTTGGGGACTGCGTAGCTGGATGCCAAGCACTGAGGTGAGAAGGAAGGTGGGACCCCCACTTTGGGATGGTTTGAGTTTCGGGGTTTGTGGAACATCCAGGTCGTGAGGTCTGGCGGACGGTTAGATATATGGGTACAGTAGAGAGCTTGGGAGAGGGACGTCTGGTCTGGGGACCTAAATTTGGGCATCATGAGGATGGAAATGTTAGCCAAAGGCCACAGCAGGGGTGAGCCGACCCGGGAGAACATCTGGAGGGGAGTGAAGCTCCAGGTGTCAATGGTGGGGACAGAGGAAGAGGGAGGCCAAGAGAGGGAAGGGATGCGAGGCTGCTGGGAAGAACCGTGATTTTGAATGAAGCCACGGGGTGTTAGGTAGACAGACACCCACCATCTCTGTCCAAAAAGCGGAGATGCTTTCAAATCTAGCTGAGAAGGGAAACGACAGCAAGAGTGAAGAGAACGCTGCGTCGTCTTGTTTAAGATCAGAGGAACTTGATCACGTTCAGATTCCGACGGGAAGGACCCCGTAGAGGAGAGGTGGCTATTAGGAAGCTCGGAGCAAGGAAGCTGGGAAGCTAGGGCCACAGAGCTCACGGTGGGGTTGCCAAGGATGAGACCGGGATGCGGGTTCCCTGTGGCCAGCTCCCCCAGGCGGCCGCGCCCCTCTCTGATCCGTCACCCGCCGTCCCCATCCTTGTACCCATCCTCACAGGGCATGAGCATCCCAGCGCAGCCTCACGCCTCCACACGGGCCGGCTCGGAGCGGCGTTCCGAGCAGCGCCGCCTGTTGTCCTCCTTCACTGGCAGCTGTGACAGTGACCTGCTCAAGTTCAACCAGCTCAAGGTGAGGCTGGGCCCCACCTGGGGCGGCCGGGGCGGCCACAGAATCCGGAACCAGGGCTCTCACCCCCATCCCCTTCCCTCCCCCAGTTCCGGAAGAAAAAGCTCAAATTCTGCAAGAGTCACATTCACGACTGGGGCCTGTTCGCCATGGAGCCCATCGCAGCCGACGAGATGGTCATCGAGTACGTGGGCCAGAACATCCGCCAGGTAAGCGCTGCCGGCCAGGACAGGTGTCGGGGTGGGGCTGCGGCCAGCCCCGCCCAGACTGAGGCCTCTTCCTGGCCAGGTGATTGCGGACATGCGGGAGAAACGTTACGAGGACGAGGGCATCGGTAGCAGCTACATGTTCCGGGTGGACCACGACACCATCATCGACGCCACCAAGTGCGGCAACTTCGCGCGTTTCATCAACCACAGCTGCAACGTGAGTGCCCGGCTCGGGGCAGCCGCCCCTGCTGCTGTGCCAGGAGGACCCGCAACCGGAGGGCACAGGAACCGGCGCGGCCTCCTTCCCGAGCTCGGGGCCCACAAGGATAGCGGGGAGGGAGGTGGAGGTGTGAGGCCTTATCCAAGGAGCCGTTCTCCTCTGAGCTTCAGTTTTCTCATCTGCAAAATGCGCATAATGAGACCAGAGGTGCTCGTGACATGGTCCATACAGCTGGTATTAACAGAGTTCCTTCCCCGTGCTGGGCGTTTTCGATGCCTCTGGGGCATTGCTGGCCAGTAGAACTTTCGACAGTGACGGAAGTGCTCTGCATCCTTGCTGTCCACTGATATACACGTGTGGTGTTGAGCGCTTGAAACGTGGCTAGTGTGGCTAAAAAACTGAGTGTTTTTTTTTGCGGTACGCGGGCCTCTCACCGCTGTGGCCTCTCCCGTTGCGGAGCACAGGCTCCGGACGCGCAGGCTCAGCAGCCATGGCTCACGGGCCCAGCCGCTCCGCGGCATGTGGGATCCTCCCGGACCGGGGCACGAACCCGTGTCCCCTGCATCGGCAGGCGGACTCTCAACCACTGCGCCACCAGGGAAGCCCCCAAAACTGAGTGTTTAATTTAACTTAAAGAGTCACACTCGGCTACTGACGGCTGACATGGCACAGGTCTGGGTGTGGAGGTGGGCGTTGATAACAAGGGTGGTCCTCTCGTGAATATAAGCACGGGGAGCTTCAAATGGAGGACAGGCACCCCTGGCTGTAGGTTCAGGTCTTGGCATTGCTACTTAGTGAGCGACTGTAGGCAGGTCACTTCATGTCTCGGTGCTTCAGTTTCCTAATCTGTAAAACTGGGATGATAACAGTCCCTCCTCATGGGGTGTTGGGAGGACCAAGCGGGTTACCGAGGGCAGGCCTTCTGTGCAGATACAGCGGGCGCTCAGTACGTGCCAGCTCGCATGACTGTGACTTGATCATACGCTGGGGCCCGTAGGGACTTCGCTGTGCGTCTCCTGTGAGAGCTGAGGGGTAAGAGGGAATTACCCGGGTGCAGTAATGAGTGAGTGAGGTGAGGCCTGGGGCAGGGAGGGAGAACACCTGTTTGAGGGGCAGTGAGATGAGGTAGGGGCAGAGGGCAGGGTGAGAGGACGAGGTTGGCGGGGTTGGTGGTGGCTGGGTCACTCAGCCTTGCAAGCAGAGCTGAGAACTTTCTCTAAAAGCCGAGGCCGGCTGTTGCCCTGGGGTGACGGGATTTGCTGTCCCTTTGGAAACATTTCCCTGGCAGCTGGGTCAGGAGTTATTCCGAGTTCAGAGAGGCAGCGGGAGCCGCTGCAGTCCAGGCAAGTGATGACAGAATCAAGAGGCCCTTTGAGGCAGAAGCCGCTGGGCGTGGTGGGCTGGATCCAGCACTGCTAGAGGGGAGGCGGGGGGCAGATGCTTGGGGGACTGGGTGCGTGGAATGGCCGCTCCCTAGGTCTGAGTTTACTGACTCAAAGTTGTCTCCTTGAGCTGCCAAAAGGTGGATATGGAGCAGCTAGTTGGATCTGGGGGCCTGGAGTGCAGGCAGGCAAACCTTTTCTGTAAAGGACCAGGTAGTAAGTATTTTTGGCCGTGTGGCCCAGACCATCTCATAGCAACTACTTACCTGCCATTGTAACAAAGGTAGCCATAGGCAATATGTAGTGAATGAGCGTGTGCCAATAAAACTTTATTTTCAAGAACAGGCAGCTGGGGGCCGGAGTTTGCTGACCCCTTCTCTAGAGCTCAGAAGTAGGGCCTGGGCTAGAAACATAAATTTGGGGATCACCTGCGGTATAAAAGTAAATTGGATATTTCCCTGCAAAATTTATTATTATGACAATCATGATTCTTATTTAATATCAGAGACAGGGGGCCCTGGTCCGCCAGATGGGGGAGCCGAGGCCTAGGGCAGGTGGCCAGTGGGCAGTGGGGTCATGCGGCCAGTACATCAGGCCTTGAGCACGGGGCTCGGTCGGGTTTGGGGGACTGCGGTCAGGGAGGGCCCGGGTGGGGTCCCAGGTGGGTCGGCTCACCCTCCCCCCCACATCCCACCCACAGCCCAACTGCTACGCCAAGGTCATCACCGTGGAGTCGCAGAAGAAGATCGTCATCTACTCGAAGCAGCACATCAATGTCAACGAGGAGATCACCTACGACTACAAGTTCCCCATCGAGGACGTCAAGATCCCCTGCCTCTGCGGCTCCGAGAACTGCCGGGGGACCCTCAACTAGGCCCGGTGCCTGGGGATGTCAGCCGCCCCCGGCGCCCGAGCGTGGACCCCTGGCCCCGGGGCCAGACCCCACCTCCCACCCCCATTTCAGGTGCTGTCCCTCTACCCAGCAGCCGTGCCAGGGCCTGGCGCCCCCAACACTACCCCCAGGACCCACCGCAGCTCCGGCCCCTCAGTGGGAAAGGGCTTCTCTGTCTCTCAGCCCATGTCTCTTTCATTTTTTTAAAGAAATGCTCCTTTCGGGACTTTGGTTTCCGGTGTAAATGTCTCCCCCCACCCCCCTACCTCCCCGGCGTCTCCCCTTCCTCCACCTCTTTCTCTCTGTCTTCTCTGTCCAGCCTTCCCTTCCCGGTCAGCCTCTTCCCATGAATGCTGCTACGTTGTTTTCATCTTCTCATTCTTTTCTTCTTCTTCATGAGAAAAGACGCTTTAACCATTGAAATGTGAAGGCAGAATCAGAGAGTGGGGACCCCAGGAAGGGGCTGCGTGGTTTGATGGTGTGTCGGTCCACGTTCTGGAACCCTCCGGGCCCGGGCGCCGGGCCAGGTGCTGCAGAGGAGGGGGGTCGGGCCAGGCGGCTTTGACCTCAGAACACTACGGAAGGCCCGCTCTCTGCCGGCGGCGGACTCAGTGAGAAGACCCCCCTCTTTCCGACCCCCCTCCAGTCTGTTCCTTCCCCAGCAGCCTGGGGGTACCTTCCCCCCTCCCCCAGCAGACCCTGGTGGAGCCACGCTGGTCCCAGGCAGGAATTTCCCCTGGGGCTCTCCCTGCCACCCCACACCCCTCCACCCCCCAAATCTTGGGTTCAGTGTTTACTTTCTCATTCGAATGCCAGCGGGGGGGCGGGGGCTGGGGGGAGCTGGAAGGGTTGTGTTTACTTACCCTCTCCTGCCCTCACCTTCACCCCCAGGGGAGAGAAGCACCTCCCACCAGGGCAGGCGGGTCCTGAGTCCCGCCACTACGGGTGTCTGACCGAATGCCTGACCGAATGCGCGTGTGGCGTATTTTTGTTTGCTTATAAGCTTCACCCGCTCGCCCCCAGCCTGTAGCCTGACTCACCCTGCCAGCAAGCCCCTCGCCCCAAGAAGTCAAGAGCATATTTATTTTCAGAGTGAGAAGATTTATTTCTCCCAGAGAAAGGAAAATCTTGGAAAAGATTTAAAAACTCAGATCTACGTCTGACAGGTTTTTGGTTTTTTTTTAACCCTTGGCATCATCTTTAGAGTTCCTTTCCACGGATTTTTTTTTTTTTCTTGTGCGTGTATAAAATCAAAACAAAGGGGGAAAAAATAGGTTTTTGAAGTTCAGAACAGATTTCTGTACATAGGCTGCCATAAAGGACTTTTTTTCGGGAACATTGTTTCTTGTAGAAACATGTGGGAAGACTTTTTTGCTTATTTCTTTGTACTTCCAAAAAAAACCACACACACACACACACAAGCAAGTCCCCCGCACCCCAGAAAGCAAAGAAGGCATGTAAATAATTTATGGAAAGTGACTGTTGTGACCAGGAGTCATCCTCACCAAGACGGGAGAGCTCCCGGCGGGGCTGCCCCGACCCTGCAGATGCAGGCCCGGAGCCTCTGGTATCTCAGCTTGTGTCAAGCTTGTTATCATGTAAATTCTGTACAAAGAATTGTTATTTTTCTCTTTTTTTTTTGTCGTTGGTGGTTTTGTTGTGTTTTTCTTTTTTTTTTTTCAATTTCTTTACCCCATGCCCTCTCTGTTTGAGACTATGCCCACCGGTTTCAATCTTCATGAAATCGGTGGCATTAAGACACGGAGGGGGACCTGGGCACAGCGGCAACCTTCTCTTCCTTTTGCGGTTTTCTGCCTCATTGTGCAACTGAGGAAATATTTATTTTTCACATGAGGAAATGTGTACTTTGTAGAGATGGCCGATTTAAGTTACTTCTGGAGCCCCCAAGGGGCTGTCTTCAGTCTGTCGCCTCCTCCCGTAAAAGAAGTGGGGCAGGGGTAATGTGAGGAAACCAGGGTCCAGGGTCCTGCCTCAGCCCTCACTCTGGCCTCACCTTGCCCAACCAGCCTTCCCTACGGGCGAGCAAGGGCCTGGACCCTCCCTGTCCCCAGGAACCACCACCCCCCCGTCCCACCCCTGAAATGGCTTGCAATAGCCAGAAATGTGTCAACTCATTTTTCTTTCAATGCCTTCATTTTCATTGAAAAATGAAAATGCTTTTGAAGAATTGGGGGTTTCTGCTTTTTCTTTTTCTTGTCCTTGCCCCCCGCCGCCTCCCTCCTCCAGCAAAGAAGAGAACCCATAAGTTTTAGGGATGTTTGTGCATATAGATTCTCATCGTACGTAACTTGTTTTGAAGAGAAGTGTTTCCGTTGTGGGTGTGTCTTGCTGTAAATATTTGTTCATATTTTTGTGAATTCAATACTATGTACCATTGTATTATAGTAACTTTTATAAAGCAAACCATAAATATACTGACTTTTCTTACAGATACGCCATCTCCCTTGCTCTCCTCTCTCTTCTCCTCCTTCTTTCTTTCTGTTGGGGGCACACCCTGCTCGCTAAGGAGCGGGTGCTCCGGTAGTCAGGGGTAGGGGTGGAAGGAGCTAGGTGGGGTGTGGTACATTCAGACCATCTGCTTTTTTAAAAACCTATATATATTTTTCTTCCACTTTTATTGAGCTGTAATTGACATACAGCACTGTAAGACCAGCTGTTCTTAAACTCTAAGCCTGTAGGTGGATTCTTTGAACTGGGACAAGTTATAGTCAGACTAGACCTTCCACAGCTTTCAAGTTTTCCTTCTAGAACTCTTCTTAAAGCCTTAGGTATCTAACACTGCTAATGGTCTACAATTAAAGGAAACAAGATCAAATATCCTATTTCTATTACTAGAAGATCTTGGAAAGGTGGTTCCTCAGAAATGATTAACACTAAGGGGACATCACTCCGGTCTGTGAGGCAGGAGGGGGCTGATAAAACAGTCACCAGTTGAGAAGAATTAAATGTATGCAGTGTTGTGGGTATTCCACAGGTTCTGTGCCCCATAGGTCTCAACTCTGCCTGATCCAGTGGTGGGGTAACTGAGGGACCCACGGAGAGTTTGTTAGACGATGTCCACTTATCTTTGAGAAGGACAGGCTCAGAACCTCAGCAAAAAGCAGCGTGACTGAAAAGAAGTTCACTTCTTACTAAGGAAGCACAAATTATACCACGATACCACTTCCCCTGTCAAGTGGCAGATACCAGTGTTGGTGAGCGCGGGGTGAGGGGCACTTACGCACCGTTAGTGGAAGCATTAGTTGCTGCAACCTTTAGGAGGAAAAATTACATGTTAATGATCAATATTTAAAATGCACATAAACTCTTGGCCCAAATGTTCCACTGTCAGGAATTGAACCTGAGAGCCATGAGCAGGCAAGGATACTGTACAAGGACGTTCTTTGCAGCCTTACTTGCGAGCAAAGAAATGAAGGCAAGGGAGGTGTCTCATTGGTGGGCTGTTTTCTTGGAATTGTCCATCCAGACAGGTGGACACCACTAGAGTTGGATTCGTGGGAACAGAAAAGGAGTTGACAGGCAGGGCCAGAAAAGAGAAGGTAGGGGCAGCTGCTGGCCATTCGCTTATTCATTCAACCGATATTTATTGAGCACCTACTATGTGCCAGGTACTCCTCTAGGCACTGGGGCTACAGGAGTGGAGAAAACGTACTTCCTGTCTTCACGGTGATTGTGTCCTTGTGGGTGAGTCAGGCAAACATGAAGAATAAATGCTATGATAAGGAGAAAAATAGCTATGAGAAGTGGGTGTCAGTGGGAGAGAGGCGAAACTTTAAACAGGGTGGTCAGGGAAGCCCACTTACCTGACATGTGAACAAAACTCAAAGGAGAAAAGGGAGTCAGCCCTGTGGAGACCCAGGTCAAAGGAGATAGGGAGTTAGCCTGTGGAGACCTGGGGGAAAGGTATTCCTGGCAGAAGGAACAGTGAGTGTAAAGGTCCTGTGGCAGAAGACTGCCCGGTGTACTTGAGGACCAGCAAGGAGGCCTGTGTAGCTGCAGCTGAGTGACGGGGAAGGGTGAGTAAAGCAAATGAGCTCTGAGACGTAGACCTGGTGGGGGAGTGGGGGAGGCAAACGCTGCAGAGCCTTGCAGGGCAGCACAGGGACAACCCAGGGCGTCCAGCCCAAGGCTCACCAAAGAAACACACGTGCCAATCTGAGTTTCCTTCAGCTTTCCTCTCCAACCTGCTGCTGTATTTTCCACCTCGATCAATGGCGTTTCTATCCCACGCCTCCACCCACAACTGCTGCCGCTGGTTACCTAAGCTCAAAGGCTGGAAATCCTGGGCTTCTCCTTTCCCCCAGCTACCAAGGCTGATGGTTCTTCTACGGTATTCAAATGCATCCACCTCTCCCTCTGTCCCTCAGTCCCACAGGGAAAGTCCTCTCTTCACTGCTTCTGCTGTGGGGGCCAAAGCGAAGCCTCAACTCAACACGTCTGCGTCAGAGCAGACGGGGCTGTGCTGGAGAGGGGCAGGTGCCAGGTAGACTTGGGCGAGAGCCCCTCATCCAGGCCCCTCTCTAGAAATAACAAGAGCAAACACATAGCACTGAGGCTGTGCCAGCAACAGTTTTAAACATCTTTGATATCAAACTCACCGTAGTGCAGGACTCCCCTGGCGGTCCAGCGGTTAAGACGCCGTGCTTCCACTGCAGGGAGCCCGGGGTTTGATACCTGGTCGGGGAACTAAGATCCTGCATACCACTCAGCCACAAACAAACAAAACGAACAAAAAACAACAACCAAAAAACAGTAGCGCTAGGAGGTATTATCCTTATTTAACAGACAAGGGAAACCGAGGCACTGAGAGATCAAGTAGCTTGCCCAAGACCACACACAGCTAGTAAGCGGCTGACCAGGTAGTGGGGCTCCCTAGTCTGTGTTCAGCTAATGAGGGTCGGCTCTGTCCATGCCCCATCTGAAGAGGCACCTACTGCCCTGTGCCAGCTGGTTGTCACTGCACAGGAAGGCAAGGCCAGAACTGCCTGGTTGTCCCAGGTGGAACCAGAACCGTAGAGTTTGTATGTGAAATATCCTGACCTTCTGAAAGGTTGACTCGAATTTGTTAAAATCAGGCAGACGAAATAAAATACATCTGTGAGCCAGATCTGGCCCGTGAGCTACCAGTTTGCAGCCCCCTGTGTTACAGAATTTCCCTTCTTTGCATGAACCATGGGAAAATAGAGGGAGGGTATCTTTGGCCAGCAGCACTGGCCTGGGACCTGCCATTGTTCCTCTGGTTTCTCACTGCTGTTCTTTTCATTTCTGAATTCATGATCCTAGAAGCCCTGATTTCTATAACCTGAGGGGGGTGGAAAAATTCCTCCCAATTCCTCCATTACAACAACTCCGATTTTTTTTTCTTACACTGAGATCCATCTGCTTCTAGTTCTGAGTTGACTCCTCCCCAGGGAGGGTTGTCAAGCATCAGAAGTAGGGAATTCCCTGGCCGGCCGGTGGTTAGGGCTTCGCACTCTCACCGCCCAGGGCCAGGGTTCGATCCTTGATTGGAACTAAGATCCCACAGGCTGTGCGGTGCAGCCAAAAAAAAAAAAAAAAAAGAAAGAAAAAGAAAAGAAAACGAAGAAAAAAAAGAAAAGCAGAGAAAGAAAAAATCAAAATCAGAAGCAGAAGAGGTCCTATTTGCCCCCACCTCCTTTTCTCCAGTTTTGAAGAAAATTTTCCTTCTGTTTTAGGACCAGTAGCTCCTTTCCCAACTGTGTCACTCTTTTTTGCAAGGGCCATTCACACTTGAGTACGAACTAGGCTCTCTTCAAATGGAGTCCACGTCTGGAGCAGGGTTGGGGGGAGTAGAGCTGCACAGGGGGTGTGGGGGAGTAGGCACTGGTGTCTGCCGTGCTGCTGGTAGAGGGCAGAAGCTGAGGGGCGCAGATCCCTTCTACCAGCTCTCACACCAGGAACCATGTGCCATGGGTGCTGAGCGAGGATGATGCCCCAAAGTCCCTGGACTAACACTTTCCTAAGTCCAGAGGTTTGGGTTCAGGGCAGCAAAGTTGGGTACAGCTCATCCTTGGAGATCAGAACGCCATCAGACAGGATGCTGCCAAGCTTTGTCCCACCTTAGGGCCTTTACCCTTGCTGTACCCTCTTCCTGGGATGCTCTTTCCCCAGATTTTCCCATGGCTGGCTCCCAAATGTCACCTCCCAGAGGGGCCTTCCCTCGATCGACATTAGTCCTTCCTCCCACCTTCACCTCTACACAAGCTCATCACCCGCTTTATTTTCTTAATAGCATTTACCACTCTACAAAACGCTATTGTCTGTCTTTCCCTTTAGCGTGTAGGCCCTCTGCACCTCTTGGTTCCAGAACTCCCCGCAACCTGCGCGGTCCTACTCAGCCCAGCGCTAGCCCCCGGCGCCTCCTCGGCTCCCGCAGCCTCTGAACTCCTAACGCGGATGTCTCCTACAGTGCTGCCGCCCTGAGCTCCCCCTGGCGGCCAAAGAACCTCACTGCTCCAGCCCGGCACAAACACGTGGACACCGCCTTGGACCCCAGTCCGCTTTATTCCGGAGGGCGGGAGACTGAACAGCCCAACCGAGAGGGCGAGTTAGGAGGTAGGCGGAGTCTTGTGTGTGTGGGAGGTCCCGGAGGCGGCTGGTGGGCGGGGTCTAAAGGGAGCGGCCAGTAAGGAGGGCTCGCTCGCTGTTCAGGGCCTGTGGAGTGGGCGCGTTCCAGGACGAGGGGGCGTGGCCCACCGTGCGCCGGCAGGTGGGCGGGGCTTCGGTGGGTCAGGCGGCACCAGAGCGGCCTACATGCCGGGCACAGTCCCGTTGGTCTCCATGTCGGTGAGGTTGCCCCGCAGGTCCTGCTCCTCCTCGAAGGCCTTGAACAGTGAGTTGAAGTTGCCGGCTCCAAAACCCTGGAGCGGGAGAAAGGAGGTGAGCTGCGGACCCAGAAAGCCAACCGCTGGGGACAGGCGGTCCTTAGTGGTACCTGGTGGTTGTAGCGCTGAATGACTTCCAGGAAGAGCGTGGGCCGGTCCTGCATGGGCTTGGTGAAAATCTGCAGGAGGTAGCCTTTCTCGTCGTAGTCCACCAGGATTTTCAGCTCCTAGGTGGGAGACAGGGGACTGGGTAAGGGGGAGGCTGGCTGGCCCCTCTAGCCTGAAATGGTGGGATATTTAGAAAGGCCATGGGGGCTCCTGCACCCCCAAAGCCAAGAAAAGACCCTTTTCTGCAGCAGTTCCAGACACCTCCACCTCCCGCCTCAGCCCCTGTGTTAGCCACCCAAGGCTGGCCTGGACCACCCAAGTAGCACCCACACAGCTCTCCCTGCTTCTGCTCTTGCCTCCTTACAATCCATCTTCCTCACATTCAGGGGTCTTTCAAAATCAGATCATCTCACTCCCCTGTTTAAAACTCTCCAGTGGGGCTTCCCTGGTGGCGCAGTGATTGAGAGTCTGCCTGCCGATGCAGGGGACACGGGTTCGTGCCCCGGTCCGGGAAGATCCCACGTGCCGTGGAGTGGCTGGGCCCGTGAGCCATGGCCGCTGAGCCTGCGCGTCCGGAGCCTGTGCTCCGCAACAGGAGAGGCCACAACAGTGAGAGGCCCACGTACGGCAAAAAAAAAGTAGAAGTAGAGTTACCATATGACCGACCCAGGAATTTAACTCCTAGGTATCTACCCAAGAGAATTAAAACGTATGTCCACACAGCTACTTGTTACCCAGATGATCATAGCATTATTCATGATAGCCAAAAAGTGGAAACAAATGTCCATCAACTGATGAGTGGGTAAGCAAAATGTGGTCTATTCATCCAATGGAATATTATTCAGCTATAAAAAGGAACAAAGTACTGACACGTGCTACAATACAGATGAACCTTGAAAACATGATGCTGAGTGAAAGAAACCAGTCACAAAAGATTATGTGATTCCATTTATATGACATGTTCAGAAAAAGCAGCTCTATAGAGACAGAAGATCAGTGGTTGCCTAGGGCTGAGGGTGAGGAGGTGGAATGGGGAGATTGAGAGGTGGTTTCTAAGAGGTTTCAGGTCTCCTTTTAGAGTGATGAAAATGTTCCAAAATTGATTTCAATGATGGCTGCATAATACAGTGAAGAGCCAAAAACCACTGAATTGTGTATTTTAAAAAATGATGTATGTTTTGTGCCTTAAATATCAATAAAGATGTCAAAAACAAAACCAGAAAAACCTCCAATGGTTTCTGGCCACAGAAGAACAAAATCCGAACTCTTAAATAGCCTACCAGAGGAATCGGCTCCTGCCTACCTCTTTGACCTGGGCCACTCCTCAAACACTTCCTTTCATTCACTCTGGCCCTCTTTCTGTTTCTCAAATACTCAGAGCTTGCTCTTACCTCAGGACATTTGCACTTGCTGTTCCCTCTGCCAGGACTGCTCTTTCTCTAGGTCTTCACACAGCCAACTCCCTTTCATCATCTTGATTTCACTGAAATGTCACCTCCTCAGAGAGGCCTTCCCTGACTGCCTCCTATGTAGCAGCCCCAGATCACTCTCTGTCATAGCCTGTTTTAAGTTTCTGCACAGCACCAACTCTCTCTCTCTCTCCAATGGTGTTTGTGTTGTTTATTTGTCATCTGTCTTCTCACTAGAATGCAAGTTCCATGATGGCAGGGACCTGGTCTGCTTTCCTGGCTGCATCCCAGTGCCTGATGCAAGGTTGAGACAGCATTTGTGAGGCAAGATGGAACTCAGGGCTTGTTCTCGGCTGACTGAGGATCCTGTTCGAGGCCTTACCTCCAGAACGTCAATATTCTCCTTCACCCGGATCTTGGCCGACTTGAGCTTCTCCCGCAGTTGTTTGTAGTATGTGGACGGAACAGCCAAAAACTCCATGCCTCTCTCTCTCAAGTGGCGAATCTGTCTCAGAGCAGGGTCAAGGTCAATCCTCTCTCCATGCTCAACACTCCCAGCCAGGGGGAAGTGCTGGGCCAGGAGGACGCAGGGTCCCTACTCCAGCTTCCCCAAACTGCCAGGATGCAGTGTGACCTCATCCCCTTCCTTCTTTGGGCCTTGTGGGTCCCGATGGAAGAACAGCAATCACTAACATTTATGGGACCTCACTACGTGCCTCTCTCGAGCACTTTCTATGTACTGTCTCATTATGTCGATGCACTAATCTTTTGAGACATTTAGATGATTGTTTTCCCCATTTCATAGCTGGGAAAACTGAGGCATTGAGAGATTAAGTATTAATATCTATTCTCAACATAGGAGCCAGAGGGATTTTACTAAAATACAAGTCAAATCATGTCACTCCTCTGCTTACCAACGGTGGTGTCTCAGAGTCAAATTTAAAGTCCTCACTATCTGCCCCCACTCCTACCTTCTGACCGCATCTCCTACCCTTCTCTTCCTTGTTCATTCTGTTCCAGCTGTTCCTTTAACCTTCCTCTACCCTGGATGTCCCTTATTCCTGGGGCGCTTTCCCCAGATTTCCACTGCTTCCTCTCTCCTCTGCATTTTTTTTTTTTGGGGGGGGCACACGGGCCTCTCACTGTTGTGGCCTCTCCCGTTGCGGAGCACAGGCTCCAGACGCGCAGACTCAGCGGCCATGGCTCACAGGCCTAGCCGCTCGGCGGCATGTGGGATCTTCCCAGACTGGGGCACGAACCCGTGTCCCCTGCATCGGCAGGCAGTTTCTCAACCACTGCGCCACCAGGGAAGCCCAATGTCTTCTGCATTCTTAAATGTCTCCTTCTTAGCGCCAGGACTTTGGTGACCGCCTAATTTAAATATACAAAGTCCTGGGACTTCCCTGGTGGTCCAGTGGGTAAGACTCTGCCCTCCTAGTGCAGGGGCCTGGGTTCGATCCCTGGTCAGGGAACTAGATCCTACATGACGCAACTAAGAAGCCCACGTGCCACAACGAAGATCCCGTGTGCCGCAGCTAAGACCTGGCACAGCCAAAATAAATAAATAAAAAAGAAAAAGAAAAACTTGAAATTAAAAAAAAAAAAATGTCCTTCACCCTCCCTCGCCCATGGCCCTGCTTGATTTTCCTCTAGAGCACTCACTGCCATCTAACAGAGATATTTTACTAATTTTGTTTTGTGCCTCCGTAAGGGTAGAAACTATTGTCTTGTTGGCTAATGTGTCCCAAGTACCTGAAACAGTGCCTGGCACATAGTAGGTGATCAATAAGCATCTATTGCGTGAATGAATGAATGAAGTTGCCATGGTCATGGTGAATTCTTGGTTGGGCCAGGGCTGAATGGGACAGGCCAGGCTCTTGTCCACTTGGTCGTACTGCCACATTAAGAACAGGTAGGACCCAGCCTCCCCAAGGGCTGGAGCCATAGACTCAGGACATTTAGTTTAGATGAAAGGATCTAGTGGATCTTGTAGCTTAATATCCTCATTTTCAATTTGATGCAGCTGAAGCCCAGAGAGGGGGTTGAATCCCCCAAAGACTCACAGTATGTTACTGGCAGAACCAGGTCTAGAGCCCAGGCTTCTTGTTACTCTGGCACTTGCTACTTCCGTAGCAGAGAGACCAAACTCTCTAGGGTGGGACTATGCCTGCACATGAATGGCACGAGCCAGTAAGGGAGCCCTGTCAGCCATCTGGGCTGACGAAGGGGACCCAGGACTGCCACTCGTCACCCCCATCCCCAGCCTCTGACTCAGTTTGCAGAGTTTGGCTCTGGAGCTGAATGGGAGGTGAATTAGGACCAGGAATGGGCTTCTAACCGCTGTGATGATGTCTTCAGTCTTGAGAGCGATGTGCTGGACCCCAGCGCCCCCGTTATAGTCCACATATTCCTGTGGGAGGGGAGCAAGGAAACCATTGTCAGTGGCCCCGTCACCCACACCCCTGCCCCTGCAAGAGCCCTCAAACCTCTTCCCTGCTTCATTCTTCCCCAGCCAAGGCCCCCGGGGCCCGAGGGAGGCCCCACCTGGATCTGGGACTTCTTCCTGCCCGGCGCTGGCTCGTTAATGGGCATTTTGATGGACTCCTCGTAATTGGCCACCACGATGGACCGCAGAGAGCTGTACTCCGTGTGCACCTGCGTGTCATCCACGGACCAGAAACGGTGGAACTGCAGGTTCTTCAGGTACCTGTGGGGGGTGGCCGGAAGGGCACAATGGCTCTGATGTTGGCCTGGGACCTGCCCCCTGCCCCTATTCCACCTTCCAGAATTTGTTCCCTGAGCAGGCTCCAAAAAGGGTACCACCTTTCACATCACGCACATCATAGGTTTGTACCTTTATTATGACAATTTTCCTTTAGGTGGAAGTAAAGCATCTGATAACAAGATCCGTATACATGGCACCGCTCCAACAGATGGAGGTGCTTTTGAGAAAGGGTACTTGCTTCTAATTTGCACACACATGCTCTTTGGGTAGTGACAGCCTTCCTCCAAGCCTCCCTGGACTGTGACACCCCCTGTGTTGATTCCCCAAGGTTCCTCAGAGGGAGACCGGTGGGTCACTTTGGGCCTTAAATCCTCTGGTCTCCATGGTGACAGTTTTTCAGGGAACAGATGAATCAGTGACCTCAGACTAACCTGGCCCCACCTCGTGCTCTATTTCCTGACAACACCTGGGAGTGGGCCTGTCACACATGTGGGAAGGGCTTGGGCCAGGGACTCACCATTCTGAGGCAGACAGCATCTCCTGATCAGGCTGGTTTCCCACAATGTGATCAATTCTCTCGAGACTGCAGTTGGGCCTGGGAGAGGGAGGCAGTTAGGGGGTGAGGAGAAGGCTACTCCCTAAATCTCTTCCTTCCACCAGCCCCTCAATAACAGTAACTGCTCATTATTTCCATAGCACTTACTGTAGACACACTATCTGCATCAACTCACGCACTGTTACTAGCCCCATTTTACAGATGAAGAAACTGAGGCTTAGAAAAATAACTTGCCAAGGTTAAATAGCTAGTAAGTGACAGAGCTGGGATTTGAACCAAGGCAGTTGGGTTCCAGACCCTTGGCTCTTGGCCTCTATGCTGCCTCTTCAAGCCATCCTGGGATGCTCAGGGGCTCCCCAGCAGGGACCAAGATGCTCTGTCCCCTCTGCGTGGAAGAGAGGGCACCCCACCCTTGCCCCAAGGGGCACTCACAGCTTGGAAAGTAGGGGGTCGACGAATGCTGGGGCCTCGAATCCAGGCAGGAACCAGCCGGTGTAGTTCATCTTCTCCACCAGGGTGTGCGTAGTGTCCCCATACTGTGGGTGGCGAACAGCCTGAGGTCCCACCCCTGCTGAGGCCAGGCTGCATTTCATGGTGCCAACACAGCCCTGGGTTCCAACCCAGACCTGGCCCTAACTCCAAGTGTGATTTTGGGCAAGTCACTTCCCCTTTCCAAAATGAATTGCAGTCTGACATTTGGGAATTTGACAGTCTGTCTGCCCCACAGGACCAGAAGCTCTGTGGAGGCGGGGATGCCATTTTGCTCATGATGCTGTCCTGGCACATAATAGGTGCTCGATTAAAATGTGTTGCCTGAATGAAGATGATGAGGGTGTTGGATCTAATTATATGGAAGGGCCTTTTCAATCATTCTAACAATCTTTGAGTTGTATTAAATCTTGAGGAGGAAGGACCTATGATTGTATCAGGTAATCTTTGCTGCGTGTCTGTGATATGCCAAGCGCTGTTGTTCTAAGTGCTATACACAAATCATCTCATTTGATCCTTTAAATGACCGTGGGAGGAGTTATAGCTGAAGAAACAGGCACAGAACGGTTAATTAGCGTGTGGCAGATCACACAGGTGGACCACGCAGGTGGTAACTTGCTCATTTAAACGGAGTCCCAGGGAGGTGAAGTGATTTGCCCAAAGTCACATAGCTTGAGTGGGGCAGGGCTTCCCTTCCACCTCCTTCCCCAGACCCACCCATCTCCTTCCTTGCATCCCCATGCTATCAGCCCCCACTGGGGAGGAAGGGAAGCCCAGAGGCGTGACTGGTAGCCCTCCTCAGCCTCTGCACACCAGCCAAGAATACAGGGGATCAGGGTCCAGGGAGAATGTCTGCACTTTGAGGCACAAGTGTGGGATGGTATAATGGGGTCAGGGGCTGCGGAGGGGGGTCCTGGCATCTAAGTGGCTGCTGACAGCAGGAGAGGTGGGGCACTGAGGTTAACTCACCGTCTGCAGCACAGCAAACTTCACCTTCCCAAACTTATCTTGCTCTACCCAGGGTTCCCGCACGATCTTGGCGCCTCGTTCCCGGGCTTTCTGCAGAGGAGATGGGGTGGGGAGGTGGTCAGTGCTGGACCCTCAGTGCTGGACCCTTTGGCTGCCGCTGCTGGATCCTCTCTGCGTGGTCCTGCCGCAGCCTCCTCCAGTTTTTCCAGCCCCAGGCAGGAACTCCAGCGAACTTTAGCTGTTGCCCTTGACACCCATGGCTCATGCCCATTTGGCAGATAGGGAAACTGAGGTCCAGGCCCAGAGCTGGGGCTATTTAAGACAAACCAGGTGGGGGTGGGGGTCTGTCCTGCCTGTCCTGTGCTAACTCACTCTGTGGCCCTTCGCCCTCTCTAGTCCTCAGTTTCTTCATCTGTAAAAAGGGTGGTTGGATAAGACAAATACAAGCTGACATTTATTGAGCACCTACTATGTGTCACACCCTCTGTCAAGTGCCTTACATGCATGAATCATGTATTTGATATTTAGCAAAACCTTATTACTGCATGTCTATGCTTATCACATGTCAGGCACTGTTGTAAGTACTAGCCTCTTTAATCTGCACAGCAACATTACATGAAAGGCACTATAATTGTCTCTATTTTATAGATGAGAACATTGAGGCACAGAGAATTTAAGTCACTCACCTGAAGTCACACAGCTAATAAGATAGAGACCCAGCAGTCTGCCTCTGGAATCTACACTCTGAACATCTAAACTGCCTCTTGAATACAGCGTTTGGTACAGTCAGGCCCAAGAAATGATAATTGTGACCTCGTTTCCTCTTTGTAACAACTCAGTGAGGTAGGTGGTTATCCCCATTTTACAGATGCAGAAACTGAGGCTCAGACAGAGGTTGCACGGCTACTAAGGGGCAGGGTGTCACTGGAACTCAGGTGTGTGTCAGCCAACATCTGGGCACATCACTCCAGCGTGGCAGTGTCCTCCAGCCCTGACTGATGGGGGTCCCTGTCGCAGACAGAGGGCAGGCTGAGCCTTACTGCTTCGTCTCCACACCAGCCCAGGTGCGGCCTCACCTGCACGATGTAGTCACAGTCCTCCACCTCGAAGGCAATGTCCTTCACTCCGTCGCCATGTTTCACCAGGTGATCGCCCATCTCTGTGGCCGGCAGGGGAGGCAGGTGGCGCTGGAGTCATGGTCCCTCCCTGAACGCTGATCCACCCCTGTGTCCCTAGCCCCCACCCACAAAACCATGTCTCCACTCCCTGGCACCCCGAACCCTCTGGGGCCCCCTCACCTTTGTTCCAGGGGTTGAGGGCAGAGGAGAAGATGAACACAATCTAAGATGTAGAGGAGAAGGGAGGTGTGGCTGGTGGCTCAGGTGAGCTTCTAGAGGTGCATCCCCGGCCCCCCTCCCTGCCCACCAGTGAGATACCCCTGGTGGGACATTAGGACAAGACCCCTCTTCCCAGCCAGGCAGGACTGTTGACCCTGGGTTCCTGTCCTTTCTCAGCCTTAGCTTCCCCTCTGGTCCTGAGGGATGGGGGCTTCTCCCGTGACAGACCCTCCTGGGGCCTTGGGATGAGCTGCCAGTCAAGCCTCCCATTGGGGAGAGCCCCAGGGATCCATGGACCAGGGCACTGCTTAGATTTCCAGTCTGACGTCTGAGGCCTTTGCCAACTTTTCCTGAACGTCTGTGAGACCAGCGTCGGGCCAGGCCGAGAAGTAGACCAAACCAAGAAGGTCCCTGTTGCATGTCGTACGAAGGTGCCGGTGGAGGGCCCAGTGAAGGCTGACCTCAGTGCACGCTCCGCTAACCACACCGGGCAGCCTGGAAGAGCACTGGGCCGCCTGGAGGAAGGGCTTCCTGGCCTCCTGCACCCAGAGGTGCCAGAGCTGTCAGGGAGCTCAGAGACCAGCAGGGAGAGAGATGGCCCTCCTGGATGGGTAGGGTCCTGGGCGGAGACTCACCTTCCCTTGCTTGATCACGTGGCTGACTGTCTCCCGGGAACCTGTCTCCAGGCCCTTGTAGGCTAGGGGTTCAAAGCCCATCTTGTTGCAGTAGTACGACGCAGCCTGAATCACAGAGTTGCAGACGGGCCCGTGAGGGTCGAGGGGCAGGCCCCCAGTCCCCCAAGCCTATCTGCCCTGTTGCCCCAGCTGCCGAGATCCTCCTGGGAAGAAAGCCTGGTCCCTGGCCCACGCTGATCTCAGGTAAGTTTCCCACTGGGATCCGTGGCCCTGATTGTGTAATTAGGATCCAAAGAGTGACTGTCCATCCTGGGACTCTCCCAACATTGGCCCTGATCCTCCCGTCCCAGGGCCCAATCACAGACCCAGCTGGAGACCTGCCCTTGTCCTAGAGGCCCCCTTGCCTGCCCTCTATCCACCCCCAACACCTTGCCCAGCTTTTACCTGCTTCGCGTTGCCAACCCAGAAGGTCACGGAGTGAAAGTGGAGGAATCGGCCTCTCTCAGGCTGCAGAAGAAGAGAAGGGGCAAGGCTTAGTCCCTAGAAGTGGGTCTAGAAAAGTGCAAGTGGAGAGGTGTCCCCTAGCCACCTCCCTTGTCCCACCCTCAATCCAAGAACTGAGGAGAAGCCAGCCCGCCCCACCCTGCTGCCCTGAAGGCTTGCCAAGCCTCGAAAGGTTTCTCATGTAGAAACTGAGCTCCTGTGGGCTCAGGATTGGTGAGCCCCCCTCTCCCCTGGGAGGCCTGCCCAAGTTTCACAGGGGGAAACAGCCTTATGCTGCAGCGACACAGATTTAAGTTAGGCCTTAGAAAGAACTTCCAGACAGGATTAAGGGATTGGCAGGAATTTAAGAAGAGGTAAAAGTTTTTCTTAGGAGGGCAAGGTTGAGTCCAGCTCAGTCTAGACGTGGCAGCGGGGGCAGAGATGAACTTGAGTGTGCATCCAGAACGTCACGTAACCCTTGTAGCTATTATTCCTCTTCTGCTCTTTGCTAGCATCCCGGTCTCCCGGGGCCCTGACCCCACATTTCCCCTCCTGCTTACCTTCTCTCCTTTGTTGCTGTAAGTCGTCTAAGGAGAAAGAAAAGGACAGTAAGACATGGAAACTTGGACACAAGGTGCTTCTGGAAATCTCACTCCAGATCCGTGGCCGTTGGCAAAAGCTGCCATGGCTCCAGGCAGGCTCTTACCATGACTGATCTTGGTCACACTTCCTCCTGGGAAGACTGGGATGAGAGGCCAGCAGAGTGCTGGACAGAAATATTTAACACCCAGCAAGTCCCGCCCCTGGCCTCCTGGCCTTCCTGGGGGTGGGAGGTGATCCTGGAAGCTCCTAGGCCTGGAAGCCTCTGATCCAGGCACGGCCTCATTGGACAGGGTGATGCTGTCAGGCCTAGAAAGGGGGAGTGACTCGCCCAAGGCCACCAGCCAGTTGGGGGCAGAGCCGGGGCCAGAAGCCAAGGGCACATTCTTTCCAGGACCCTGGGCTGGGACTGCGATCTTTGCCCTCCAGAATCCAAAGCTGAGAAGCCAAGGCCAGCTTGGGTGCAGAGGTGGCCCCAGCATTCTTATTCAGGGAGAATTTGAGGGGGATTAGGGACTGGTCTTGAAGCCAGCCACTTGTTTGCGTAGCAAGTGTATGGTTTATATTTAGGTAAAAAGCTTGTATTCAATAGTGGTTAGAGGCATGGGTGTGGGGGTTTGGATCCTGGAGGTCTACATACTATGTGACTGGGGAAAGTTACCGAACTCCTCTAAGCCTCAGTCTCCCATCTGTAAAATGGGAACAATAGTAGTGTAGCAGGGCATTAAATGAGATAAACATAAGTTTTTGGAATAGAATCTGGCACACAGTAAAATCTCTGTTAATGCTGGTTATGATTAGTTATGTTTCTTTGGGGCTTTGCGTGGGGGGCTGATGGAGAATAGGGAGGCCTTGGCGTTGCCACAGCCTGGGTGTTGGGAAAGAGGTTGTGGCCCTACTCCTGGCCCAGAGTGGTGGGAAGGGGGAGCTTACGGCCCTGGGAGGAGGAAGGCCTGGATTCCTCCCCAGCATCCCCCATACCCGAATCCTCAAGGCTCACTTTCCTGGAAGATGGAGTGGTAACTGCTGGCCAGCTGTGGCATTTACCTGAGGGCTCCAGGACAGCCCCCTGCCTCTAGCTCCACGTCCGTCCCCAGAAACTCTGTTGCTGAGACATCTTCCTGGGGAACTGACTTCATCAACTATCCTCTTTGCCTGGAAACTCTTCCAAGACCCTGAAGCTGGCAGTCTCAGCCAGGGACTGTGCCAACCCCACCCCACCCTCTTGCATTTTGGCTCCCTAAATGTCCTGCATTAGCCGTTTTTGTTGTTGTTGTCTTTTGAGAGTAATATTTATTTTGTCCTAATTATAAATAACTCATAGGTTTTCTTTCCAATTTATTTAAACTAAAAAAAAAAAAAGTTTATGGGACTTCCCTGGCAGTCCATTGGTTAAGACTCTGCGCTTCCACTGCAGGGGCCGCAGGTTCGATCCCTGCTCGGGGAACTAGATGCCACATGCATGCCACAACTGAGTCCATATACTGCAGCTAAGAAGCCCGCATGCCACAACTAAAGATCTGAGGTGCTGCAACTAAAGATCCTGCATACCACACCTAAGACCTGGCGCAGCCAAAATAAATAAATAAATATTGAAAAAATATTACACTGTGTATATATATACACACCACATTTTCTTTATCCATTCAGCCATTGATGGGCACTTAGGCTGCTTCTATATCTTGGATATTGTAAATAATGCTGCAATGAACATGGGGATGCAGATATCTTTCTGAGTTAGTATTTTTGTTTTCTTTGATATATACCCAGAAGTAGAATTGCTGGATCATAGTTCTACTTTTAATTTTTTGAGGAATCTCCATATTGTTTTCCATAGTGGCTGCACCAATTTACATTCCCACCAGCAGTGCACAAGGGTTTCCTTTTCTCCACATCCTTGCCAATGCTTATGTCTTGTCTTTTTTTTTTTTTTTTGGTGCGGTACGCGGGCCTCTCACTGTTGTGGCCTCTCCCGTTGCGGAGCACAGGCTCCGGACGTGCAGGCTCAGCGGCCATGGCTCACGGGCCCAGCCGCTCCGCGGCATGTGGGATCTTCCCGGACCGGGTCACGAACCTGTGTCCCCTGCATCGGCAGGCAGACTCTCAACCACTGTACCACCAGGGAAGCCCATGTCTTGTCTTTTTGATGATAGCCATTCTAACAGGTGTGAGGTGATAGCTTATGGTGGTCTTGATTTGCGTTTTCCTGACGATTAGTGATGTTCTGCATCTTTTCATGTACCTGTTTGCCATCTGTACGTATGTCTTTGGAAGAATGTCTAGATCTTCTGCCCATTTTTCAATCCGATTATTTGTTTTTTTGCTAGTGAGTTATGAGTTCTTTATATTCAGTATATTTTAGATGTTATCCCCTTATCAAATATATGATTGGCAAATATTTCTTCCCACTCAGTAAGTGGCCTTTTCATTTTGTTTATGGTTTCCTTTGCTGTGCAGAAACTTTTTAGTTTGATGCTAGTCCCACTTGTTTATTTTTGCTTTTGCTTTTGGTGTGAGAAGCCTTTTTTTTTTTTTAATACAGAAAAACATAATCTTGGCAAGTTATGACCTCTTGGATCATTCAATCCAACATTCTCATTTCTCATATGAGAAAAACTGACAAACAGCAAGAAGGTGCCTGACATTACTCCCCTCTTTTCTTCCTCCCCCTCCTCCCTCCCTGCCTCCCATGTCTTTCCCTACCAACCAGGGAGCAGAGAGGGGCTTGTAGCAGGGAGGAGTCCCCCTCCCCACCCTCCTCAGCAAAACCTGCTAGGTCCCCTGGGCCACTCTCAAGTTTCCACCTCTTCCAGGAAGCCCTCTCAGAACTCCCCAGCCCCAGGTCAGAGGTTCAGCTGCTTAGTTGCCATGGGTCAGCTTTAGTCAGCAACCCCCGAGGTGGGGCCCAGGACAATCAGAGAACTTTCCTAAGCCACCCAGTTAGCAAGTGGCAGAGTAGAACTGGAATGGGAATCAGGCTATTCTAACTCCAGAGCCCACACTTTTCACCTCTGTCTTGCCTTCTAGACAAATGGGAGATATTGATCCCCCAACTAGACAGATGGGGAAACCAAGGCTCGGAGAGGGAACATATGTCCCTGGGGTTGTGGAGCTGGTAAGAACAGAGATCCAAGCTCTGGCCTATTTGCTTCTGAAGCTGGATCCCCTTCCAGCAGTCCAGACACCTTTTTCCTTTTCTCTGTTTTCTGGGCAAATCTGGAGGCAGGCGAGGAGGCCCCACCTCCTTATCCTGCCCCTGTTGGGCCAGCCTGCCCTCAGTGCCCACCTTGGTCTCCCGGGTCTGGGTTTCCAACGGAGAAAATGGGGGTGGAAGTGGCCCAGAGTGGCGCTCACAGGCCAGAAGGTTCCACGGTGGGCAGGTGTCTCCGCGCAGCCCTCCCGTCCCGGGTGAGGGGGACCTCGGCAGCTGACTCAAACCCCCGCTCACGGAACCTGGCCTGGCCTGTGTCCTCGGCACAGTCAGTGTTTGCTGAATCAAGGAAGCGTGTCAGCAGCAGCCTTGGATGCCAAAGGCAAGTGTCCGGCTCAGCTGGCCAGGGCTGTTGTCTTCGTCCCTCCTACCCTCTGGACTTTGCTCCCGGAAACACTGTGGGTCTCAGTCACGCTCGGGATACACCCCTAGGTGCCTCCCCCATCTGTGGGCAGGGGTGGGGGAGGGGGGGCCCGCAGGACCCAGTTTTTGGAGACCCCGTGTCCCCTCCCAGATGCTCCCTCTCAGGCTGGGCCCAGTTGGAGAAGAGGTTAGCGGCGGGTGGGTGTGGCTGTCTGGGCTCTTCGTTCCCGAGTGGCCAGTTCACGCCCCTCCTGAGCTAGGAGCTGGGTTCCAGAGGCCTAGCTCAAGGAGCCCACTATTCAGCTGGGCTCACTGACTCACCCTCCACTGTGCCCTGGTGTGTAGAACAGGGTGAACACAGCAGGCTTGAGGCTGCTGTTTGTAGAAAGACCTGCTTGCGAGGTTGAGCCTTGGTTGGCATCGAGGAACTTGGGTTTCAGGAAGGTTCCCACCATCCCCAGAAATGATAAGAGGCCTAAACTGTACAGACAGTGTGGCTTCTGCCGAACACCTGCTTGTCTCCTGGGAGCCTGGGATGTTGGTACGTGCTGTGCAGTGGGTGCCTTGGTGACCAGCCTCCCATGAAAACCCTGGAGCTTAAGGCTCAGGCCCACTTCCCTGGTAAACACTTCATAACCTCTTGCTGGAGGAAATAGTGCGTCCTGTGCGACCCCACTGGGAGGAGACCCTTAGCATCTTGCCCCTGGTTTCCTCTGGACCTTACCCACACTTCTTTTCCCTGGGCTGAGTTTGCTCCTTTTGCTGTAATACAACTTAGCCGTGAGTATGACTATGTGCTGGGTCCTGTGATCCTTCCTCATACATCATCAGACTTGGGGGTGGTATTGGGAACCCCTGACACAGTGGTGGCAGCCGTGGGATTCTCCTGACAGACCCTCGACTCACTGAAAGATGGCAGAAATACTGTTTTGGGAAAGGAAGGTTGGATTTGCAAGGGATGTCCTTCCTAAGATGTGAATGTGAGTTTCCTAGCTGTGTAATACTGTCTCTCTTCTTCCTCATGACCATGACCAAGGTGGCCTTGGCCCTGAGCTCCTTTCTGAAGACCTTGCTGAGCACTCAGTACCTGCCTTCGGGTGGCCTGCGTGGCCTCCCGGGATGGTTGACCAGCCTTTGATGCCTGGGTGGCTGTGGAGTTGCCGGCAGTGTGAGATAGCAGCTTAACTACAGCCGAACCTGTTGTGAGGTAAAAATTACCTCTGGGGTTTGACGGCAACAGATGGAGCCCCAAAAGAGCTGACTAGCTGCATCCCCGTGGTTTCTCCAGGCTGCACAGACCAAAACGAGGGGGAAATGCCCAGTGTGGGTGTTGCCTTTGGTTTTTTGTTCTCTCCTCTAGACAGGAGGAAGAACAGCCCAAACGTTCCCAAAGGTGAGCTTTAGGTGGCCCCCCAGATGTTGAAAGTTTGCATTAGTTTTTCCTCTAAGGGGGAAGAAAAAAGTTAAATCTGTTCCCAGAGCTGGAGAAAAGCTTTAGTTAAACCAGAGGGGAAAAAAGGGCAGGGGGGGATGCTCTAGCTGCTGCTGCCACAGCCTCGCCCACCCGACCCCCTGCCCCCCTCCCGCCCCTGCCGTGAATGTTGAATTTATTGCTAGGGGTTTAAATAGATTTGCAATGAAAATAAAGGGGGAGGAATTTTTTTTTAATGGCTTTGTGTTTTATAGCTATTACATATGTATGTACGATTAAAGCAGATATAAAATGTTACATGATTATAATTTCGTAAGTATGAGAAGGATCATCATTAGGGAGAGCTGCAAGAAAAAAAAAAAGCATCACTGGGACAAAACTTTCTTGCATTTTGCCACATGGGCAGCTTGGAATTTGAGTTCTTTGAGTATCGGAAACAGAACAATTATTACTATGATTTTTGCCTATTGGATCCTTCTGAGAATAAAAAGGAGACAGTGAAAAAGAGAGCCAATCTCTAAATGGAGATACACTTTTGAGGTTTGGAAACAGTCTTTAGTTGCTAATGAGCTCCTGTGAAATCACATCTGACTTTAGAGACAGTTTGCCATGACTTGCATATTCTTGAGGGACTCAGCTTGTGTTCTAAGGCCAACATGACAAAAAGGGCATGGGAGGGCCTCGGTTGTCTCCTGAACTTGGGACACAGCTCTCTGGTTTTGCTGCAGCAGAAGAGAGGCTGCTGTTCCCCCCGACCCCAGCTTTATTGAGGAGTAATTGACAAACTACTGAGAAGAGAAGCTCATCAGGTTTAAACTCCACAATGTGGCTTATGCAGATCATCTGCTTGCCTCTGGGAGTCCGGAGTTTTGGTACATTGTACCAGGCAGAGGCTTCGCAGGATTTCCAAAGATGTCCATAGCAAAAAAAAAACAAAAAAAAAGGCATAAGATCTCACGCTATAGCTACTACCCACGTGAATCCCCACCCTCATTTATAAGCCTGTTCATTTGTCTTGGTTCATCTGCCATCATCGAAAATACTGTAAACAACTTAAATGTCCATCAACAGGGGGTTGGTTAAATACGAGGAAACATTAAGTAACTATAAAACGAATGAAGAAACTTTCTATCTAGTGGTGGGGAAATACCTTCAAGATACATTGTTAAGTTAAAAAAAAAAGGCACAGAACAGTGCCTTTTATAACTTTTTATAACTTACCATTTGTAGAAAAAAAACACTGTTTATGGATCTTTTAAAATTTTGTTCTTTCAGTTTATTTGAATTTTCCACAGTGTAAAACATGTCATTGATTGTCAGCCACTGAATGGAATTTATTTATTTTTAAGTTTTATAACTTTAAGTATTTGTTGATTTTAAGTGTAGTTGGAGTATAGTTGATTTACAACGTTGTGTTAGTTTCAGGTGTACAGCAAAGTGAATCAGTCCCAAATGGAATTTAAATAAAGAGAACCAGTTCAGCCTTGCCCTTTGGAATCCTCTTCTTTTGGGAGCACCCCAGGCTGTAGTTTATTTCCTTCTCTTCATGTCTAATTTCCCTTCTGGTTCGGCAGCACAAAATATTTGCATGATTTACATGATTTCAGAAGTTTTAAAATGGCTTCTTGAGGGTCATAGTTATTGAAGTGTAATTTATATAGAGTGAAATTCGCCCTTTTCAGCGTACAGTTCTATGAGTTTTGAAAACATATAGTCACGTGACTGTCAACCACTATCAAGATATAAAACAATTCCATTACCCAGAAACATACCCACTCCCCCATTCACCGCTGTGTACCTTTATAGTCAATCCCTCCCCACCCCATTCCCTGATAACCATTGATCTACTTTCTGTCTACATAATTTTGCCTTTTCCAGCATGTCGTATAAATGAGTCAGACAGCAAGCAGCTTTGTGAGCCTGGCTTCTTTAACTCAACATCATGCATTTGAGGGTCCTCCATGTTGGTGCCTCTATGTGGACTGTATTTCTTTTCATTTTTGAGAAGAGTTTCGTAGCATTGGTCTACAGAGTTTGTTAACACTTCTTATTAACTCTTTAAAATCAGCTGACTGACAAATTGAACAAGACTTAAGTCTTGGTTACAAGACAATATAAAAGTAGGGACTGGGCTTCACTGGTGGTTGAGAATCTGCCTCAATGCAGGGGACACGGGTTCGAGCCCTGGTCCGGGAAGATCCCACAGGCCGAGGAGCAACTAAGCCCGTGTGCCACAAATACAGAGCCTGCACTCTAGAGCCCACGAGCCACAACTACTGAAGCCCGCACGCCTAGAGCCCGTGCTCCGCAACAAGAGAAGCCACCGCAATGAGAATCCTGTGCACTGCAGTGAAGAGTAGCCCCTGCTGGCCGAAACTAGAGAAAAGCCCGCGCACAGCAACGAAAGACCCAACGCAGCCAATTTAAATTTATTTAAATAAATTTTAATAAATTTATTTTTAAAAAAACTTGCAACTTAAAAAAAAGTAGGGGCTTAGAGACACTTTCCTTCATCTTACAAAGAGAAGAGTTTATGCTATGCTCTCTAAACATGTTACCTCAAACAGAAGTTTCAGAATTTTATTTATTTATTTATTTATTGGCTGCACCACGAGGCATGCGAGATCTTAGTTCCCTGACCAGGGATCGAACCTGTGACCCCTGCAGTGGAAGCGTGGAGCCTTAACCACTGGACCGCCAGGAAAGTCCCTAGAATTTTATTTAAAGCAATAAAAGCAATTGAAACCCAACTAAACTAAGTTGTATGGAAGCAGGGAGTGGAAAGGCGCAAAGTTGGTGTGAAAAAGTCCTTTTTCTTAAAAAAAAAATGTCTTTGTCCTTCATAATAAGCTGTCAGTGAGTAGGTAAGTCCAGAAAACAAAACAAGAAACTCCCAAATGAGTATGGCCTCTAAGAAGAGGAGGGAGGTGTGTGGGAGCAGGGAAGGAGGTCATTTCTATTTCTTAAAGTCCTTTTATTTTCATTTTAAAAAATTTATTTATTTAGGCTGCGTCCAGTCTTAGTTTCGGCATGCAGGATCTTCACTGCAGCATGCGGGATCTTTAGTTGTGGCATGTGGGATCTAGTTCCCCAACCAGGGATCGAACCCGGGCCCCCTGCATTGGGAGTGCGGAGTCTCACCCACTGGACCGCCAGGGAACTCCCTTAAAGCCCTTTTAGAGGACAGTGACCACAAGGGTCACAATGAGGGTTTCTGGGGTGCTGGGAATATTGATTACAAAGTGTGTTCACTTTGTGAACATTCATTGAGATGTGTGTGCCTAAGATTTGTGTACTTTCAGGATGGATATTATCTTTCAATAAAGAAAACAATTTATTGTGGTGCAATACACATAATGTAAAATTTACTATCAATGACACTTAGTATATTCACAATGTTCTGCAAGCATCAATACTACCTACTTCCAGAACATTCTCCGTATCCCCAAAAAGAAATCCTATACCCCTTAGCTGTCACTCTCCAGTTTCCCTGCCCTCTAACCCTAGAAGACCACTAATCAGCTTTCCGTCTGTATGAATTTGTCTATTCTGAACATTTTATATAAATGGACTCATGCAATATGTGGTCCTATGTGACTGGCTTCTTTCACTCAGCACAATATTTTCAAAGTGCATCCATGTTGTAGCCTGTGCCAGTTCTTCATTTCTTTTTATGGTTGACTATTCCATCATATGCATATACCACATTTTTGTTTATCCATATTCATCAATTGGTGAGTTGATTTTTGGCTGTCATGAATAATGCTGCTAGGACTGTTAGCATACGAGTTTTTGTGTGGACATACGTTCTCATTTCTCTTGTGGATATACCTAGGAGTGGAATTGTTGGGTCATAGAGTAAGTCTGTGTTGAACATTTTGAGGAGCTGCCAGATTGTTTTCTACAGCGGCTGCACCACTTTACATTCCCACCAGCAATGCATGAGAGTTCCAATTTCCCCACATCCTCTGCTAACAGTTGTTGTCATCTACCTTTTTTATTCTAGCTGTTGCATCTCTTATTGAAGTGGTTTCCCCCACCCCTTACCCCCGACACTGCACGTCTTGTGAGATCTTAGTTCCCCGAGCAGGGATCAAATCCATGCCCCCTGCAGTGGAAGCGCGGAGTCCTAACCACTGGACCGCCAGGGATGTCCCCTCATTGTGGTTTTGATTTGCATTTACCTAATGGCTAACGATGTTGATTATTATGTGCTTATTTTTAATTTGCATACCTACTTTGGAGGAATATGTGCTCATATCCTTTGCCTACATTTTAATTGTATTATTTGTCTTTTTACTACTGAGTTGTAATGGTTCCTTATGTATTCCCTTTTCAGGAATCAAGTCCCTTGTCAAATACATGATTTGCAAATATTTTTTCCCATTCTGTGGGTTGTCTTTTCACTTTCTTGCTGGAATCATGGGCAGCACAAAATTTTTTAATTTTGGTGAAGTCTGACTTATCTATTTTTTCTTTTGGTGTTGTATCTAAGGAGGGGGGCTGATTTTTTAACTTAAAAGATCTTCAGCTGAAGGAGTGTGATCTGTCTCAAATTGTCACCTCTGGAAGCAGAGCACTTTAAAAAAAGATAATAATAAGAACAACAAAAACTCAGATTTTCTGGTTGCTTTGTTTTATGTGCCAGGCACTAGACTAAGCATGCTAAGTGCTGTGTCCTTTATTTTTATTTTATTTATTTATTTTTTATAAATAAATTTATTTATTTTTGGCTGCGTTGGGTCTTCGTTGCTGAGCGTGGGCTTTCTTTAGTTGTGGCGAGCGGGGGCTACTCTTTGTTGTGGTGCATTGGCTCAGTAGTTGTGGTGCACGGGCTTAGTTGCTCCACAGCATGTGGGATCTTCCTGGATCAGGGCTCAAACCTGTGTCCCCTGCATTGGCAGGCAGATTCTTCTTTTTTTTATTTTAAAATGAATTTATTTATTTATATTTGGCTGCGTTGGGTCTTCGTTGCTGTGCGTGAGCTTTTTCTAGTTGTGGCGAGCAGGGGCTACTCTTCGTCGCGGTGTGTGGGCTTCTCATTGCGGTGGCTCCTCTAGTTGTGGAGCACGGGCTCTAGGTGCGCAGGCTTCAGAGTTGTGGCACACGGGCTCAGTAGTTGTGGCTCGCGGGCTCTAGAGCTCAGGCTCAGTAGTTGTGGCACACGGGCTTAGTTGCTCCGTGGCACGTGGGATCTTCCCGGACCAGGGCTCGAACCCGTGTCTCCTGCATTGGCAGGCAGATTCTTAACCACTGTGCCACCAGGGAAGTCCCTATGCCCTTTAATTATTAAATCCTCTAACAACCCTGTGAGATAGGGGCTATCATCCCCATTTTACAGATTGGAAAATGGAGGTTTACAGGCGTGTCCTTTAGACCACAACTAAAAAGTGACAGAACTGAGAATTGAACCCAAGCCTGACTCTCTCCAAAGTCTATATGCTAGCCACTTCCCACCATACTGTCGTCGTTTTTGGAAAATGCTTTGGGAATGACCCCTAATCCCATTTTCAAGCAGCAGGAGCAAACCAGCCTCCTGGACCCTGGAGAAACTTCCTCTTCCTTTGGCGTGTGGCTGACTGGGAAGGGTTGGCTTGGCGGGGGTGCAGGGAGGGGATATGAGGGAGGTAGGAGCACTGCAGGCCTGCAGGGGGGCTCTGTGGACAGGCTAGCGGGGAGCAAAGCCCTGGTGTAGGCAGAGGTGGGGACTCCTGCTGAGCAATCTTGGGCAAGTCACTTCACCTCTCTGAGCCTCAGTTTCCTCATCTGTAAAATGGGAATTATAGTAGTACCTCCCTCATAGGGTTGTTACGAGGATCATCTGAGCTAGTGTACGTAAAGTGCTTTGCTTGATGCCTGGCACACGATAGACTCCATTAACAGTTACCGATTATGCTTATTATTATAAGGAATGTGGGAGGGTCTCAAATATCAGGTTGGGGGCTTGGGCTTTATCTTTGAGAGAATGAAGAGCTTTTGAAGATTTTATAGCAGAGTTGCAACATCATCAGGACTTTAAAGGCTTCTGCTCAAGGTCAGCACAGGGAAAAGCTGTGGATAGCTGCTGTGCTTGGACTGGAGTGGCCCAGTGGCCTATTTGTGATTCTTTATTATATTTGAGGAACATAAATAAACCAAAAGGCTTTTTTTACATTTGAAAATTGGACCCCCAAACAGTTAAACAGCCCTGTGCCCTGTTTCCTAGAATCTACAACTCCAGACTCCCAAACAGACAGAACTAATGAGGATTCAGAGGCACAAGCCCGTGGATAGAACCTCCCCATCCTCTGTCAGGCTCCACAGACTCCCCAACAGGGCTGAAATAACAGTTGGGGAACAGAGGGTGTGAGGGCTGGCCAGGGTCCCCAGCTGTTATCAGGGCTAGTGCAGTGGGGCAGGGCCAGCTGGGTGGGTCTGGTTCTTATCTCTTGGGGCACAGAGCCCACGTGCCTGAGCTTTGGGGTGACAGGCAGCTTTATCACCAGGCATCAGTGGTGGCCTGGAGGGTCCAGAGAGTTGATGGCATGGGATACGGGATCCCTGGGCTCTGGAGACAATGTGATCTTGGGCCACTTCCAGCTCCTCTCTGAGTCTCAGTGTCCCAAACTGTGTAAGCAATGGGTGCCCAGCGTCTGATGTGCCCAGGACAGAAGGCTGTCTTCTGTGCTTGGCTTTGGGGCGTTGAGCAGTGTCCTGGATTTTGTTGGTTTTGCCTCTCCAGCATCCATTCCTCCTTTAACTACAGCATCTCACTTTTCCTTTGAGGAACCATCCCTTTCCCTTCTCTGTCCATGTGGTTTGGGGGCATGTGAGCCAAGACTGGCCAATGAGAATCTCTGTGATTGGTTCAGGTTTGGGTGCCTGACCACAGCCAGCCAATGTGGGTTTGCCCTGGGACTTTTGCTTGAGAAAGAGCCTCTCTCTGAGCTCTGGGTTTTCTGAGCTAATTGAATGGTGCTGTGGTGCCCATGTCTGACTCCATGGAGGGCAAATGTGCCTGTGTATAGAGCCAGCACAGCAAAAGCAAGGATGAGAGAAGGAGACAGATTCCTGATATCTGAGTGACCTGTTTCAGGCATGCTTCTGGGTGAGCCAAAATTTCCCCTTCTTGGGACTTCCCTGATGCTCCAGTGGTTAAGACTCCGTGCTTTCACTGCAGGGGGGCATGGGTTCAATCCCTGGTTGGGGAGCTAAGGTCCCCCATGTTGCGCGGCATGGCCAAAAAAAAAAAAAATTCCCTTCCTTTGTTTAAGCTACTTTGAGTTGGATTTCTGGTATTTACAACCACTAATCCTGACTAACACAAAGAGACTAAGACTAAGAATAATAGTAACAACAACAACACTGTCTATGAGCACTTATTCAATATCAGGAAGCAAGGTGGGGGGCAGTGGCAGTTGTCTGTTCAGCCACTGGCATTGATATTGTTGAGATTTGCTGGCACAAAATGATAAAGTCAACAGACTTCTAGCAGTTTTTATTATTATTTTAAAATTCTCTATGGACAGTGCAGCCCTGGGGTAGGCATGGAGATAGATATTCTGTTCCACCTCCCTTCAAGGAAGGACTTGCTGCCCAAGTGCGGGGATGGGCATGGGGGGATGGCTGGCTATCAGCTCCTATGGGATCTCCCGCAGCTGCACGGACTTTGCCCGAGGTCGCCTCTTCCCAGGGCAGCCCACACCTGGTGGCTGAACAAGGCAGGGGTGGAAAGGTGGCCCTTTCAGCCCAGTGGGGGACAACTCAGACCCACAAGTCTGTTTCCAGAGCCCCTGGTTGGGGTTGGCCAAGGCCTGTTGGGCCTCCACCACTGACTACTCCTTCTCCCCAGTCTGGCTTCCCCCCTTCATTTCACTGGTGTTGACACCTAAAAACATCTTGTACCCCAAACTCTGTCTCAGCCTCTGCTTCTGGAGAACCCATTCCATGACCAGCCTTGCTACCTGCACCTGGGGTGGGCAGCACCCCCTGCCTCTCCCCACTGGGTGTGCCACTCCCAAGCACTGTGCCTATTTTATCTTCTCAACTCACTATTATTTCTCCCATTTTACAGGTGAGGAAACTGAGACTCAATAAGATGAAGACTTGCCCAAATAATAAATTGTCGGGACTTGCCTGCTAGCTCAGTGGTTAAGAATCTGCCTCCCAATGCAGGGGACATGGGTTCGAGCCCTGGTCCGGGAACGTCCCACATGCCGCAGAGCAACTAAGCCTGTGCACCACAGTTACTGAGCCTGCGCTCTAGAGCCCTCGAGCCACAACTACTGAGCCCGCGTGCTGCAACTACTGAAGTCCACACGCCTAGAACCCGTGCTCCGCAACAAGAGAAGCCACCACAGTGAAAAGCCTGCGCACCGCAATGAAGAGTAGCCCCCGCTCGCCACAACCAGAGAAAGCCCACGGGCAGCAGTGAAGACCCAACACAGCCAAAAAAAAAAAAAAAAGCCCGTGCACTGCAACGAAGACTCGCCCCTGCTTGCTGCAACTAGAGAAAGCCTGCACGCACCCAATGCAGCCAAAAATAAATGAAAAATTAATTAATTAAACAAAAACCAGGCTGTGAGCAAAAAACCAAAATAACAGACAAGCATCCGTATTTGGACAGAGAGCCAATAGTTTGCTCACCCCTGCCCTAGACAGTCAATACAACAATTAAGCATTAGTTTGTAGCAGTTGCTGAATTCTGTGGTATAAGTACCCCTATGGCCAGTTTCAAACTACCAACGTAAGGCAGTTTGAACTTGGAGTTGAGAACAGTATAAGTAGTAACATATCACACAGAAAAATAGGCAAAAGCCTAGGTAGTACTAAAATGTAGTGAAATAATTAGGAAATGATGAGATTTGAGCATTTATTACCTTTGTTTTCATGATAGTTTATTTAGATGTAAGTTTATATTAATTTTTTTCTGCTTTTTAATGTAATTTTTAATATACGTAATTTAATTTTAAGTAATCTGGTATTTAAAAAAATTTTTTTACAAACTTCCTGAAGAATTCACAGTGGGCTCTCCTGAGCCTGTAGGAACTGCTCTGCTCTGCTTGCCTGAGGTTTAGGGGGCGGGAGGCCCCCATGACTGGGGAAAGGGCAGAGGACATCAGTGGCCCTGGAGGAGGAGCAACTGCTATGACATCAGGGCCCAGGGCACATCAAAGGGTTTTCTCTTTCCTCTCTGGCCAAACAACTATCTCGTCAGTTGCTCCATTATTTGCATAAGCCCAGGGTGCAGTTACTCAAGATCAGCCATTGATCCCTTTCGAACTGAACCTGTGTCCCTACCATCCAAAGTCCCTAAACTTTTGAACATCTGACACCCTTCAGTTCAGAACACTGACTTTCATTCTTCACAAGGGCAATAGGGGAGTTAGCTTTGGCCTCCGATTTGCTGTGTTGCCTTCAACATATTGCTTAACCTCTCTGAACTCCCTTTTTCCATTTCTGAATATTAGGGAGCGCTCTTATGAGTCTTTGGTACCTACAGGAATAGAAGTGACCATGTGTCCAATGCTTTGCATTTAATATAACAGCCCTATGAAGTAGGTGTTATTATTATACCCATTTTACAGTTAAGGAAACTGAGGCTTGGAGAAGCTAAGTGGCTCATACTATAAGTGGTAGAGTTGGGATTCATTCCCTCTACTCCCAGTCCAAGTTTCTCATTTTTTTCTGGTGTGTCTCCCTGCATCTGGAGATCTTCAAGATTTTTACAGATGAAAGGGGTCTGAGGGCTTCCGTGGTGGCACGGTGGTTAAGAATCTGCCCCCCAATGCAGGTGACACGGGTTTAAGCCCTGGTCCGGGAAGATCCCACATGCCACGGAGCAACTAAGCCCGTGCGCCACAACTACTGAGCCTGCGCTCTAGAGCCTGCCTGCCACAACTACTGAAGCCCCCATGCTCCGGAACAAGAGAAGCCACTGCAATGAGAAGCCCACGCACTGCAACAAAGAGTAGACCCTGCTCACGACAACTAAAGAAAGCCCGCAAACAACCTAAATGCCCATCAACAGACAAATGGGTAAAGAAGATATGGTACATATATACAATGGAATATTACTCAGCCATAAAAAGGAATGAAATTGGGTCATTTGTAGAAACATGGATGGATCTAGAGACTCATACAGAGTGAAGTAAGTCAGAAAGAGAAAAACAAATATCGTATATTAATGCATATATGTGGAACCTAGGAAAATGGTACAGGTGAACCGGTTTGCAGGGCAGAAATGGAGACACAGATGTAGAGAACAAACGTATGGACACCAAGGGGGGAAAGCAGCGGTGGTGGTGGTGGTGGTGGTGGGATGAATTGGGAGATTGGCATTGACATATGTACATGAATATGTATAAAATAGATAACTGATAAGAACCTGCTGTATAAAAAATAAAATAAAATTAAAAGCCCACGCACAGCAACGAAGAACCAATGCAGCCAAAAATAAATAAATATATATTTTTAAAAAAGGCGGGGGGGTTCTGAGTAGTCATTAGTCCTGGGTCTTGAAACTCAAATGCCCCAGAAGCCAGGAGAGTGACGTAGAAGAGAGAAGAGCTGGGTGGAACTGTGGAGTCGTAGGCTCACGCCTTGTCGACAAGAGTGATGATTACTCAGCTACAACCAGTTATCCCCTGTGGGGATGTGGGCTAGTTTGGCCAGATTTTGTTCAAGAGAAGCTGGAAATTTGAATTTTTATGTGAAATCCATTGATTTAAAAATTGTTCTGTTTTGGGGAATTCCCTGGCTGTCCAGTGGTTAGGACACCGCACTCTCACTACCAAGGGCCTGGGTTCAGTCCTTGGTTGGGGAACTAAGATCCCACAAGCCTCGCGGTGTGCCCCCCCCCGAAAAATTGTTTTAATTCCATTAATAGGAAATACCCAGAATAGGGAAATCCATAGAGACAGAATGCAGATTGGTGGGTGCCAGGGGCTGGGGGGAGGGAGGACTGGGGAGTCACTTTTAATGGGTATGGGGTTTTCCTTTTGGGGTGATGAGAATGTCTTGGAACTAGATAGAGGTGGTGGTTACACGACGTTGTGAATGTACGAAATGAATTGTTCACTTAAAATGGTTAATTTTATGTCATGTGGCTTTCATCTCAATAAAAAAAATTGTATTCTAACATTTTTCTTTCTTTTCTTTTTTCTTTTTTTTTTTTTTGCGGTACGCGGGCCTCTCACTGCTGTGGCCTCTCCCGTTGCGGAGCACAGGCTCCAGACGCGCAGGCTCGGCGGCCATGGCTCACAGGCCCAGCCGCTCCGCGGCATGTGGGATCTTCCCGGACCGGGGCACGAACCCGTGTCCCCTGCATCGGCAGGCGGACTCTCAACCACTGCGCCACCAGGGAAGCCCCTAACATTTTTTATGAGTGTGTTTTTTGATATTGATAGAAAGTATTTTTATCAAAGATTAATAATACACAGAAAAATGCAAAAAGTATATGGCTTTCTGAATTTTCACAAACTGACCACACCTATTTAACCAGCTCAGATATATATTTTATTTTGTTTTTTGTAACAGAATTAATGCAAGTTGATATAGAAAAACATACACATAATTAAAAGTGAAAAAAAAGAGAAAAAAGGAAAAAGAAAGTACAGAAAACTAACCCATTCATAATCCTTCAACCACAGAAAACCACCATGGACAATTCGGGCATATCCACCCAGACCACTTTCTAAAAATGTATAAACATATGATACTTTTCTGTGACATTTTGTGTATATTTTGTAAACACTGTTCATGGTAATAAATACCTGTGTTGATCATAAGTGTGGGTGTGTTTCTTTGAAAGGCTGTGTCGTGATTATTTTAACCAACTCTAGAACCAAATGTTTAGGTTGTTGCCAAAATCTTGCCATTAGAAACAGCATCTACAATGATCTATCTCACTTGAAGTTACAGTTCTGTGCTCTTAAACAATTATTCCTGTGTTAAATTACTCTGAATTCATATTAGCAAATATCCTATTTTCTAAATTGCTTTCTCTCCTGCCCTTTCTACTCTGCCCAGCTACTAAATATTAACGATCTCACATGTATAATCCCCTACCTTGCTTCATGCTTAGGCAATCATATACAAGCATATTACGGGCACATATAAGGGGGAAATGACTTTGTTGTATGAAAACAGTATCATGCACTATGTGGCTCTCTGCACCTTACTTTCCCCAATGTTTAAGTATTGGCATTTGTGCTGGATATTCTGTGTGCCCCTCCAAGGCTCTTCGCTCTCTGTCTTACTCTACGCCCTAAGCCCCTTTGCTCTCCGGCAATCAGAGGCTCCAGCAGATGAGAGGAGACGGGAGGAGACTGGCAGTGGGGAGATGGGGGGTGGGGGAGCCCCCTCTGCCAGAGGTTATTTTTTAAATATTTATTTGGCTGCTCTGGGTCTTAGATGCAGCCTGTGGGATCTTTAGTCGCGGCATTTGGAATATAGTTCCCTGACCAGGGATTGAACCCGGACCCCCTGTATTGGGAGCATGGAGTCTTAGCCACTGGACCACCAGGGAAGTCCTCAGATTTTTTTTAACGTTAGCTGTGTTCCTCTACTGAAGACCACACTCCTATGGGTGGCTACGACTCTCTCTGGGATCCCAAACTGCTCCCTCCCCTTGCCCCTTCAGATCTGAGGGTGATAGCCCACTCCATTGTTGCCAGTCCTAGCTGGTTTCATTATCCCTTATTTGCTCCCTTAAACTTGCCGGTGACTCTGTAAATAACCTTTTCATTAAACATACCTTAAATACCCTTCTGAGTATGCCCGCTGTTTCATGATGGGGCCCTGAACTGACTCGGCAACTAAAATTCTTAAAACTCTCAGTGAGCCAACTCACACAAACCTGCCACCAGTTAAGACCTTGGAGGGAATTCCCTGGTGGCCCACTGGTTAGGACTCCATGCTTTCACTGCCTTGGGCCCGGGTTTGATCCTTGGTCGGGGAACTAAGATCAAGCTTCGGGGTGTGGCCCGCCCCCCCCAAAAAAAGAACTTGGAGTCCAGCCTCTTGATTTATAGATGCAGGTACTGAGGGTTATTGACTTCCCAGTTTGCCTGGCTCCCAGTAGGCCAGGGCAGAGGGAAAATATGGAAGATCTGCAGGGTGCTGGAGGCGGGGAATATGATTGTGACTGCCCAGGTCTTGTGGGTAGCTCTCGGGTCTACTTCCCAATTCCCTTTCTCCTGGCCTCCTTCTTGTTCTGAAATGAAAATGAGGAAGGTATGGATGTTTGGAAGAGGCAAACAATTTAAGTTCTCCTACATCTTGGTAGCTTTGTAAAACAAAGGCTATGTTGCCTGCCTGTGGCCACTGCAGGTAAGACGAACCAGAACATATGCACCGCAATGTTCATTGCAGCAATCTTTACAATAGCCAGGACATGGAAGCCACCTAAATGTCCATCGACAGAGGAATGGATAAAGAAGATGTGGCACATATATACAATGGAATACTACTCAGCCATAAAAAAGAACAAAAGATTACCATTTGCAGCAACATGGATGGACCTAGAGATTGCCATACTGAGTGAAGTACGCTGAAGACACAGAAAGACAAATATCATATGATATGGCTTACATGTGGAATCTTAAAAAAAAGGGTACAAATGAACTTATTTATAAAACAGAAGTAGAGTCACAGGTGTAGAAAACAAATTTATGGTTACCAGGGGATAAGGTGGGGAGGGATAAATTGGGAGATTGGGATTGACATATACACACTACTATACATAAAATAGATAACTAATAAGGACCTACTGTATAGCACAGGGAACTGTACCCAATACTCTGTAATGGCCTATATGGGAAAAGAATCTAAAAAAAAAAAAGGAGTGGATATATGTATATGCATAACTGATTCACTTTGCTGTACACCTGAAACTAACACAACATTGTAAATCATCTATACTCCAATAAAAATTAAAAAAAAAAGATGAACCAGAACAATCGGAATAGGGAAGGAGCAGATTATTCTCTCCGTGTGTTCCCTTAGAATCCTTGATTAAACACTCAGCCAGATATCTGAAGCTAAGCCTCAGTTCACAGCCTCTGAGTCCTCAGTGCGTGGGACACACAGGTAAACATGCATTTATGATACCAGATGGAAAGTGCAGTAAACAGTCCAGGTTTGGAGCAGGTTAGAGGATGATTCCCAGGAGAGGTGATGTTTGAGCTGGATGGATCCTATTATTTTATTTTTATTTATTTATTTATGGCTGTGTTGGGTCTTCGTTGCTGTGCGCAGGCTTTCTCTAGTTGCGGCGAGCAGGGGCTACTCTTCGTTGCGGTGTGCAGGCTTCTCATTGCGGTGGCTTCTCTTGTTGTGGAGCACGGGCTCTAGGTGCTCGGGCTTCAGTAGTTGTAGCACGCGGGCTTCCGTAGTTGTGATGCGCAGGCTCTAGAGCGCAGGCTTAATAGTTGTGACTCGCTGGCTTAGTTGCTCCGCGGCATGTGGGATCTTCCTGGACCAGGGCTAGAACCTGTGTCCCCTGCATTGTCAGGCAGATTCTTAACCACTGCGCCACCAGGGAAGTCCAGAGCTGGATGGATCTTAAAGGAGGACCTGAAACCAGCCTGACCTGAGATGATGTCCTAGAGAAGGGATGAGCAGGTGCTAAGACCCAGTGCTGAGAGAGACTGAGCAATAAATGTGCCAGAAACTGCTGGCAATTTAGTGTGGCTGGATGTGTGTGTGTGTGTGTGTGTGTGTGTGTGTGTGTGTGTGTGTGTGTGTTGGGGGCGGGCGTAGGGGGTCAAAAGTCAAGCAGGGATCAGAAAGGTCTTGAGGGATAAGAAAAGGTGCTGGAAAGCCATTGAAAGCTTTTAAGCAGCGGAGTGACCATGTTATTCCTTGGGTAGGTTATTCTGGCTGCTGTGTGGAGAACGGATGGAAGCGGCAGCTGGCAGCTGAGACAAGTTGAGGGGCCTCGGAAATCTGGGGTGGTGAGATGAGAGCAGAGGTGGAGGTGATGGAAAGGCTTTGAGAGCTATGAAAGCATATGAAGGGACAGGATCTAGGTCCATTATAATAATAACAACTTAATATAGTGACTTAAACAATAGCTCTGGTTTCCGACTGTATAGGAAAACAATTTTTTTTTGGAAAAATAAATTTCAAATTTTACTTTGCCTCTTTTTCTCGCTCTCTCATTTTATACATACATACATACATATGTGTGTATAGCTTTTTTTCCTGAGCAACTTGCAAATTTGTTTCAGAAATCATGACACTGAACCTCTAAACACTTCAGCATTCATTTCCTTTGAATAAGATTTTCTAATATAATCACAATACCATTATCTTACTAAGGAAATTTAATAAGCATACACTATAATATGAAGTCCATATTCAAATTTCACCAATTGTCTTTTTTTTTTTTAATTTATTTGGCTGCACCAGGTCTTAGTTACGGCATGCCGGATTTCTTAGTTGTGGCATGCATGTGGGATCTAGTTCCCCAACCACGGATGGAACCTGGGCCCCCTGAACTGGGAGCGTGGAGTCTTAGCCACTGGACCACCAGGGAAGTCCCCTAATAATGTCTTTTAAAGCTGTTGTTTTTTTGTTTTTGTTTTTTGCGGTACGCGGGCCTCTCGCTGTTGTGGCCTCTCCCGTTGCGGAGCACAGGCTCCAGACGCGCAGGCTCAGCGGCCATGGCTCACGGGCCCAGCCGCTCCGTGGCATGTGGGATCCTCCCGGACCGGGGCACGAACCTGCGTCCCCTGAATCGGCAGGCGGACTCCCAACCACTGCGCCACCAGGGAAGCCCAGTTTTTTATTTTTAAAATTCAAAGATTGTGTGTTGCAGCTAGTTACTGTGTCTCTCTCTTTTTTCTTTTCTTGCATCAGTGTTAGAAATGTTTACTTAAGAGATAATTGAGGCAGGAGTTCCCTGGTGTTCTGGCGGTCCAGTGGTTAGGACTTGGCGCTTTCACTGCAGTGGCTGGGGTTCAGTCCCTGGCTGGGGAACTCAGATCCCGCAAGCCATGGTGCGGCTGAAAAAAAAAAAAAAAAAGAGATAATTGAACAAAATGTAGGAGGCCTAATGTAATCAGTTCTACTTTTTTCTGTGTAAAGGTTATTTTAGCAACTTTTTATTTTGAAATAATTTCAAAGTTACATAAAAGTTGCAGTGATAGTACAAAGAATGTTCCTATATGTTTCACCCGGAGTCACCAATGATTTACACTTTGTCACATTTACCTTTTCATTCTCTTGTCTACAAATCTATCTACATATGTAGAGAGATTTTTTTGTGGACCATTTGAAAGTAAGTTGCTTCTCTTGCCTCTAAATACTACAGGGTGCATTTTCTAAGGACATTGTCTTAAATAACCCAATAGGGGTATCAAAATCAGGGAATTTAACATTGGTACTATATTCAAATTTCCCCAGTTGTCCCAAGGATGTTCTGTATAGTGTTTTTTTTTGTTTCTTTTTTTTTGAGGGAACCAGGATCCAATCAAGGATCACATATTGCATTTAATTGTTGTGTCTCTTTAGTCCTTAATCTAAGTGATTGCCTAGTTTCTGTGTGGATATTTCACAATAATGACCTTTTTGAAGGGTTCAGGACAGTTGTTTTGAAGAATGTCCCTCAATTTGGGTTTGTCTGCTTGTTTTTCATGACCGGATTCAGGGCAAACATGTTTGACTACGACATAGGTGATGGTGTATCCTTTTCAGTGCAAAATCTTAGGGGGGACATGTTAAGATGTTAAGTTTCACCATTTGGTTAAGCTGGTTTCAAATTTGGGCTGTTTATTTTTCTAGTTGGGCAAGTGGATTATTGAGATGGTTTTCTCAGCTGTCAAATGAGGGTAATAATAATCCTCATTTATGAGGTTGTTGAATTCATACACATAGGGCCCTTAGAACAGTGTGATGCACTGTAAGTATTTGATAAATTATTAGTATTACTATTACTGTCATCATCAATACTACTTGTACTAAAATTTATAGAGACCTTAATATGAGACAGGCACTGAGTCCAGTGCTCAATACTTTACCCCTCCAGTACCTAGGACAGTGTATGGTACAAAGGAGGCATTCAATAAATATTTGTTGGCAAAATGTCAGCACTATGAGATAGATTGCTATCAATACCCAACCAACTCACAGATGAGGAAACTGAGGCTCAGAGGAGTGAAGTAGTTTACCTAGGTCACTACTGGCAGTAAGAGGCAAGAGCCCAGATTTGAACCCAAGCTTGTAGGCTTTGTGAAACAGGGCATGAGGAATCTATTTTGTAAACCCTCAAGCGCTGTGTAGATGCAGAGCTGCAATGGAGCACCATGCACAGTGCTCAGGTACATACATGCAGTAGGCGCTCAATACATAGCTGAATGAATGAGGAAAGAAAATGAATTAACTAGGAAGAGTTCATTATGTCCTGGTCGCGGCCAGTGCTTGGGTGCGACAGGGAATCCTTCTGTCTTTATACCTCCCCTCCACGAGTCACCACAGGACCGCGTGTTCCCGCATTGTGGGGCTTCCGGTGACCACGCCCCGCCGACAAACCACGCCCCTCGCTTTTCCAGGCTCCCGCGAAAGGCCGCGGTGTTTTGGCCCGCGGGCGGAGCCGTAGGCACAGTCTCCTCGGGCGTCCGCGGTCGGGAAACCCGCAGTCAGGGCTCCCGGGCCGAGGTTCACGATGTCGGAGAAGGAAACGAGGGAGAGCGGAGGCTCCCCGGAGGCCAGCGGGGTGACTGCCAGCTACATACAGGAACTGATACGGCGCAAGGAGGAGATCGAGGCGCAAATCAAAGCCAATTATGACGTGCTGGAGAGCGTGAGTGTGGGCACGGGGCTTCCGGGCGGGCGTGGGAGGCGCCCGGAGGCCTTCCCAACCCGGCCCCCAGACCCGGGGCGGGGACTGAGGGACCAGGGCGGCCTCCGCTTGAGCTCTCAGCTGTGGGTCTCTCCCTCCCTGGGAGGCCCAAGGCGCAGCAGTTGTGGCCTCTGTGGGCAGCAGACAGTGAGGCAAATAACGTGAATAACTAGGAACAGTTAGAATTGATGTTCTAGCAGGTATTTGTGGAATTCTTGTTGGGTGCTGGGCGCAGTTGTTAAGCGCTTGACATTGGTTAACTCGTTTAATCCTCCCAACAACATTTTGAGGTGAGTTCTGTCATTTCCCCCATTTTAGGGATGAGGCAACAGAGGCATTACTTAAACCTGCCTCAAGTCACAGGGCCAATAAGTTTGCAGAGGCAGGGTGATAATCACCTCTATCATCAGTCCTTGTTGAACGGTTACCAGATGTCCTGTGCTTTACTAACCACTTTACCTCAGAGCTTCTTAAGCTTTAGTGTGTATTCGAATCACCTGGAGAGCTTGTTAAAATTCAGATTCTGTTGGCGGACAGATGTGTGGGAGCAGCTACTGCATTTCTAGCAAATTCCCAGCGATGCTGATGGCACTGGTCTAAGAACCCAGCTTTGAATGACAGGAAAGGCTCGTTATCCTTATTGTATAAGGAGGAAACTGAGGCCCAGAGTGGGGAAAATCCTTGCCTAGGGTCAGGTAGGTTGGAAGTGGCAGTGGTGGGGCTAGTTCTTAGCTAGCCACACCCCACTGGCTCCAAAACGGATACAGTTTTTCTTAAGCCACCTAGTATAAAACCACAGATCAATTTGCCGGGGAAGAGTAAATGAATTACATTCTATGTAGGGCGGATGGAATGCATTTTAGGTGATGAGAGTAAGATGAAGTATCATATGGAGGTCAGGGTACCATTTTACTGGGCGCTGACTATGTGCCTGAAGGGGGCCGGTTTATGTATGTGTTATATCGTGGAATCCTCTCAACTACTCTGTGAAGTTGGTTTGTTACCCTGAGGTTCAGAAAGGGGAAGTCACTTGTTCAGAGTCACAAAGTGGGATTCAGATCTTATGCCTGTTGAACCCAGAATCTGTGCTTTCAAGTGTTGTGCCAGCAACTTCTCACACCTTAGTTACTTTGCTACTGCAGGCAGGATATGCTCTATCTGTATACGTCCTGTACTGTTACTCCCTTGATATTTTTCTTTAAGTTGCCTCACTTTTTTACTTAGATAGTTTTATTTTTAAAGGAAATCTTATAACTTCACAGCATATGAAAAAATGAGACTCTCTTTCCTTAAATATAAAAGTGTATATCAAGGTGATCCCTCCAACTCTCTGTCACCTGATAAATGGATAGCTGAAATGTGGTCTATCCATACAACGGGATATTAGCCAATAAAAAGGAATGAAGTGCTGGCACATGGCTACAAAAGTGCATGAATCTTGAAAACGTTATGCTAAGTGAAAGAAGTGCATCACAAAAAACCACACATTTTATAATTCCCTTTATATAAAATATCCAGAATAGGTAAATCCATAGAAGATAGATTAGTAGTTGCCAGGGGCTGAGGGGAGGGGGGAATGGGAGTGACTGCTAGTGGGTCTTGGGTTTTTTTTTGGATGGTGATGGAAATGTTCTAAAATTGATTGCGGTGATGGTTTCATAACTCTGTGAATATTCTAAAAACCATTGAATTGTACACTTTAAATGAGTGGGTTGTATGGTGTGTTAATTATATCTTGATAAAGCTGTTAAAAACAAAATGGAGAGGGCCAGAGATAACAAGTGATCTGGAGGTGATATAAAGACCAGCACCAAATGGAGACTTTCTCCCTGATTATTGAAGGGTTGAAGATAATTAGAAAGGGAATGGGTTATTTAATGCCCCGTGTGTGAGTTGCCAGTGGTGTGAGTCCCAACTTTGGAAAGCAGTGTCTGATGTGGTATTGACTTGGAGAGGCCAGTCAACTCTTAGTCATCATGGCCAGGCATGAGGCAGATACAGATATTTAGCCCCTGGCACATTTATGCTGTATCTATAGAGAGTCCTGCGCTAAGAGAGTATACGAGACCCCCTTCCCCGCGAACAGGAAACAGTAGGTGTATCCCAGAGGCTTTCAGAGAGAAAGGTACAGACACGAATGGAATCCCTCCTGATAGCACGTGTGTACACTAGGCAGCTGGTCTCCGTGCTGATGATTACAGCCATCACCTATTGCTTTCTATGTATATTAATTTCCTAGGGCCATCATAACGAATTACCACAGCTTGGTGGCTTAAAACAACAGAAATTTATTCTCTCACAGTTGTGGAGTCCAGAAGTGCGACATCAAGGTGTTGGCAGGTTTGAGTTTTTCTGGGCGCTCTGAGGGAGAATCCGTTCCATGCCTCTCTCCTAGATTCTGGTGGCTGCTGGCCATCCTTGGCTTGTAGCTAGCTGCATCACTGCAGTCCCTGCCTCTGTCTTCACATGGCCTTCTCTCTGTGTCCCAAATCTCCCCCTCCTTTCTTTTATCAGGATACCCGTCATTGGATGTAGGGGCAACCTTAAATCTAGGATGATCTCTTCTCGCTGATCCTTCACTTAATTATATCTGCAAAGATCCTTTTTCCAAATAAGGTCACATTCACAGGTTCTGGGGTTTAGGACTTGGACATATCTTTTGGGGGCTACTGTTCACCACTCTGTGAATGTGCCTGGCACTGTGCTAAGCACCCTACATAGGTCAGCTCGTTAATTCTCAGAGCAGGTGGGAAGGGAGGTAAGTGCCGTTATTCCCATTTTATAATTGAAGAAGCTGAGGCCCAGAGAGGTGAACCTCTTAACCAAGGTCACCCAGATTGTATGTGGCAGAATTGAGCTTGAAATCAAAGTCTGACTGAAAATCCCTGAAACATGTCATATAACATGTTTCATTGCTTTTGTGCACCATGCTCTGACTTATGTAGGAAAAGACTTTAAAACATTAAAACAAGGGAATCCCCTGGCGGTCCAGTGGTTAGGACTCTGCGCTATCACTGCCAAGGGCCCAGGTTCAATCTCTGATCAGGGAACTAAGATTCCACAAGCTGCGCGGCACAGCCGAAACAACAAACAAACAAACATTAAAACAAATGTATTGTTTTCCATAGGGAATACATTGCCGTGGTCAAAATTCAAAATCTACAAAAGGATACATAATAGAAAGTCTCTCTCCCTCTGCTGTCCCCTAGCCTCCCCGTTCCTCTCCCCAGATGGCAACTGGGGTTCCAGTTCAGTGTTCCTTCCAGGGATGAAAAGCCTGTTTGAAGGCCCCTTTACATCTCTTTTCATTTTCAGAGAACCAAAGTCCTGCCTCAGCTGGGTGCTCTTTGAGGTTTTTACTCCCCTCCAGCTTCCAAGGCCACCAGCCAGGTGTCAGCTGCCCATAGGAAGGAGGGTTTGGAGGAGTGGAGGAAGAGGCTGGCCTTGGGGGTGATGCTCAAAGGAGTCTTTAGTTTTATCTGCACTGCTCTAACTTCAAAAAAGGAGAATGGATTTGTGCATTACTGGTATTATTAAAAGTCAGTTAAAAAATGGTGCCCACCACAGAGAGCAGTCATGAGAGGATGTGGGAAAGGACCTGGTCTGTGCCAAGTGATCAATATATGGCCTCTCTCGTTACTGTCACCTTTATTATGACTGCAGAGGACGAGAGTCTGGGGAAAGAGGCCCGAGGGAAATCTTTTTGACCTCATTTCTTCCCTCCAGCAGAAAGGCATCGGGATGAACGAGCCACTGGTGGACTGCGAGGGCTACCCCCGGGCAGACGTGGACCTGTACCAGGTCCGAACCGCAAGGCACAACATCGTCTGTGAGTGACCCTCTCTGGGGATGTTCCCCCACCTTGCAGCAGGGGATGTTTAAGGCACACAGAGAAATCGCCAGTGTTCCATATTATCTGCTTCCTTGGCTTCTGCCTTGATGGGATCATCTCACTGTCCCCATCGAGGGACTGAGAACTAAGGGGGCGGGTTAGACTCTAGGGGTCTGTCTTTATGGTTTCATTTTTCATTTTGTTTTTAGGGCCTTTGCTTCATTGCGGAAACTTTTATTGCAATAACAACAGAAACCCAAGTCAGATATTGCTTACGATCCCAATCAAATCAATTACGTCTTAGGAAGTACGTTTAGCTATTAATGATAGTGACCTAACTATGGTCACTCAAACAGAAAATAGCTCAGTTCCTCAGTAAAGACATTTGGAGATAGGCAGCGCAGGGCTGGTCATCAGAAACTCAGGCTCTGCCATCCTTAGGCAATTCATCCATCTTCAGGGTCACCATGTCCATGTTCCAGGCAGGAAGAAAGGGAAGGAAGAAGGTAGGAAGGGCACAAGCTCCTATGCCAGCTGGCACCCCTCCTGTAAAGGATCTGTCCTGCAAGTCCCACTCCCACCCCCTGCATCAATTTCTGCTTTCCTCTCATAGGCTCCTCTGCCTGCAAGAAATGTACCCCACAATGGGCATGTTGCTATCCTAAATAAACTCTCTTATTTATGTGTGTGTATATGTATTGTATGTATGTATATACGTATGTATTTATTGTCAAGGAACAGAGAGAGTAGAGATTGGGTAGTTTATTAGTCTTCTGTTTCTGCTGTAACAGATCATCACAGACTTAGTGGTTTAAAACGTCACGAATTTATTATAGTTCTGGAAATGAGACATCCAAGTTGGTCTCACTGGACTAAAATCAAGGTGTCAAGCAGGGCTGTGTTCCTTCTGGAGGCTCTAGGGAGAATCCATTTCCTTGTCTTTTCCAGCTTCTAGAAGCTGCCCACACTCCTTGACCTGCAGCCCCTTCCATCTTCAAAGCCAGCAGTCACATCTCTCCAGCTTCTGGGTTTGGCATCACATCTCTTTCTCTCCCTCTCCTGCCTCCCTCTTTCACTTATAAAGACAGTTGTGATTACGTTGGGTCCACCACCTGGATAATCTCCCCATCTCAGGGCCCTTAACTTAATCACACCTGCAAAGCCCCCTTTGCCATGTAAAGTAGCAAATTCACAGGTTCTGGGGATTTGGATGGGAACCTCTTTGCGGCCACTTTTCACGCTGCCACAGGTAGGCAACCAGCAGTCTCTACCACAAAATCATATTAGAAGGGAATTTATCATCCACCTTTCTCCCTTAATGACTTCTGTTTTACCTGTGAATCTTGACTCTATATACAGCGTGCTTTGGTCTAAGGCCAGGTTTCTCAGTGAGAGTACAGGTAGCCCTGGGGTGAGACACAGCTGAAGATGCCAAAGTTTCCTCAAAGTCACACTATGATCATAGGACTTCTTAGAGCGTCACTCTTCCTTGAAGATGTTGGGAAAAGAAGCATGCCATTTTAATATTAAAACAAATAGGAAGATACAGAGTAGGGAAAAACCGTGTTAAGACAGTCAGACTGGAGGGAAATTTGGGGCTTTTGGCTAAACCCTTGGACGCCCCAGCGAAGCAGTCCACTTGCTCCCCAGTTAGGAGGATTCTGGGAGAAATTTGAGAAGCCCTAGCCCACAGTGTGAGGGCGGGCACCGACTTATTTTTTTCCAAATGGTTGGCCTGATGTTACAACACCATTTAGTCTGTTCTTTCTCCGTTAATTTGAAACACTAACAATATTGCATATTAAATCTTTAGACGTGCTTATGTCTCTTTCTGGGCTTTTTGCTCTGTTCCGTTGATCTCTCTTTTTGGGTGCTAACATCATGCCATCTTAATGACTTTAATATGCGTAAGAGTCTGTTTGAGCGATTCCTTATTGGTCTTCTTTTGAAAAACTATTCTCACAAGTTTATTTTATTTAAAAAATAGACTTTTTTAAAAAAAATTATTTATTTTTGGCTGCATTGGGTCTTTGTTGCTGCGTGTGGCTTTCTCTAGTTGTGGTGAGCAGGGCCTACTCTTCGTTGTGGTGCGCGGGCTTCCCATTGCGGTGGCTTCTCTTGTTGCGGAGCTTGGGCTCTAGGCGTGCGGGCTTCAGTAGTTGTGGCTCTCGGGCTCCAGAGCTCAGGCTCAGTAGTTGTGGCACACAGGCTTAGTTGCTCCACAGCATGTGGGATCTTCCCGGACCAGGGCTCGAATCCCTGTCCCCTGCATTGGCAGGCGGATTCTTTAAACACTGTGCCACCAGGGAAGCCCTAAAAAATAAACTTTATTTTTTAGAACAGTTTTAGATTTACAGAAAAATTGGGAAAATAACACAGAGAGGTCCCGTATACTCTGTACCTAGTTTTCCCCATTACTAGCATCTTCCCTTAATATGTTGCATTTGTTATAATCGCAAGTTTGGTTTTTGAAATGTACTTTGGAAACATTTGTTCAAGGAAAAAAATTTTTTTGAATTCTGATTAGAATTGCAGTATATGGTGTATGAAGTCATTCATTCCTTTACCTAGCAGCAGTAGCTTGAGACTTACTATGTGCCAGGCCTCTCTGAAGGCTCTGGGGTCCTCGTGGAGCTTATCACCTGGGGGACCTTTTCTAGTCAGAGTGACCGTGTATTATACTGACACCATTTTAAGTCTTCCTGCCCAGGTTTATGTCTTCATTTATTCAAGTCTGGGCTCTTTCTCGTGTCTGCACCAGTGGGTTGAGTGCTAGAGGCTCGTAATGCCTGAGGGCCTTACCTGTTCTCCAAAGTGACAGGAGCAGAGGAACAAGGTCAGGTAGCCTTGCGTGCCCACAGTCCAAGGTGCCTGGAAAGTCTGAAAGTCTGTGGCCTATGGATGCTAGACGTGGATTGGCAGGCAGTGCTGGTTTGTTCAGGCCTCTGGAACTCTTCACAGGGAACTGGCTTTTTTTTCTTTTAAGTTTTTTTTTTTTTTTTTGATGTGGACCATTTTTTAAACGTCTTTATTTAATTTGTTACAATATTGCTTGTTTTATGTTTTGGTTTTTTGGCCACGAGGCATGTGGGATCTTAACTCCCTGAGCAGGGATCAGACCTGCACCCCCTGCGTTGGAAGGTGAAGTCTTAACCACTGGACCACCAGGGATGTCCTAGGGAACTGGCTTGAATGAGGTGCCGAATCCAGAGCCATAGAGGAAGTTGTCTTTAGGTTAAAAAAAAAGTTAACCCAGCTCCCAGCCACTCTGGTAGCCCGGCCTGCAGAGATGACTTGCTTGACCCACACAGTCCTTCCCAACATCCTGAGTTGACTGTCAGTACTGAAAAAAATCTGAAGGTTTCACCCCCAAACTCCTAATTTCCAGCTTTGCTCCCTGTTGCCTCTCCCAGACTGAATATCACCAGTCACGTGTTGGTAGACTTGGCATCATTTTTTCTTCTAGAGGCATTACGAGAAAAGCAAAAGCCTTCTTAGCCCAGCCTGCTTTACTCGTGTTTGCCCCTTGTGAGCGTTTGAGTTTGTGGCCATGGATTCACCTGGTCAGTTCCCTCCTTCTGCTCGCCTCTCAGGTCTCAGCTGAAACGGTGCTGCCTTTGGGGAGCCTTCCCTGATCTCCTAGTCATTGAAGTCATCAGGTGTCATTGCAATCACTTGTCCCACAGCTGCTCTCCTTGCAGGACTGTAAGCTTCATGAGGGCAGCCCCTCTGTCGTGTTCACAGATAGGTCCTCAGCTTCTAGCACAACGTCTGGCATATAATAAGTGCTCGTTGAATAGTCAGTGAATGAACGTGTGGGTCTTGTGTCCTCAGCTGTCTTCTCGGCCCCTGACACGGTGCTCTCCTCCAGGCTTGCAGAACGATCACAAGGCGGTGATGAAGCAGGTGGAGGAGGCCCTGCACCAGCTGCACGCTCGCGACAAGGAGAAGCAGGCCCGGGACCTGGCTGAGGCCCACAGGGAGGCCATGAGCCATGGCCTGGACCAGAGCCAGGACCTCAGCCCTGCTCAGGCCTTCGCCATAGTGAACAGCATCAGCCCCGGCTCCCCTGCCAGCATCGCAGTAAGCCAGGGCCTGGCCCCGTAAATCCACACCCCAAGGGTGCTTGGGGGCGGGAGTGGGGGTGGGGGTGGGAGGCTATGGACAGACAGACCCACACTGTCACCAGTGCAGCAGATGCCGATGAAGGCCCGCTGCAGCCCAGCAGGAGTCAGCCCCTGCTGCCCACTCAACTAGCTGCAGAGAGACCCTGGGACACAGGGTGACCCCGGAGAGGGAAAGAGGCTCTCTTCTCAGGGCCGATTTTAGCTGGGCGTTGAGTAATGGACACGAGAATGACAACAGTAGCTGCCACTTGCTGAGCCCTTGCTTAGCACCATGTATCCTGCCAAGTGAGTTATAGCTTCCCTGGTGTCTTTAGAGAAGTTTTAACAGCTTTATTGGGATATAATTCACATACCATAACTTTAACCCTTTTAAGGTACATATATGATTCAGTAGCTTTTAGTGTATTAACAGTCAATTTTAGAATCATTATCCCAAAAAGAAGCCCAGTGTCAATTTGCCATTACGCCTCAACCACCCCATTCCCCCCAGCCCCTGGCAACCACCGGTCTGCTTTCTGTCTCTCTGAACTTGCTTATTTTGGACATGTCATATATGTGTAAATGGAATCATATAATATGTGGTCCTCTATGACTGGCTTCTTCCTTTTAGTATCATGTTCTCAAGGTCCAGCCATGTTGGAGCATGTATCTCAACTTCATTCCTTTTTAAATTTTTTTTAAAATTTTTACTTTTTATTTAAAAAAATTTTTTTATTGGAGTATAGTTGATTTACAATGTTGTGTTAGTTTCAGGTGTACAGCAAAGTGAATCAGTTATACATATACACATGTACATGTATCCACTCTTTTTTTCTTTTTTTTAAGATTCTTTTCCCATGTAGGCCATTACAGAGTATTGAGTACAGTTCCCTGTGCTATATAGAAGTTTATTATTAGTTATCTATTTTATATATAGTAGTGTGTATATGTCAGTCCCAGTGTCCCAATTTATCCCTCCCTCATGTTCATTCCTTTTTACTGCTGAGTTTAATGTGCTGTCTGGATAGACCACGCTTTGTTTATCCATTCCTCAGTTTCCATTTTTTGGCCATTATGAATAATGCTACCGTGAACATGATGTACAAATTTTTATGTGTACCTGCATTTTGTTGTTGTTCAGCCTTAGTCTAGTCTTTTTTTGAATTTTATTTTGTTTATTTATTATTTATACAGCAGGTTCTTCTTAGTTATCCATTTTATACTTATTAGTGGATACATGTCAATCCCAATCTCCCAATTCATCGCACCATCCCCTACCACTTTCCCCCCTTGGTGTATGTGGACCTGCATGTAATATTTAATCCCACAGCCGTTCTCTGGGGTAGATACTAATCTACCCCATTTCACCCACGAGGAAAAGCCTCAAAGACCTGAAGTACCTTGTGCCAGGACGCACAGTTTCTAGAAGGTGGACCTGGGTCCTGCCAGTCGTCTTTAGTGATCACAAGACTGCAGGTTACACACAAGCTCTGTTTTATTCACCACTGTGTGCACAGCATCTGGCACAGAGCTGTCGTCAGCCTGCGACGAGTATTTGTTGAAGGGATGGGTGAATTGTGATCTGTGCTCTTAGAGTGACAGGATCACTCTAGTCCTGGGTCAGTGTTGTGCCCGTGGCTGCTTGCCTGGGGGCTTTTAGGGCCAATGCGTCTAAATTCTGACGCCTGAACAAAATAGGCCAGATGGGCCTGCCTCTACTTGCCCCCAAACCTGGGTCAGGACCCCAGAGAGCTTTTCCCCATTTTCCTCCAGGTCTATACAACTGCCAGCTTTTCTCAGACACTGGGCAGACCTGGCCACCTTTTATTAGATCTGCCTCTGGAGGAACCCCCGGAGGAGGTGGCCCAGTTATCCACTGTCCCTCCCTGCCCGAGGTATCTAAATCCCAGCCTCTTTGCATCGTGCCTGCCGTTCTCCCCTGTAGAAAACACGCTTATTAAATTGGGAGCGTATGGGAGGGTAAAGAACACCAGAAGAACATTTAACCTCTAGCCTGATTTTCTGTTTTCCCTTCTCTCTTTAGGGTCTGCAAGTGGATGACAAGATAGTGGAGTTTGGCTCTGTGAACACCCAAAACTTCCAGTCACTGCAGAACATTGGCACTGTGGTCCAGCACAGTGAGGGGGTGAGTTGGAGGTATTACATGGCATCTGACCAGTAACCCTGGAATTGCCGGGGCCAGGAAACGTGGCCGGGGCCTTTGACAGCTGCCCTCAGAGTGCCGTTTCTCAGGCACAGTCCCCGCTCGGGGCTTTCGCATTTGCTGTTCCCTCTGCCTAGAATGCTAATCTTCTTCCCTTACCCCCTCACCTTCCTTCCTTCCCTCCCTCCTCTTGTACAAATGCCACCTTCTCAGTGAGGCCTTTCCAGCCACCCTGTCTAAAATACCCCTCTCCTGCTTCCTATCCCCGTTTTCATTTAACAAGGTTTCTTAGACATCTTTTCATTTGGGCACACACCTCGCTCTTTTTCACTGCTGCATAGCACTCCATGGTATGAATGGATAGAAGTTTGTCCACCCGCAGCCTTATCAGTGGACGTCTTGTTCATTTCCAGTTTTATGCCAGTGTGAATAGTCGTGCATACTTGTTCACAACTGTGCACACCTGGAAGTAGAATTACAAGCTCTCAGCAAATGCACACTTAAGATTTTAATAGGTAATTTGAAAAAGTTTTATGAATTTGTACCCTGACCAACAGTATGTGAGTCCAGTCGTCCCTCAGTATCCACGGGGGATTGGTTTCAGGACCAGTGCAGATACCAGAGTCTGTAGATGCTCAAGTCCCGTGGTTGGCCCTCTGTATCCACGGATTGTGCAGTACTGTATTTATTGAAAAAAATTCACATGTAAGCGAACCTAAGCAGTTCAAACCCATGTTGTTCAAGGGTCAACTGTGTATCATATCATCAGCAGTACTCCATTACTGATCTTTTAATAACTTTGCTAAAATGCCATCTTGTTTTAATTTGTATTTTCCTGACTACCAGTGAGATTGAGTACCATTTCTATGAATTGTCTGTTAGTCTTTTTTCCCCACTTATTTTCTATTGGGTTATTTGTCCTTTTTAAAAATTGATTTGTAGGAACTCTTTCTATATTCTATATATTAAATCTTTGCCTGTTTATACATTGCACATGTCTCTCCTGATTAGCTCCTTTTCTTTTAACTTTCTTTATGGTAACTTTGATTACTTGAAAGTTTCTTTTTTTAATTCACTTAGATATCCATTTTGTTAAATTTATTAATATTATAGGGCTCTTTGCTGCCAAAACCATCCCTGAGGATTAAAATAAAGAAATACAGTACAGTGCATAATAGTGTAGTACTGTTCAAACAGTAGTATATTAGAACTTGATTTGTGTGCCTTTTGATAATTTCATTCCTTAAAGATATAGTAAAAGTTGAAATTCAAAATAGGCTGCAGCCTTCTAGTTTCTGGCAGAATATGCCATTAAAAAATACTTCCACGTAACCATCTCATCTTGTTTCTCAGTAATGTAACCCAAACCAAACCTTTTTTTTGGCAAAGATCCATACTTTGCAGGAGAAATATGGGGCTCAAAGTACAGAGAAATTACTAAAGTTTTTGGTTCCCAAATGAAATCTTCAGTTCAACCGACAATTCTTGGTTTGTCTTGCACCCACACAGCCCCCACTTGGCCACACTGCTCATCCATGTGTAACTCATCAGAAGGCAGGCATCAGGCCAAGAAACAGTTGGCCAGTGTTGGCGCCCTGCTAGAGGTCAGGCCCTCATTTCTGCACTGACTGACACCTTCATCAAGTCTGTACTTATGTGGAAGTTTAGAATTTTGATTTTGTCAAATTCATCAGTTTTTTGCTTTACGGCTTTGGCATTTTGTGTCTTCTTAAAGAAATTCTTCTAGTACTTTTGTCTTTAGCTTTTCTTTAATCCGTCTGGAATGTATCTTTTATTATTATTATTATTTATTTATTATTATTTTTTTGGCCACACCGTGCAGCTTGCAGGATCTTAGTTCCCTGACCAGGGATCAAACCTGCGCCCCCTACAGTGGAAGCTTGGAGTCCTAACAACTGGACTGCCAGGGAATTCCCTATTATTGTTTTTTATAACAGTTTAATTGACGTACAATTCACATACCTTATAGGTCATCCATTTAAAGTGCATAATCCAGTCGTTTTTAGTCTATTCATAGAGTTGTGCACCCATCACCACAATCAATTTTAGAACATTTTCATCACCTCAAAAAGCCTTGTACCTGTTAGCAGTCACTCCCTATTCCCCCCATATATACCAGCCCCTGGCAACCACTAAACTACTTTCTGCCTCTATGGACTTGCTTATTCTGGACATTTCATATAAATGGGATCATACAATATGTGATATTTTATGACTACTTTCACTTAGCATAGTGTTTTCAGGGTTCATCCATGTTGTAGCATGTGTCAGGAACTCATTCCTTTTTTTAAAAAATAAATTTATTTATGTATTTATTTTTGGGTGCGTGTGTCTTCCTTGCTGCGCGCAGGCTTTCTCTAGTTGCAGCGAGCGAGGGCTGCTCTTCGTTGCGGTGTGCGGGCTTCTCATTGCGGTGGCTTCTCTTGTTGCAGACCATGGGCTCTAGGCATGAAGGCTAAAGTAGTTGCGGCATGCGGGCTCAGTAGTTGTGGCTCGCGGGCTCTAGAACGCAGGCTCAGTAGTTGGGGCGCACAGGCTTAGTTGCTCCGCGGCATGTGCGATCTTCCTGGACCAGGGCTCCATCCCGTGTCCCCTGCATTGGAAGGTGGATTCTTTTTTTTTTAATGGACCGAATTATTTAATTAGGTTCTTTGTAAGAAGTTTAGAACACTACTTTGTGAGGATAAATTCTGTTTGTAAGAGCGAACACAGAGCGGAGGTAGCCCTGGAGTTGAGGAACAGCTTTGATTCTTTGCAGAATTTGTGAGTCCACAGCTTTCTGATCAACCTTCCGCTGCTCTGTAATCTCGTATTTCTCTCTCTCTGTGTCGAAGATCTCACCTTCCTGGTGCCTGGGCTTATGCAGTTTCTTCTTCTTGAAGTAAGTACCAGTGAGATGTTCTGGGATTTTCACACCACTGATATCAATTTTGGTGGAAGTGGCAATGACAAATTTCTGGTGTGTTCTCCGCAGAGGAACTCGATTGAGGGACAGAGGCCCAGTCACAAGTAGCAAGCCACTGCTCAGCTGCTTCAGGAAAATGACCCTCTTGCCTTTGTGGCGCCCAGTGAGGATAATCAGAATGGTTCCAGGAGTGATGCTAGCGCACAGTTTTCTCACGTGCTTACTGAAGGGTTTCTTGCCGTGACTCAACAGCTTTCGAGGCACATCTTCAGTAGGATGATACCTAGGCATTTTGCGAAGTTTAACCACCCGGGTACCACCATTCTTGTCACCACCAACTGGTTTTGTGACAGTAGCAAGAAGCTTCACCTTCTTTTTCTTTTCAACCTTGAATTTAGCTGCTGAATACTTCCTCTTGTACAAGGCCTTTCTGGAATACATAGCTGATAGGGAATATCTGCCAATTCCTCTGACCAGGACAGGGTTTCAGCTGCAGTGGGGCTTCCCCTGCTTCCCCTGCTTCACCTTTTTAACCTTGCCACCAGCATCAGCCTTCTTGGCTTCAGGTTTTTTCTCCTTAGTATCTGGCTTCTCAGCCTTTTCACCCACCATCTTGCAAGATGGGAAAAAAGGGCAGGCGGATTCTTAATCGCTGCGCCACCAGGGGATCCCAGGACTTTGTTCTTTTTTATGACCGAATAATAGCCCGTTGTATGGATAGACCATATTTTATTTATCCATTCATCAGTTGATGAATATTTAGGTTGTTGCCACTTTTTCGCTATTGTTATAGGGTCATACTTCTGTGAACATTCTGTGTAAGTTTGTGTGTGGTCATATGTTTTCATTTCTCTTGGGTTTATAGCTTATCTGAAATTAGTTTTTCTGAATGGTGTGAGGCAGGGCACCAAACTTAATTTTTTTCCCCAAATGGACAGGAGTTGTCCCAACACCATTTATTGAAAAGTTAGTACTTTACCCACTCATTTATATTGCCACCTCTGTTCTATAATTCTTATGTGTGCAATTCTTTATTCTGTTTCTTTGATCTGTTTGTTTGGAGCCTTTCTGGGTTCCCCGGAACAAATCCATTTGTTCCTGCTCTGCTTCCCTTTAACCCCTGGCTATAAAGGGTGTATTATTTGTCTATTGGTGAGTGAGAAATCACCCCAGAGCTTTAACAGCTCGAAGCATCAAGCATTTATTATCTTATACAGTTTGGGCGGTCAGGCAGCGTCCAGGAGCCATGTAGCTGGGTGGTTTGGGCTCAGGGTCTCTCATGAGGTTGTGGTCAGGATATAAGCGGAGGCCATAGTCATCTGAGGGCTTGACTGAGGTTAGAGAATCTGTTTCCAAGATCCCTCACTCACATGGCTGTTGGCAGGAGGCTTCAGTTCCTCATCACAAGGGCCTCTCCACAGTGCTGCTTGAATGCCCCACAGCGTGGTGGCTGACCTCCCCAAGAATGGGCGGTCCAAGTGAGAGCAGAGAGGAGTCAGCAGCACCTGCTCTGACTCAGTCTCTGAAGATTCACACTCTCACTTCCACTTTATTCGTTAGAAGCGACGAAGTCCAGCCACCACTCAAAGGGAGGGGAATTAGGCTTTAGCTTTGGCAGGAAGGAATTTCAAAGAGTTTATCCTTGTGGCATGGTACCTTTGTTACCTCTTTACTGTCCAGTCATCATTTTAGTGAGATTTCTAGAGATGATGCAGATGTAGGTTCATTCTGTTATGTTTACCCAAAGTCTCAGTTTTTCTCTCCTTCCTCCCCACCCCACCCCCAGCTTGCTAGTGTGTCATAGTTTACTCACGTCTCTTGGGTACCTTGCTGCACATACTTTTAAACTTTGTAGTTGTCTGGGCTCATTGTTAGTGGTTTGCTTTGTAAATACGTCTTTTTTTTTTTTCCCTGGTAGAGGTAATACAAACACATGGTAAAAACAGAACCAAAGAACATGGAATGAAAAACCTCCCTCTCCTCCAGGTGCATTTCCTGTCCTCCAAAGGCAGCCACTTTCCAACTGTGTGTCCTTCATACATCAGCACACAGAGCTACTGGTTGCTTTCATTAAGGGCTAATTGACCCACAGCAACATTCCCCCTGTTCAGTGTCCAGTACTGTGAATTTTGTCAACTGTATGTAGTTATGTAAATGTCACCACATGAAGATACAGAGCAGTTCTACAGCCCGAAATGATCTCATGCTTTTGTAGGTAAGCCCTCTCTGCACCCCCATCGCCTGGAAATCACTGATCTGTGCTCCATCCCTGTAGCGTTACCTTTTCCAGAATGTCATATAAGTGAAACTGCAGAGTATAAAGCCCTTTAAGTCTGGCTACTTTCACCCAGTGTCATGAATCTGCCGTTCTTCCACATGGTCACGTGCATCTGTAGTTCATCCCTTTTCACTGCTGAGTAGTGCTCCACTGTGTAATGAGCCCCAGACTCTTCATCCATTTCCCAGTGTGGGGCATTTAGGTTGTTTTCCAGTTTTTGGTGATTACTCATAATAGCCACTGGTTTTTAATTTGTCTTTTCCAGTTAAATATATTCTTAGGCTCTTTATAGGCCTACAGATCCTTTTTTTTTTAAAAAAAACTGAGGTATAACTGACAAATAACATGATATTAGTTTCAGGTGTACAACATAGTAATTCAATATTTGCATATATTGGGAAATGATTGCCACAGTAAGGCTATTTAACATCTGTCACCATACATAGTTACACATTTTTTTCTTGTGATGAAGACTTTGAAGATTTACTCTCTAGCCGCTGTCAGATATGCATAGAGTATTACCGTATACCAGAATGCACAGTGTGGTGACTATAGTTAATAACACTGTATAAGGCCTTCTTTACAAAAGTAGTCATTGAACGTTTTCTTTTTTTTTGAATGTTTTCTAACAACAGAACCTTTTCTTCAAGTGAAATTTCCTGGGGAATTCCAAAATATCAAACAGATAAAAGCTGAGCTGCTGGGATAAGCTAGAGGGGTGGGGGGACCTCACGCCCTCAGGGCCCGGGGTGCTCCTGGAACCAGAGCCCAGCTTGAGAATAAGGGGTCTGGGTTTTTATGGTCTCTGCTCTATGAATTAAAAAAAGTTTTTTAAAACCCCACAGCATTCTATTGTTAGACTTTTAGGTACTTTCCAATTTTATGGGAACCTGAAAATTAACACTCTTGTAGACAAAGCTCTGTTTCCTTAGATAATTTTCTAAAGGTGAGTTTCTGGAATGCATATACTTTCAAAGGAAAAAACCCTTAAATTAAAATAATTTTTCTTTATTATAAAAATAATGTGTATTTCATTCAGCCATAAAAAGGATTGGTGTACCGATATGCTGTAACATTAACGAACCTTCAAAGGACTTCTGGTAAGTGAAAGAAGCCGAACAGAAAGGGCCACATATTTAATTAATTAATTTATTTAAATTTATTTATTTAATTTATTTATTTTTGGCTGCGTTGGGTCTTCATTGCTACACACGGGCTTTCTCTAGTTGTGGCGAGCAGGGGCTACTCTTCGCTGTGGTGCACAGGCTTCTCGTTGCGGTGGCTTCTCGTTGTGGAGCACGTGTGGGCTTCAGTAATGTGGCATGTGGGCTCAGTAGTTGTGGCTCACGGGGTCTAGAGCGCAGGCTCAGTAGTTGTGGCGCACGGGCTTAGTTGCTCCGCGGCATGTGGGATCTTCACTGACCAGGGATTGAACCTGTGTCCCCTGCATTGGCAGGCGGATTCTTAACCACTGTGCCACCAGGGAAGTCCCAGAAAGGGCCACATATTTTAGAATTCCGAAATGTCCAGAATAGGCAAATGCACAGAAAGCAGAGACAGAAAGCAGACTGGTGGTTGCCAGGGGCTGGGGGAGGAGGGAATGGGGAGTGATTGCTAATGGGTATGGGGTTTCTTTTTGGGTGATGGAAATATGCTCTGAAATTAGTTAGTGGTGATGGTTGGACAAGTCTCTGAATATATACTTTAAAATGGTGAATTTATTGTATATGAATTATATTTCAATAATAAAAATAATGTGTTTTTATTGTGAAAAAAACTCACACAATGCGAACGTATTTCAAGTAAGAATAAAAGTCCTGGATTTCTCCCTCCCTTGTAGTACCTTCCCTGCTCTGAGTCCTGGGCAAGGTGCAGGTGCTACAACAGGGAACAAAACAGGTCAACCAAGGGTCCGTGGGAACATTTTAGTGGGGGAGATGAGCATTAATCAAATAATCACAGATGTGTAATTGTACACTCCAGTGAGTGCTATGAAGGGACAGTTCAAGGGGGCTAGGAGAGCAAATAGTGGGGTTCTGATGTAGTTTGGGGTTGAAGGAGAGTGTTCCTGAAGACGTGGCCTCTAAGTGTATTGAAGTTTATCAAGACTGGCAGGGAGAGGAGCCCACCAGCAGGGTCAAGGCCCTGAGGTGAGAGGATCAGAGAAGGCTGATTGGAACCCAGAGCAAGGAAGAGGGGGAGAGGGGAGGAGGCAGGGCCCTTCTTCAATGTTCCCGAGCAGCAGTAGAGAGCTTCTTCCAAGCTGGAGAATAACAGCTGTAAGCAGCTTCGTGCCTTGAAAAGATTTCTCCAGAGGCCAGGTAGAGAGCTGATTGGAGGGCTGACAGAGTTTTAGCAGCCAGGTCAGGAGATGATGGTGTCTTTGACGAATGGGCTGGAGGTGCAAGTGGGCAAATCAGAAAGACATCTAGGACGTGCCATAGGTAGAAACCCTCTGGATTTCTAGCTCTCCCAGGGCCATCATTTCCAGAACTGGAAGCACATCAGTGAAGCTCTCACACATTTTCTGGGTGTGGATGTGTATGTCTACAGTGATTGCTTTTTGAAAAAGAAGTCACAAAGAAGACCTACTCTATGTACCGTTCTCGATGTTTCTCCCTTTGAAGGGATTTCCATGTTGGTACACGTGTATCGGTACACAATGTACCATGTTCCCTGGCTTGGTTTCTCATCGTTCGTTTAACCAGACCCCCAACCTGGACATTTAAGCCATTGCCAATATTTGGCCACCACAAATAGTGGTGTCGTGAATATTCTTATCTTGTGTGAGGGTTTCTGTCAGATTTCTAGAAGTGGAATTACTGGGTTAAAGGCAATGCACATTTACCGATTTGATAGGTGTTGTCAAGGTGTCCTCCCAGAAGCTTGCGTTAGTTCATATTCTCTCCAGTAGTGTATGTGAGTGCTTATTTCTTGACCCTCCCCAACTGTGTTATTGTCAGTCTTTTATCCTGTGACAATCGAGGTGGAAAATGGTGTCTTTTTTTGTTTTTCATCATGCTTTATTTTTTCTGATTCAGAGATCCCATTGATAGATCTGCCTTAATTTTTTAAAATTACGGTAAAATGTACATAACATAGAATTTACCATTTTTAAGTGGCATTAAGTACATTCACATTGTTCGGCAGCCATCTCCACCACTGTCCCTAGAACTTTTTCATCTTCCCAAACTGAAACTCTACCCATTAAACACTAACTAGTCATTCCCATCTCCCCAAGGTTCTGGCAACCACTAATCTACTTTCTGTCTCTATGAATGTGACTGCTCTATATACAGCCCTCTAAGTGGAATCACACTATATTTGTCCTTTTGTGACTCATGTGTTTCACTTAGCATAACGTCTTCATGGTCCATCCAGGTTGTTACATGTGTCAGAATTTCCTTTTTAAGGCTGAATAATAGGGACTTCCCTGGTGGCGCAGTGGTTGGGCATCCGCCTGCCAATGCAGGGGACATGGGTTTGAGCCCTGGTCCGGGAAGATCCCACATGCCGCAGAGCTACTGAGCCCGCGTGCTACAACTACTGAAGCCCGCACACCTAGAGCCCGTGCTTCGCAACAAGAGAAGCCAACCCAATGAGAAGCCTGCGCACTGCAACAAGGAGTAGCCCCCGCTCACCACAACTGGAGAAAGCCCGCATGCAGCAACGAAGACCCAATGCAACCAAAAATAAATAAATTTATATTAAAAAAAAAAGGCTGAATAATATTCTGCTGTGTGTATATACTACATTTTGTTTATCCTGTAATCCATTGATGGCCACTTGGGTTGCTTCTACCTTTTGGCTATAATGCTATTCACCATTTTGGTGAATAATGCTACTATGAAATGGGCATACAAATTATGTGTTCAAGTCCCTGCTTTCAGTTCTTTGGTTATATACCCATATGTTTAATTGCAGGTTGATATGGTTATTCTATCTTCAATCTCTTAAAAGATTTATTCATTTATTTATTTTGGCTGTGGTGGGTCTTTGTTGCTGTGCGCGGGCTTTCTCTAATTGCAGCGAGCGGGGGCTACTCTTCATTGCAGCGTGCGGCCTTCTCATTGCGGTGGCTTCTGTTGCGGAGCGCGGGCTCTAGGCTCGCGGGCTTCAGTAGTTGTGGCTCGCAGGCTCTAGAGCGCAGGCTCAGTAGTTGTGGCGCGTGGTCTTAGTTGCTCTGTGGCATGTGGGATCTTCCTGGACCAGGGCTCGAACTCGTGTGCCCTGCATTGGCAGGCAGATTCTTAACCACTGCGCCACAAGGGAAGCCCTATTTTCAGTTTTTTGAGGAATAGTCATGCTGTTTTCCATAGTGGCTGCACCATTTTACACTCCCACCAGCGGTGTATAAGGGTTACGATTTCTCTACATCCTCACTGACTCCTATTATTTTCTTTTTTTCTTCTTTTTTTTTTTTTTTTTTTGCGGTACGTGGGCCTCTCACTGCTGTGGCCTCTCCCGTTGCGGAGTACAGGCTCCGGACGCGCAGGCTCAGTGGCCATGGCTCACAGGCCCAGCTGCTCCGCAGCATGTGGGATCTTCCCGGACCGGGGCACGAACCCGTGTCCCCTGCATCGGCAGGTGGACTCTCAACCACTGCGCCACCAGGGAAGCCCCCCTTTGTTTTTTTTGATAATAGCCATCCTAATGGGTATAAGGTGATATCTCATTGTGGTTTTAATTTGCATTTCTCTAATGATGAGTGATGTAGGCCATCTATTCATGTGATTATTGGCCATTTGTATATCTTTTTTGGAGAAATGTTTAAGTTCTTTGCTCATTTTTTAATTGGGTTGTTTGTTGTTGCTGTTGAATTCTTTATATATTCTGGATATTAATCCCTTATCAGATATATGATTTGCAGATATTTTCTCCCATTCTGTGGGTTGCTTTTTCACTATGTTGACAGTGTCCTTTGATGTACAGAAGTTTTAAAATTTGATGAATCTTGTTTTAACTTGTAATTTTCTTTGGTATATATTGTACCTACTTTAATTTTTTTGTTAAGGTAATACGTACGCATAGTAAAGAAGAAATAATGGTACAGAAAGATAAAAAAGTAAATGTCTTCTCTTACTCCAAACTGCTAGTGCTTCTTTCTGGAAGTAACCACTGTTAACAGTTTATCTTCCAGAAAACTTTGTATGCACCAAGCAACACATATGTCTATTTATTTATTTAGATTAATTAATTAATTAATATTATTTTTGGCTGCATTGGGTCTTTGTTGCTTCGCGCCGGCTTCCTCTAGTTGCGGCGAATGGGGGCTACTCTTTGTTGCGGTGCGCGGGCTTCCCATTGCGTTGGCTTCTTTTGTTGCAGAGCATGGGCTCTAGGTGTGCGGGCTTCAGTAGTTTTAGCACGCGGGCTCAGTAGCTCCGCGGCATGTGGGATGTTTCCGGACCAGGGCTCAAACCCATGTCCCCTGCATTGGCAGGAGGATTCTTAACCACTGCGCCACCAGGGAAGTCCTATGTCTATTTATTTATTTATTGAATTTTTAGAGCTTTTATTATTATTTTTATTATTTATTTTTAAATTATTATTTTTAAATTGAAGTATACTTGATTCACAACACATACGACCTTTTAGGACATATATTCAAATGGATTCATACTTTGCTGGTTTTGTTTTGTTTTTACTAAACAAACTGCTATTCACTATACTGTATTTGACCAATACCTTATTGAGGGATATTTTGGGTGTTTTCAGTTTTTGAAATTTATAAACAGTCCTGGGATAAATGCTTTGTTCATATATCATCTTGTACTTTTGCAGAATATATCTTATATGCACCTTCTAAAGATGCTTTGTTGTTGCTGGGGGCAGTTGTGTTCTTCCAGGAAGAAGGTACCAAATCTGTAGCCCCACTGCCTGCCCCCCGAGTGCCACGTCCTCCACATTCTCACCAGTTGTAGGAATTATGCCTAAAATAAGCATCCTTACTACCAGTCTGGTGGGTGGGACTTCCCTGGAGGTCCAGTGGTTAAGAGACTCCACGCCTGCACTGCAGGGGGTGTGGGTTTGATCCCTGGTGGGGCAACTAAGATCCCACATGCTGCGCGGCCAAAAAAAAAAAAAAAAAAAGACAGTATCTCAGCATTCTAGTCTGAATCTCTTTGAGTACTAAGGAGGTTGAACATAAAATGAGCTCATTTTCCTTTCAGAAGCCCCTGAATGTGACAGTGATCCGCAGAGGGGAGAAATACCAGCTTAGACTCGTGCCGACACGCTGGGCGGGAAAAGGACTGCTGGGGTAAAGTATCCGTGTCCGTTCATTCACACTGCAGCGTGCACTGCATGCTTGCTAGACACAAAGCTGCGGGCGGGAGGTGGGGTCGTTGGGAAATGAAGGGAATTTCCAGACGGCCTGTAGCAACTCATGATAAGTCCTTGTGGCGGGAATGAGATTCCAGGTATGGAGGTGGAGGGAGCCCTGGTCGCTCTGGTTCTTTTATTAACTGGACGTTTGCTTTGAAAGAATGAAAGCATGTAGGTGAAAAGCTCAGGACGGCTCACTTCTGATCTTCCTGAATGGAGCCACAAACTTACACTGTTCCTTTTTTTTCCTTCCAGCTGCAACATTATTCCTTTGCAAAGATGATTGTCCCTGGGGAACAGAAACAGGAAAGCATATTCCCTTGCCCCAGACTTGGGTCTAGTGGGCATTTCCTCCTTCTCTTCTCTTCCTGAAGCTCAAGGATCTGGAAGAGGCTGGGAGCCTGAACTTCTAGGTGGTGGAAACGCTGTGGCCTCCCAGTGTGATCTCTTGGGATTAACGCATTGTTAAAAACTAGATTTGTGTTTAGCATCTTCTGCAAATTAGGCCACGGCCCTACATGGGAGTCCTCTGGATTGTGAGCAGGTGGGTGGGAGTTATTCTGGTAGGTGCTGGTGTGACTTTATGCTTCTAGAAATTTTGTTTTTTTCCCCCAAATAAACAGTTTTACAGTGTTGATATGAGCATGTTATCACCCCAGCTGAATTTCCTATGAACTTCTCAAACCAAAGCTCAGGTGGGAGTTAGATCAGCCTCAGGAAAGTTGGGCAGAACAAACTAACAATTGTACCGAAGTCAAGACTTGACCAGCAACATCTCTGGGACGTCATCCTTTAGTGAATGGGGGTTCCAGACGCTCAGGCTGCACCTGCGTTTGCACTGTGGCATTGCTGCTCTGGATACAGGATAATTGAGTCTCCTGGGCCTGCCCTCGGATCAGCACTTTTGTAGACTGCTAAGGTGTGTTGACATTGCTGATGGGAACCAGCAGTGTGTGCAGCGCTGTCTTCTTGCAAATGCTGATTCCTCCTTCCTTCCTTCCTTTTATTTTCTCTCTTTAACATGGCAAAGTGAGTTTCAGTGATTCCTAGTGCCTCCGTGCTTTACTTTTTTTCTCTCTTCACCGTATCACAGTGTTTTATTTCCACAGTTCTTGCAGACCACTTTCTGTTTCAGAGGGCATCTGGCACATTCTACTGAGGCATGCTTGGGTTCTTCAGGCCTGGATTTGCTTGGCTTAGATGCAGATATCAGCTCGCCCTGACGGGAGTCAGTACTGGGTGTGCTTCCAGCCATGGGTGCTCGTGCTCGGCTGGAAAGCCTTCCTGTTGAGTGTCTGCCCCCAAACACCATGTACTCTAGCCGAATGTCCACGTGGATTTCCCCCCTTGTAGCCACAGACGTGCTGTGTTTACCAGTGTTTAAATTGTTTTTCTAATTCCACGTGTTTTCCAATCTTTTATAAGCCCTAGACTATAATAAACACAGCTTGCCCCATCCAGCAATCCCTTTTATTTTTTTGAGATGTATGCAAATGCAGCAACCAGCATTGGGGTATGAGGGTGGGGTGGGGATGGAGAGACTCATTCACATCCTCCTAAAATGATAGCAGCAGAGAGTCTTCTGCATCAGTGCCTTTGGCTGGTTTCCTGCAAGCCCCCCCGCTTCAGAAACCTCAGGATGGCCACGCAGGTGGGCTGTCTTTTGTGAGGTTCTAGTGGAGAGACACTTGGAGGTGGAATCATCCTAATAGATTTAACAAACTGGTTTGGCAGAAACGTTATGTGATAAGATAACGTAACCTATGAAACATTTAATCCCAGCTGGCTAAAATTTTCTGTACAACATCTAGTGCCCGGGCGAGGAGGTGGGGAGGACAGCTGTGTGCTGCACCAATGAGACCGGGAAATTTAGTTTGCTTTTGACAAAGAGAATTTTATCAAACCGTTCGTACTTCTTCACATAACTTTGTCAAGTCTTCAGAAAGTCAGAGTTGCTAGGATTGGCCGCTGCAGCTTCTCATGGGATGGCACCAAGGGAAAACATGGGGGAGAGTGGGAGGGGAGGAGAGAGGTGAGAGGAAAGCCAATTTTACCTCCCAAGTCGCGGCGGCAGGGGGCGAGCTCGACCAGCTCCCCGCTCCCGCTCCCGCCGCTTTCTGGGCACGTGACCGCTGTCCAGCTTTCGTGCTTTACGGCCCGTCGCCTGCAGGCGGCAGCGATTACCATGGAGACGGGGCTTGGGTGGCGACCGTAACTAGGGAGCCCTTGGAGGAGAAAGCGGCGGCAGCTGGAGGCCGGGAGGTGGACAAGGGGTTCACGCGGCGGGAAGACCCCGGCCTTTGAGGACCAGGGTGGGCGCGCTCTGTGAGTCAGGGGCGGGGGCCCCGGCAAGGAGGGGCCTGGTGCCTCTTGGGGGGCGCTCACCCCACCTGGGCTCGCCCTAGGGCAGCTCCAGGCAGACCTGAGCTGGAGGAAGGGTCCACGCCTGGGCTTTGTGCCCCCACGGACGCACACACCTGCTCCCCGCACCCCCCATGAGGAATGTGGCAAAGTTTGGCAGTCGGAAGAGGCTCTGTACTAAGGGCCCTAGACTTGAAATCTTAGCAATTTTTCAGATGGCGGAACTGAACATTGAGAGGTCTGCTTCTTACTCGCTGTATGATCTTGCATAAGTCACTTCACCTCTCAGAGCTTCAGACTCTTAAGTTTGCTGTAAGAAATAAACGAGAGAACATGCTAGGCTTTTTAACTTTCTAGACTGCTACCATTTCTCAAGCACTCTGTGCTGCAGCTGGAGCATTTTACATATGTCATTTCATCTAATCTTCACAACACCCCCAGAATTTAGGGTTATCATTTTAATTTTGCCTGTGAGCAGATTTAGACTCCGAGGGGTAAAGTGACTTGCCCAAGGTCACAGAGCACCTGAGTGGTGGAACTGGGATTCAATGCCAGGAGAGGCTGACTGGAAAGCCAACACTTTTAACCGCTAAGGTACCTGCTTCTTCCCCTATTCGTATTATTAGAACTGTTGCTAATGCCTGGGTTATCATTTTGCTGCCTGTGGGAATATGAATAGATATATACTGAGTTAGAGGGCTCTAAAATTATCCTCAGAAAGATGAGGCCCGGGATCAATATTTTTAAAGATTTGAGACAGGCTTTCCCAGGAGTATGGCATTCTTTTTATTCCCATGGAAAGGAACAGAGCTGGTATTGCACATTTCATTGATGGGTTTGTGGACCAGGAAATCAAAATGGAAAACAGAGGGCCCTGCTGACTTTTATGCTCAAAATTTCTCTAGAGACATCTCCAAAGAGAAGAATGTCAGATGCAGAGGAAAACCCACTGGAAGAAACAGAAGAATATGGAGAAATAGAAATGGAAGAAGGAGAAGAAGAAGAAGAAGAAGAAGAAGAAGAAGAAGAAGAAGAAGAAGAAAAATATCCAAATGATGAAGGGCTAGAAAATATGCAACAGGAATTAAAAGAAGATAACACATTAGCGTGGAGAGGGTCTCAGGAGGAGGGGGAAGCGGAGGGAGAGGGAGCGGAGGGGAAAGAAGAGGGGGAAGAATTTGGGAAGGAGGAGGCAGCAGGAGCACAGGAAGAAACCACAGTGAAGCCCCAAGAAATCACCAAGTCCATGATCAGTTTGGAGAGACTTACACCAACTGATTCCCAATCAATCTTGTCAGGAACACTCCCAGTAAGTAGGAATTTTCATTCATTCAATCATTCGTTTGTTCATTCATTCATTCCTAATCATTAATTGAATGCTTGTTACCCACTTACCTGCCAGGCTCTGTGGATATAAAACCAAGTAAGACACAATCCATTCTCTTAAGGAGCTCTAGGGTATGTAGGGAGGCAAACATTATAAAACTAAGTGCAGTGATTGAGAGGTACCTAGGAGATATGTATCTATATAAAGGCCACTTGACCCAGCTTGGAGGATGATCAGGGAAAGCTTCCTGGAGGAGGTGTGTACCAGGGCTGACTTAAAGGACAGGGGTTAGCTGGAGTGTGCTTGTCTAAACAGCCTGTAGAAATCACCTCTGGTCCAAGGAGAAGTGACTCTCTGTGGCTCTGTGGTGCTTTTGGAGGCCACCAGTGCCACTTAGAAGAATAATTCTGCTGTTGTGGGTCTGCTAGTAGGCCAAGGATAAACCTGACACACCCATGATTCATGTTATTTGAGTACAGAATGTCCCAGGCTCTTTTTAAAAAGTGCTTCATAATTCCGATGTGAGGCTAACACTAAGACTGGCTGATTAGGAAGAGAAAGGAAACTAAATGAGGGCATGTAGCAGCGTGTACTGTATTTGGAATCACAATCTCCTTTCTATTTCTTTTTTAAGAAAACCTATAGTGGTAGAGAGTCAAAGCATTCATTACAATCAGAGCTTTTGGAAACATTCGAACTTCCAAGCATGGCCTCGCAATTAGAGTTTCTTGATTTGGATCTAACCACTTCTGCGGGACAACAGCTTAGTTCCCCTGAAAAGCAGCCTTCGGGCGAGCTTGCAGAGAGAACCGACCAGAGGCCCCAAGATGAATTGGGACAAGAAAAGAGACACTTGGAACCAGAAAGGGGAGACTTGGAGCCAGAAAAGAGAGAAGGGAGAAAAGAAACAAGAGTATTATACGTAAATGAGAAAAAAGAAAAAGAATTCCAGCCCAAAGCAAGGATCCCTAAGGGGTCACTGGTCTCCACTGCCACCGAGGACATTTTGTTCCAAAAGGATGACGGTGCCAACGTGTATCCCTTGGTAAGTGCAACATGCTTTTAAATTTCCCCCAGTGTTTTGAGAGTATTGTGAAATAGGGGAATTTTATGCATATGGAAAAAAATACCACCAGAAAGCTCCTTTTTAAGCTAATCACAGACCCGTGTCTTTGTAAAGTTCAGTTTGGAGCTGTGGCTGGACATGTGTGACAGTATGTGGACAGGAACGCTGCATCTGGGTTCAGCAGCGTTGCTCTGCAGGCAGGAAATTCCACACGTGGTTTGTCCGTTGTATAGGACGCTGTTTTCTTGGGGGAGACTCAGAATCGACCTCTCCCCTTTCCCCTCTCTTCTCGCTCCGTCTGTCTCTCTCCCTCCCTTTCCCTCTCTCTCTCCCACATCATGATACTCCTCCTCCATACCACCAATTCCTTGCCTTTCCCTCCTCTCCTCGCCTCTTCTGCTGTAACTGGCTTGATCCCTTTACCAGCTCCTAAAACCACCACAGGTTCCTAAAACTATCCATCCCAAGATAGACCAGTAAGTCAAAGGTCTGGAAAAAGTGAAAGCCACCGGGAAAAGCACCAGGCGGTCCAAAGGAGTCTGCCTTTGCTGCCGCTGACAGTGTTCCAGGGAGGCGCCATCTGCGAGGGTAAAAATATTATCATTTGCCAAGAGAAGGAAGAGGAGGGTTTTTTTTTTTCCCTTCTCCTTCTTTCTTCCTCCATCTGCTACTTTCTGAAAATTGTTTCCTAGGATTCATCTTTTTTTCTCCCCCCACCGTAGATTCATGCCTTTGGAAGATTTGTAAGTGATGGACTGTGTGTACTTAATGCAGTTCCTAACACAGAGCGAGCACTTGACAAGTGTTAACAACTAGGTGATGGCGGTGACGGTTGAGCTGGCGGTGGTGACGGAAGGATGCCGAGGGGGAAGTGCAGAGAACTGACAGCCTCCTTTCTGTAGATTTGGCTGACTTTGAGCAATGGAGTTAAAGGTTCAAGCTTGCAGTTGCTCAGTCTGAAAGAAAGAGTAATTGAGTTTATTTATTTATTTGGCCACACTGAGCGGCATGTTGGATCTTAGTTCCCCAATCAGAAATTGAACCCTTGCCCTCTGCAGTGGAAGCTCAGAGTCCTAATCACTGGACTGCCAGGGAAGTCCCAAGAATAATTGAGTTTTAGAGCCCATGAAGACATTTGTCTTGTTTAGCCAACTAACCAGAAATCAGGTAACGTCACTAATTAGAGCAAGCGATCTTTTTATCCAGGCCCCAGCTACCTGGACTTGACAAAAGCCACTGCACAGGTCTGGGCCCCCGTTAGCCTTGGACTCACCACAGAACCAAACTTTCCTAGGCCTTCTCTCTTTGCAGGTTTGCTTAGCTCTTTGGGTGCGCCGTCTTTCTTTTTCCTTTCCTTTCGCCTTTATTGTTTCTTCTTTTTGTTAAAATGAATTAGTGCTCTTTATAAATAAAATATACAAAGGCAAAGATTCCTCTTCTCGAACACACTCCCATCCCAATCCCATTTTCCTGAGGTGACTACTGTTGCAGTTTGGTATAACTATCTCTCCAGACCTTTGTTGGTACGTATATAAACATGTATCTGTGCGCACACACGCACACGATTTGTGTTTTTAGTTGTTCGTTTTTGCAGTGAGATATTCTGCATTTGTGCATAAATGTTTTTGCACTTAACATGTCTTAGAGGATTTTTTGTATCAGTGCGTGTATATCCACTTCCTCATTTTAAATTCGGCTGTTTCCTTATTGATGGCCATTCATGCTGTTTCTAATTTCTTGCTCTCACCAAAGGTGCTTCAGTGAGTGTGTGCCCCTCCATCTCTGTGCTCGCAGCATCCTCCTTTTCCTTTGGGCTCCCCCAGCTTATCCCAAAGGCCTGTAATAACTCGCAGTGCTCATGGTAAATAGACCTAACCGTGAATACCACCTCCAGCCAAGTAACAAGGTATCGTGTTTATGAGAAGGAATCATATAACTATCAAATACAGTGAAATCTGATTTTGACAATAAAGTTTTGTTTTCCAGATGACCATGTTTTAGAAGAAGATTGTTGTAAGAGGTGGCTGTCTCCATCATCATTCGCCATGAGTGTTAAAACTAGTGCAAAATGCGATGAGTGTTAGTACTGTGTGATTTCGGTTAACGTGAGGGCTGCTCAAGCAAGGAAGTTCTGTTACTACTGAGTGAGGTCAGCCTAGTTTTGACCTTGAAAGAGGTTTACCTGGAGACAGGAGTCTAGTTAAGAGTGTTTTCTTTTTATAACTAATCTGTTAAATCTCAAAATAAATTTCCAGGACGACTATAAGGCCTTTTAGAATTAGCAGGTTTCCAAAAGAACCATCTCACTTGAAGAAATTGGCTCTTAAGAACCAGCCAGATATGAAATAGTTCCGTTCCTAGAAGTTGCAGCTTGAGGCAATTATGATTCCGTGATTCTACCACTCACACCCACACAATAAAAGACCTAAATATAAATATAAATTACAGCGAATGAGCAGATGGAATCAGGAGAGAATGGGGAATGAAGGGTGCAGGAGAGAGAAATCGGCCACGTTGCCCACTCTGTCTTGGGAGAAGTATACGGTGCATCCATTTAACCTTAAGTATCATTCAAAGGTCAGAAAGGAAACTCACCAGATTTCATTTCTTTATTTTTTTTTCTCTCGGCCGTGAGGCATGCAGGATCTTAGTTCTCCGACCAGGGATGGAACCCGCGCCCCCTGCAGTGGCAGCTCGGAGTCTTAACCATTGGACCGCCAGGGAAATCCCATCACCAGATTTCATTTCTATGCTCCAATATAACCCACTGATTTTTGGTAACTAATCACTTAGCCATCACTTTAAATACTCTACCACATCAGCCTTGGTTAAGTCTTTAAATAGACTTTATTATTTGGGAGCAGTTTTAGGTTTATAGAAAAATGGAATGAAAAACACAGAGAATTCCCACATACTCCCTTGTGCCTCCTTCCCCCCTCGTCTCCTCTATTATTACCATCTTGCATTAGTGCAGTACATTTGTCGCAATTGATGAGCCAATATGGATGAATTAGAATTACCTAAAGTCCATAGTTTATACCTTAGGGTTCACTCTGTGATGTACATTCTCTGGGCTTTGACAAATGCATAATGACATGTATCTACCATTGTTGTTTGATACAGAGTAGTTTCACTGCCCTAAAAATGTCCTGTGCCCTACCTGTTCATCTCTCCCTCCCCCTTATCCCCCCCACCACAAGCCCCTGACAACCATTGATTTTTATTGTCTCCATAGTTTTGCCTTTTCCACAGTGTCATGTAGTTGGAATCATACAGTTTGTGGCCTTTTCAGGCTGGCTTCTTTCACTTAGCAACATGCATTTAAGGTTCCTCCACATCTTTTCATGGCTTGCAACCTCATTTCTTTTTATTGCTGAATAATATTCCATTGTATGAACGTACCACAGTTTATCCGTAATTTTTGTAAGAGACGTTGAATACAAAAATATACATAAACAAACTACTATTGAATTGGAAGCAGTAGTTGGATTTATAGTACCTATTATTTTTCATTTCATGAAATTTTTATTTCGGACTTGTTCCTGGCAGTGTGGAATTTTTAATCCTCCTGAGGGAATTTTGTCTCTTTTATACTTTATCCTTCCAGGGAAAATCGTGTATAAGGAACAAATACCCAGGCTGAATAATTGCCTTTCTTACGAAGTTACTTAGTGACTTTATTATAACTTGTCCATTCTACGTACTCTCGTTCAGTAAATTGAATTTCACGACATTAAGTGCTCACTGTGTGTCTGGTACTGAGCTGGGTCTAGGTCCTGGGGAGAAGATGAATAGGAAGTTGTTTCTATTTACTGTTGAAGACTTTCTTTTTTTAAAGGAAACGTCTTTATTGAAATATAACGTATAAACAGAAAGAGCACACGCAAGTGTAGAACTCATTGAATTCTTACACAGCAAACACGCCTGTGTAAGCACCACGTAGCTTTTCTTTTCTTTTTACATCGAGGTAGAATTCCCATCCATAAAATCCACCCTCTTAACTTTTTCTTAAAAGATTGTGGTAAAAGGCACATAACATAAAATTTACCACCTTAACCATTTTTATGTGTAAAAGCTCAATGGTATTAAACACATTCACACGGTTGTGCAGCCACCATCATCACCCGTCCCCATAACCCTCTTCATCTTGTGAAACACACGCTGTACCCACAAACACCAGCTCCCCAACCCCACCCCGGTCCCTGGCTAACTGCCCTTCTACTTTCTGTCTCTATGAATTTGACTACTCTAGGGACCTCATATAAGTGGAACCATTCAGTTCATATTTGTCTTTTTGTGACTGGTGTATTTTACTTATATAATATCCTCAAGGTTCGTCCATGTCGGAGCATGTGTCAGAATCTCCATCCCTTTGGAGGCTGAATAATACTCACCTTTTGTTTATCCATTCATCTGTTGATGGACACTGGCTTCTTTTCCACCTTTTGGTTACTGTGAAATATGCTGCTATGGACACGGGTGTACACATATCTCTTTGAGACCCTGTTTCCTGTTCTTTGGGGTAGGTACCCAGAAGTGTAATTGCTGGAGTATATGGTAATTGTATTTTCAGTTTTTTGAGGAACCTCCATACTGTTTTCCACAGCAGCTGCACCATTTCACACTCCCACCAGTAACGCACAAGGGTCCCAGTTTCTCCACATCCTTGTAAAGTTTACCCTTTAAAATTAAAAAAAGTTTTTAAAATTTATTTTTGTTGAAATATAGTTGATTTACAATGTTGTGTTAGTTTCAGGGGTACAGCAAAGTGATTCATATGTATACGTATATATATATATATATATATATATATATATATATATTCTTTTTCAGATTCTTTTCCCTTATAGGTTATTACAAGATATTGAGTATAGTTCCCTGTGCTATACAGTAGGTCCTTGTTGGTTATCTGTTTTATACATAGTAGTGTGTATCTGTTAATCCCCAACTCCTAATTTATCCCTCCCACCCCCCCTCCCCCTTTTGTAACCATAAGTTTGTTTTCTATGTCTGAAAATTTCCCTTTTCCAGTATACAGTTGATTGGTTTGTAGCCTGTTCTCAGAACATTTCCGTCGCCCCAGAAAGAAACCCATACGCAGTAAGCAGTCGCTCCCCATTCCCCCTCCCCTCACCCCCTGGCAACCACTCATCTGCTTTCTGTCTCTAGGGATCTGCCTATTCTGGACATTTTATGTAGATGGAGTCACACAGTGTGTGGTCCTTTGCATCTGGCTCCTTTCACGTAGCATCACGTTTTCAGGCGTCATCCACGGTGTAGCGTGCTCTTGAGGACTTCTCAAGGTGATGTCTCTTCATTGGCTGATGATGTGAATCCTTCTCCTCCAGGACTCAGGCCGGGAGTACCCGGCATCACAGCTCTGGGTTCGTGCACCGTAGCGTCTTCCCGGTTTTACCTTTGTCTTCCAGGCCATGACCTGGTCGTTCGGATGGAACAGCTCCCTTCCTGTTTACTACATTCAAGATGAAAACCAGAGAGTTCTTCTGTATGCCAGTGCTCACACTGCGGTCATCTACAATGTCTTTAAGAATAACCAGCACCATCTTCAGGTTTGCAGGTTTTCTTACTTCAAGTGAAAGAGGTTGTTTTTAACCTGAATACAGCACTTTGGTTGTTATTGTTGTTGCTTTTTTATTAATTAATTAATTTTTGGCTGCGTTGGGTCTTTGTTGCTGTGTGCAGGCCTTCTCTAGTTACGGCGAGCAGGGGCTACGTTTTGTTGTGGTGCGCAGGCTTCTCATTGCGGTGGCTTCTCTTGTTGCGGAGCATGGGCTCTAGTTGCGCGGGCTTCAGTAGTTGTGGCACGTGGGCTCAGTAGTTGTGGCTCGCGGGCTCTAGAGCGCAGGCTCAGTAGTTGTGGCGCATGGGCTTAGTTGCTCCGCGGCATGTGGGATCTTCCCGGACCAGGGCTCGAACCAGTGTCCCCTGCATTGGCAGGTGGATTCTTAACCACTGTGTCACCAGGGAAGTCCAGCACTTTGGTTTTTATTTCAGGGGTCAACTTCATTCCATCTCATACACATTTTCCCTCTTCTCTTCTGAACCATAGCAAATTTTTTTTTAGGAACACATTTTATTGTTCGTTTTCTCTCTGATTCTAATCAGAATAGCAGTTGACTTTAATTTTATAGTAACTAGAATCTAAAGCATCTGTATTTTTTACATTTCTGTAAAAACGTGGTCAGGAGAGACCATGTTGTCTCCACAGGACTATGGTGAGATGCAAAGGGCAGGGATTCGGACCTAATTAACACTCAGACTCCTTTCCAGGGCTCAAAGGGCTTTGATCCTCCTACTCCTGCTGAGAAGTGAGTGTTAATATTCCCATTTCACAGGAGAGGAAACTGAGGCTCAGAGGGATTTAGCTGACTTGCCCAAGGCTGTGCTAGCAGATGCTGAAGCCAGGTCTTACATCCAGGTCTCCTGACTTTAAAGCATTAAGTAGGTCAGTCTTTCCTCCTGTCTCCTCCCTCCAGCACCTGGCTTTATTTACACCCTGCTCTGTGCCTCCCCGAATGCCCCACATGCCTGCCTTCCCCTCAGTGCTCTGCCTCCTCTGTTCCGGATGTTTTTGACCCCTTTTTCATCATTTACCTGTCCAAATGTCACGTTTTCCTGGTGTCTGACTTTCCACTAGTTAACCCGGTAAACAGTTCCATGTTACCCTTTTCAGTTGACATATAAGGACCTTCCTTAGTCAATGCCTAGATCAGAAACTTCACAAAGTATTTTCCAAGAGCTCAGCCAGTATTCAGCATCGTGCCAGGGATCCAAGACACGTGGGTGTAACTTAAGGAATTTGCTTTCTAGAAGTCCTGAAATACACACACAGTCAGCAAGCAGCCCTTCTCAGAGCTTAGTTGAATGTGTAGCACTGAGCACAGAGGTAGCGGCAGGGGGAGAAAGCACAGTGTGGTGGGCAGACTCAGAGTCAGGGGGGCGGGCGGGGCAGAGGGGCTGAGAAGTAGGAAGGCGTCCAGCCTCCGCAGAGTTGGATGGCTGGGAGTGGCCTTGGCCATTTGTTCGTTTGTTCATTCATCCCACGTGTATTTATCATAACCACTATGTTTCAGGTGATGGGTCTGTAGTCATGAACAACATAGATCTAGTCCCCCCTCATGGAGAGACAGTCGTTAAACAAGTGAACACAGAAGCATATACCTAAAGATTTTAACAGTTGCTCGAAAGGAAACGTGAAAATGCTCTAAGAGGGAAGCATCAGGGTGAGAGGAGATTCCTCTGGATTGGGTGGGCAGGGAATAAAAAAGTGCTGTTTGTGCCAAGACCTGAAGGCTGAGCATGAGCTAGCCCGGGGCCGTTTTGCCGGGGAACAGCATCCCAGACAGACAGAGCTCCGAGTTTTCAGGCCTCGTGCATGAGGCCCAGACAGAGGCCAGAGTGAGCGAGGGGTGACACGGAAGGAGGGAAACAGGGGTTGTTTCCCGGCTGCCATCTTGTTTGTGTTTCCAGAAGATTCCTCTGTTGTGTGGGGAAGATCGTAGGAGGATACGAGTGAAAGCAGAGGCCCGTGAGGAGGCTTTGGTTCCAGAGCTGCTCAGTGACCTGAGTGAGCAGTTTTGGGGGAGATGAGGCTGGTAGGGAGGTTCTAGGGGGCTGGAGGTGGGGGGACCTGGACATGTATTCTCAACGTGGGCTCAGAGTCGGGTATACGCCTCGACCCCTAGGAAGCCACTGTTCTTGCAGGGAGTGCAGCTTACCCTGAGAGTGTTTTGAGGGGAAGTTTGAAAACCTCTGGCTGTAGAGAAACACCAGGGAAGGCGGGTGGGAGTAGGATTTTCAGCCAGCGGCATCTGGAAAGGGAGCTCAGGTGTGCCTCCGGGGCCCCGCCTTTCCTGCTGGTGCCAGGGCTGGGCCCCCCCCAACCCCTGTCTCAGAGCGACTTCTCTCCACGTCTGCAGGGCCACCCCAACGTCATCTCCTGCCTCTGCATCAGTGAAGACAGGCGCTGGGTCGCCACGGCTGACAAAGGGCCCGAATGCCTGATAATCATATGGGACTGCTTCACGGGGTAGGCATGTCGTAGCCACTTCCCCCCGCGTTTTTGTACAGCGTCTGCCACCGTGACCCGCAAAAAAAGGAGTCATGCCGGTCCAGGGATACAGAAGCTGGTGCTGGGAGGCAGGGCGAGGGGCGAGGTTCTCAGGGGAGGTTGTCTTACTGCCTCAAGGCCTGTTGGGATGACATTACTTTGGTGAATTTCCCATGGGTGATTCTTGGCTCTCTAAGCCCAGAAACTTGGTTTGTCGGTGGCCCCCAGGCAGACAGGGTTGAGGGAGGCTAACTCACACTCACCCAGCTGGGAGACCCGGAGAAATTATGTGACTTTCACCATCTGCCCCCAAAAAAAAAAAAAAAGACTAATCGTACTTACTGTCTTCATTTCCCTGGGCTCTGTAAGAAATTACCCCAATCTGGGTGGCTTAAAATCACAGAAATTTATTTTCTCACTGTTCATGAGGCCAAATGTCTGAAATTGGGGAGTCTGCAGGGAGCTCCTGGGGCCCTGAGAGAGAATCTGTCCCATGCTCCCCTCCTCCTTTGGGTGGTTGCTGGCATCCTTGGTGGTCCTTGACCTGTAGACACGTCACTTCAGCCTCTGCTTCCATCTTCATGTGGCGTTTCCCCCTCTGTGTCTCTCTGTAAGGTCTTCTCTTTTATAAGGACTCCAGTCATTGGGTTTAGGGTCCACCCTAACCAGTATGACCTCATCTTAACTAATTACATCCGCAGAGACTCTCTTTCTGTATAAGCTCGCTTCGGAGGTTCTGGGTGGAATGAATTTCGAGGGGGCGCTATTTGATCTACTTTACTTACCCTACCGGATTGTTAGGAAGATCAGAGCACAGCACCTGGCCCAGGATAGATGCTCACAGATGTGTGTCCTTTCGTAATTCCTGGTCCTGGAGGCAGAGAGTAGTGCTAGATTCACTGACAAGATTGTAAGGCCTTGGTTGGGTGTGTAGGGGGGTGGGATGGGGTGAGGTGGGGGGTGGACGAGTCCAGGTGGAGAAGAAGTTTAGGAAGAAGTTATGTTGAATGTTCTGTGACACAGGAACTGCTCTCTCCCAGGTGACCGGTGGCCTCCATAGGGCCATATTACCTAATCATTTCCCCTGGCCCCTCTGACACCATGTCCCCTGGTCCTCATCCTGCTTGCTGTCTGTTCCCTCTCAGACTCTTTTCAGCCTCATCCTCCTCTGGCCATTCCTTAGCTGTGGCCTCAGGGCGTGAGGATGCTGTTGGTGATGTTCTCCAGCCAGGCAGGAGCAGAGCCAGGGTTTGAAACTGCGCCATCTTACTCTCAACAGCCGTCTCAGTGTTTCCTGTCTGCTGATGGGGAAGCTGCTGGAGGACAGTCCACCTGCATGTCCCGTGGGCATCTCCTGCTAAAATGTCCAAAAGTCCTGCGCCTCCACCTCCAAATAACTTCTGAACCCACATCCACCGCCTCTGCCCACCCTCTCCTGCTTGGGCCATTGCAGTAGCCTCCTGACCGATCTCCCCCACTGCAGTTTCGCTCTTCAACCCAGCCTCCGTGACACTGAACCACTTTTAAATGTATATACAATTCACTGGCATTAATTACATTCACAGTGTTGTGCAGCCATCACCACTATTTCCAGAACACTCACAGCACCCAACCAGAAAATCTGAACTAATGAATTCCTCATTCTCCCCTCCCCTCAACCTCTAATCTACTTTCTAGCTGTAAAGATTTGCCTATTCTGGACATCTCATGTCCGTGGAATCATACAATATGTGGCTTTTGTGTCTGGCTTCTTTTACTTATAATATTTTCAAAATTCTTCCATGTTGTAGCATGAATCAGTACTCCATTCCTTTTTTTAGCTGTTTAAGATTCCATTGCATGGATATAACACATTTTGTTTATCCATTCATCTGTTGATTTTTTTTTTTTTTTTTTGCGGTACGCGGGCCTCTCACTGTTGTGGCCTCTCCCGTTGCGGAGCACAGGCTCCAGACGCGCAGGCTCAGCGGCCATGGCTCATGGGCCCAGCCGCTCCGCGGCACGCGGGATCCTCACGGACCGGGGCACGAACCCGCATCCCCTGCATTGGCAGGTGGACTCCCAACCACTGCGCCACCAGGGAAGCCCCCTGATGTTGTTTTAAATGCACATGTGTAAGGGGACTTCCCTGGTGGTCCAGTAGTTAAGACTCCATGCTTCCACTGCAGGGGCCACGGGTTCGATCCCTGGTCAGGGAACTAAGATCCTGCCTGCCTCGAGGCCAAAAAAAAAATACACATGTATGGCCATCATCATATATCATCATATGGTTTTTCTCTACAACATTTTGAGCGTGATCTTTTCCCATGCGCAAAATCCTAACGGGCTCCCCTGCTGCCCGTTGTCAGCTCAGCCCTTGTTACAGGGAGTACACGCTCACATCCTAGCCATGCGAACACTTCCCCCACGAAATCAAATTCCCTTCTGCTTGCCTAGCGGTCATCTCTAGCGATTACATACTTTTCAGCTGCAAGAAATGGCACATCCACCTGACACACACGAGGGAAAGTCATCTCCTGCATCAGGAAGTCCTGAGGCAGGAAGGATGGGCCCCTCTGGTGCCTCTCTTCTCTCAAGCCTTTGCTGACAGCTCCCCTGCCCCAGGCAGAGCTGGCCTCCATTCAAACAGTGTTTATCCTTTGCTTTTTTCTTGTTTATAGAGCTGTCTCCCCCACTAGACCGGAGGTGACTCTGGCAGTCATTTTTTAAAATTACAAAGTGAAGTGTATCTGTGGTTAACAATTAAAATGATATGTCGATATGAGTTTTATGATATTGCAAATGATGACTCTGGGAACCCAGAAAGGATTCTCTGGTTTTAGAATTAATATTCACCTTATTAAAGTGATAAACGGTACTTCTTCCTTGAGATATTAGTTCAACTTAAATCTTACTCCGTAAATCTAGCGTATTTTTGCAATTGCCTATAAGGGGGCTTTGATTAATGTTTGGTCTCACAAATTTTATTAACTCCTTTTAAACATTTTAAACTGCATTTAGAAATTGATATATTCAGTTTCATCTTTAAGTTCTTTAGTAGTCTGATTAACAAATAAATCCTTCACCAGTACTTAAGTAATTCTTGTAAATCTAATAAATTAGACATAAATATGGCAAGTCCTAAGTTCTCTTAAGTGTTCAAGTATTGTTTATAAACCTAATACAATTTGAATTTAAAATCACAAGTCTAAATCAACTACAGACTTTCAATTAGAATCACAAATTAATCTGTTAGAGACTCTAATATGTTAAATTCTCTTAAACATGACCCATTCTTAAAAAAAGGAACAAATTCTCTTATCACAAATATGTTAAGAGTACAGGTCCAACTGACTTATCTTCTCTGCATTTAATTCTAAATATCCCTGGGGATGAGATACACCTTCCCACGAAGAACGTCATTATGTCATTCCCAACAACTTTAGGACTCCCTTCCCAAGGCAATTTTTGGGGCCACGTCTCAGTGGGATAAAATATCTCAAGTGACAGAGAACCAGACAGGTCCTCAGCTAGGGCACAGACTTGGTTCCAGCCAATTGGGACACCGATGTGACATACTGAGGCCTGTGTGACATGCTGAGGCCTGTGTATATTTGCTGTAACAAGGTCTCCATAATGAAAAACCAACGGGGGGTCTGCATAGCCCGCGTTCCGGGATTAAGTCTTCCTAGCACCCACTCTTCCAGTGGGAGTCAGGGACCCCCACCACATCACAGCTTACTTCCATCATTGCTTCAGCTGTTTCTTGCATTTCTTTGGCTCTCTCAGGTATTCAGATATCATCTAATTAAATTCTGCGTGTGTTAAGGCTTTGTCTGCATCTTACAGTTCTAAAGTCTTGCCAGTGACACAATACAGACGTGTAAGAAAAAAAAAAGTAAGTCCCCCTTCACCCAAACCTATATCCAGAGTCACCATGTAGTTTGGAGTTCATTCCTCCAGACTTTTTTCTACACACACACACACACACACACACACACACACACAGTCTCTCTCTCTCTCTCTCTCTCTCTCTCTCTTTCCTCTCTCTCTCTCAGGATGATGCTACGTCTACTGTTTTGCTATTTGCTTTTTTCCACAAAACTTTGGTCACTTTCCCAAATCTACCTCATTCATTTTGAAGGTGGCATGCTTTTTCATTGTATGGTTTACCATGATATTTTTTAAACAAATCCCGTATTAATGGATATTTATGTTGTTTCCAGATTTTTGCTATTAAAGCAGTGCCACAATAAACATGAACTGGCATTTATCTCTGTTTACTTTTGCTATTATTTCTCTAGGGAAAATAAGTTGTAGAAGTGGAATTGGCGAGTCTTAGGGTCTGTGCATTGAGGATTTTGACAGATGCAGGGAAGGTGCTGTCGAGAAAGCCTGTGCTTGTTTACACTCCCCTTCTGGAGGAGGACGCCGGCTTTCCTGAGAGCTAGGATGGTGTCCCAGACGTCTTGTTTCATGTTCTCATCCTTCACGCCTGGCACAGAATCAGCGCTCGATAATGAAGGAGAGACTAGAGCTCCAGGAGAGAACAAATAGCATGTTTACATGCTGCCCTGAGTTAGTTTTTGTTTTAAATTTGAGGTAAAATTCACATAACATAAAAGTAACCATTTTAAAGTGAACAACTCAGTGGCATTTAGTATATGCACAGTGTGGTGCAACCACCGCCTCTTATCTGGTTGCAGAACATTTTCTTCACCGCAGAAGGAAACCCTGAAACCATCAGCCTTCACATCCCGCTCCCCTACCCTCTGGAAAACACGCACCTGCTTTCCGCCTCTATGGATTTGCCTATCTTGGAGGTTTGATATAAATGGACTCATACAATCTGTAGCCTTTGGTGTCTGGCTTCTTTCACTCAGCACCATGGTTTCAAGGTTCATCCGTGTTGTCGCCTGTGTCAGTGCTTCACTCCTTTTTTATGGCGGAGCAACTTTCCATCATGTGGGTGGACCACGTTTGTTTCTCCGTAGCTGTTCTGTTCCTGACCTGGGTGTCCCCCGTCCTGTCTTGCAGCATTCCTGTGCACACGATATTCGACAGCTGCCCAGAAGGTGGCGGCATCAGGGCCATGGCCATCACCCACGATGCCAAGTACCTGGCGACCATCTCAGACGCTGAGATCCAGGTACAGGGCTTGTCACGGCAGCTTCAGCGGCTGGCCCGCCCGTCACAAGTGTCCCCGCAAGCAGCTGTGCTCAGGCTGTGTGGCGTCTGTGGTTCTCTGGGTGGAGGGGGGTGACCGGTCAGGGGCTCCTGCTCAGGCCATGTGGCGTCTGTGGTTCTCTGGGTGGAGGGGGGGTGACCGGTCAGGGGCTCCCTGCCTGTGGCTTAGCTCACTGTGCTTTGCTTAGCGGAGGTCACTGGCTTACCACAAGAGGTGTAGGTTCCTCCAGTACCCTTCAGGAATCTTCTCACTCTCCTCTGTCTGCCATCACTTACAGAAAGTTTGCATCTGGAGGTGGACTTTAGCGGTGGAAACACCGGCCTGCACTCTTAACCTTCCCAAAGAGTATGGTTTTCAGGTGAGTTCATTTCGAGCCTGTAAAGATCCACCTAAAGGTATGCTGAAGCCAGTTCGAAACTACTTTTTGTTTTACTGGAGCTTTGTTATGGTGCCCAAGAGCTTTTAAAAAACTCCTGTCCATGATCTCATTTTATTTTTGACGATAATAGCTAATTTTTTTTTTTTTCGGTACGCGGGCCTCTCACTGTTGTGGCCTCTCCCGCTGCGGAGCACAGGCTCCAGACGCGCAGGCTCAGCGGCCACGGCTCACGGGCGCAGCCGCTCTGCGGCATGTGGGATCTTCCCGGACTGGGGCACGAACCCGCATCCCCTGCATCGGCAGGCGGACTCCCAACCACTGCACCACCAGGGAAGCTCTGCTAATTTTTTTGATCACCTCTTATGTGCCAGATTGTGCTAAGTTCTTTGCATACAATATCTCATGTAACCCATGCAAACATGCTGAGAAGATGTTACTGTGGGATTCATATTACTACGATTAACTATCAAATAACTGGTCTAAAGTTACCCAGCTAGCAGCCTTTCTTATTCTAGAAGCATGTTCTGAACTGCTCTTATTATAGGGGAGTTATTATTCTCGATTTGTGTGAGGTGACTTGCCGAGGGCACCCAGAGCATTGACTCTGCTGCTCTGCATCGTCTCATTCATGCTCGCAGCCGCCATTCACCTGCATTTATTGAGTACCTACTGTGTACCAGACACTGTGGTAAGGATGTACATGGCTTGTGTGAACCAGAACCCAAGCAGGGGGTCTGGGTGACTGGACTCAGCAAGGCACACATCATTATCAGCTTTATGTCTCTCCTGCTCTCCCTCCGCCAACATTCCTTCTGCTCCCTCAAAAAAATTTCCTTCCTTGTTTTTTTTTTTTGGCCACACCACATGGCTTGTGGAACCTTAGTTCCCCGACCAGGGATCAAACCTGCACCCTTGACAGTGAAAGCGCGGAGTCCTAACCACTGAACCGCCAGGGAAGTGCCCCCCACAATTTCCTTACTTCTCAAAGCTACCAGCCATACCTGGGTATTTAGGATGGGTTTTTCTATTGCTACCAAAAATGCATTGGGGATTTTGATAGAGATTGCATTGAATCTATAGATTGCTTTGGGTAGTCGTGTCATCTTAACAGGATTGTCTTCCAGTCCAGGAGCATGGATGTCTTTCTGTTTATTTTATTTGTTTCTTTTTTAATAGATTTATTTTACTTATTTATTTATTTATGGCTGTGTTGGGTCTTTGTTGCTGCATGCGGGCTTTCTCTAGTTGTGGCAAGCGGGGGCGACTCTTTGTTGCGGTGCGCGGGCTTCTCATTGTGGTGGCTTCTCTTGTTGCGGAGCACAGGCTCCAGGCACACGGGCTTCAGTAGGTGTGGCGCACGGGCTTAGTTGCTCCGTGGCATGTGGGGTCTTCCCGGACCAGGGCTTGAATCTGTGTCCCCTGCATTGGCAGGCGGATTCTTTGTTTTTTTTTTTACATCTTTATTGGAGTATAATTGCTTTACAATGGTGTTAGTTTCTGCTTTATATCAAAGTGAATCAGTTATACATATACATATGTTCCCATATCTCTTCCCTCTTGCGTCTCCCTCCCTCCCACCCTCCCTATCCCACACCTCCAGGCGGTCACAAAGCACCCAGCTGATCTCCCGGCAGGTGGATTCTTGACAACTGCGCCACCAGGGAAGCCCCTGTCTTTCTGTTTATTTACGTCTTCTTTAATTTCTTTCAGCAGCAGCAGCATTTTGTAGTTTTCAGCGTACAAATCTTTCACCTCCTTGGCTAAATTTATTCCTAAGTATTTTTTTTGATGCTATTATTATTATTATTTTTTTTTTTTTTTTTGCGGTACGCGGGCCTCTAACTGTTGTGGCCTCTCCCATTGCGGGGCACAGGCTCCGGACGCGCAGGCTCAGCGGCCATGGCTCACGGGCCCAGCCTCTCCGCGGCATGTGGGATCTTCCCAGACCAGGGCACGAACCCGTGTCCCCTGCATCGGCAGGCGGACTCTCAACCACTGCGCCACCAGGGAAGCCCCTTGATGCTATTATTAAGTGGAATTGTTTTCTTAATTTTCTTCTCAGAATGTTCATTGTTAGTGTATAGAACTTCAACTGATTTCTATACTGCAACTTTGCTAAATACACATGGCTGTTGAAATTTTGGGAATTCCCTGGCGGTCCAGTGGTTGGGACTCCGCATTTACACTGCAGGGAGCTCAGGTTCAATCCCTGGTTGGGGAACTAAGATCCCCACAAGCCGCGTGGCGTGACCCAAACAAACAAAAATGGAAATTGATTAAAGTTAAAGTACAAATTCATTTCCTCGGCTTCACTAGCCACATTTCAGCCACTCATTATCCACATGCGGCTGGTGGCTACATTGTTGGCAGCACAGGTGTTAGAACACCTCCACCCCAACGGGAAGTGCTGCTGGACAGCACCACACAAGCCCCCCAGCTCTGGGTGAGCCCCACCCTCAGCCTCCTCTGGACCTGGACCCCAGTGGGCTGAATGTAGCTGGGGAGAAGCACCCAATCCAGCGGATTCATCCTACTTGCAATTCAGTCACGAATTTCAAGATGGCCCTGGGCCTGGCTTGGCCGCTCTGGTCGGCTGTGACACTTTTCATTTCCAGAGACGACAGTTTCACACCTGCTCGTCCCACCTCCCCACTCCCTGCTTCCCATGCTCAGCGGGTGACCGCCCCCAACCCCGTGTTTCATTGAGAAAATGGAAGCCATCAGATACAAACACGGGCCTGTTCTCCCTCCCCAGCCTGCAACACACCTTCAACCCCGCCATCTTCTCTTTTCCCCTCTGACTGCGGCGAAGGGCCAGCGCACTAGATCCCCCCCACACCGCTGGCTGCCTCAGGGCCCTTCTCCTGCAGCTGTCAACTCTCCCTCTACTGAGAATAAACACGCTTCAGGACCACTGGTCCTGAGAGAACTCCTCCGACCCCACGTCTCCTTCCAGCTACGCCCTCTGCCCCTCTTCCCAGGGAAACTTCTCAGAAGCGCTGTCCACACTTGCTTTCTCTACTTCCTCGTCTCATTTACTTTTTTTTTTTTTTTGCAAGAAATAGTTGACTTCTTTACACTTTATTGCTAAATAAGGCATACATGCAAAATGTGTACATTTTAAGGAAGAAATAAAATGTACCTGTGTGCTCACCACTGGATCATGAAATAGAATGTTACCGAAACCCTAGAAACCCCTGTGTTCCCCTCCCCGATCTCATCCCAAGCTTTGCGCCCGAGTTAACCATTATCCCAAATTTTGTGTTATACCTGCCTGTGCTTTTCTTTATACTTTTCCCCAGTGATGTATGTATCCTTCAATACTGTCTTCTTTCATTTTACCTGTTCTTGACCTTTCTATGTTTGGAATCAGACTAATTGCTTCATCTGCTCAGCATTGTTTCTGAGATTCACTGATGTCGATTCTTGAGCTGTAATTCCTATTCACTTTCACTGCTGTACAGTTTTTTGTTCTTTGAGTGTCACACAACTTATTTATCCATCCTCTGCTGATGGACATTTCTGTTCTTTTCATCTGTCCTCCACCCACCCACAGCTCTATCAGAACTATGCTTATCACGGTCACTGGTGTTCCCAAATCAAACAGACATTGTTGAACCCTCATCACACCCTTCCCAGTGGGGTCACAAGACGCTTCTCCTGCTGTCTCCCCGGCCGTTCTTTCTCAGGTTCCTTTGTGGCTTCTTCTTTCATTTTACACCTTCTAAATCTTGGCGTTCCTCAGGGTTTGGTTCTGGGAGTTCTTCTTCTGCCTCTTCCTCTTCTTGCCATGCTTGCTTCTTGGGTATCTCATCCCAATGGCTGTAAGTACCATTTATTTCCAAGGTCGATGCTGGACTCCTTCCTCTCCTCCCTGTCTGCACTGCCACCATCTAGTCCAGACCACAGTCACCTCTGCCTGCATGACCTCTGCATCCTCCCAGCTAATCTCTACTGCACGCTGCTGCACCCTTGCCAATCTCCCCACAGCAGTCAGAGTGATTTTTTTTTTTTTTTTTTTGCGGTACGCGGGCCTCTCACTGTTGTGGCCTCTCCCGTTTCGGAGCACAGGTTCCGGACGCGCAGGCTCAGCGGTCATGGCTCACGGGCCCAGCCACTCCGCGGCATGTGGGATCTTCCCGGACCGGGGCACGAACCCGTGTCCCCTGCATCAGCAGGCGGACTCTCAACCACTGCGCCACCAGGGAAGCCCCAGAGTAATATTTTTTAAATAAGCAAAACGGATTATATCATATCACTCCCTGACTCAGAATCCTTCAATGCCTTCCCTTGTCCTTAGAATAAAACCCAGACTCCTCACTATGGCCTTCAAGGTATGATCTCTTCCCTCTATCCATCTCCCAACATCGACTCTCCTGTTTATTAATGTTACTTTGCATATTTTAATGAATTTTATAAAATAGACTCTTTGTGGAGGGCTCTGGCTTCTTTCACCCAACATAATTTTTTTTAAAGATGTATTGTTTATTTTTAAAATTTTTATTTATTTTTATTTTTGGCTGCGTTAGGTCTCTGTTGCTGTGCATGGGCTTTCTCTAGTTGAGGAGAGCGGGGGCCACTCTTCGTTGCAGTGCACGGCCTTCTCATTGCGGTGGCTTCTCTTGTTGTGGAGCACGGGCTCTAGGTACGCGGGCTTCAGTAGTTGTGGCTCACGGACTCTAGAGTGAAGTCTCAGTAGTTGTGGCGCACGGGCTTAGTTGCTCTGCGGCATGTGGGGTCTTCCCGGACCAAGGCTCGAACCTGTGTCCCCTGCATTGGCAGGCGATCCTTAACCGCTGCGCCACCAGGGAAGCCCTATTTATTTATTTTTATTATTATTTTTGGGCTGCCGTGGGTCTTTGTTGCTGAGTGCGGGCTTTCTCTAGTTGCAGCGAGTGGGTGCTAGTCTTTGTTGTGGTGCGCGGGCTTCTCATCGTGGTGGCTTCTCTTGTTGTGGAGTACAGGCTCTAGGCGCACAGGCTTCAGTAGTTGTGGCACATGGGCTCAGTAGTTGTGTCTTGTGGGCTCTAGAGTGCAGGCTCAGTAGTTGTGGTGCACACGCCTAGTTGCTCCACGGCATGTGTGATCTTCCTGGACCAGGGCTCGAACCTGCACTAGCAGGCGGATTCTTTTCTTTTTAAATAAATTTATTTATTTTTTATTTTTATTTTATTTTTGGCTGCATTGGGTCTTCGTTGCTGTGCATGGGCTTTCTCTAGTTGTGGCGAGCGGGGGCTACTCTGCATTGTGGTGCATGGGCTTCTCATCGCAGTGGCTTCTCTTGTTGCAGAGCATGGGCTCTAGGCGCACGGGCTTCAGTAGTTGTGGCATGCGGGCTCAGTAGCTGTGGCTCGTGGGCTCTAGAGCACAGTCTCAGTAGTTGTGGCGCACGGGCTTAGTTGCTTCACGGCATGTGGGATCTTCCCAGACCAGGACTTGAAGCCGTGTCCCCTTCATTGGCAGGCGGATTCTTAACCACTGTGCTACCAGGGAGGTCCTTTGTTTTTTATTCTTTATTTTTATTTATTTTTCTCCCACCCTATGCTTTATTCACTTTTTTTAATACATCTTTATTGGAGTGTAATTGCTTTACAATGTTGTGTTAGTATCCCCCATCCCCTCCCTGTTGAGCCTCCCTCCCACCTTCCCTATCCCACCCCTCTAGGTCGTCGCAAAGCACTGAGCTGATCTCCCTGTGCTGTGCAGCAGCTTCCCACTAGCTATCTATTTTACATTTGGTAGTGTATATATGCCGATGCTACTCTCTCACTACGTCCCAGCTTCCCCTTCCCCCTCTGTGTTGTCAAGTCCATTGTGTACATCTACATCTTTACTCCTGCCCTGCCACTAGGTCCATCAGTACCATTTTTCTAGATTCCATATATGTGCGTTAGCATACGGTATTTGTTTTTTTCTTTCTAACTTACTTCACTCTGTATGACAGACTCTATGTCCATCCACCTCACTAAAAATAACTCAATTTCCATTTTGTGTTTTTTAAACCATTTTTTTTTCAGATCTAGAAGTTCCACTTGATTTTTTTAAAAAAATAGAGTTATCTGATTGCTGATCATCAGGGAAAGGCAAATTAAAACCCCAGTGAGATATCACCTCACACCTATCAGAATGACCACAATATAACAAATATTGGAGAGAATGTGGAGAAAAGGGAACCCTCGTGCACTGTTGGTGGGAATGTAACTTGGTGCAGCCACTGTGGAAAACAATATGGAGGTTTCCCAAAAAACTAAAAATAGAACTTCCATATGACCTAGCAATTCCACTCCTGGATATATATCTGAAAAAAACAAAAACACTAATTCAAAAAGATACATACACCCCAGTGTTCGTAGCAGCATTATTTACAATTACCAAGATATGGAAGCAACCTAAGTGTCCATCAACAGATGAATGGATAAAGAAGATGTGGTACATATATATAATGGAATACTACTCAGCCATAAAAAACCTGGATCTCCTGGGGGTCTCTTTCTGTAGATTACTTTTTTTTTTTTTTTTTTTTGCGGTACGCGGGCCTCTCACTGTTGTGGCCTCTCCCGTTGCAGAGCACAGGCTCTGGACGCGCAGGCTCAGTGGCCATGGCTCACGGGCCCAGCCGCTCCGCGGCATGTGGGATCTTCCCGGACCGGGGCACGAACCCGCGTCCCCTGCATCGGCAGGCGGACTCTCAACCACTGCGCCACCAGGGAAGCCCTGTAGATTACTTTTCTCCCTTGTTTTTCAGTCATTTGGACATGTCTCTTGCCTATGCCTGGTTGTTTTTCATTGAATGCTAGATGTTGTGCTTTAAAAAGCATAGGAATAATTTGAGGCTCAGGTTGATAATAACTTACTCCAAGGAAGACTTACTTTCGCTTCTTAGAGGCCTTTGGCAAAGTGGTCGCCTCGGTCTAATCAGAGATTGAGGTGATTTGAGGCTGATTTTCAGCCTTTGTGAGGCCTGATCCATGCACTTGCTTTCACCAGTTCTTCACCCCACCCAGGCCTTTGTGTTGTCCTGAAATTGATCATCTGACATTGGCATTGGTAGTTTACATTCCTGAAATGAGGCAGCAGTCAATAGGCAAGGAATAGGACATGGGGTGGGAGAGGCAGGAATGGAACTTAAAAAGCATTTCTCAGAAAGCAAATACCATATGCTAACATATATATATGGATTAAAAAAAATGGTTCTGAAGAACCTAGGGGCAGGACAGGAATAAAGACGCAGATGTAGAGAATGGACTTGAGGACACGGGGAGTGGGAAGGGTAAGCTGGGACGAAATGAGAGAGTGGCATGGACATATATACACTACCAAATGTAAAATAGATAGCTAGTGGGAAGTAGCTGCATCGCACAGGGAGATGAGCTTGGTGCTTTGTGACCACCTAGAGGGGTGGGATAGGGAGGGTGGGAGGGAGACGCAAGAGGGAGGGGATATGGGGATATATGTATGCATATCGTTGATTCACTTTGTTATACAGCAGAAACTAACAGAACATTGTAAAGCAATTATACTCCAATAAAGATGAAAAAAAAAATCAAAGAAAATAAAATATTTCTTGGGACTTACCTGGCAGTCCAGTGGTTAAGACTTCACCTTCCAATGCAGGGAGGGCGGGTTTGGTACCTGGTTGGGGAGCTAAGATCCCACATGCCTCAGTGCCAACAAACCAGGATGTAAAACAGAAGCAATATTGTAAGAAATTCAATAAAGACTTTAAAAATGGTCCACATCCAAAAAAATCTTTAAAAAACAAACGAAGCATTTCTCCAACCCATCTCTCATCTGTCTCCTGCAGCCCTCCATGTCAGGCTGCAGCTGCCCGCCTCCCATGCATATATCATTTCAAGACTTATGCCTTGTCTCCCCAGGGATTTCTCACTTGTTACTTAGTTTCTGCATTTCAGGTTTCCTTCACTTCTATAGTGTCTGCAGGGTTGATTTTTGGGGAGGGAGCCAGGCAACCCATGCTACACACCATCTTGGCAGGAATCAGAACCCCCTTCCAATATTTTGCATTCATTCCAAGTTCCCTTGTGGCCCTGTTAAATTTAGAAATGAATACACAGCAGTCTTTGTCCAAAAGGACACAGAATAAAGGTTATTGGTGAATATACTAGTTTACTTTTGCTTGCTCCAATTTATAGATGATGAATTATAATAAATAAGACTAAATAAGAAAGGAAACACGTTTGAGACCATTAATTTTAACACTCAGTATTTAAATTATATTCCTATTGCTTACAAAATGCCATGTCTTTTTTTTTCTCATTTTTTTGTTTTGTTTGTTTGTTTTTGTTATTTTGACCATGCCACGAGGCATGTGGGATCTTAGTTCCCTGACCAGGGACTGAACCTGTGCTCCCTGCAGTGGAAGTGTGGAGTCTTAACCACTGGACCATCAGGGAAATCCCCCATGTCTTTTCTGTTTTATATTCCTACTCAGTTATTTAATTAAAGATATTATTTAGGGCTTCCCTGGTGGTGCAGTGGTTGAGAATCTGCCTGCCGATGCAGGGGACACGGGTTCGTGCCCCAGTCTGGGAAGATCCCACATGCCGCGGAGCGGCTGGGCCTGTGAGCCATGGCCACTGAGCCTGCGCGTCTGGAGCCTGTGCTCCGCAACAGGAGAGGCCACAACAGTGAGAGGCCCTTGTACTGCAAAAAAAATAAAATAAAATAAAATAAAATAATTTAACTTTAACATTCAGCTTAACCATAGAGAAACAGAAAATGTATTATAATGTAACATATTTTCATACTTTATATTTCAGAGCTACCTTACTTTTAATCCAACAAATAATAAAGAATTGGTGAGCAATAGTAAAACACAAGCAATATATTATAAGTGGGTAAGTAGAAATATTTTCATTTGTTTTAAATGTATAAACAAGTATGTGTTTATTCTTTAAGTACAGATCTTTTGGTAATGTAACAATATAGTATCTACTTAGAAAGCAATAAACATATATTAAAATGTTTTGATTTAATTATAGCATTTATTTTAGTCCCATTGGAAATTAGCATATTAAATCAGAAGCAGATAATTTAAATTTCATTTAAGTTTTTAAAGTAATGTGGCAAATATTTATGTGAATATATTTAAGGTCTAAAATATATTCAAGATCAAGGGTTTTTCAAGATCTTGGACTTTATTCCCTTTCAAAAAGGAATTAACAAACAGATTGGTCATATGTATACTGACACAGGGAAAAATCATGAGATTAAAAAAATATCAAAAGTTAAACATAAAATTACCATATGACCCACCAGTTTCTAGATATATACCCCAAAGAATTGAAAACAGGTGTTCAAACAAATACTTATGCACAAATGTTCATAGCAGCAGCATTATTCACAATAATCAAAAGATAGAAACAAATCAAATGCCCATCAACTAATGAATGGATAAACCAAATGTGGTCTATCCATATATGGAATATTATTGAGCCATTAAAAGCAATGAAGTACAGACGCCTGCCATACTGTGGGTGAACCTTTAGAACATTATGCTGAACGAAAGAAGCCAGACACAAAAAGCCACATACTCTATAATTCCATTGATATGAACTGTCCAGAATAGGTAAATTCATAGAGACAGAAATCAGAATGGTGGTTGTCAGGGGCTGGGGGGGATGGGAGGTGACTGCTTAATGGATAGAGGGCTTCCTTTTGGGCTGACGAAAGTGTCCTGGAACTAGAGGGAATGATGGTTGCACAGTATTGTTAATGTACTAAATGGCACTAAATTTTACACTTTAAAAGGGTTAATGGTTAATTTTATATTAAGTGAATTTTCCTCAATAAAAAAACGCTAAACAAAAACGCTTTGAATTGCTGATTTTCAGTGATATTCATTCCTTCAGGTATTAATTATAGCTTCAAAGCCTTATAAATGTAGAATTCAGATTTGCATTAACTACCACTTAATCACAATCATTTGTGGCGTTTTTATGTATTTACTTTTTTTTCAGAATGTTTCTAGATGTCCCTAGAGACAGCAGGTTATCCTACCTGTAGAAATTGCAAAGCTCTGACGCTGTTCAGATGCATTTGTTTTGATTTTTGCTGTTATGTAGCTCTTCTTTTGGAAACCAAGTCTTTTTTTAGTAGTGATTTTTTTTTCCTATGCTTATCAGTATGAAGAGGGAGATATACTTGTTCACAGTGCCCCACTTTTAACAGAAAAAGTGAGTATGCCTGTTGTGCTTTTTCTTACGTCTGACTGTGGAGAATAAATATGTGTGTGTCAGCTTAGTCATTTTGGGCTTCTCTTTGTATGTATCTTTATATTGCAAAATAATTTGAAATTTTTACTTAGGTCCTTTACCATACTGAATGGCCAGTTAAAAATAATGGACAGATTGTTCAAAATAATATGGATAAAAATAAATGGCAGGGACTTCCCTGGTGGTCCAGTGGCTAAGACTCTGCACTCCCAATTCAGGGACCTGGGTTCGATCCCTGGTCAGGGAACTAGATCCTGCATGCCGCAACTGAGTTTGCATGCCGCAGTTGAAGATCCTACACGCGGCAGCAAAGATCCCTCGGGCCGCAACTAAAAACCAGCACAGCCAAATAAATATTTTAAAAATAGATAAATAAATGGCAAAGAAAGTTTACTACCATGAGAAAATACCCAAGAAAGTGATGATTTTTATAATGTATGTGTGCACATGACAAAAGATGAAAGTTAATTTGGGGTGAAATAAGTAAAGCAGTTGAACATGAGTGGATCCCTTTAAGCTGCTCAGTTTTCAGAGCAATAAAAATGATACTGGGTGCACTTCCCTGGCGGTCCAGTGGTTAAGACTCGGTGCTCCCAATGCAGGCAGCATGGGTTCCAACCTTGGTGGGGGAACTAAGATCCTGAAAGACGCAGGGCCAAAAATAAGTCAATGGATGGATAGATAGATAGATAGGACCTTTTTTTTTTTTTTTTGCGGTACATGGGCCTCTCACCGTGGGGGCCTCCCCCGTTGCAGAGCACAGGCTCCAGACACGCAGGCCCAGCGGCCATGGCTCACGGGCCCAGCAGCTCTGCGGCATGTGGGATCCTCCCGGACCGGGGCATGAACCCGTGTCCCCTGCATCGGCAGGTGGACTCTCAACCACTGCGCCACCAGGGAAGCCCGATAGGACCATTTTTAAAAGATGATGTTGGGTATTTAGATGTTTCAGAGCCAGTAGAAAGGTGGTGAGCCAGGTGTTGGGGGGAACGTTTTATCGTTCCTGCTTTCCTTGAGTGATTGCACCTGAGGTGGACCTCCAGTCCTGTCTTCTGCAGCAGTTTCTGCTTTTGATACTCACATAACCTGCTCTCACTGTGCAGCTGACAATGATTTTTCTGCTTCCCTTCTTCACCTTTGGTTTGACCAATAAAACTTTATTTTTCAAGAGGGCATGCCAAAAGACGATGGACACAAGGCAAGATTATCCTGTCTGCAAACTTTGCTTTTCATACATCAAAGTATCAAAAAAAAAATACAGTCAGTTCTCATTATTTGCAGCAGTTATGTTCTGTAAGGTCTCTGTAGACCTGAATTAGCGGATGCTGAATCATTGCTCCTAGGAGAGATACAGGAATAGGCTCCTGCCAGCCTAGGGTCACAGTACTTTCACCGACTGACAGATACATGACCTTGTTTTATGTATGTTTCTGTTTAAAGACACCATATTTAATATATAATGTTGGTTCCTTAATGTTGGACTCACTAGATAGAACTCCTGTCTGAATGAGGCTTATCTAACACAGGTGTATTCTCTGTAAGGCACGTCACAGCCTTCTTGGGCTTAGGAGCACTAGACAGCATTTCAGTACCATAGTCAAGAGCCAATTTAAATACCAAAATCACCAACAAAAAGCACCAAAAAGGGCTTCCCTGGTGGCGCAGTAGTTGGTAGTCCGCCTGCCGATACAGGGGACACGGGTTCGTGCCCCGGTCCGGGAAGATCCCACATGCCGGCTGGGCACGTGAACCATGGCCGCTGAGCCTGCGCATCCTGAGCCTGTGCTCTGCAGCGGGAGAGGCCGCAACAGTGAGAGGCCCGTGTACCACACACACACACAAAAAAAAACACCAAAAAAATTTAGAACATCACATTAAACAGGCTAGGAAAAGGACACTTGTCTCTCGTTTGAGAGCTGAAACAAGAAGGCACAGAGTTGCCTTGTTTGACCTCAGCTGGGAATGTCACGTTTTTCACCCCTTGGCACATGCACACATCTGCAAATGATTGTGAAAATGCCACGAGGATTGACTTCGGGGCTACAAATAAATATCAGAAAGTAAGTAAATTCACAAATACCGAATCCACAAAGAATGAGGATCGGCTGCAGTTTGAAATGATAAAAATGCCTCGTGTTGAAACAGGGCTGTTCTTAGAAAGAATATGATGTCCTTGCTTGACCAGTTGTGCTTCTACTGACCCTCTTGTGTTCAAGTCAAAGAGGTCCACCTTAGGATCTTCTCTGCCTAAGTAGAGAGTCAGGCAGGAGACTTACTGTATCATATGACAGATCGCCGAGTTTCCTTCATGTATTCATTCAGTAAACATTCACTGAGGGTTCACTCAGTGCTCTGGGTTCTTTCTATGCTTCATTTCTAAGACACTCTCTAAGAAGGATGGCCTAGTGCCTTATCCTACGTAGCACACATTTAAGAAGTCTTGGGGCATTTCTATGTACAGCACTTAAATTTCCACTGATGGGAAAATAATTTATGATCAAAAATAAACTGAGAGAATTGTTTTATAATGTTTTACAGCTGGAGCATGCTTTGTCCACGACAAACATTAGTTTCTTTATCAGTCTCTGAAACCTCAATAAGAGAAGTTGAACAGGTATAAACGATGATTAATCACTCCTTCATTTGCTTTAAGCAAACAGTTCAATTAAGCCAGTATATAACCCTTCACTTGCTCGTAGCAAACCTTCAGAGGTTCAGAACTGCCTGATCATGGCAATCCATGGGGGAGGGTTTTTTTAAATGATTTTTTCTTTTTTACTTTATTTTTTTCCTACTGTATTTAGGTAAAACATTGTAAAACGTCGTGTTGATAAATGTTTTGTTTTATATTTACTACCAAAGGTAACTCATAACCTGTCTCTTGAAATGCAGACATTCAACAAGCTCGTGGGAAAATTTAGCCAGTCAGTCTTTCATTTGAATTTAACCCAAATACTGTCAGCGACAATGGAAGGGAAGCTGGTTGTCTGGGACATTTACCGCCCACCACGGTCTGCCTCCACCTCTTTGGGCTTTCCCCACATCACACCTTGTAAACTGGTTCATTTGCAGAAGGAGGGTATCACTGTGCTTACTACAGTTGACAGGTACTTAATTAATTAAAAAGTAGCTATAGATGATTATAAAATTATTTTAAAACCCTTTTGGAGGTATACACGTATGTTGTATATGCATGGATTGTTTCTGGGGAGAGCCAATTAACTGGAAACACTGGCTGCCTCTGAGGAAAAGAACTGAGAGCTAGGATCAAGGATGGGGGTGGATTTACTTCTTTTTATAGTCTCATTTGTACTGATTGGTTTGCTTTTTTTAAAAAAAAAATCATGGGCATGTATTACTTTTTTTATAGTAATTTAATATTTTATTTATTTATTTTATTTTTGGCTGCGTTGGGTCTTTGCTGCTGCGCACAAGCTTTCTCTAGTTGCAGCGAGAGGGGGCTACTCTTCATTGCGGTGCACAGGCTTTT